>NC_134530.1:5000-655000 GCF_050624435.1 Tenrec ecaudatus
GGGCTCCCAGAAAGTCGCGCACCCGGGTCCCTTCCCTCACAAACCAAATTCAGGGCCAGATCCGAGTTACTTTATAGCAGAAATTTGGGACCCCGCAAGGAACACGCGCGCAGACGCAAAAGGGCCACGGGTAAAATCTTTTAGAATCTTTTGAGCTCTTTGACCGCCCCCTGGCCGGGCCTTCTCAACCCAACGGGGGCAGCACTAAATGACATCTACGCGCACTTTACACGTCCAAGCAAGGGCACACACGAGCCCCGGAAAGGGTTAAGAGCCCCCCCTTAGGAGGAGGGGCTACCGCACTCTAAGGCGGCCCCTTATCGGGGACACATCTCTTCGCGGGGCTCCCCACAACCGCGACGACGCGACGGGAGCCCCAAACGGGGTTTTTGCGACTTCCCACGAGACACCGGGCAGACACAGCATGCGACCTCCCAGCCCGCTCTCGCAAGCACTCCCATGACGGGGGAGATCTCACATGTGTCCAGGGTTTAAAGGCGAGATGACACGGCTTCCCAGAGAGCGCTGGGACACACGGCAGAGAGGGCAACGCCTCCGGCGAGACGCACCCAACCCCCCACGGGGTTCGACACACCGTCTCGACCCCCCAGAGTGCTTCCGGCTCCAAGAGAACCGGCACAGCACGCACCCAACGGCACCAGGGCGGTGGTGGGCCAGAGGGGTAAACGACCAGATACGGGAACGACACCGCGGCTCGGCCTCAGGCACCTGAAGGGACAACCTGGAGCGCTCCAGGGGCACCGGCAAAGGGCCGATCCAGGCACAACCCCGTGCGGACCTCGGCAGGCGCACGGTGAAGGAGGAGGGAAAGACCATCCCCACCACGGGGAAGACCCATCGCCAAGCAAACGAGCGCGGGATGGCCGCTCGGGCCGACAGACCCACGCACGCCCAGCAAGCCCACGCCGTGAGGCAAGAGGAGCGAGCGTGCGAGGGCGAACCGGATTCCGCACCCCTGCCTCGCCCACGCACCAACAAGCGAGTGGTGGGAGAAGAGGCTAGGGGCCCGCGGACAGAGCGAGAGGAGCGGTCCCATTCGCCATGAATGTCCGTCCCTCGTCTGGCGCGGCTTAGGTCCGGCTCGGGAGAGCGCGACAGCACCACATCGATCGGGGTTGCGTTCAAAATCCAAGTCACTCGAGAGACCGAGAGGAAAAAAAACAAAATACCCTGTCGGGTGCTGGGGGAGGTCAGGGAAGGAAAAAGGCCCGGTTTCTGCCTCCGCCAGACCCACACCCAGGGCCACTGAAGGACAGCCGCCAAAAGGACACGGAAAGTGCCTGACACGGGAGACGGAGCCCATGGGGCGTGGAAGGCGCTCCGCTAAGCATTGGCACGGCTGCCCGGGATGCCTGCAGCGGGCAGAGAGCGCGGGGAGCACAGAAGACCCATCCCGCCAACCTCTCTGTGAGTCCCGCCACCCTCAAGAGCACTGGAGGCCAGAGGAGCACAGCACCACAGGGTCGGGACACAGCTGGACTCGCGAGAGCCGGCGCACGGGCCTCAAAGCGGGCGACTCACGCGGGATCGAAGGGACCGCGCGCCACGGGCCATCGGTAACCCAAAGGCGACCCAGGGAACCAACGCACATGTCCAGAGCATCAAACCGACCTCTTCAGTGAGCGCCACTGAAGATGAGCGTGTCAGCACCTATCTGGTGGCCCAAAATGACCGAGTTCAGCGAAAGAAATACCACGCCAGGAGACGGGGTGGTGGCTTCTCCCCACGGGGCACCCCCCGGAACCGCGTTTCGGCCAAAGGCCTGCCACAGTGACCCCATAGCACTCACTCCTGGAGGTCCTAGGGCCCTCTGGTCAACCTCCTGAGAATCGAGTGGGGGGGAAGAGGGGCAGCGTGCCCTCGCGCGACGCAGGTGCCGCACACCGGAGGTCCCGCACATCGGCGCGGCCGGCCACCGATGTGGAAGCATATGTGAGGAACTTGGACATTTTTCTTAGGCTCCGCCCGAGGAGCCAGGGGACTCGGGAGTCGCCGAGGAGCGAACCGCCACTCGCCGGGTGACCGCGAGCCACCAAGGCCGGTCCCTGGACCCACAGTGGGGACTTGAGAAACCCTCAAGCGCCGCCTGCCATGTTGCCGGGCGGGCAGTGTCCAGGCCCGGGTAGTAAACACCGAATTTCCGTGCGACTGAGCCACCAGGGCCGTTCCACGGGCCACAAGTGGGTTCCTGGAAAAATTCAAGCACCGCTTCGGGCGGTCCGGCCTCCGGACGGGTGGGTGAGTGAGTGAGTTTCGGGCGGCTGAGCGCCCTGTGCTGGTCGACCAAGTGCTGACCGACAAACACCAGTGACAGAGGCGGCAGTGAAGCCCGCCAACCCGTAAGGCTGCAGGTACAAGCTCGGGCCACCGCTCCCGGGCCGGCGCTCTGTCACCGCCGGGACGACACAAGTGACACCGCCGGCGTCCTGGAACTCTGGGGCCGGCGACACAGGCCGCTCCGGTCCCATCGCGTTGGCGACAGAGCTCCGGAGAGAAAGTGAAAGTGACCGCTAGGTGGCGGACGACAACCGGCAGGAAGCGCGGCGGGACGAATGTGCGTCGCTAGCCGGCAAGAGCGCGTCGTCGGCCGGACAGTCGCCTAACTTAGACCCGGCCCGCCGCCGCAGCGGCCGCCGCCGCCGGCGTCCTGGAACTCGGGGGCCGGCGGCGACACAGGCCGCTCCGGTCCCTTCGCGTTGGCGACAGAGCTCCGGAGAGAAAGTGAAAGTGAACGCTAGGTGGCGGACGACAACCGGCCGGAAGCGCGGCGGCGGGACGAATGTGCGTCTCTAGCCGGCAAGAGCGCGTCGTCGGCCGGACAGTCGCCTAACTTAGACCCGGCCCGCCGCCGCCGCCGCCGCCGCCGCCGCCGCCGCCGCCGCTTTTCACCGCTTTTCACCCCTTTTCACCCCCACCCTCCCTCCATCTTCCAGTTGTTATCGTCACTGATCCCGAAGTGATCATCTCTCCTGGATTCCCGGAAAGCCATCTGAAAGGAGATTCAGTCGACAATGGTGATTTCATCTGCCTGTAAAAATAGACATACGTCTGGCTCTCGAATACCTTTAAAAGTGTTTTTAGGGAGTAGGGAGTTATGAGACCGGCTCTTCCGTCTCAAAAGTTTGCCTGCCGGAGAGACACAGGAAAGAAAGTTGTTGTGATTGCAGAATGCTCTGTTGTGTCTAGTCTAGTCTAGTATTGCCACGATTAGAAAATCATCATCATCATCATCATCATCAAAGCTACAGGGAAGAAGAGAATGCTGTAGAATCAAATGGGATGACCATTGTCGTCCTATTATTCTGAGCAGGATAGGATGGCCGTATTGTTGGTATGACATGCGGCTGAAATGCAAGTTTAAATGGTTTAAAAGCAAAACAAAACAAAACACCTGATCTTCCCCCTACAACCAACCAACCAACCAAAAAGTTTGGGTAAGAATTGGATTGCATTGCGGGGGTGGCAGGTGATGGGTGGGCATGTGGGTGTTAGGTGGGATAAGGAGAACTCAGGTAGGATAGTCCTCAGTGGCTGCTCTGAATGGAAATCGATCATCACTCCTCAAGGAAGGGCTACCACACACACACACACACACACACACACACACACACACACACACACACACCACACACACACACCACACACACACACACACACCACACACACACACCACACACACCACACACACCACACACACACACCACACACACACACCACACACACACCACACACACACACCACACACACACACCACACACACACACCACACACACACACCACACACACACACCACACACACACACCACACACACACACACACCACACACACACACACCACACACCACACACACACACACACACACACCACACACACACACCACACACACACACACCACACACACACACACCACACACACACACCACACACACACACACCACACACACCACACACACACACACACACACACACCACACACACACACACCACACACACCACACACACACACACACACACACCACACACACACACACACACACACACACACACACACACACACACGGTGGTCATGCATCATCTCCTGACTGCTTGGGGTCAGTCAGAGGTTCCTGGAGCCACATTGTAAGCTCTTCTTCGGATGGTTTCCCCCACCCCACCCCCTGCAACTGTGATCTCCCTGGAGAGGAAACCTGCCGCCGCCGCTGCCAGCCAGTCATGATGGGTTTGGTGGCAGTTCTGTCCCCTTGAGAAGAATTGTAGCCCCGGTTGGTTTCCAAGACAGTCCAAAAAGCCACACACTCCAATCAATCAAATGAGCTTTTAGTGAAAGCCAGCGGGTGAATGGGCAACCCGGGAGGAGTCAGTGGGTCCCGAGAGCACAGCAGAACACACTCAGCTTTTTAGCCACCATCAAACCACCAGCAGGGTGATCAATCGTTGACACACGCAGTTCAGTTCCTCGAAGTGGGAACGTTTGGGGGAGAATTCCCAATGTTTGCAGTCCTCAGGCTGAGGTGTCCCTAGCCACTGCTTATCTCAAAACTGCTTGGTCGGGCGGACCATGTGCGTGTGGGTCAAGCCTCAGCCAAAATGACAGAAGCCAAATTCAGCAGGTTATTTATCAATTACTAAGGTGTTTCAGCCTGCCTGCACACACCCCCTGTACCCCCCACCCACCTCCAGCCATGGCCCATCAACCACTTAATCAATAAGTGGTTATTGATCTATACATTGGATTTTTGTTTGTTGGATTGGAGGGGGGGGTGTGTCTCTTTCTGCCCCAGCGTTAGTTACTTACAACATGTGGGCCCAATCAATGACCCCTCCGATTTCGGCAGAAAGACATGAAGGATCTATTAAAAGATGGAACGAGGACAAACGGGTGCATAAACAAATGTGGCGAAGAAAGCTGATGGTGCCAGGCTATCAAAAGAGATAGTGTCTGGGGGTCTTAAAGGCTTGAAGGTGAACAAGCGGCCATCTAGCTCAGAAGCAACAAAGCCCACATGGAAGAATCACACCAGCCTGTGGGATCACAAGAGGACCTGATGCAAAGGGATTAAGTGGAGAGCAAATGCTTTGAAAATGATTAGGGCAAAGAATGTACAGATGTGCTTTATATAATTATGTATGTATATGTATGGATTGTGATAAGAGTTGTATGAGCCCCTAATAAAATGTTTTAAAAAGAAAAATACAAAAGTATGTAGGACAACAGGAAAGTGGGTGAAGGGAGACGCCCGACAGTATCAGAGATGACAAAATAATAATAATTTATAAATTATCAAGGATTAATGAGGGAGGAGTATCAAGGAGGGAAGGGAACCATGAGGACCTGATACCAAGGGCTCAAGCAGAAACTAAATGTTTTGAGAATGATGATGGCAACAAACGAACAAATGTACTTGACATAATGGCTGGCTGGCTGGCTGGCTGGCTGGCTGGCTGGCTGGCTGGATTGTGATAAGTGGTATGGGCCCCAACCATCCCGGTAGGAATGAAATCTCCTAGGGGCCTTCATGGGAGGACTTGTGTCTCTCAAATGCTGAAATCCGCAGAAGGGGGAGTGTGTGTGGGGGGGGAGGGGAGAATCCTCAGGGGTCCAGGGGAAACCTAAGACCTGCAGGCCTGCCGCCTAGCTCCCTTCCACCCAGCCACCCAGCAGCCCCAAGCCCGCCCCCTCACCCACCCACCTGAAAAGGCTCCGAAGGAAGGAAGGAAGGCAGGAAGGAAGGCCGGGGCTTGATTAACATATGAAGCCAGCTCTTTTAGCATCTCAATCCCCTGGTCTCTGGCTAGAGAGCCACCGTTGGCCTCAGGGCGACCGGTTTTTCGGTTGTTTTTTTTTTTTTATTCTGTTGTTCATCTTAGTTTGGACTTTGACCCTAACTCGGGCAAGTGAACTAGAGGTTGCTTGTGTGTGGGACGCCCAGGCCGGGATGGGGAAGGGAGTGGGGAGCGAGCGGCGATCGATCCAGAGGAGCCCGTCGGGAACTGCAACCCCCACCCACCCGCATGGTCACGGAAGAGGGAGGCCTGAGGGGTCTTCAGAATCGCGGCTGGGTCCTGCTGGCCCATCTAGTGGAGCTGGAGCTTCCAACCGCCAGCACTGGGACTCAGTCCAAAAGCGGCGGCTCCGATCCCAGAAAATAAACACACACACCGCCCTCGTGAATCTCTAGCAGTTGTCGTGATGAGAACAGGGGGCGCACCGCCCTATGAGCGGAGTGGATTGGGAACCAACCGAGTGCTTACAAGGGGTGAGGGAGAATTTGGCAAACATCCTAGGCACCCGGTATGTGTGTGTGCTTTGTTTGTTGGATGGCTAGTCAGGTGTAGGTAGGGTGTGTGTGTGTGTGTGTGTGTGGTGTGGTGTGTGTGTCCACCCCCCACCCCAGCAAGTCATTTGACTGGTCTCCTGTTTTTATTTTTTAAAGGGGGAAAAGCAAAAACTCAAGAATATAGGAATGGAATGGAAGAGGGGAAGAAAGAAACTCTTCTTCAAGAGGAGGAAAGGCCTGAGGCCTGACACTCGTCGGTCGTAGAAAGACTTGAGAGCTTTTTCATGAAAGTCAGGAAGAACGCAGGCAGGCAGGCAGGCAGCGAGTGACAGACGGTGGGACAGAGGGAGGGACTGATGGAAGGAGGCTGCCCAGTGTCTAGGCCGCTAGAAAACACACATTTGAAAGGAAGGAAGCTAAAGAATATGGACAAAGGTGCCTGCGTGAGGAAGGAGGGAGAGTCCTCATCTGAGCACTAGCGTTACAAGATGGAATGAGATCATCTCACCCCTGGGGCAAGGACAACAGCAAAGTGGGTGAAGGGAGACGTCCAACAGTGTAAGACATGACAAAATAATAGCCACTGAAGGCACGCTCAGGGACAGCGAGTGAAAGTCCAAGATCCATCCGTTTTTGAGTCTGCATGTGAGTGAAGTGGATTCAGTTGGAGCTTCCATTCTAGGTTGATGGTGGGAGAGAGACCTAAATCCATTCGAAGAAGTGGGTTCTGCCTGCCTCCATGGGTCCTTTTTGGCTTCTCATGGGAAGGCGGACTGATGGACAGGCGGGCAGAGTGTGTGTTTTTACACCATGATTCACAAACACACACACACACCCCACATAACACACCACCACCACCACCAACTACCACCACCAACCTGCCTCCCTCCCTCCCTCTCTCAGCCAGGGGAGGAGCAATCTGTCCTGTCTTCAGGAACTTCAAATCCCTGAAGGAAAAGAGCAAGAGCGTGGTGTGTGTGCGTGTGCGTACAGTACCAGGGCCACCAGGTCAAGTTTCAGGAGTGCCTTGAACCACGCTTTAGTCAATGCAATCGTGCAGCAGCAGCAGCAGCAGCAGCAGCAGCAGCAGCAGCAGCAGCAGCAGCAGCAGCAGAGCCACCACCTCTGCCCGCCCCAAACCTACTAACTCACCACCCCTGGTGCCCTCTGTTTGAAGCGGATCAATCCCATCAAACGGACAGAAGCATCACATTGTGTTTGTCACGCTTAGGTTTTATTATTCACTGCCTGCCATCGTACATATGGGGATAAGGGGCTGAAGGTTCAAACATACGCCCTCCCTTCCCACCCTCCTCTCGCCACGCAGACCCTCTTCCTTTGTGAAGAGAAGTGATGGATGGATGGACGGACGGACGGATGGAGGGATGGAGGGATGGATGGATGGATGGGGGGAGAGACAGACAGACACACACACACACACACACACACACACACACACACACAGAAACTTCACGCAGGAGAGCCTTCTCTAGGCTCTCAGAGGAAAGGATCGGAGTGATTGAGAGTAGGAGGGGGAGCGGTGCGGTGGTCGGCCCACCGGTAGCGCCACAGCGCGCATGCGCGCGTGGCCGAAGGCTCGCCCGGACCGGGGAAACGCCCGACGATTCCCCCTAGCGGCGACGAGGAAGAAGACAAGATATCTTCTCCGAGGCTGCTGGTCTACCCACCTTTCGCGTCCGGGGGCGGCGGCCCGAGTTTGCCGGGCGAGGCCGGCCGGGCGGGGGGGTTGGTGGCGCGCGCGCGCCACCAACCCCCCCGCCCGGCCGGCCTCGCCCGGCAAACTCGGGCCGCCGCCCCCGGACGCTCCTCCACTCTTTCCTTCTCTTCTCTTCTCTTCTCCCTCGCCACTCTCCGCCGCCCTGGTCGACCCGAGCCGACCCAGGGACAGGGAGACAGGCGCGCCCGCGAGCCTCTTAGCCGGCAGGGAGAGACAGACGGGATGCGCACGGCTGGCTGGCTGGCTGGCTGGCTGGCCCGCCCGCGCGCCTGTCGGGCAGCGGGGACACCCACAGACGCAGCACACACAGACAGACACAGACGACCCCCTCAACACGGCAGACTCGGCCAGGGACGCACACCGGGCCACCAGGTGAAGCGAGCGGGCGACAAGGGTCCAACCTCCCCGCCCTCGCGCCCCGTGGCCCGGAACGCCCGACCCGGGCACGCGAGCAAGCGAGCGACACAAAAAAAACCTCGTGTGTGTCAAGGGCCGACTTTCACAATGACATCACAGCCACCGGATCGTGCTGCCTCTGCCTGCCACCTAACTCCCCCTCATCGCTACCCTAACCTCCCCACCAACTAACTCCCACTCCCACTCTCACTTCCTTCCTACCCTACCTACCTATGTGCTACCTACCTCCCCAACAACTCTCACACTCACTCTCACTCTACCCTACCTATGCCCTAACTCACCTCCCCACCTAACTCCCACTCTCACTTCTTCCTTCCTTCCTTCCTTCCTTCCTTCCTTCCTTCCTTCCTTCCTTCCTTCCTTCCTTCCTTCCTTCCTTCCTTCCCTATCCCCTACCTTCCTTCCTTCCTCCCCTATCCCCTACCTACCTCCCCTATCCCCCACCCTACCTACCTACCTACCTACCTACCTACCTACCTACCTACCTACCTACCTACCTACCAACCACACACAAAACGCGAAGTAATGTAACAGCTAATTTAGTCCACAACGATGCAATGCACCCGGGGGACGGGGGAGCGCGGCTCAGCTTGAATCACTTCCATTAAATAGTTAATAGCCTGGAAATCCTTCCTCTTGCAACGGCTGCTCCGTCCAAGGTCAAGGAAGCAAGACTGCAGAGCAGAGTCTTCCAGAGAGCGATGCATTCCGTCCAGCCGGAGGCAGCAGGCAGCAGGCAGCCAGCCAGCTGGGTCCCCCCACGCTTAGCCAGATCACCGAGCTCCAGCGACGTGTACCATCAACGCCAGCGGCACGGCAACGCACATCTGAAAGGGGGAGAAGGAAAAAAAAAAAATCAAGCTTTAACGGCAGGATCCATGGGTCGGGCGCCCCCACACACAGGTTGTAGACATTAGCTCACAATTGGAGGCAGACAACTAGCTAAGGCAGTCACACAGTGGGGCAACACCGCCAGAGAGCGAGAGAGCCTGGGGCTTGCTGGCAGACGCATTTCTCTCTCTGCCCACCGGACCCAAACCACGACCTTATCACACCCCAACTCTTCTTAATGTAAGGCCAGGTTTGGCACAGTAAGCCGGATCACACCGCCCAACATAGCACGCTCGCCACCCCTTCTATAAGTGAAAGGAAAACCTCTTCGCCACCTGAGCATGAACCCACCCCCTCCCGTGTGGGCCTCTCAATGAAAACCAAGGCGAGCAACAGAGACGGTGGCGGACGTGCCGTGCCGCGCCTCCCCTCCCGCAAGTCACATCCACCCGCCTGTTGGACATCAGGGCTTCGCCCGCCCCCAACCTCTCTGCCTTCCCTGGAAACCTAATGAAAACGCCCCGCCCGCCCGGGCCACCTTGACGTAATTAATACAGACCTCGCTAATAGGCGCCGCTGAACTTTTCCCCTGCCTGGCCTGTGTTGGCCAGGCGTCCTTTGCAACACCCCCCAAGAATGTTCACCCCCGGTGGGGGGCGGGAGGAAGGACAGCCCCCTACAACGAACCCCGGGTTCCATAGGCTAAATCGGACAGCGGGGGGGGGGGGGGGGGGGAGAGAGAGATGGAAAATAACAGAGGCAGACACAGCTCAGGGGTATAAAGCTTGCTCACTCTCAGCTGCACCTGGTGGTCCCCCACCCCCTAGAACTAGAACTAGACCTCTACAGTCAGGGTTGGAGTGCTCGCTAGCTTGCTCGCTCGCTCAAACAAGACCTCTCCGACCCCTTTGGCTCAAGGTAGCCGCTGGGGTCACAAAGACCCACGCCGGGGGAAGGCGCACAGCAGCGAGGATAGATATATTAGATATAGATAGATAGATGGATAGATAGAGCACATGTGCAAGGGCAAGCCGAATTCTACACCGCAGCCAGGCCCTCTTCCTCTGTGAAGAGAGCTGGCGGATGGAGGGAGGGAGGGAGGGAGGGAGGGAGAGATGGTTGGATCGATGGATGGATGGATGGATGGATGGATGGATGGAGGGCTGAGAGAGACAGACTGACTGACTGACACAGAAACCTCACACAGGAAGGAGGGCCTCCTCTAGGCCCTCAGAGGAAAGAGCCACACACTCAGAAGCCAATCTCTCAGAAAGAAGCCATAAATACTGCTCACACTGGGAGGCAGAGGATGCTGAGGGCAAAGCCTAGCCTAGTCTGCCCCACGCACAAGCGGATTGCAGGAAGACTAGGGACCCGCGGACAGAGCGAGAGGAGCGGTCCCATTCGCCATGAATGTCCGTCCCTCGTCTGGCGCGGCTTAGGTCCGGCTCGGGAGAGCGCGACCACCACATCAATCAGGGTTGTGTTCAAAAGCCAAGTCACTGGAGAGAGACCAAAAGAGTAAAAAAGAAGAAAAAAACCCTGCCGGGTGCTTGGGGAGGTCAGGGAAAAAGGCCCAGTTTCTGCCTCCGCAAGACCCACACCCAGGGCCACTGAAGGACAGCCGCCTAAAGGACACGGAAAGTGCCTGACACAGGAGACAGAGCCCATGGGGCATGGAAGGCGCTCCGCTAAGCGTTGGCACGGCTGCCCGGGATGCCTGCACGGGCAGAGAGCGCAGGGAGCACAGAAGACCCATCCCGCCAACCTCTCTGTGGGTCCCGCCACCATCAAGAGCACTGGAGGACCGAGGAGCACAGCACCACAGGGTCAGGACACAGCTAGACTCGCGAGAGCCGGCACACAGGCCTCAAAGTGGGCGACTAACACGGGATCGAAGGGACTGCGCCACGGGTCATCGGTAACCCAAAGGCGACCCAGGGAACCAACGCACATGTCCAGAGCATCAAACCGACCTCTTCAGTGGGCGCCACTGAAGATGAGCGTGTCAGCACCTATCTGGTGGCCCAAAATGACCGAGTTCAGCGAAAGAAATACCGCGCCAGGAGATGGGGCGGTGGCTTCTCCCCACGGGGCACCCCTGGAACAGCAATCTGGCCAAAGGCCTGTCACAGTGACCCCATAGCACTCATTTCCCTCCCCCACCCAAGCTCTTGGGATATTCTGGTCAACCTCCCAGAGGTTGACGGATGCACTTCAGGATCGCTGCCAAGCCTGTGCGTGGGAATGGTGACCACTGGGGGTCACGCCACCTCTAACAGTCAGGGTCTCATGTTTAAGATAAATATTAACTAACAAAATTAAAAGAAATGTAAGGGGGCACCTAGTTCTCAGGGGAATGGAGCCATCCACCAAATACTTTTCCCAAACCCCATGTGGGTATTTGGAAAACAGTCGGGCTTCACCGTGCGCCGCGCCCATATCCGACGTTAGGACAGCCACTTCCTCGGTAGGACTAGGAAAACTGTCTTTGACGGTCTGGGTCTGCAACCTTGGACAGGTGGTCGCTGCCGCTCCCTGGAACAGAATTTTTCCTGCTCACCCGAGTGCGATCCTGGAAGGCAGGTTCCCAGGAGCCCTGGTGGCACAGTGATTACACACGTCAGGCTGCTCACCGTCACGAGTTGGAAACCACCAGAGGCTTTGCGGGAGAAAGGGTTTTCTACACCCGTAAAGAATTCTTTGGGAAACTCACCGGAGCAGTTCCTTAATGAGTCTTTATCCACTAAGGGCCCCTCATAGGAACTCACACGTGCGTTTTGAAATAATCAACCGCCGCTTCCCTCGGGTCCACCTTCACAAAAGGCGGATGCAAGCACGTGCAGCGAACGCCAACTCTCTGGGCAACTGAGAGCCACCAGGACCGATCTGAACCAAAAATGGGGACTCTCGGATTCTCAGTAGTCAGAGATCAACTAAGATTCCCAGTAGTCGCCTCTGATGGTACCTGCACCACTTATGGCTGAGGCTCCTGAGCCCAGGTAGGGTTACTGGGCGCTTCACTGGTCCCTCCAAATGGCCTACAGCCCATGGGAGTGCCCGTGGATGAACGCGCTGTCCATGACCAGGGTCCGAGTCTGCGAGGTCGCAGCGGGTGAGCGCCCTGTGCTGGTCGACCAAGCCTAACGGACGCAAGACTCTAGCGACAGAGGCGGCAGTGAAACCCGCCAACCCGTAAGGCTGCAGGTACAACCTCGGGCCACCGCTCCAAGGCCGGCGCTTTGTCACCACCCGGGCGACCCAAGTGACGCTGGCGGCGTCCTGGGACTTTGTGGTCGGCAACACAGCCCGCTCACGTCCCATCGCGTTGGCGACAGAGCTCCGGAGAGAAAGTGAAAAGAGCCACTAGGTGGCGGACGACAGGCGTTACAGGTGGAAAGGAGGATTTGGAAAATAGGAAAAATAAAATGTTTAAGATAAATATTAACTTAAACTAACAAAATTAGAAGAAATGTAAGGTACAGGATTATGTAAAAATTATTTAAGTGTAAAATGAAATATTCTATTAAGTCGAATATTTAAGTCAAACATTGTTTTACATTAAATTTATTAAAATAAATTACATACAATACTATGAAATAATAAACACAGGAAGTGAAGCCTTTTAACAAATAAAATAAAATGAATTAATAAGTTAGTAAATTAGTAAGTGTTTCGATTTCGTGTAGCATTAAATTTAATTGGATATATATAAGAAATTTAAATAGTGAATTCATTTTGAAACACTATAATACAATATAATTAGAATTATTACAGCACAATAGCACTGTATTTAATATATAATTAAATAGCAGTCATAAAATTGAGTAAAGTTATATTAAATTTAACATAAATACATGAATTGAAAATTAATGAATAAATGCCATTTCCAAACTGTCTGTAAGATTGTGCTGACAACATTTCTGAATCTCCATGATGGTGTTCTTGTAAGAAGTAATGCATGTTATTTATCGTAAACATGTGCTGTGCCTGCTCTACCGAGGACCGGATTGTGCCCCAGGACCTATCTGGGAATCTGGAGGTGCGTGAACTCCATTTAAGCAGGGTTGTTAGTGCAGGGTATCTT
Organism: Tenrec ecaudatus; assembly: GCF_050624435.1. Lineage (NCBI taxonomy): Eukaryota > Metazoa > Chordata > Mammalia > Afrosoricida > Tenrecidae > Tenrec > Tenrec ecaudatus. The sequence continues at coordinate 18,374 of NC_134530.1, forward strand.
GCTATGTCTGGACTGGCAAGAAATCATCCCTTAACCATTCATTTGATCCCCAACTTATTTCTGGCCCTGGCACAAATCCTTCCAAAACCTAGCACCCTGAACTTAACTGCACTCTGAGCCTGCAAAGATTACCTCTGAATTAGATACCTTGTCCCCAGACAGCATATACGCCGACAAGAATGCCATCCAGGATAGGCATTGACCTCAAATGGCCAAGGCAAGACAGTCTTACCCCTCACTCGCCCCGCTCCCTGCCCTGTGAGCTCCTTGACAGGCAGAAGGCGCTGGCTCATTCTGCGTGCTTGCGCCTCCCAGTTTTCCCCTGTGGCTTTTTCTTTCCCTTTTCTTTCCATTCCTTTGCTTTGTATTATTTATTTGTCTGCTTTCCTTTTTCTATTGTTCCATTGACTACTTTCTTTTCTCAGACTGCCTCATCATTTATTTTTTCCCTTTACTCTTCCTCACCCTGCGTTCTACTCCCATCAAGGGTTTCAGTCTTGGAAACTCCCAGGGCAGTTCTACTCTGTCCTACTGGGTTGCTATGAGTCAGCAATGACTCAGTCGTAGTGAGTTTGTTTGCGTTTATTTTATTATCTCTTTAGTTTTTAGTGCATTTTTTCTTTCCCTGTTACCTTGTTTTACGTAACTTTTATTCTCGGTTACTACATTTTTTTCTTGATGCTGTTTGCCAGCTTGATTTTATCATCATTTTCTTTTTGCTGCTTTAAAGGGAACTTTTTGCGGCTTCACTGCCACGCCCTTCTTTTGTACTACCCAACCCACCCTCAACTGTGCTACATGGTTCTCTATCACATTCTCTATCACACACACCAGGAGACAATTGCTGAGTGCCTGAAAACGCACCTAGCTACAATCTCCCATTAAGTACAAATGCATGTTACTTACATCTGTAATCAGCACTCATGCAAGCAGCAGTCAACACTTGGGCAAGCAGTGGTTAAGAAGTCAAACCTCATATTGCACTGCACAAATCTGCTGCACAATTTGAAATCATTGGAAAAAAGCTTAAATGATGGTGTATTGGACAGGGTTCTCATTAGAGAGAGAAACCAGATTGCTAGTAATTATATATAAATATATTTATAAAGATAGATATATAATTCAAGAAATAAACCATTAAATAATATACAGATAGATAATACAAGAAATTAACAGTTAAATTATAAAGCAGTGAGACACTAGCAGTCCTTCAAGTTTTGAGAGCTGCCAGGTGCCAGTACCCTTCTGTAGAGAGAGCTGGGCTATATATACCCAGGCAGCAAACAGCAAGGCAGGTCCCCAACTGTCATCAACTGTCAGTCCCCAGCTCCAGAGATGAACATTCCAATCGTGTGGGCTTAAAGGGACCTCAACTTACAGTGACACAGTCCACAGGCTAGGCATCCCACAGGTAGTGTACCCCTTTAAACTGAGGCACAGATCAACCAAGGTGAGGCTCACGGAGCCATTTATCCCTCTGCCCTTCAGTTAATCCTACTTGTGTTTATCGGCCAGGCTGACACAATAAACTATAGCAGATGGCAACAAATGTACAATGGTGCTTGACACAATGAATGTATGGATGGATTGTGATGAGAGTTGTATGAGCCCCAGGAAAGTGTTTTTTTAAAAAATACAAGCCTTTAAAAGGGTTGAAGATCAAGGCTGTTACTCTGGGGCCTACAGTGTATGTGACCTTTGTATTTTCCATAGCACCATAGGCATGTGAATGCTGGCCAATGCATAGGGAGACACAGAGTGTGTGATGCCTTTGAATTAGGATATTGTTGAAGAATACTGAAAGTACAAAGCACTGCCCGAAGAACAAACAAATCTGTCTGTGGCGGGGAAGTACAAACCAAAAGCTCCTTAGAAGCAAGCTCTGGGAAACTCGATCTCACATATGTTTTACACATTAACAGGAGAGACCAGTCCCTGGAAAAGGACATCTTCCTTAGTACAATAGAGGGTCAGTAAGAGGAGGAAGCCCCTCACCAAGGTTGACACAGTTGCGGTAACAATGGGTTCAAATATAATGACGTGTGTAATGATGGTGCTGGGATGTGCAATACTTTATTCTGCTGTACATCGTTGCAAACAACTTGACATCAACACAAACAACACAACACCACCACAATGTCCTGGAGACCTCAGACATTTCAATTCAGAAGAAGAAACATGACACACTGACAAGTGACCAAAATGCAATTCCAATGGACATTTCTGAGGAAGCCATGGCCCTGGAATTACACAATATGGAAATCAAAGGGATGATATGTGAGTTCCTTCAATGGATTGAATGAAAGCCTGAGAAAACTGCAGATGTATGCAAGAAAAATGTAGAACAACTTTAGAGGGATTCAAGAAAACACACAAGAAAAAACTGATTTGATTCTCAAAAAATTATAAAGCATACAGAAACATAAAATGTATATGCAGAAATTTAAAACCAAGATTTCAGAATTAATAATGCATTGAAAGAGCAAAACACTACTAACACTATTGAATAATTGGAAGGCTATGGGTTACCCGTTTGTGCTCTGCCAAATTGCGATCTGACACAGGTAAATTTCCCGATGCCTTCTCAATTGCTGTAAATCTATGGCTACCCACACCGCCCACCAGACTGCGAGTGGAAGGCAGCCGACAGCACGGTGAACTCTGGTGGGGGTCCTGTGACCAGCTTTCATCGGCTCTCCTGGAATCTGGGATCAAGACCACTTTTAGACAGCAATCTAAAAGGGGCAATCGCTGCTCGCGGGGGGACTAGGACTCCAGAAGGGGCTCAATTCGGCGGAGCCCGCAAGCCCAGCACAATGAACCAAGAGCGTCTCAGTCTTTTCACGGTTTGCTTTGTGAGTGAAATTTTTAAAAAGGGGGGTTCTGGACCATACACTAGTACCCTGATTCTAATTTTAGTACTCAGCCCCCCAGTCTTGTTGTCCTTACCTCTTAATTTTTTGGTCTGGCAGCAGGAGCTCCGGGTGGGAAAATCTACCTGGATGCCATTTTCCCTCTCTGCCGATTGCTCTTTTAGAGTTACAGTTATTCCACTACTTTTACCTTCTGCGTCTGTTCAAGCATGCTGTAATCCTAAGCAGGGGATAAATGAGTTATTTGGCCTTTAAAGATGGACTGAGACGCCCACTCAGGGCTGCTAGGAGGGGAAACGTTTTTAGTTTCTTGGTAGCCCAACTAGCTGAATAAAATTTTTTCCACATTTCAAGACTTTATAGTGACTGTCATTTATTTGAAGCCTCAACACTAAAAGTCAAGGGAAGGTTTTCACACTAGAAGAAACATTTGTTGATGGTTACCAGGAATAGGAACAGAAGTGGGGGAGAAGGCGTGGACTACAGGGTCCACAAGTATTAATTTGGGGGAAAGGGAAAGAAATATATAATAAGAGGTAGGTTAGGAAAGAATGAAGGAGACAAGGGGAAACATCGGGGAAATTTTCATAAGTGAAAAGCAATAGAGACAAATACTCATATACACAATCCCACAATAGTTACTTGGATAGACATGCAGGCTGAAGGGGTGTGGCAGGGAAATCAGAATACAATGAAAAGATACAATTCTGAAGGGAATGTTTCCTGATTTTAAGCCATGCAGTAGTCTCTTGTTCTTTTAGATTCTTGTATCTTATTTATCCTCTGGAATTTGATTTGGAGTTGTATGAATTCTAATTTTTTCCAACCCATTTTCCCATAGTAGTCAGAGCAACCTGTCTTCTGTGGACTTAAGGCCTTGGTTACTTAGCCGTGGTGCCCCCAAGAGAAAAATACATCGGAAACCTACTAACTATTTAGGTGATCAATACAGGCAGAAGAATGCTAGAGCAGCTGAATAGCAGTTCAACTCCAATCACCATAATATAGTCACGACCCCTCAATCAATTCCCAGACTTGAGCCAGTTTACAGACCCATAGCCCCCTGAGTGAGGAGAAGGTTGGGCCCTTTACAGAAGAGCCCTGTTACATTGTCAAAGGTTTATACTGTTAATCTTTCTTCTAGCCTTCCCCAAAGGGATCTGTGGCCTTTCGCAAGAGTGACTGTTCATTGCAGGGAGGGAGGGGGGAAATAATCAAGCTTTATGGGGATTACTGGACACTGACTCTGAACTGACACTAATTCCAGGACACCCAAAGCATTTTGAAGGCACACCACTCAGAGTGGGGGCATATGGATGTGAAGTTATTAACAGAGTTTTACCTCAGGTATCCCTCACAGTGGGTCCAGTGGGACCCCAAACACATCCTGTCATTATTTCCCCAGTTCCAGAATGCATCATTGGAATAGGCATACGAAGTAACTGGAAGAACCCCTATATTGGATGCCTGGTATGTGGAATAAGGGTTTTTATGGTAGGAAAGGCAAAATGAACACCATTAGAACTGTCGTTGCCTAGGAAAATAGTAAACCAAAAGCAATACCGCATTCCTGGAGGCTAGCCAGAGATTAGTGGCACAAAGACTCAAAGGAAACAGAGGTGGCGATCCATACCACATCCCTGTTTAACACACCTGTTTGGCCTGTGCAAAGAAAACAGATAGATCTTGGATGATGATGGTGGGTTATCATGAACTGAACCCAGTGGTGACTCTCATTGCAGCTGCATTCCAGGGGTGGCTTCATTGCTTGAGAAAATGAATACTCTGGCTCTCACAATTCTACCTCAGGGTGCATCGACTCTTCAATCATGTGCCATCATTTAGTCCAAAGGGAGCTTGATTGCCTGTATCTTCTCCTGAAGGTCACCCTGGTCCATTATATCATGACATTATGCTGATTGTACCCACCAAGGAAGACGTATCAAAGACTCTAGATTCATTGGTACAACATCTGTGTGCAAGAGGGTGGGAAATGAACCCAATGAAGATTCAGGAACCACCTACCTCAAAAACATTTCTAGGGCTCCAGTGGTGTGGGTCATGTCAAGATATTCCTACTAAAGTGAAGGATAAGCTACTGTATCTGGCTTTCAACAGCTAGTGGCCTCCTCAGATCTGGGAGGCCACAGATGCCACATTTGGGTGTGCTGCTCCAACCTATTGATCAAGTGGTGTGAAAGGTCACCAATTCTGAGTATTGCCCAGAACAAGAAAAGGCTCTGCAACAGGTTCAGTCTGCCGTGCAAGCTGCTTTGCCACTGGGACCATATGATCCAGCTCACACAATGATCATAGAGGTATCAGTTGCAGATAGAGATGCAGTCTGGCGTCTTTGGCAGGCAAATATTGGCAAATTACAGCGTGGACCCTTGGGATTTGGGAGTAAAGTTCTGTCATCCTTTGCAGACAACTACTCCCTTTTTGAAAAACAGCCATTGGTCTGCTACTGGGCCTTAGTTGAGACTGAATTCCTCATCATGGGCCACCAAGTCACCATGAGGCCTGAGCTGCCGATCCTGAACTGGGCATTGTCTAACCCACAGTCATAAACTTGGACGTGCACAGCAACAATCCATCATTAAAGGGAAGTGGTATATATGAGATTGGGCTAAAGCAGGATCTGAAGGTACAAGTAAGTGTGTGAAGAAGTGGCCCAAATGTCCCCACTCCCGCTACAGTGCCTTTCTTCTCCCAGTCTGCACCTATGGCCTCCGGAGAGTTCCTTATGATAAGTTGACTAAAGAACAGAAAATCCGTGCTTGGTTTACTGGTGGCTCTGCACGATATGCAGGTGACACTTGTAAGTGGACAGCAGCAGCACCACATCGCCTTTCTGGGATCTCCATGAAGGACAGTGGTGAAGGGAAATCCTCACATTGGGCAGAACTTTGAGCAGTGTACCTGGCCATTCAGTTTGCCTGGAAGGAGAAATGGCCGAATGTGAGACTGTATACTGATTCATGAGCTCTGGCTAATGGTTTGGCTGGATGGTCAGGGAATTGAACGTAACATAAATGGAAATTTGGTGACGATGAGGTGTGGGGAGGAGGTATGTGTATAGATCTCCCTGAATGGCAAAGAAAATAAAGATAATTGGGTCTCGTGTGAATGCTTACCTAAGGTTTATCTCTGAAGAGGAGGATTTTAACAATCAAGTGGATAAGATGACACACACTGTTGAGACTAGGCTTCCTCTTTCCTCCACCACTCACATCATTGCCCAATGGGCACATGAACAGAGTGCACATAGTGGCAGGGATGGAGGTTATGCATGGATGCAGCAACATGAACTTCCACTCACCAAGGCCACTGCCACTGCTGAGTGACCCATCTGCCAGCAGCAGAAGCCAACATTGAGTCCAAGATATGGGACCATTCCTCAGGAGATCAACCAGCAACCTGGTGGTAGGTTGATTACATAGAACCACTTCTGTCATGCGGGGGCATTTTCTTCTTATTGAAATAGACACCTACTCTGGATATGGATTTGCCTTTCCTGCAGGCAAAGCTTCTGCCAAAACTACCATTCATGAACTTACAGAACGCCTTATCCACTGGCATGGCAAACCACATAGCATTGCTTCAGATCAAGGAACTCACTTCACAGGAAATGAAGTGTGGCAATGGGGCCATGCCCATGGAATCCACTGGTCGTATCATGTTCCTGATCATCCTGAAGCTGCCGGCTTGACAGAACAGTGGAATAGCCTCCTAAAGACACAATTATGGTGCCAGCTAGGTGGCAACACCTTGCAGGGATGGGGCAATGTTCTCCAAGTGCCTGTCCATGCTCTAAATAAACAGGTCAGGAAGGGTGTTGCTGTACTGAGTGGTGTGATTGAGCCTGATTACCAAGGGGAAATTGGACTGGTGCTACATCTTGGAGGTAAAGAAGAATATGTATGGAATTCAGGAGATTCCCTAGGCCGTCTCTTAGTATTAACATGTCATGTGATTAAAGTAAATAGTAAACTACAGCAACCCAATCTTGACAGGACTGCTAAGAACCCAGATCCCTCAGGAATGAAGGTCTGGGTCACCTAGCCAGGTAAAGAACCACGACCAGGTGAGGTGTTGGCCAAGGGCAAAGGAAATACAGAATGGGTAGTGGAAGAAGGTAGTTTTTTTTTTTTAATTTTATTTTTTTTATTTTTTATTTTTTTTAGAAGGTAGTTTTAACTAGCAATTATGGCCCCATGATCAATTGCAAAAGTTAGGTTTGTGATTGTCAGTATTTCTTCTTTGTATATATCTCTCTTCTATCATGTACAATATACCAGATACAAATAGATTTAGTGTTTCATTTATATGTATGATAGATATATGATGTTAGGTGTAAGTGTGATTTCACTACTGTCTGGAAATATATCATCTGGCTAAATAATTGTGTACAATTGCCTAGTTGACAAGGAATGGACTGTGATAGGTTTATTGTGCCAACTAGACTTCCATAGATATAATAATTATTTATAAACTATCAAGGGACCAGGGGGAAGGTGGGAGCTGGGAGGGAGGGGGAGAAAAAAGGGAAACCGAGCTGATTCCAGGAACCCAAGTGGAAGGTGAATTATGAGAATGACGAGTTCAACGAATGTATAAGGGTGCTTTGCTCAATTGATGTATGTACGGATTGTGATAAGAGCTGTATGAACCCCAATAAAAAGATTTTATTAATTTTTAAAAAACAGAGATAGGTAAAAGAAAAAAAATTTTCCCAAAGACACGGCACTCCAGACACTGTTGGTCTGAGGAGTCAATGCAAGCACAGATCCACCTTCAACCGCAGGCCATGAGTTGTTGCCCTACACAGTTTGAACTTCTGTTCTCTTCCCCTCTGTTTACACTAAGTATGGCGCGTGGTACCAGGGAGGGGAAATTCGTTCTTTTGATGCGGTTCTGCTCAATATTTGCTTTCATGAATGTTCACTGGAAATACAGATGCTATGGCAAGGTGTGATGAAGAAATCAGATGGTGCCAGACCATCAGAAATAGAAGTGTCTGGTGTGTGACCCGAGGACTGTAAATAATAAAACCCACGATCAGAGGATCTTAGGTTTTCATAATATTATCACTGCAAGAGAAAGTACAATAAACAAGAGCATTCAAGGCTTACTGAAATGAAAAACACGAATGAAGACTCCATCCCAGCCCTTGGTCCTTGAACTTGTTGCTGCTGCCGGAGACTTGGTCAGTGTAGGTGTCATGGAGCAGGAAATTACCCACAGCATTTCACATGGCACAGAATGAGCACGGGTCTGCTGGGGCACTGCCCTGGGGGTCCTCCTTTCCCTGATGAAGTATGTGGAGACCGACCCTGCAGCCCCTCTCTCAGCTAACCCACAGAGAAATGTGCAGGGACCCCCTTCCTCTGCCACAAACACACTTGGGAACTTCCAGTCTGTTGGTGGTGGTGATGGGGTAACTGCCAGGCAGGTTGCTGAGGTCTGTGCCCAGCACCTGTCCCAAATGAAAAGTATATCCTCTTAGTGCCTCTGTGCCCGGGACACCTACCATGTGAGGGAGCTCACAGCTGGGGGTGAGCTGTGGGCACCATGGAACCAACATATGACCTTAAATAAATCCCACCGAGTTTTGAGAAAATCTCAATAATAGATTTGAATCATTGAACATGAACAGAAGACCTGATGCCATGGGGGGACATCAAGAACACTATATACAAATAAAGCAAAAGGTCACTTTCAAAGAGTGGAAAGAGCTGCCCTTGCGGAAGCTTGGATGTACCCCTACAAAGGTCCGGCCAATGGGAACACCCCCATAAAGCCCAGGGCCAATGAGCGGTGGAGCGGTGCACCCCAAGGCAGCAGCAGCTAACAGAGTGAACTTGCAGAACATCCAAACATTCGGGGTTCCCACCAATGGAGGGAGACATGAGTCCCAGGATCAAGGCTAGGCAGAAACCTTTAAGGTAGCTGAAATATTTAACAAGAAATCAGAGACGCAGGTAGAGGGACAAGGACCGAATCACCAGCCAGCACTGGTTGAAGGTACTTTAACATTGGGAATCTTCCTAAATGTTTGTCATGCACAAACCTTGAGCAGGGTCCGAATTTCCCCTTAATTTAGAACATGCTTAGCCTACAGAGTCTGAGAAGGAAATTTAGAATCAGGTGAATGTAGTATTAAAAGATACAGAAGGTATCTTGGAGGACTTCAGACATATAGAGGAGCTGACCACGCAGTTCGAGAGGTGACCCAGCATCCAGCAGATGAGAAGTTGCAGGAGAAGGCATGGAATGCAGTGATCCCACTAGCAGGCAAATTAAAGGCATTTTTTTAATTTCTTAGAGGTTAGAAGCAGCATTACAAGGTCTACTGGGAGCCCCGACAAACACCCAGAGAGCAGGCTCTTGCTCAACACTTTGCAGAAATCCTTCACTTCACACTCTGGTTTGATGACTCCAGATGGCAAATCCTGCCATTCAGAATGGTGTCGGTCTTACAGAAGAGCATTGGGTCTTATGGGGATGAGCCATGTGTCCGCAGAAGGAGAGGATGAAGTCAATAATGAGCGGGCAAACTGAAGGTCTCTGTTTTATGGGGAAGCAACCCTGGTGCTGGAGTCCTCAAGTGACACCACAGCAAGCTTTGTGTCCAAGAGTACAAAGTGACCAGCAGAAGACCCCCAGACGGACGCAGCACTGTGGGCTATGCGGTGGCCAGGCCCCCACAACTATTCATGGGTTCCGTAGGTGGAATTGTACAGTTAAGATATATAAAGATTATAGTAAAGTCATGGAGAGAGAGAGAGTAAAATAAAGAAGTCAGACACGTTTCATGGGCGCAAGCTCGCTCACCTCAGCTCCTCTTGGTGGTACATGTAGAGATGGGAGATGAACGGGCAGGAGAGGGAGCATGAGGTTTTATTTCTAACCGAAGCTTCTACATTGTTGGGGGCATGCATGTCCTCTGATTACAGATAAAAATCTATGTCATAGGAGGGGTTGTAACATAGGCAATACAAACAACTGGACAGGGGGATGACCTAGGGGTGTACACACAATAGTAAAGGGAGGGAATAAGGGTACATTGTGGCAAGAGAGGAGTATCCTAGGTTCAATATTTTAGCCTAACTTCAGTCATTCTTGAGTGGTCCGGGCTTGCCTCTGGGCACACCTTCAAGGGAACAATATCAGAAGGGAGTGGGCCCTACTTAAGGTGAGGCAGATTATACAGTCTGGTTGCTGCAGATGACTGATACCCTTAAGGAGAATAACCTCTGACCTACTCCCATTGACCTTCTAGTGTACAGTTATTTACCATGTGTAGCAAGTAGTGTCTTGGGTTTGGCATATATTTGGGGGAAACAATTTGGGAGAAATCTGTTGCCCACAATGGCCAGTGTGTGCAGTCATGCTGGAGACCCCAGGACACAGGAGCAGGTTGACAGACAAGGAGACGGTGTCCTGCTTGAAGGTGATAGTGGGTGTCGTCATACTCTATGACCACACGCATCCAGTGGGAGCATTTGCCAACACTTCCAAAACTGATATAGAGGGTTATATCAAAATTCTTAAGGGTCAACTTCCAAATAGGGTAGAAGGTCTTCTAAATGCTCTTGGGTACACATCAAAATATTTGAACGATGAGACTACATCCAAGCAAATTAGATCCATGCTGCAATAGCAGCTCTGGACCAAGGTTCTGCTGTAGAAGGAGAGTGTTCTGCCATGACTGAGAACACACGGTTTATTTATTTTTTAATCATTTTATTTGGGGCTCTTACAACTCTTGTTACAAACCATACATCAATTGTATCCAACATATTTGTATATATTCCATCATTCTTTTCTAGACATTTACTTTTCTATGAGCCCTTGGGATCAGCTCCTCTTTTTCCCCTCCCCTCCACCCCAACCCTCATGACCCCTTGATCGATTGTAGATTGTTAATTATTTTCACATCACAAACCGACCGCTGTCTCACTTCCCCTCTGGTTTCTGTTGTTCTTCCCCCTGTGTGGTTATGTGCCATTCATTGCGATCAGTGACTCCCTCTCTCCCTCACCTCTCCTGCTCTTCCCCCTACCCTTTGTTATCTCTATTCCCATTCCTGTTCCTTGGTTCCATGTGCTGTGAGTTTTCTCTCTTGCCTATACCTATGTACATGATCCCGTCTAGTCTAGATTGGGAGGTGGCTCTGAGGTTGTGATAGCGGGTGTGTGTGTGTCTGTGTAGGCCTTCAGGGATCAGGGGTATATTGCATGACCCATTAGTGTGCTCTGTTGCACCGATTGACTCATCCCCTCCCTGTGACCTCTCGTAGGGGGATTTCCATTATCCATGGATGGACTTCAGGTCTCCACTCCAACCCGCCTCCATTCTCACCAATGCATTTTGTTTGTGTTTAGTGTTTGTCATGAATCTTCTGATGCCCATTGCCCAGTCTCGATGACACGTCATGATCACACCAGCTGGTGTGCTTCTTCCATGTGGGCTTGTTGCTTCACTGATGGATGGCTGCTTGTTTAACTTCAAGCCTTTAAGACCCCAGACACTATATATTTTAATAGCTGGGCACCATCCTCTGTCTTCACCACATCTGCTTATGCACCCATTTTGTCTTCAGCGATCATGTGTGTGTGTGGGGGGAGGGGTGGGGTTGAACATCATCGCAGAATGCCAATTTGTTAGAACAAAGTGTTATTGTATTTGACAGAAGGTATGAGCCGCTGAGGCCAAAGGTCTGTCTGCGGCTTCAGTATCTTGCCTTATAAATATATGTACATAGGCCAATACCATGATTGTTATGGATTAGTGTATTTGTGTAAGTGCACACCTCTGTTAATCTCCCTATCCATGTGTTTGCTTCCTAGAGCTTGCCTCTGTCTCCTTTTGCCTCCTCCTGCCCCGCCATCACTTTCCCCCTTCTCTCACCTTTTAGTGCTTCTTCTCCACTAGCTCAGTGTTTCTCTGATACAGGATCTCTACCCTCTCCTAGATGCTGGTTCCACTTCCCTAGTTGTTCCCCTGTCCATGATGCCGTCTTCTCACCATACCCTTCTCCTTAACTCCTTCTTCCCCCTCTGCATTCTGGGGCCATTGGCTCCATTGCCTTCTCCCCAGGTTTCCCTCCGATGGTCCAACCATATAATGAGGCAACCCATCCATGTCCTAGTCCGAACAATAAGAAAACATACGGTTGAAGAAAGAAAGGGTTAAGAGAAAAAGATGAGAGTAAAGAAAGAAAAGAAACATACATAGGTCCAGGTCTGTTTGCTGGTCCCCATGAGACCCTCCCCCCTGTTCCTGAAGGAGATTTGGGGGCTGCCCCTCCCAGCCCGAAGTCCATTCTTGAGGCTCCTCAGGGGCTATGTTCCGGCTTTACTCCAATTGCTGATCTGTTGTGCTCCATTCCCACACTGTCTCCCCGCCGTGTGTCCTCATTATTGTCCTCTGGCCCTATATGCTCCAGTTAGCGGACAACAGGTATTGAGTTGCTGGTAGTCCCACAGTCCTCTCTGTGCCCCAGCAGCTCCATGCAGGGACCTCCTCCTCCGGGCTTGGGCTGCCCTTTCTCTTTTTCCTTCTTGGTTTGCTTCCGTCTGGATATGGTAGGTCCGTTCCTTTCCCCCACCAGGTCTAGTGTCCTTCACTGCAGCCGACACTCCAGGGTGGGGTCAGGCTTGCTCTGGCTGGGGCCGGCCCTGTAATCCAGTCTTTTCATGCATTCCTCCACATGTTATGTTGCCCTCCTGGTTGGGCGAGCCATGGTGGGGTCTGTAACACAACCAATACACTCCCCCTGGGTGGGTTAGTGACCTGTTCCCCCCATGCCATCATCTCAGTTTCTCCCTACCCACATTCTCCCTCCTCCTTCCCCCTTCTTTATGTTGGATTCACAGGTACCTCCCTGGGTTTGGTCTGACCTCCCCCCGACTGCCTATGCTTCCACCGTATGGTGTGAGATAAATATATTTTCCTCTATTCCTGCTGTGCTGATTGTATTTTACCTCAGGGGACTCATGTTACACTTGTCCTTTTGAGATTGTCTTACCTCGCTTAACCTAATTCCTTCCAACTCTTCCATGATCGCCTGTGCGTTTTAGTGCTGCATGTAGTACTCCACTGGACAACACACGTTTTTAAAATTGAATGTAATTACTATGTAGTTCATTTATTCTTGTTTATTATTTCTCTCTTCTGGTCCTCTGCTCCTTTTAAAAATCATGTTCTTGTTCTTCAGACTTCGTTTCTGTGCCAAAATCCATTCCACCCTAAAGGGATCGTAATTTCAGACAGGCCATCTGAGGCAACTAATTATGCATCGCATCAAGGTCTCTACTGAGAAAAATTCTGTGACTTGAACTAAATATTTTAGATGTGGAATTTTTTTTGGGGGGGACTAACATTTAACATTGCCTTCCCAGCATAACAGCACTGCCCATTGTGCTGTTTTTACCCTCAACAATTTTATTTTCTACTGCTGCTTTCTTCATGAGCACCCAAAAGGAAAACTTTTTAATTAGAAAGGCTTTCGTTTAAAGTTTTAAGTCTTCCAAAGCGGGTGCATGAGCAAATGTGGTGTAGAAAGCTGATGATGCCCGGCTACCAAAAGACAGAGCATCTGGGGTCTTAAAAGCTTGAAAGTAAACAAGCGGCCATCTAGCTCAGAAGAAACCAAGCCCACATGGAAGAAACACACCAACTGTGCAATCACAAGGTGTCAAAGGGATCAGGTATCAGGCATCATCAGAGCAAAAAATCATATCATTATGAATGAGGGGGAGTGTAGAGTGGGGACCCAAGACACATCCGTGGGGAACTGAACATCCCCTTACAGAGGGTCTGGGGGAGGAAGCATGCCAGTCAGTGTGCAGTCTAGCAACAATGAAACATACAACATTCCTCTAGCTCCTAAAAGCTTCCTTACAAATCTGGCTAGACCAGAGGATGTACTCTGGTAGAGACAGGAACTGGAAACACAAGGAATCCAGGACAGATGATCCCTTCAGGACCAGGGCTAAGAGTGGTGATACCAGGAGGGTGGAGGGAGGGTGGGGTGGAAAGGGGGAACCGATTACAAGAATCTATATATAACCTCCTCCATGGGGGATGGACAACAGAAAAGTGGGTGAAGGGAGACGTTGGACAATGTAAGAGATGACAAAATAATTTATAAATTATCAAAGGTTCATGAGGGAGGGGGAAGCGGGGAAAATGAGGAGCTGATGCCAGGGGCTCAAGTAGAGAGCAAATGTTTTGAGAACGATGAGGGCAATGAATCTACAAATGTACTTGACACCATGGACGTATGTATGGATTGGGATAAGAGTTGTATGAGCCCCTAATAAAATGATTTCTTAAAAGTTTGAAGTCTTCATTTTGATTTTTTTATATTTTTTGTAAGGATGTATGTTGTGTGTTTAACTTTTATTAACTAATGTTAAAAACCGTGATATGTGCATAGAATATTACATATGCAAGTTCATGTCTAAAAAAATGGCTGATGATAAAATAAAAACCAGCATTTATTTTTCTAAAAAGAATGGAAAGAAAATATCAAAGTGAAAGACCAAAGGGACTGTAAAACATGCTCTGGATCATAGAATAGCTACAGCAAATAGGAGGGAGAAAAATAAAGAGATGATTTTTTGTTCTTTGATGCCTGATACCTGATCCCTTTGACACCTCATGATCACACATGCTGGTGTGCTTCTTCCATGTGGGCTTGGTTGCTTCTGAGCTAGATGGCCGCTTGTTTATCTTCAAGCCTTTAAGGCCCCAGACGCTATCTCTTTTGATAGCCGGGCACCATCAGCTTTCTTCACATTTGCTTGTTCACCCGCTTTGGCTTCAGCAGTTGTGTCGGGAGGGTGAGCATCATAGAATGCCAATTTAATAGAAGAAAGTATTCATGCATTAAGGGAGTGCTTGAGTAGAGGTCCAAGGTCCTTTGCCACCTTAATACAAAACCTATAAATATAGGCACATAGATCTATTTCCCCATCTTCATATATATATTTACATATGTACATGTCTTTGTCTAGACCTCTATAAATGCCCTTTGCCTCCTAGTTCTTTCCTCTATTTCCCTTGACTTTCCTCCTGTCCCACTACCATGCTCCATCCCCACCTGGGTTACAGCTATACCTCTTCTTTACATTACCTTACCCTTGATCATTCCCTACCAGGCCTGCCACTCTCCCACCTCACCACCAATTTGGATCCCTTGTTGTTCCCTTGTCCTTGGGTTTGTTAACACCACTTCCTTACCCGCCCCCCTCGCCCCCTTATCCCATGTCCTCCTGGAACTGTCGGTTCCATTGCTTTTCCTCCAGATAGTTCATCCAGCCTATCTTATTTAGACAGATCTGTGGAGATAATAACATGCACAAAAACAACACAGAGGAAAACAAAGCAACAGTATACAACAAAACAACAACAAACCACTGACAAAGAACAAAACACATCAAGAAAGAAAAGCTTGTAGTTAGTTCAAGGATTGTTTGTTGGCCTTTAGGAGTGTTTTCCAGTCCAGTCTGTTGGGACACCAAGCCCTGACCCCAAAGTCCACTTTCAGCATTTCCTGGGGATCTTGCCGCTCCATTCCCTTACTGTTCCGTTGCACTTCCCTAGTGCTTTGCCTCTGTGTGGTGGGATCAGGTGGGGCGCAATTCCCACACTGTGTCTCCGGGTGCTGTCCCCTGCAGGGCCATCATGTCTCATAGTGGGGCCAGCCATGTGGTCCTCTCCGTGGAGTGGCTGCTCTAATCAGGAATATCATCCTCACGGCCTGCTGGGCCATGATGTGCTCCATTCTCTCCTCCTCCCCCTTCATCTGCTCCCATGTGCTCTGATCAGGTATGTCCCTCTCCTGGAGCTGCAGATTCAATGTTGTCCTTTGAAACAAATTTTTCTGGAGGGAGGGGCAGGCATCCACTTAATATTTGGTACTGGGGCCAGCCTCCCAGACCTCTCCACTGGTTCCCTACTCCACGCCGGAATGTTGCATTCACATCTTGAGGCACTGGGTTGTTTATTGAGATTTTTATCTGTATTACTTTGTTATTGTTATTAGTTTTTGTTGTTGTTTGTTGATGCTTTTTGGTATATGAAATCCAGGACAGGCAAATCTACAGAGATTGTAACTGGATTAATGGTTCCTTAAGAGTGTGGCAGGGGAGGTTGGGGGTTAATAATGATGGGTTTAATAATGATGAGTAGAAGACTGAAGAAAATGTTCTAAAACTTATTGTGGTGATAACTGCACAACTCTTATCAATGTAACTGAAGTATTATATTGTGTGATATGTGACTTATACACCAATAAAACTGTGTAGGGGGAGTGCTGTAGCCTACTGTCTGTTCCCAGAGAGAAAACAACCCAGACTGCCGACAAGTTCAAAAGAAAAAGTTTTATTTCCTGTGCAGGGACCGTCAGCCCTATTGAGAGGAGACTTAGCGGTCTCCCGTTTACTTTTCCAAAGGTTTGTATACTGTTGCAACATGCAGGTTCGCAAGCAAGCCGAGCACAGGAGCAGGATATTGGGGTGAGCCATCCAAACAACAGCTGCTCTCAGTTGGACAATAATCGCACTGGTCGTTCTTCCAAGCCTTCTGAACATACATTTCCTTCGGGGCATTCCGTTGTGCTTGTCAGCACAGCCTGCCTCCCTAATATCAGCTAGTTCATGTATAGTGCATGATGGCTTCCGTCAGCTCAAAATGGCTTCACTCTTGTTTGTTTGTTGTTGTTTTTTTCGGTGAAAGCCTTGGTTTAATCAGAGACACGATCAAAGGATTGGTTACCGATGGCTTCACTCTTGTCAAGGCTGTTTAAACTTTTCCTAAAGACACTACAGGAGGAAGTTATTTACCATAAATCGTGACCTCCTAACAGTTGCACATTTCACACTGACTTAAGCAAAGTACTTGGTTAAACTGGTCACTGTAAAAGATGAGGTTCTTTCTGCAATGCTACAGTATAGCTGACCCTCGAGGACAGTGGTTCTCACCCTTCCTTCAGGCCGCGACCCTTCCATACAGGTCCTCATGTGATGGTGATCCCCAACCACAAAATTATTTTCATTGCTACTTCATAACTATAATTTTGCTACTGTTAAGTATCGGGCAACCCCTGTGAAAGGGTCACTCGACCCCCAAAAGGAGTCACAACCCACAGGTTGAGAACTGCTGCTTTCGGATCATGTTTCCCATTTTGACCTCCTTACCAATACAGGCATACCTCAGAAATATTCCAGGTTGGAAAATAAAGGAATTATTGTAATAAAAATGACTCACATGTTTTGGTTTCCCAGGGCAGCCCTGCAGCCTACTGAGTGAGCAATAGCATGGACACATTGGAAAGATTCTGCGCTACTAAAATGCGATGGAGACACCAAGTGAACACAGGCCACTGGAAAAGTGGTGGAGATACACTTTCCCAATTCCAGGGTGTCACACACGGTCGAGTTGCAAGTAACAAAAGTTTCCCCTCTAACTGGAGTCCACCTATATTTGCTCCTCTCTAGTTGGAGGGCATGCCCAGTGTGGTAGTGACATAATTTCATGTCAACTTGATATATAAGTCTAGGGGTGGAGTCCAGCCTGCCAATCAGGTCACAACCAGATGATGCCTCTTTATGGGGGTGGCCTTCTCATAGGATTCTGGGAACTTCCTTTCTTTCAACCTGGAGGTATGCCACACTCTATCTGCTTCACCTTCCTTGTTGACAAGCCACAGGTGGCTACACTGATGGCAGCCACAGCCCTGGAGTCCACAGCCACTACCATTGGGTCCACAAGACTTTGCACCTACTGGCCTATGATCTTCCTACATTTTGCATCATTGCATGTGGCTGCAAGAGTCTGAAGAGGGATTTATGGATGATTATGGGACTTATGGGCTAAAATCTGATTTATGGACTTGATCTGGACTAGACTGGTTTGTTTTCTGAATATACAATTACTCTTTGATATAAAGCTCTTTCTTAAACACACGAGTGTCCTAGATTTGTCTCTCTAGTCAGTCAGGCCTCACACACCCAGTTTTTCTTCCACTTATGACATGCTGCGGCCCTCTGGTAGCAGAAATTGTGGGTGTATCCCACAGCATCTGATCTCTTACAGATTCGGCCTCAGTCACGTCTTCAAACCCTGGAGACCCACTGGGTGTGTGATCAATCGCCAAAAGGTGCTAGCTTGTTCTGCAGCATCCTGGTTCACTCTGAACCTCTAGGGTTGGCCACATTCTCACACGACCATGACGCAATTTCTATCTTACACCCAAAGAAATCCTCCAACCAAAGCCCTCACGACATATTTTCCACCTGCGGGGGTGGGGTGGGGTGGGGCTGAACATGGCCCTTAAAGCGCGCGTTAATTCCACTATAATTCTTTGTGTGCTGGATACTTACCAGCACTGAAGTGGGGGCTCGCGACCACCACACCCCACGCAAGAACTGCCCCGGAGACGGGAAATGAAGGGCGAAGCCCCGACTCTGCACTTCTCACAGACCGGCGGGGGCCCCAGCAACCCTGCCACAGACGCCAGGGCAGCGCAGGAGAAAGGGACAGAGAGCAGCGACCTGAGGGCCCTCCCCCGCCAACAGGCACCACACCGGCCGGACTCAAGGGGCGCAAAACCCACCTCAGCACAGCCCAGCACCACTGAACGCGGCCGCGAGCGCACGCGCACGCGCACTTCCGCCTTCGGCGGGGACCGGGCGGGGGGCGGGGCGGTGAGGGCTCCGAGACGCCGCCCAGCGGCCGGGAGCGCACGCGCACTTCCGCCTACGGCGTGGGCCGGGCGAGGGGGGCGGGGCTGTGAGGGCTCCGAGACGCCGCCCAGCGGCCGGGAGCGCACGCGCACTTCCGCCTACGGCGTGGGCCGGGCGAGGGGGGCGGGGCTGTGAGGGCTCCGAGACGCCGCCCAGCGGCCGGGAGCGCACGCGCACTTCCGCCTACGGCGTGGGCCGGGCGAGGGGGGCGGGGCTGTGAGGGCTCCGAGACGCCGCCCAGCGGCCGGGAGCGCACGCGCACTTCCGCCTACGGCGTGGGCCGGGCGAGGGCCGGGGCGGTGAGGGCTCCGAGACGCCGCCCAGCGGCCGCTGACGTGCAGTCCAGGTTGGGGAAGAGCTGCACGGAGTGCGCGCCGGCTGCCTTGGAAACGCAGATCACAACGTTGGGGTGAGCACATTTGGCGATTGGAAACGGTTTCGCTGTGTACTCATAAATGCTCCCCGATCCTGAGCATTGCTCCGTCTCTGGTTTGGCTCTGCCTCGTGGTTTTCCCCAGGAGCCGGGCGCGGACTGGCGAGCCAGGTCTTGAGCATGGGGGGAACTGTTTCCAAGAGTGTGGCCAGTAACACGCCCGTCCTTCTGAGGGACAGTTTGTCAAAGGTGATGTGCCTTTTACAGTGACAGAGGTACTCAATTTGCACATTGTTCTCAGGTACACACACATAAAATAAAATGTGTGTATGTACCAATCTTAGGTGCACACGGGATGAATTTTTACACCTGGATGTCTACACACGACTTGTATGTCTTGTGACCTCAAGTTAGGAAAGTTTCTCAGCACCCCAGATGATTCCAGATCCCCTTCCCCAGTGTGATACTCAATCCAGTCGTAACTGTGATGGAACACCATTCCTCAAGTTTTCTTTCCTGGCTGTAGATCAGAGGGTGGTCCAATTCACAAGAACCCAGGACAGTTCTCTAATGCCGCCATATGGATCCCTGTACGTTCCATTTTGTTGTGGACAAGTTCACATTTTTCTAGATTTATACTTTGTACATTCCATGCTCCAATTATTAATAGCTATTTGCAGGTGTTTCATCATATTTTGAGTGATTCCACATAAGCAAGTGTAGGTCCCCAAAGTTTTCCTTCAGCCGCGTCATTAAGATGGACTACTTTGAGGAGACAAAATTCCCTGGTGGAATTTTTAGCCTCTTTCAACCTCAGGGAATTCTTTTCCAGCACTATTTGAGACAATGTTCTCCTGGTATTTATAAGGTTTTCAGTGACCAGTCTTTTCAGAAGTTGCCTGCCACATCCTTCTTCCTAGTATGTCTTAGTCTGGAAGCTCTGCTGACACATGTGTCTGTCCTGGGTGACCCTGCTGCTATTTGAAATATCAGTGAGATACCTTACAGACTCTCAGCAACATGCAAACCACCAACTGCTGGCAAGATGGGGGTGTAGGCACACCGAGTTAGTTAGTTTATTGTGCCAACCTGGCTGATAAACATATGTGGGGTTAATTGAAGGGTGGAGGGATAAATGGCTCAGTGAACCTGGCCTTTCTAGTTCTCGGGTCTCTTGCTTTCTGATGGTCGGACCAGGGTGCAGCTGCCTTAGCCAGTTCCCTGCTTAGCTGGCAAGGCTCGCTTCCTGCAAGACATCACTGAGGAGAAGCCACATCGACCTATCCCTATGCAGCCCTGGGCACTGGAGCAGCTGTGTGGAGACCCGTGTCAGCGCTGAGATGCTTACATGTTCACTGATTCGGCTTTCCTCCTGTAGTCGGCATCATTGCACCTGTTTTGTGAGATGGAGGATGACTTTATGGATTGGTGTTGGACAAATGGGTTAATGTTGGACTTGTACGCTATGGCGGCACTGGGTTGGGATGTTTTCTTGATGCGCACTTAACCTTTATATAAAGCTCTCTCTTACACATGAGTTTCTGTGGATTTGTTTCTCTAAAGTACCCAGACTAGTACACACACACACACATGGACCCTCTGAATTTTGGGTCCACAATTAGAGTCTAAAGGAAAGTCATGAGAAAACAAATAAAACTGAAATGAATGATAATTCTGGAATCCTGGGCTTCACAGGAAGGGACAGAGGCAGGAACTGATTACCGACCCAGAGAAGAAGCTGAACAAAAGCAAGGAAGGATGAAGCAAAGGAGCAAAGTGTCAGCTCACCTGATGTGCAAGACCACCTTGAACTCTTGCAAAGAGTATTCAATCCACACAAAGGCCTGATATCACAAACACTAAAATTCGAAAAGCTAATAATGGGATACTGTGGTTTATTTTTATATACATTTCATTGGTTTTTTTCCTTTGATATTGCTAAGATATTGCTACCAAGAATGGTTCTAGAGCAGCAAAGCTACCAGGTCTGTTTTCTGACCTGGTTCTCCGGCTAATCAGAAAGAGGCTGAAGACTGGGCTTCTGGTCTCAAAGGGCACTGTAAATCCATGGCATGTGGTGGCAATGGAAATAAGCAAATTATCACTACCAAGAGATCACTATCTGAGAAACAAAACTCCCAGTGATTGAATGTTGCTTTTTTCTTTCTTTTTTACAAGTTTGTCGGAATTAGAGGCATAAGAAGTTGATGGATTGGTCCTAGTGTCTCTAGACAATGGAAGGGAAGAAAGAAGTGAGGTTGGGACTTCAGAGTCACAGCTCATGAGCTGCATGAAAGACCTGAAAGTGGCTACTTTGGCCTTGAAATAAAGCCTTGATTCTCATTTTTAAAAGCAATGTTTTTTTCACTGTGAATTTGGTGAGAGGAGAAAGATTTGTAGTAATAGAGTGGTATTTCCAAAAGCCAACCTCAAAGTCCTACTGTAAGAGTGGCTGAATTATAACACTCCTGAATCCCCAGCACAGAGTAGTGTTGAGAGTTTACAATGTGGCATTGACTCTGACTGACACTGACCTCATGCACAGCTTGCCCCCGTACCATCCTCCTGATGGTTCTCTTTGAGCACATCATTGCAGCCCCTTGCTGAGAACCTTCCTCTGGATCACGAACCGAGCCTGATGTCCTTCTCCAAGGACTGCTTTCTCCTGATAACATGTCCAAAGTGCATGCGACAAAGGCTTACCATGTTTGCTTTGGGGAGCATTCTGACTGTACCTCTTCCAAGACAGATTTGTTTGTTCTTTTGGCAGCCCGTGTACTTTCATGTTTCTTCACTAGCACCATAATTCAGGAGCAGCAATTCTTCTTTGGTCTTCCTTATCCAGTGTCCGATTTTCCACACGCACCATGACTTGGGCCAGGTGCACCTTAGTCCTCAAAGTAACATCCTTGCTTTCCAACACTTTAAAGAGGCCTTGTCAGCAAGAAAAAAAAAAGGGGATCCTGAAATTTGGGGATGGAGACATATTGGGAGATAAGCATTCAGGGAGCAGAGACCCTTAATAAGACAGAGACAGAATAAGAGACCCCTAAATTCTGTGGATCATTCCTGTCAACAGAGAAAGACCTCTTACTCTCATATGAAGAGATTGCTCCATTCTCCACTCCACTGCTGCTTCCACCCCATCTGGTAAGATAGCCCAGCTGTGTATGAAGAGTAAGAGATAATATACCCCCGGTGTTTCCTGAGATATGGCCTGAAGCAGGAGCCACACAAAGCATGGGTGGAGATGTTTAGGACCTGTCCCCACACACCACCCACTTTTCCTTCTAGATGTACACTAGACTTGAGTCATAGTGAAGTCCAAGAGGTGACATGCAGAGTGTGTCCCAGGAGGACATATGTTACACCCCAAAATATCAGTTTGATTTTTCTAACATATACATATCATCGACACGTGGGGAATGGTACAAGGAATATAAAGTTGGGTTCATCTGAGTTTCTCAATATGTGCCTACTAAACACAGATTCTTCATGCAAAGTTGCACCTCCAAAGGTTAGAAAAGGCTCTAAAAGCTTACTTGATTGGTTCACTGAAGCATGGATTAAGCAATCGCCTATCCTAATGAAGTCGAACTACCAGAACTGATCCTGAAGAAGAAGACATACAAAGCCTTGGGGAAATTGGTATGCTTGAATGGATCTGTCAGGGTAGATGCGCCCATGGGTGCTCAGAAGATGCACCTTTTACCACAGTGTCGAGAAACAGCTTTGTGAAGGGGTCTCAGTACCTTTGAAGACTGGTTGTTATTTTATGTGTCTAACTTGACCATGGGAATTGGCCTAGCTGAATCACACACCTAACTGCAATAGGCGATGGCAAGGTTGGCATGGATACCTTCACTAATGGACAGGAAAGACAAAGCAATGACCAGAAGAGTCGGACTTGTGGGGATTTGTGGCACTGGCTACTGGAGCACAGTGCCCCTGAGAGTGAACTAGATGACAAAGATGAGGCTGAATCAAACGTGTTGCTACTGGGATTGCAGTTCCCACAGGCATGAGTTTATTCCTAGCAAAGGGCGTTTGTCCGCGTGGCCACAGTGAGTGGATAGTGCAGACCAGCTCTTCCCGCTGTACTCTCACATCCGTTAGAGTGCCTTCCAAAAGTCCAGTCAACAGAGCTATCAGACTCCGCGGAGTGCCGGCACCACCCTTTGTCCACCAGCCTCTGCTGGTGGAGATTCTGGCTACTGTAAATAATACTGCAATGGGGGGGGGGGGGGAGAAGTCCAACCAAAATAAAGGCTTCTGGGGGGATCTGAGGAGCAGCTAAATTCAAGGAGACAGGGTGACTCCGAAGATTATGATGACTTTTTTGGTGATTCCAAAAAGGAACTATTTATTCTAATCATTTTATTGGAGGCTCACACAGCTCTTATCACAATCCATACATCATCCATTGTGTCAAGCACATTTGTACATCTGTTGCCATCATCATTCTCAAAACATTTGCTACTGCGGATAGGGCAAGATATGACAAAATAACAATCTGTGGATTATCAAGGGCTCATGAGGGAGTGGGGAGAGGGGAGGGAGGGGGAAAAAAAAGAGGACCTGATGCAGAGGGCTTAAGTGGAGAGCAAACGCTTTGAGAGTGATCAGGGCAAAGAATGTACGGATGTGCTTTATACAATTGATGTATGTATATGTGTGGATTGAGATAAGAGTTGTATGAGCCCCTAATAAAATGTTTAAAAAGAAAGAAAATGATTAGGGCAAAGAATGTACAGATGTGCTTTATACAATTGATGTATGTATATGTGTGGATTGTGATAAGAGTTGTATGAGCCCCTAATAAAATGTAAAAAAAAAACATTTGCTTTCTACTTGAGCCCTTTTTTTTAATGGCTGAGAACCCTACTGAGCATTTGTTTGTTTGTTTTGTTTTTTAATATTAAATCATTTTATTGGGTACTCTTACAGATATTATAACAACCCATAAATCAATTATATCAAGCAAACTTGTACATATGTTGCCATCATCATTTTTAAAACTTCGTCTTTCTACTTGCTATCTGCTCCTCTTTTGTCCCTCCCTCCCCCACTTCACCACCCTAACTAACAGGGGCTCTTGATGGGTTTTTCTCAAAGATTGTACAGGGACCTTTAGATCATTATAATGACGGTCCAAGGACAGTGACAGCTGCACGGGTGAGGGGGAAAGCCAGGAAATGCGTGCAGCGGAGTCTTTCCCCACTGCGACAGTGACCGTGCTCATTCCTCGTGGTTATCGAGGTCGTCCCCGGCCGACGGGGCCGTCACTGGGAAGCCTTGCCCTGTGTGTCCCTACAGCCCTGAGTTGGTACCTTCATTCCTCTTTGTGTTCCCCTAAGCCCAAGAGCACTTTAAAAGAACACAGTGATGCCTCAGTGCTGCCAAGACTGCCCTGTTGGCCTGGTCTAAACTGAAGAGCACAGAACTGGGAGGTTAGAGAAATGGAACTCCTGCCTTGAGAACTGTAAAGACCTACATGGAGAATGTGCTGAGAAGCATTCACTGCACACTCGGATACTTTGCGTCATAAAAGTCCCTCTGAGGTTGTCTGCTAACATATGAAATCACCCTTGATCTGGACAAGCAGGGTTCTAGGTCGACTGAACAGTCTAACATGAAGCCCTTCAACCCATTCCAAGAGTCGTGCCGTTTTACCGCCCACGTCCCTTTGAACTACAGGAGCTCAAGTCCCCTTTAAGGAAGAGCCCCATTGCACTGCCAAAAATTTAGACGCTCTTTCTCTGTCTTCCCCAAAGGGGTCTATGGGCTTTTACAACAGCGTCAGTTCATTGGGGGTAAAATAATCATATTTGGGGGGAGGGAATCCCTAGGACACTGGCCCTGAACTGGCACTAATTCTGGGAATCCCAAAGTCTCTGTGCCCACCATTTAGGGTGCAGGTGTATGGGAGTCAGGCTGTGATGGAGTCTCAACTCAGGACTGTCTCACAGTGAGTCTGATGGGGCTCCAACCCATCCTGTATTGATTTCCCCAGGAGGCATGATGGCAGTTTACACACTCAGCAACTGGCAGAGCCCCACATTGGATCTCTGACATGTGCAATAAGGGCTGATTTGGTAGAAAGTGCCTAGTGGAAACTATTACAACTGTCCTGCCTAGGAAAATAGTAAACCGAAGGCAAAACCTCATTCCTGGAGGGATTGTAGAGATTAGTGCCACCATCAAGGATCTGAAGGATGAAGGGGTGGCGATTCCCGCCACATCCCCATTTAACTCTCTTATGTGGCCTGTGCAAAAATCAGATGGCTCTTGAATGGCAGTGGCTCATCGTAAGCTTAACCAGGTGGGGACTCCAGTTGCAGCTGCTGTTCCAGATGTGGTTTCGTTGCTGGTACCTGGTATGCAGCCACCTCACGGCTATGACTCTAGATGGCAGTGAGATGTGGGGTGGTGTATACAGCACTTTTCCTTGACTCTGATTTTAAAGAAACACAGAGTCAGCTTGGCTTCAGCTAGCTAAGGCAGCAACACACCTTCATTGGAACTTAAGTTCTCTAGCCCTTAAGTTAGTCCACAGAAAACTTGATTGGCTTTCCCTTCCACAAAAGTCACATTGGTGCACGACACTGATGACACTATGCTGAACGGGCCCAGTAATACAGAAAGATCAATGGCTTCGGATGCAATAGTAAACCATTTGCATGCTACCAAAACCACACTCACTGCCATTGAGTCAGTGCCAACTCATAACCACTCCATAGGACAGGGTAGAACTGCCCCCGTGCGTTTCTGAGACGAATTCTTTACAGGAGTACAAAGCCCCATCTTTCTCCTACAGAGCGCCTGGTGGTTTCAAACTGCTGACCTTTCAGTTAGCAGCCCAATGAATAACTCACCACACAGTCCAAGCTCCCTTTGGCATGCTATAGGTGGAAAGTTAGGACGGCAAAAATTCGGGTGCCAGTCATGTCAGTGGAGTTGTCGAGGGTCCAGTGATGTGGAGTGCGGTGGGACATTTCTACTCCAGTGCAGGGTCAGGTTTCACATCTGGCCACTCGGACAATCCAAAAGGAGGCACAGTTCCGGGCACCACTTTGCATTGTGAAGGAGCACATCCGTCATACTGGCGCACTCATCTGGACTGTGTACCCGTTGACTCGAAAGGCGGGACCCAGAGCGCCATGTGGCCCTGCCACAGGGCCAGACTGCCTGCCAGCTGCTCGGCTGCTCAGCCGCGTGACCTGCTGGCAAATCAAATCAACGGGCAGAAAGCAAACCCCTTAGTGCTGGAGGCATAGATAGTGTCATGATAAAGGAGAAAGAGGGAAGATTTCACTGTGCTTGAATTCCTAGCCAGTGCTCAAGGGAGCAGCAGTCGAGAAGTCAAATGGACTATTGACACCGAAGGCCTCTTAAAAGTGCTCAAGAGCAAAGATGTCCTTTGGCCACTAAAGTGCCCCTGATCCAAGCCCTGGGCTTCCCACTGCTCGGCATGCCCGTGAAAGTTGACCAGGAACAAGGCGGGCAGCGAGCGGGACCACTGGTGCATTTGAACTGCTGTGTGATGAGGAAGACGGAACAGACAAATCTGTCCCAGAGTTCTTAGAAGGGAGGATGATGAGACTTTGTCTCACGTACTTGGGACATGCTCTCAGGAGGGACCAGTCCCTGGAAGAGGATATCATGCTCCATACAGTAGAAGCGCAACACAAAAGAGAAAGAACTTAGTGGATACAACAGGTTCAAACACAGGAATGATGAGGACAGTGCAGGGCCAGGTCGTGTTCAGTGTGTTGGACACAGGGGCACCATGGATTGGAACAGACTCGACGGTAATTGTGTGAGGCCGGGTTGACTAGAGGAGCAAAACCAGTGATACTCAGCGATGTAGAAGAAAGAACTTAACCTCAAGAATTCATCTGATGTCATGAAGGGGTCCCAGACAAGGCCGACTGAAGACTGTGAGGCCAGTACTAGCCGGGCCATCTTCAGGCTCACAGAAACAAAGACCAGTGATGCAGAATCCAGGAGGATCAGAGGCCGGCGGGCGCAGAGTTGCATGGGTCTAAGGTCAGCGCAAGCATAGCAGGGCTCATAAAGCTCCCAGGTTGGCTCCTAGGGTCATTGTCCCCATGAGGTCACTCCTGAAGGCAGGCACAGGGTCCCAGACAGGAGGGAGGGTGAAGGGGCAGAGAGAGAAGTTCTCATTGCCTCTCTTACAGAAAAGACCACATCTCCAGGAAGCTCTCCTCAGGACTAACACCTGGTTGACCAGTTGGACTCCACCCCTACCTCCACACAGGTACCAGCAAGTTGACAAAATCTACCTGCCAGAATACCAACTGACCAACAACACTGGAGAACCACACCACTCCCTTAGGATTTGACAGCAGAGCTCTGCCATCCTCTGCCGATAACGCATCTCCTTGTGGGAAACAGCCTTTGTAGAGCATGCCCATCTTAAACTTCGTGCTGTCTGGCCCACAGAGTCACAGGTGGGACGTGTCTAGTCACACTCCAAATGGAAATGGTGCATACCACATGGGTTTTCAGCAGGGCCTGAAGGTACCAGTAAGCTACCTGAAGAAGTGGCCTGTGGGCTCCCCTCCTGTCCCATGACCTTCCCTCAACCCATGGGCACTGATGACCCTGGGGGGTGTTCCTTATGAGCCATTGCCCAGGAAGGAGAAAAGGAGGTCGGGCTCACAGATGTGTCTGTGTGGCTGGCAGCACTGTGAGCCCGCTCTGGAGCCTTCCAGGAGGTCAGCGGTGGCCTTGGCTGTCCAATATTTTTGGAAGCAGAGGTGGTCAGGTGTATGATGGTTTGATACCTGGGCTGTGGCCAGTGGTTTGGCTGGATTGGCAGGGACTTGGAAAGAAAATAATTGGGAAATTGGTAACAGAAGGTATGGGGAAGAAGCATGTGCACAGACCTCTCTGAACAGGCCAATAATGTGAAGATCTTTGTGTCTCATGGGAATGTTCACCAAAGGGTTACTAAGCAGAGGAGGAGTTTAACAATCAAATAGAAAGGGTAATGCATGACGTGGGTACCAGTCACCCTCTTTCCCCAGCCACTCCTGCCATTGCCCAGCGAGTTCATAAACAACACAACCATGGTGGCGGGGATGCAAGCTATGCATGGGCTCAGCAATGTGAATTTGCAACCACTAAGGCAGATTTGGCCACAGCCGTTGCTGGGCATTCAAGCTGCCCGTAGCAGAGACTCACACTGAGCCACAGTACAGTGCCACTCCCAAGTGTGAACAGCCAACAGCCAGCGGCAGGTGGATTACATTGGCCCACTTCCAGCATGGAAATGGCAGTGTTTTGCTATTACTGGGCTAGACACTTAGTCTGCATGCAGATTTGGTTTCCCTGTGTGCATTGCTTCTGCCAAGATTGCCATCTGTGCCTTTACAGAATGTCGTATCCTAGAGAGCGGTGCTCCGCTCAAGGAGCTCATTTTACGGAGGCCTCAGCAAGCCCTTGTCCCAAGCTCATGCAACGCATGGTCTTATCATGTTCCTTTGGCATGGCTGATGTCACACAGAATGCTCCTTGGGCAAAACAATGGAAGGACTCTGTCTCAAGTGGACATGCTGTGGAGTGACCATTTCCTGTAGAAGGGCGTTACACTTGCTAGAAGGTCAGTGAAAAGAGGGTGGTCTTCTTCGGTTTTCACCAGCAAGTGTTTAAAGTCCTCTTCATTCACAAGTATCTCCATGGTGAACACTAACATGCAGCCAGGGGTGACCCACAGCTTGTTTGCCTCA
This sequence comes from Tenrec ecaudatus, assembly GCF_050624435.1. Taxonomy (NCBI): domain Eukaryota; kingdom Metazoa; phylum Chordata; class Mammalia; order Afrosoricida; family Tenrecidae; genus Tenrec; species Tenrec ecaudatus. The sequence goes on from NC_134530.1 coordinate 47,136, forward strand.
GTCTCCTCGTCTGGAAGGTGGGGAGATGGAGATGCTTGGGTGGTTGTTAGGTGCTGTTGAATTGGTTCTGGTCCAAAACGAGCCCACGTACGAGAGTATGAAACACTGCCCTGTCCTGCGCCGTCCTCACAATTGTTCTCAAGTTTGAGCCCATTATTGCAGCCACTGTGTCAGTCCATCTCATTGAGGGCCTTCCTTTTTTGTCGCTGCCCCTCCACTTCACCAAGCACGATGTCCTTCTCCAGGGATTGGCCTCTCCTGACAACCTGTCCAAAGGACATGAGACCAAGTCTCATCATCCTTGCCCCTAAGGAGCACTCTGGCTGTGCTTCTTCCAAGACAGATTTGCTTGTTCTTTCGACAGTCCACGGTCCTTTCCAGATTCTTCACCAGCCCCAGAGCTCAAATGCATTCATTTCTCTTCAGTCTTCCTTATTCCAAGACCAGCGTTCACACACAGATGAAGCCATGGAAAATGCCATGGTTTCGGTCAGGTGCACATAGTCCTCACCATAACATCCTTGCTTGTCAACACGTTAAAGAGGTATTGTGTTGCAGGTTTACCCAGTGTAATGGGTCATTTGATCTCTTGATACTCGGATTAGGTGCCTGGATATAGCTTGACCCAGGGAAATGCCCTCGAGAAGCCAAGTTTTCTCTCATTCGGCAGAATTCAAGATGTTCTTAGTGGCTTGTTCTAAAAAAGAAAGGGGAAGGGAAAAATAAAAACACATGCAAAAGTTCTGGCCAGGGCTGGAAGGATTCATTGGCATATATTTCATTCCTTGATGCACAGTTAACCCCCACCCCAATGAGGATTCCAGAAACTCTCAGTGCGAGGGCGGTGTGGGCATCGCGCCATCTCTTGAAGAGCTGGTGCCTAGAAATAAGACTCAGCTTGGTGGGGGAGGGTTACAAAATTAATACATTCTGTGGCTGGTTTATTTTTAATAAGCCGCCATTGTGGGCTGGGGCGTGGGAGATGCTCACAGATTGTTGCTGCTTTGACGCCCACAAACAGATGGCAATAAACATTCTAGGTAGGTCATTTTGCAAGTTGCACAGTGAGGCCTGCTGGAGATGGTTGGTCTTCCTCCTTCCCCTCATGGAGGGCCCCCACTCTGCCCCCCTCAGCCACATGCTGGGTGGAGATGGAGCTGAGACATCTCTGACAGTCATCCATTGCTGTGCCAGCGCTCAGTGACAGTTCACACCTGTCTCCCAGAGAGCTCGTGGGGCAAGAATTGGGCTGAGCTCAGCTGTGTGGTTCTGGCTCAGGGTCTCAAGGAGCTTGCAGCCAAGATGGCAAGCTTCATCTGAAGGCTGGAGTGGGGCCGCAGGAGCCTGTCCGAGGCGGCTCCCTCACAGGGCTGTGGCTGGAGGCCTCAGTTCCTCTCCAGGTGGACGGCTCCAGAGAGCTGCTGGGGCCTCCACACAACATGGCGGCCGGCTTCCTCCAGAGCTCGTGATCCAAGAAACAGCAAGGAGGACGCTCCAGTGCCTTTGATGGCCAGGCCTCGGAGATCGACACCCTCACTCCCAACTTCCTGCTGACCTCACTCGGGGCAGTTTCTGTCTTTTGGGACCCCAACATCATGATGCCATCAAGCGGTAGACCAACAGAATGTGGTCCACGCAGACAGTGGGATATCACTGGGCCATCCTCCAAAAGGCCTCACGGAGTCTGATTATACCGGCAGGTCTCGAACTGCACCAAACCCACCGCCACCGGGTCGACGTCAACTCACAGCGCCCTGCAGGCAGGGTGGAACTGCCCCGTGGGTTTCCGAGGTTGTAACTCTTTATGGGAGTAGAAAGCCTGTCTTTCTCCTGCAGAGCTGCTGGTGGCTTCGAAATGCTGACCTTACAGTTAGCAGCCTGCACATAACTAGCTATGCCACTGGGGCTCCTCATGGACTATGTAGAATCGGGAAATCCATAGGCACAGGGTGTGGATCAGTAGTTGTCCGGGGGGGGGTGAGAGCTTGGTGGGGATAGAGGTCTTGGGATGGTAGAATGTTCCGGGACGAGAGGTGGTGTTTACACCACAATATGGATGCATCAGTGGCAGTAATTGTGCATTTTAAAAGTATTGCTTGCAGGTTAACGTGTGGAGTGGGCGCCTGATGTACAAGGTCTGTTAAACCCACCAGCTGCTCCTGGGAGATCCCAGGGAGCAGTTCTGCCCCGTCTGCAGGGTGGTGGAGTCCAAGCCCACTCGCCTCTCGCCGCCCATGCGCAGCCACACTGGGGGGTGGGGCAGAGCTGCTCTGTGGGTTCTGAGGCTGTCAGTCTTCACAGCAGCAGGAAGCTCCGCCTGGCTCCTTCGTGGAGCAGCAGTGGGGTAATTGAGGACCGATCTCAATGCTAATGCGAATGTGGACCTTCCCCTCCCCTGCCCCCTCCACCCACACCCATCCTTCCAGTGTCCTCTCCCCCTGGCCCCCTCCTTAGGCAACTCCTCCTCCCAGGGGATCTCCAAAGGCCAGTATCTCCTACACCTGGCCACACCAAGGCATGAGACCTGCCGGGCCCCTGGCTCCACCAGTCCTGGGCCCATCCCAGATGCTAGTTTTACCTCATCCAACTCTGTGCACTTGGGGCAGGGGGCTGCTGGGTGTTGCTCTCCCCTGCCTCTCACCTGGGATCAGATGCTGCTGGGTGCTGCTCCCCTCTGCCTTTCACACCTTTATAGTTTGTTTCAGGTAACGACAGAAATTAACCTTCCCACCTGTAAATATTTCCGCTCACATTTCTAAAGCAGGGTCTTCCCTTGGCACAGGGACCTGAGGCCGCTCTGGGGTTGGGGCCCTCTGCACTGTGGAGGAGCATTCCTGGCCTCCACCCCCACGTTTCCAGTAGTACACATGTCCCCTTGTGACAAGCACAGTTGTCTCCATGTATCACTCAGTGTGCTCTAGTGCAGAATGGCCCTGTGTGAGGGATTCCACTGGCCCCGAGGCTGCACCCCATGGTCATCTGATGTCTGCCATGCAGGACGCTGCCCACATTGAAACCCGTACAGAGTAGGAGGAGGGAGGAGGGACCAGGAGGAAACTAGGGCTGCTGGAGCACACACGGCCCACACCCTACCTCCCGTTTGCACCATCTGACCCAGCGGGGTTCATTCTGGCAGTGGGTGAGCCGAAGTCTGAACCCAAAGGCTTTACATGGTCCATGCCGAGGCTGCTCTGGGGCAGGGTGTTCTGGCACTGTGGGGCGTGGAGCAGCATTCCTGGTCTCCACCTGCCCCAGGACAGCAGTGCCACCCAAGCATGACACCCCCCAAATGGCCAGAGGCAGAACCTCCCCCACCAAGAGCCTTTGCAGGGAAGAGCTCATTTACAACCACCCTGGCAGAGTGACACGCCCGGCCTCCAGCAGGGATGGAGGACGGCAGAGGCAGTGGACAGGTGGGAACAACGTTTCCATCCTGAGGGGCCTCCACTTCACAACCATGTGTCCCCTGCTCATGACAGGGGCCCTGGTGTTGACAAGAGCCGCGCACAGGACACAGAGACAGGCTTCTTTAATGGAAAACTAACCGGCAGGAAGTCTGGACAACAGTCGTGCCACCAGGAGGCCCCTGCCCCATGCTCCCACATGCCCCCAGGGACACCCCTCTGGAGGACCGCAGGAGACAATGGTGCCTGGCCCGGCAGAGGTCTACTCTGACCCTCAGGCCCACTAGATGCTCTGAAGCATGCGGAGAGCGTGGTGAAGGCGCTGGCGGGTGGCAGGGATGCAGCCGTGGCTCTGGAGGACACCCAGTGGGCAGGTGGTGCCAGGTCGGCCCGGTTCCCTCAGGGAGAAGAGCAGGCTGTCACCCTCGCCACTCAGCACTAGCTGGACCTGCGGGCTGCTGAAGCTGACCTGCCCAAGAGGAGACCCAGGTGTGGGTAAGAGGCTCCCCAGCTGCCCCAGCCCTGGGCCTCCTGGACTGGGGAGTTCCTGGACCCACCCAGAGGGCTCCAAGACCAGAGCCCAGGAGAAACTGAGGCTCAGAGAACCCCACCACCACAGCCACCTCAGTTGTGAGCCCCCACCTCAGTCAGGAGCCCGTGTGACCCTCATCTCAGTGAGGAGTGCTCCAGGTGCCCCTTGCCCTCTACTCCCAGAAGCACCTTGATGATGAGCACCCTCAGTCACCCTATGGGGCCACACAGTGCCCTCTGACAGAGGCCAGCTGGCCCAGGGAGCATGGTGGGGCAGTGGTTAAGCACCATGCTGCTATCTGAGAAGTCGGCAGTTTGAATCTGCTGCTGTGAGGCCACAGCCTGGGCGGCCCCTGGGCAGTCCTTCCCTGTCCCGGGACCCCTGACTCCCCGGCCACTGGCTCATCACCCTTCATGTCCCACCATGCAGAGGGCCTCCAGTCGCTGACCTGCCAGCCACAGCAAGCACTGAGCACTTCACTGCCCAGAGCAGAGCCAGCTGCGGGCCTTCCCGTCCCTGTGGCTAGCATTCAGCCTCCTCGACCCAACTGACTGCAGACCCTCTACTCTGTCTGTGAACCGCGGCTGGGCCCCTGGACTCCTCGGCTGCACTCAGGACCACAAGACTCCAGCATGGTTCTCCACCAGCAACCCCTTCCCAGGAGAGGGATGTCACCATGCTGGACCCAAACACCAAACCCACTGCCACCAAGGAGGTTCCAACCAGGATCGGGGGGGTGGTGTCCCTGGGGGTTTCAGCTGAGTTTGGTGTCCCCCTCAATTTTCCTAGGACTCATCCTGGGACTCTATCCAAGCTGGCTTTGCCTGGTTCCAGGACACTGACTTCTGCCCTCGACCTCACCTGCACTGTCCCCTCGCTGAACAGGAGCACACAGGCCTGCTCGGACACCAGGACGCGCAGGAGGCAGAGGCTGGGCCCTGGGGGCAGCGGCACGGGTCCCAGCGAGGTGCCCTCCTGTGGACACAGCAGCCACGAGGGCAGTCAGGGCCTGGTGTCCCTGGCTGCCCCACCCACCCGCCCTCCTGCCCGCTGGCCTCACCTCCCGAAGCTGCTGCTGCAGGTAACGGGTGAAGAGACGGAGCACGGCCAGCTTGGCACCCAGCACGCCTGGGACGTCCCTCAGCGCGAAGGTTGCCAGCGTCCCACGGCCAGGTGAGTAGCAGACCTGGCTGGAGAGAACGCCACTGCACAGCCCTGCACAGCTCTGTCCAAAGGGACCTAGCCCCACAGGCCAGCGTGCTGACCGCCCTGGGCCCTCGGCTACATCTCCCAGCCCCGGGCACAGGCTAACCATGCCCTGAGAAGCAGTGCCATTGAAGAAAGGCCTGGCGATCACCTCTGCCAGGTCTCCGCTGGGCACACCCTCTGGAGTATCCCTGTTCTGCACACATGGGGTGGTGGCCCAATGTCGGAATCAACCAGACAGCACCCAACCAGCACACAGTGAGCACCGAGGGACTGACCCCGCCCCTGCTGCTGTAGCCCTGCTTGAGAATGGGGTTTCAGGTCTGTGGCGGCAGAGGTCAGCCTAGGGAGGGTCCGAATCCTTTCTGAGTCACAGAAAGAGCAGAGCAGGTCGGGCCACACGGGGGCGGTGGGTGGGCTCAAACTGCTGACCTTCCGGCTTATGGCCGATAGCTCAGGTGCTGTCACCACCCAGTCGTGCGGACTCCCAAGTCATGAGGAACAACATCCTTGTTCTGGAAAGGCCTGTGTGAAGCAGATTTTGTCCCCTCGGATACGAAGAAGCCCCGCTGATGTCTGACCTCAGGCCTGACTCCAGACCACCACCACCACCCACCCACCCCCACCCCCGCACCCCTCTCTCCCCTCAGCATCCTCTCCAGGCCTAGGCCACGCCTTCACCCCCCACAGCCAATGGTGAGTCGCCCTTCCTTCCTGCACACGGGTCCCCTCCCATCCCCCCATGGCCACCACACAAACACTCCTGTGGCCTGCAGGGGCTCCAGCATCAAGTCCCTGGTCACCCCCTGCTGGTCCCAGCTTCCTTCCTGTTCCTCAAGCCCCCCAGGCTTGGAGCTGCTTGAGACCTTTGCAGGAACTGTTCCCGGTGGCTGCAGGACTGAGCCTCATGTCCTCTTTTCTTGTCATCCACATCTCCTCTGAAGGCCACCTCCTCCCAGAGGACCCCAATCACGCTCCTGAGAGTCGCTCCCCTCCCCATCTGTCACCTCGTCTTTGTCATGTCCTTTAGAAAGTGACAACTGAAATCAACTTAGTCATTTGTTTGTTTTGCATTGTCGTCTCCACGAGGCAGTGTAGGTACACACAGTAGGTACTTACTAAGTGGCTGAAGAAGGAAGGGTGGTAAAGGGAGAGCCTGCCCCACAACTTACCTCCCTGGAGGGCGTAGGGCCATGTGGGTACCATCACGGAATAGGACTCCACTGCCCCCATCTGATAACTGGTAACCAAAGCCATACTTGCTGGAATAATCCACCCACTTGGGAGCCCAGAGGAGGGGCTGCTGGTCTCCAGGGGGGTCCTGTGTGGCTGGGCACAAAGATGAGGTGAGCAGAAGCAGAGGTGGGGTATGGCAGGTTGGGCAGAGGCTGGAGGGGGCTTGGTCAAGGTGTTACAGGGAGACAATAGGAGGAGGGGTATCAAAGGATGTCCAACAAACAGACAACCACTTCTTGCCTGTTTGGGAGTCGTGGGGACCCCGAGATTACAAGGTGTGCCTGTCCTATAGCCCATCATCCAGGATAATGCGTAGGTATCTGCTTTTGCAGCCCCTCCCATCATGCCAGCATCCCCCTTCCCAGGAGCAGAATGACCCACTTTGAGAACCACAGCTGTATGGGATGCAGTCGACAGTGACACTCTGGGAGGATGAGAGGGACGGGGAGGCAGTGAGCCTGTGCAGAGCAATATGGGGGGTCCCACAGAAGAGGCTGGGTGGTGCATGTGCTGAAGTACCTCCACCAGCAGTCGCCCTCTAGGCTAGTGGGGTGGTGAGTTCAGTGTTAGGCTGCTAACAGCAAGGGTGGCGGTTCAAAGCTACCAACCACTCCCCTGGAGAAAGATGAGGCTGCCTGCTCCCCCAGAGACTGGCAGCTGTGGGCCTTACGGCAAGCTCTGTGCTGTCCTGCGGCGCAGCCGTGAATCGGGAGCCCCTGGACGCTGGGTTTGAGCATTGTCCTCATCCCTGTGGGTGAGCACCACAGCTTTCTCCCCTGGGGCCTCTGGTGAGTGGGGCTGCAGGGCCCTGTGAGCCTCAAGCACTGCCCAGTGCACCCCAGGGCCGCTCACACTTTGTGTGACAAGCAGGAAGAGACCTCACACACTTGGTGACCACTGACACAGCTCTGAGGTCACAGGTCAGGAGGGGGCACAGTGACATCACTCTGAGATCTCAGGTCAGGAGGGGGCAAAGTGACATCGCTCTGAGGTCACAGGTCAGTGGGGGCACAGTAACATCACTCTGAGATCACAGGTTGGGAGGGACACAGTGACAGCCCTCTGAGACCACCGGTCAGTGGGGATACAGTAATACCACTCTGAGATCAAAGGTCAGGAAGGCACAGGAATGCCTTGCCTGAGGGCTGCGGACCCTGAAGTCTCCCAGAAATGCCCCAAAGAGTCCAGGAGGGGAGGAGGCTTTACTGACTCTCAGAGACTCTGTGGCTGGGGCTCTTACCTGGGGGACCCGCATGCAGGCAGAGCTTCAGGCCTCGGACAGCAGCCTCCACCTCTGGCCAGGAGCCATCCTCAAACCCTGGGGAGACAAATCAGTGGGGGTGGGGGAGGCAGTAAGAGGGGGTAGGGAGAGAAGGGGGCAGACAGGCCTCACAGGAAAAATCTTCTGTTCAGGAGAAGACATGCAACATTTCAAGTCCAGGGTCTGCTCACCCACAGGGTCACTCTTGAGGGTCCCCTGAGTGAGCAGGCTGACAGGTGCCTCAGGACAGGGCAGCCCTCTCTCAGACAGGAAGGCCTGCGGAAAGAGTGAAGGGTGGGGGGCCCTCAGCTGCCTAGGAGAGCGCCATGGTGAGTGACAGGGGCCCCAGATCCCCTGCAGCCCCTCCCTCAGTCCCCACCCACCCCGAGGGTCAGACTAATCCCCAAAGGCACACAGTACTCACTCAAGGGTGTGAGCAGGTGGGTGGAGTCAGGTGTCAGGGCCTGGCCCCGGGGAAACCCCAGGCTGCACAGGACAAAGCTGGACCCAGATGGGGGGCAGGGTAAAAGAATCCAGGACTAGGTACACAGAGGGGTTCGGGGAAGCTGCACAGAAGGGCTCTGGGGAGAGGGAGTCCTGGTACACCTCCACACCTCTCTGTCTGTCCTCAGTCCCTCACCTCACTGTCATGCTCCATGGAGTCCAACCCCGAGCCCTGTTCTGGTCCTGAGTTCTCTCTGGACATGAAGGGGCCTGGAGGAGGCACAGCACACTTGGAGCACAGGGCCTGAACCCCGTGTGCCAGGAGAAGCACCTGCCCCACATCCACCTCTGCCATTCAATTGGAGATGCTGTTGAGCAGGCTGGGTATGGCTCAGGGGATGAGGGGGGGTGGGATGGGTAGGGGCTGTAGATGGATGGGGCAGGCATGGGTGTCATGGGCAGGCAAGTGTGAGCTCTGGACAGAGGGAGACAGGGAGGGTGGTGTGCTCTGCTGAGTACTCACAGGGTGGCCGGCACTGGGTCAGCAGCAGCTGGCCCACCTTCCGGAAAAGCTTTCCCAGAGGCTGGGGGATGGCAAAGATGGGTGGGCTGTGGCAGGAGTGGGGGGGCAGCCGGTCTGGAGTGAAACCCTTTAGAGGAACATGGGGTTACCACCAGCTCAGGTGCCTGGCAGGGATGGGCTACCTAATGAGCAAGTCTCCCCAGGTACAGCTTAACACCTGGAAATACTCAGGTACAGTTAGCATGCAGGCACCCGCCCCACGGGTGCAGCTTAGCACATACAGGCACCCACGGGAGCAGATTAGCACCCAGAAGTACACAAGGGTGCAGATTAACATGTAAGCACACACAAACCTGTGTGTACTTATTTACTGGCTAACTTGACCTGCCTGGCTCCTAGTCCCAGCCCCTGAGGCATGCAGAGGCACCCACCCTGCCCCCAAAGAGACACTCACGCCCAGGCCAAGTGGGCACAGGGACTGCCCACCTGTGGATGGTGCCCACCTGTGTGAAGAAGGCATCCTGCAGCACCTGGTCCAGGCTGGGTCGCTCAGCGGGGTTGGGGGCCAACAGGCGGGCTATGAGGTGGCGTGCGTTTGGTGACAGGTTCTCGGGCTCGGGGTAGCGACCATCTCGGATGTTCTGGTACATCTCCGACAGCGGTGCTGTCGTGAAGGGTGGGGCGCCAGTCAGCACCATGTACCTGGGCCGGGTGGGGGCAGGAGCCAGGGTGCCTGCTGGCATCTGTCTGGATGCCTCCCAGGTCTGCTTGCTCCTCCCTGTGCACACCTGAGCCTATCTCCCATGGCCCAAGTCTGCACATGCTCAGCCTGCACTTCCTCTGCCCGCCCACACAGCACTGCCCCTCTGGGGGGGGGGTGGCACACCCGCACGGACTGGCACATTTCCAGGTCTATATTCTACATCAGCTTCCTTATCTACCTGTGCAGTCCCACCTGTCCACATAGGCACTCACCTGTGCACACCTGTTGCCCCTCACACACATCCCCACCTGTGCCCTATTCATATTTGCACAGTCAAACGATGGCAAGTGCATGTTCCTACCTTCCCAACACCTGCACCCACTCATCTCCATCTGTTCTGTGCCTCACACCTGTCCACGGTTTCAAACTTATTACACCTGTCCAACCTTGCCCGCATGTGCTCCCACCTGTCCATACCTGATCCTCCTGGGCACTTCTGCCCTTGGCCCCCAGGCCCTGGGGTCTCAGGGGTTCACTCACATGACGCAGCCCAGAGCCCAGATGTCTGATTGACAGGAGTGCCCACTTCTTGAGACCACCTCGGGGGCCAGGAAGTTTGGGGTCCCACAGAGCACTCTGGGAAGGGGAAAGTGGGGTTCAAGAGGGCAGGGCCCCTGTGTCAGGCTCAGGCTCTCTCCTGTGCCCACCCAGAGGACTGCTCAGCAACTCCCAGACTCACCTGTGGCAACGACCCCCCGGCCCCACTCTGGCTGCCAGCCCCAGGTCTCCGATCTTCACCTGCATGTCTTTGCTCAGAAAGAAGTTACCTGTCATGGGCGGAGGTGGGGGTTAGGGGTGGTGGTAAGTGAAGTCACACGCAGCCCCACCCCCATGGGCCCCTGCTCTGTCCAGGGCACTCACTCAGCTTCAGGTCTCGGTGCACGATGCGCCGCTGGTGCAGGTATCGCAGCCCACTGACCAGGCCCCGAAAGTAGTAGCGCACCTCCGGCTCCGTCAGCGTCTGTCGAGCCTTCAGCACATGGGCCAAAGACTGCAGGCAGATGCCACAGCACCAGGCAGACACAGGTGAGTATCGGTCAGGTGGGCATCGGGTATTCACGATGCCCAAGAAGGCAAAGATAAGTTCAACGTGGCTAAGGTGGGCATGGCTGGTTGCAGACAAGGCACAGGTTAGCAGGGAGAGTGCAGGTGGGTGTCTGTGAGCATGGGGCTGCAGACAAGCCCAAGCAGGCACATAGGAGCTCAGACAGGCCGGTGGTTTGAGTGTGAGAAGCCACAGTGACAGAAGTGGGGCACAAGAGGACACGGGGCTCAGGTGTGCAGAAGCGAGCAGAGTGAGTTCAAAGTATCTACAAAGGCACAACTACATTCACCGGGCCAGGGTGGGTCTGGCTGAGAGTGGGGTGCCATGACTGAGTGTAGGGCGGGTCTGATTGACAGTGGGTGGGATGGTCTGGGTGAGCACGGGCACAGGGCGCTTGTGGGCTCCCAGGAGACTCGGATGAGCCTGTAAGGATGCAGCCTGTGAGTGAAGGGCAGGCACAGGAAGCATTGCAACTCCACAAGGCAGAGGCCGAGGTGCACACTGGGCATGTGGACATGGGCAGAAACAGCAGTGCAAGGGACAAGCTGGCAAATCAGCAGGTGGGCGTTGGGTCCTGCCTCCTCAGCCGTGCCCCTCCGCAGCACCTGGCGGCTGCAGTACTCCAGCACCATGTAGACGTGGTCGCGGTCAGAGAAGTGTCCGTGGAAGGCCACGATGTTTCGATGTCGCAGGCAGCTGTGCAGAGCGATCTCACGCTCCACCTATGGGGGTAGATGTCCTCCACATGCGTACACCCACAGGCACACGGGCCTGCACTCATGGCCACAGGCACCCACTCCCCCACCACGGAAGAGAGGGCAGGTCTGGGAACCAGCTCTTGGTGTGGGGCCCTTTGGGCACAGATGGGGGCATACCTTCCCCCAGGAGCGAAACCGCCCGGCACCACCCCCACTGCGCGGCACCACCTTGAGGGCAAACACGACGCTGGTGGACATGTCGGTCAGTTTGTAGCAGCGGCTGAAGGCACCCTGCAGGGAAGAGGGTGAGCTTGCTCGCTGGACAGGTGTGCACAGGCACATGCAGGTGTGGGGGGTGGGGGTGGGGAGCAGAGGCACCCAGGAGTGGCCAGACTCCTTCACACTGGCCTGTGCCTGGACACACCGGAGAATCATGGACACAGCTATTGTGGACGCCACACAGGGCACTGGACATATCATACATGGATACACACTGTAGCACATGGGTGCACAGCAGCACATACACTCACAGAGATGCCAGGCACACACCACAGAAGCACCAGGTAGCACATGGGCACGCCGCACAGACACACAGCACACACAGACACAAGATGCACAGTGCACAGAGCACCACTCGGGTGGCATTGTGGTTACGAGTGGGGCACTACGGACTCCCTCAGCAGTTTCAAGCCATCAGTCTCCCTTTGAGAAGATGGGCCTTTCTACTCCAGTGAAGAGTTGTCGACGGTTCCGACTCGCGTACCACAGGACCAAATATGCCGGTCCTGCGCCACCGTCACTCTCTTATGGTTGTGCCCATGTATGAAGCCGGCAGGAGCGGCTCGACCCCCGTCCCATGGGGTCACTGTGAAGCCCGCAGGTCCGGTAGGCTCGTGGAGGGAGTGAGCTCGGTATTGATGGATACGCAGCGCGGCACGGGGTCACCGAGGGGGCGCACGTCAGGCTCACACACCTGCCCCCCAGCAGCGACCACGCCTGCGGGCACCGAGACCCGCCGCACCGGCGGGCACACGCACAGCCCCCCCGTACTCCGCGGGGCGCCCGGCGCCGTTCCCGCCTGGGCGTGAGCACACTCACTCAGCGCAGGGCGCGCCCCGCGGGGACCCCCCCACTACCGCCCGCTGCCCGAGCCCGAGCGCTGCCAGCCGCCCGGGGCCCACCTTGCCGATCAGCTTCCCGCGCCGGTAGACGCGCCCCGAGCCCGGGTCGCGCAAGAAGGCGGGCTCCAGCGGGCGGCTTCGGCGCCGCTGCCGCCGTGGACCGGGCTCCATCGCGCCCCCAGGTCGGCGCTGGCGCAGCCCGAGCAGGCGGGCCACCGCGCTCTGGGGACCGTCGCCGCCAGCGGAGTCCCATTGGCCGCGGGGGCGGGGAGGGGCGGAGCCCGGGCGCTCCGGGGGGCGGGGGCCGAAGGGAAGGGGCTGGCGCGGGGGTGGGGAGAGGAGGGGGAGCGGTGCCTGGCGTACCCGGCCCGAAGTGCTGGGGTGACCATTTTACCGGGTGGGAAACTGAGGCCCGAGGGAGGGGATCATGGGCACCTCAGGCCCCTCCCCAAGACCTGTCGTCTGCAGGTCCTGAAGGCGTGTGTTCCTCCCGCAGGCTTGGTGACAGAGTGCCCTGTGGTCTCCAGGTGTGTGCAGCCACCTCTGTGTCCTCACGAGGTGAGCCTGGAGCTTCGGCGCTCTAGGGGAGGGGGCTCTGGGAGACTGATGGGCTGGCAAAAGGGTTGGGATTGGGCTGGCCGTCTGTGGGGAGTTTCAGGAGTAGGCGATGGCCATTTGAAGAAAAGAAAGGGTGAGAGGTTGGGGGGGGCGCCTGGCCCTTTGGGGGCTGGGGGTGGCATCCCTGAGCTCTGTGACACCCCGTCCTTGTCTTCTCCCTCAGCTTCTCCCCAGTCTGGGACACGGGGCCAGTCTTGTCCCCACCATGCAGGTGAGCACACAGAGGCAGCGGCAGGGCAGAACCCGACTAAGCCACCTTGGGGCACGCAGCATTAATCCCAACCATTATGTAACTCGCCAGTGGGGAGGGGTTAGCAGGGCTACATGTGGCTGGAATCAGCCTTTGGAATTTTCCAGAGAGCAGATTTCGGTATCAGGCCAGCCCCACCATCAGGGGAGAGAAAATGCCTTCTGAGTTGTCACGTGCCCACCTGGTGTAGAGTGTGGAGTGGGGGCCCCGGGCTGGGCAGCCTTAGGGGGGTCCTAGTATGCTCTGACCAAGAATGCCGGCAGGTAACTAACTGGCTGTGGTGGAGTCCCTGCTAAAGAGAACCAGGTGTGTCCTGCTGTACAGTAGGCAGCTCAGGGCTTGTGGAGCTGGGCCATCAAGTCCTGTCACCCTGGAGCCCATGGGGACAGTGCACCTCCACACCAGTGTGTCAGCCTAGATGTTCACAGAGCCTCAACTCTGTGCAGAGCCCATGCTAGCTGAAATTGTCCAAGTTACAGATCAGACCAGTCCTCTTAGAATGCCAACTGATGACGTGATCAGAGCGATCCTTTGCGGCTCTCGCACGTGGGGCCAGCAGGGCGGGCCAGAGGAGGCACATGCTGGCCCACCTACCCAGCTGGTGCTGGGGTCTCCAGGAGCAGCTGAGACAGCCTGCCATGCTGCCCAACTCTGCGTGGTCTTTGGTTTCTGGTGCACAACCCTCTGTCCTCCCCTGTCCCTTCCCAGGAGCATGTCTCCAGCACCCCTCCCTCCTCCCTTATTCCTGTTGGGAGCGGTGCCATCAGACCCCGAGGGCCCTTGGAGGAGCCATCCTGGATAAGACAATGGCAGGGAACACACAGTCAGGGCTGAGGCTGGAAGACCAAGTGGGGGCTGTCTGTGCCAGGGGAGGTGGTCGAGGAGAGAGATTCACCCTACAACATGGGGAGCCCTGGACAACAGCAGACTAGCACGCACGGTGTGACTCCACAGATGTGAGAGGCCCAGGACAGAAATGGGGCCAGGGGGGGTCTGGAAGTAGACCTGGGGAGGGCTGCACAGCATTGCAGGTGCTCCAAAACCATGACGAGGCTTCGTGTGTGCTCAGCGAATTTCACCTCAACTAAAACAAACGTAAAGCAGGCATCTCGTGGTGAATTTGGCACAGGGTTGGAGACCTCCCAGAGTTGTGGCCACCCCAAGGTGAGTGATATCCTCCTGTGGGGCTGTGGCCTTGAGTGACCTACACAGAGGAAGCGGGTGCAAGGCTTGAGTTTGCAAGCCAGGCAGGGGTTTCACATGATGCCCTTTCTCTCTTGCCCCTTCATTCACTCCTGAGCGAATCCACAGTCCCAGCCAAACAGGAACAGGACCCCCGTGGGCACATTCATATGTTCACCTGCCAGGGAGCAGGGCTTCGACGCAGCAGCTGCTGCTGCTGCAGCTGTCAGGTTGATCCAGCCCTGTCAGAAGGGGAAACTGAGACACGGTTTGCCTGGTGAGCACAGGATCACAGTTCTGGAGGAGGATACCTCTCAAGGACCCTCCAATCCTGACCTGCCCCCAGGGTTCCCAGGCCAGGTGGTGGCAGGCAGAACTTGTGCTGAGCCATGTCCCCCCACACACCCACACCCAGTCCCTGGACACTCTGCTCCCTCCTGTCCCCAGTCTCTCCATGACCTGAGATAACTCCCAGACTCAGCAGATTCCCAGGAAGCTCCCAGGCGGCTCAGCTTAAAATACCTGCCCCAGGTAGAAGGCGGCTGCTGAGACAGCTCTGGCCACTGGACTCCCAGAGGTCTGGAAGGCTCATGGGCTGGGCACTGGGCCTTCGGGGAGGAGCCTGGTGAGGTGCAGAGTACATCCAGGCTGGGGCGACATGACTCAGCCCACACCTGGGCTCCTACACCCAGGACCCACGTGCCTGTCCCTTTGAGCCCTCTGCCTGAGCAGCGTGGGGGTGCCTACTGCTGCCTGCTCCCCAACACCCTGCTGCTCTGCTTTTGGGAACTGGGGTGCCCAAAACGGGGTGCCCAGGCCCTGTGAGCTCCCACCTCCCTGCAGGACCAAGCCTAGTCCCTTCTAGAAGCTCCTTCCTCTGTTCAGGTCTCCTCTGACCTCTATCACACCTTCTCACTCACTCCCAGGATCCTTCGTGTCCTCCGCTGAGCCCCAGATGCCTTCTGCCCCTCCTCCCCACCCCACCCCCTGCTGGCATGAAACAGACCATCGCCTTTACACCTGCACCTCTCAAGGGACCAAAGAGGGCTGCTGGTCCCTCTGCTCCATTTGGGCTCCTCCAGGGCTGGGGTGTCTGCGAGCAGAACTATGGGGCCGGCAGAGAAGCAGGCCAAAACCAGACACCACCATGGTCACCTGGGGCTAAACCCATTGGGGTTCCCTCTGAGGAACAGTGCTCAGAATTGCCCTTGGTTGTTGTCTCCCAGTGGCTCTCAGATGGCCCATGGCCAGCATCAGGGACAGGGCAGATGCCCTCCCAGATGCGGCATCGACCTCATAGCTGGGACATTGATCAGCTGCAGCCACAGAGGTGCAATAGGACCACCAGACTCGGCGCTTTCGCCCATGTGGGTCTTCCTGCTCTTGACCAAAGGGTCACTCAGGGTCTCCAGGACAGGCACTTGGACAGCACAAGGACAACAGTGGTGAAGCCTGAAGCTCCATCCGGACTAATGTTTCTCTGAGCCATCCAGTGCTCAGTGACAATGGCCAGACACTGGGGAAGGGTGTGGGAAGACACTATGTTGAGGGGCTCACAGTTCAGGGGTCAGATGCCCAACATGGGGTTCAGAGACCAAAATTAGGATGTCAACTGTTGGCTTCTGGGAGTTCCAGGTAAAACGGGCTCCCGCTTTTCCAGCTTTTAGGGACCCTGGGACCCTGAGCCCACTGCCCCTTCCTGCCTCTTCAAAGACTCCACTGAGGACTGCCCCCCCCCCCCGGCTCACCCTCATGTCTTGTCTGACGCCCTCCCTCCCACCTCCCTCTAATGAGGACCTGATTCGAGCAAACAGGGATCATCTTCCCATCTCAAGATCCTTCACTTGATGTATCTGCTAAACCCCTGCTAACTCAGTTTCTAGTCTGGGAGGCCCCTGCAGGCACTGTGCCTGCTGTGTGCACTCCTTACCCATGCAGCATGCTGTAGTTCCTCCCGAGAGCTCACAGAACCTGCTGGAGGCCCTCCCTGCAGAGCACAGTGATTTGGGCACATCTGAGGGGAGGCTTGTCCACTCAGCCAAGTCCCTTGCTGCAGCTGGCTGACTTATGATCCCCAGAGTTCATGCCCAAGAGAGGGCACAGCAGGTGCTCTGATGTGTTGGGCCTCCCCCACCCCCATCCTGCCTTCCTCTATGAATGTCCTCTACTCAGCCTCCCAGTCCCTGACTCCCCTATCCTTGACACTACACCATCGTCCACCCTCACTTTATCCACTCCACAAGCTTAAAGTTCCTCTTACCACACCCTTCAGGCTCCCCCCCCCCACCAGAAAGACTTCTCCCCCACCCACTGACTGCTCCACTCACAGCACTGTGGGCAGAGGCCACCAACCTACCCCCTAAAGACATACCTGCCTGAATTCCACAACAGGTGGCCCACACTCACCCTCGGCTCTATGTCCCTGTATACCCTGAGTCTCTCATCCCTGGTGACTCAGAACTGACCACCAGGTGCTCCTCCCATTCTCTGCCAGCCTGATCTCTGTAAAGGACACCTTTCCTCCATTAGGACCCCCATGAGCACATCTTCCTGACCTCTGCTGCCTCCACTCTCAGACATAGCTCCTTGCCACACCCATACCCCAGGATGCACTCCATCCTCCCTCCTTTTCTGTCCCCAAAGCAGCCCCAGGTGACATTTCCTCCCCACTCCCATCATCCCTGACCACTCTCAGACCTCATACCCATTTCCCCAGCCCGTGGCTCAGTCACCTAGAGCCTCCGACTCAGCCTCCCAGTGTTCCAGTCCCAGAGCCTTTCTGCTTGCTCTCCCTTCACTCCCTGCCCACCTGACCTCCCCTTCTCAGTGGCCACCTAACCACCACACTCCACAGCGTGTGTGGTGGAGGGTGGGGCAGGCAATTCTTCTGACCAGAGGTGGGATTGTAAACCCTCGGGCCCTGCCCCCACACTGGCCTGACTGGCTGGTTGTTCGTAGCTGTGCCTTGTCCCTAAGAATGAAAAAGAGTGCCATCTAGTCAATCTCCAGGCCTGTCAACTCTACAGGGTTTCTGAGACTGAAGTCTATGGGGCAGACAGCCTCATCTTTCTCTCAAGAAATAACTGGTGTGCTTGAACTACCAACCCTGCCATTAGCAAGCCAGCAGTTATCCTACAGCACTGCGGGTGAGTGAATGAATGAGTGTGAGTGAATGAGTGTGAGTGAATGAATGGATGGGTGAGTGGGTGAGTGAGCAAGTGAGTGAGTGAGTGAGTGAGTGAGTGAGTGAGTGAGTGAGTGAGTGGTAGGTGGGGATGATGGATGAGTGAGTGAGTGAGTGAGTGAGTGGTAGGTGGGGATGATGGATGAGTGAGTGATTCGGTAGGCATTGGCTAGTCCTGAATCAGGAGCTCCAAATCAGAGGGCCTTCCCCTGTCCAAGAGGTCAGAACGAGGCAGGGGGGTGGGCTTCATGGAGGAGGGAGCACCCACGTTGGAAACCAGTTTAGGGTTAGCACCCAGAGGCCATGGCGCGCAGGCCGCCCACCCGCCCAAGTGCCGGCACCCAGCAGTCCGGCCGCCAGGGTGCGCTGTGGGGCAGCAGCGAGGGGCTGGGCGGGCCCACGGGCGTCCCTGTGCTGGCTGGGGTGGGTGCAGCTCCGCAGGGACAGGGTGGGTGGTGAGGAGCCCCAGGGTCCCGCTGTGGTCGCGCGTCGTGCAGAGAGCTGAGCCAGTTTAGCGCGTGTGGGGCCCCCACGGGGGCGGGGTGAGGGGCCCTTCAGGACGCAGTCTGGCTCTGAAGCCCGCGCATGCAGCCCAGAGCTGACTGAGAGAGAGGAGGAACCGGCGGGCGGGCGGGTCCTAGGGTGACAGCAGCGCCCGGGAATGCACATGGGGGGGTCCCCAACCCCCACCCCCGCCTGCGGGCATTGTTTCTCCCCGTGCTCTGGGGCCCTCGGCGGGGTTGACCGAAACCAAGGATGGGTACCCAAGGCATCAGGAGCCAAACGTTCAGGAGTGCTGCCACGGAGGAGACGGTCCTGGGGCAGGGTGGACGAGGAGACGCAGGGGACCACCACCGGGGAGCGCTCCGAGCAGCGCTGGGACTCCTGAAACCCGGCAGAGTGGCCTCTAGGCGCGCACATTCCCTGGCCCTGAGCGCGGCGCCCAGAATAGCAGCCCCTGCGCACCGCCCCCCTGCTTTCCCAAGGGCACCGGGATCCTGAAGGCTGGACAGCAGACCGCGGGACTGGGTGTCCGCGGGGCCCGCAGCTCCTATCGCAGATCCACGCTGAAGCGTCCGCGCTGGCCGCGTGAGGGCGCCCGGAGCCGCCGCCCCTCTGGACCCGGCCTGGTTGCGCCCCAGGAGGCCCGTGGGAGGGACCGCGCCAGCTCCCCCCACCACCACCCCAACCCCTCACCTCCAGCCCGGCCCGCTTCTGCCAGCTCTGGGGCTGCCCTGGAGCCTGACCGCAGCCTCGACTTGTAAGTCCCCCTTCCTGTCCCTCCACTTCCCACCTGGTGTCCTGGCCCTGTGGTTGGCTCCCCACCCCAGGCCGGCTTAGGCAGGCGGGGTGGGGGCAAGCACGGGACAGGGGACTGTAAATCTTCACCAGTGGTGGGCCACTGGAGGAGGGCTCTTCTTCCTGGGGAAACTGAGGCCTAGAGGCATGGTTTGTACTATGATCACAATGCAAACGGGAGGTAGAGGGGGGGAGGGGTTCTGGGAAGTGGGAAGGGGCATATTTCTTCTGCCCCCAGTTTTCATCCCCCTGGACCCTCACCCCTGCAAGCTCCCAGGTGGTGGAGGGGGGGTGCTTGTCAAAGGTCAGCTCTGCTGTCCCTGGGCATGCTGGCTGTGCTGCTTCCTGCTTCCTAGGCGGCTAAGCTCCAGT
Organism: Tenrec ecaudatus; assembly: GCF_050624435.1. Taxonomy (NCBI): domain Eukaryota; kingdom Metazoa; phylum Chordata; class Mammalia; order Afrosoricida; family Tenrecidae; genus Tenrec; species Tenrec ecaudatus. Next base: position 66,274 of record NC_134530.1, read on the forward strand.
GGGGGGGGAGCAGGGCAGAAACCCAGCCTGGTCCTTGGACAGGCCCCAGCCCCCCAGCTTCTCAGCATCTCAGCTCCAGATCTCATTCTGCACTGGAGCTCCTAATGGCAGAACCAGAGGGACAAAACTGGGGAACTGAGTCACCCAGGGTTGTGGTACCCTGGCCTCTACCTCTCGGGTGACCCGACCTCACTGGCTGGAAATCACAGGGTGTCCTGCCTGCCCTTTCCATCCTGCTGACCACCAGCAACCCAACCCAGCCCTGGCCTAAGGAGGACCTAAAGGTAGCTGGCTTCCATCTGCCTGTCTCCCTCCAGACCAGGGTCACACTGAGTGGGCAGGGGGTTGACAAGTGATTTCAGGCTTCTCCTGCCAGGTGAGGAAGCCTGCCTCAGTGTCCCCACTCCCTCATGTCCTCCCCCAGCCCCAACAGGGGCCTCTTGCCTTGCAAGCCACCCCAGCGCCTAGGACTGTGTCATTGCAGGTGAGGCCATGAGGCTCCAACTGTATGGGAACCAGGTAGCCTCCTGTCCTCAATCCTGCCTGCAGGGCTGGGGGGCGGGGGCTGAGGGGAGTCTTATCCAAGACCCTCAGCCTGACCCTAGCCCCCCTCCACTGGCTACGCCCTCTGCAGGGTCTCATAGAATCATGGATTGAGCCCAGCTGGTCCCCACTGTGCACATGGGGGAACTGAGGCCTGGGGAGGGGCAGCAGCTGGCCCCCAGCCGTACAGGAAGGTAGACGATGGTGAAGGGGTGGGAGGCTAGGGGACCTTCACGCGCTGACCTTGAATCATCCCTCCAATCAGCAAACACTTATTGAGCACCTACTATGTGCATTCCCCCCCAAAAAAACACAAAAAAACGATACCCACCCAGATCAGCTATCCTATCAAACACCCCCAGAGCCCCTTGCTTCCCATTTACCTCACGTCGACCCATGGACCCCTCCAAACCTTCTTGTAAGAGGGGGGCTCTATTATCACCCACATCCCAAGATGAGAGGTGAGGCTCTGGATGGCCCAGGCAGTCTGAGTGGAGTCTCCCGCCCCACCTCCCCTCAGGCGCTCCCTTCTCTCCCCAAGACTCCACCCTTCCCGCAGCCTCCAGCTGCTGCTGCTGCTGGGGACCCTTCTGAGCTGCAGGCTGGAGAGCAGCGCTCAGGTAAGGGGGCTGCGGCCTGGGTGCATCGCTCAGGTGAGGGGCATGACGAATGGGAACCTGGCCAGGAGCATCGGGTCACCAGCTGGCTGTGCCCCTGTTTCCCCAAGTAGGGTCCGGGAGAGTGGAAGCCCTGGGGCTCCTGGACAAGGTGTTCCAGTTCCTGCGGGCGGGGTGTCTCTGTGCGCAGCCGGCAATGCATCCGGTGAGCTAGCAAGAGCTGAGATTCCAGCTGGAGGGTGGGGTGGGGTGGGGACAGGAGTGGGGGTGGGGGCCCCCTGCCTCCCTCCTGCCAGCCAGGCCAGACTCTGGCCACACCCTAGGCCTGTCCACACATGTGCCCTTTAATCCCACTGATCCAGCTGGAATTCGGGTGGAGTTGGAGGGGTGGAGGGCAGGCAGGGAGAAAGGGGTCCCTGGGGTCCTGCCCTCAATCCAGCCACTCTCACCCTGAAGGTTTCCTGGAGAAGAGTTATGTTGGGGCAACACCCATGAATACCGCCTCTGCCAGCTGCCGGTAAGCTTTGCCTGCGTCCTCTCCTACACCTACCACCTGCCAGGTTTCTCCGGTTGTGGGCAGGGGAGGGGCACCGGAGATCTGTCAACCACCTTTCTTCACCCAGGACTGTCCACCAAGGGCCACACCTTTCCGAGACTTGCAGTGTGCCCTCTACAATGGCCGTCCAGTCTTGGGCTCTCAGAAGACCTACCAATGGGTGCCCTTCCATGGAGGTGAGTAGCCTGATGGTGCAGAGGGAGCCACTCAGAGCTGGCAGAGAGAGAGTTCTGCCTTGCAGATAAGAGGACAGAGGAGTGGGCATAACTGCTAGGGCTTTGAAGCATATGTACTAGTTGATCAAGTGCAGCAGACAAACAGCAGGGGCAGAGAGAAAGATAGGGTCCGTTTTACAATTATGCAGATTCCTTGGGGCTGTATGCAGAGGACAACCTTTCTCAAACTCATCTAGGAAGCAGAAAATGTTGCTGCCTTGAGCTGAAAATAGCGAGTTATGTAACAGTGGACCCCGGGCGGCACGCCTCCAGACCCAGGGGAGAGGCATGGAGGCAGAGCAGATGAGGAGAAAGTTGTAGTCCTCAGCCTCACCAAGTTTTCCTACCCTGATAGCTGGAGGGGTCGAACATGTCCCATCCCTGAGGAGGCCTGCTTGGGCCGACATGGGCTCTGTTTTGGCCAGGAGGGGTCAGCCAGGCTCCAGGAAGTGGGAGCCAGAGGCAGTTTAGCAGGAGGAACAGGAGTCAGGCTGTGGGCCTGCGGGTATGGTGGGGCTCACATGGATGGGACAACCAGGCAGAAGGGGATGGCCAGAGAAAGTCACAGCACACTGAGGTGCAGGGGTGCAGTCAGCACTGGGCAGACACTGAAATATGGGCATCTGCTAAGGGATTACCCTGAGCCTAGTATGGTGTCTGGAAAACAGTAGGTGCTAGATGAGTGTCTGTTCAAGTAATGGATGAGTGAGTGAGTGAGTGATGATGTCAATGAGTGATGATGTCAGTGAGTGCTCAATGAGTGGCTGTGGAATTGGAGGGAGGGAGGGGCCAGTTAGTGATGAAGTCAGTAACGGTGGCCATTATGGTGTCAGGTAAAGACTCCTGAAATTAGGCATGAAAGAATGAGTGACCATAGGTGACCTACTGCCAGGGAGAGTCTCTGGAGTTTGAGAGAGAACATGCCCGGTCCACTCCTGGCTCAGCTTCAAGGCCCAGGCACAGTGTTGCTGGCCTTTGGGACCCAGCTGCTAGAAGGGGCTGCAATTCTGAGGGCTGCCTGAGGGGGTGCTGGGACTCAGATGTGTCCTCCTCTCTAGCGCCCAACCAGTGCGACCTCAACTGCCTGGCCAAGGGTCACACCTTCTACCACAGCTTTGGCCGCGTCCTGGATGGCACCCCCTGCAGTCCTGGCATGGAGGGGCTCTGCGTGGCTGGCCGCTGCCTCGTGAGGACTGCCCAGGCCCCTCTCTCCTTCCCACGTCCAACTTTCTCCCATCCAGCCTGGGTCTCAGTTCTCCTAGGCCTCCTGATGAGGCCTCTGCCCTCTCCAGGAGTCCTGGTGGAGGAGTGGGTTACAAATTGGGCTGCTAACCGCAAGGCCAGCAGTTCAAACACACCGGCTACTCCGCAGGAAAAAGAAGAGGCAGTCTTCTTCTGCAAAGATGGACAGTCTCAGAAACGCAAGGGGCAGTTCTACTGGGTGCTGTAGGGTCACTATGAGTCAGAATCAACTTGATGGCAGTGGGTTTTTATTTATATTGGTCCTTTCCAGACTCTACCCTTGACTGCAAGCCCCTGCCCCTTTATCCTAAACCATCCTTCCCCCTCCCTGGGGCTTCTGGTCCTGCCCTGGGTCCACCCAAGGCCCCACCTTTCTTCATTTCAGGCCCTAACCTCTAAAACTGCCAGACCCCCACCCTCGAGTCCGCTGTGACTCACACCAGCACTGCAGCACAGGGCACAGCTGCCCTCGGGTTTCCCAGACTTTATATCTTTACAGAAGCAGACAGCCTCGTCGTTCTCCTGCAGAGTGACCAGCGGGTTTGAATCGCTGCTCAATGCACAGCCCACGAGGCCACCTGATTCCAACTAGGGACCCTATAGGACAGGGCAGAACGACTCCACCTGGTTTCACAGGCTGAAGGTGTGGAGTAGGAAAGATATCACTTTGAGGGCTAAGGTGCTCCTGACCAAGCCAGCACATTCCCAACCAGTTCAATTGCATGTGAAAGTTGGACATTGAAAAACGAAGATCAAAGAAGAATCCATGCATTTGGATTGTGAGGCTGGAGGAGGCTAGGGAGAGTACCTCGGACTGCTAAAGGTCAGCTCATCTTGGGAGAAGTCTAGCCCAAGGCTCCTTGGAAGGGATGGTGGTGAGACTGGCCCCTGGAGAAGGACATCATGCTAGGTAAAACAAAAGGTCTGTCAAAAGCAGGAAGGCCCTCCAGGAGAGGGGCTGACACGGTGGCTGGTGGCTGCGACAATGGGCTGAAACAGGACCGACTGGGAGAGCTGTTTTGTTCTTGCACCCATGGTGTCGCTGTGACTCCAAGGCACACTCTTGACAGGACCAACCTGCGCTTGGACTCCAACCCAATGCACAGCCCCCAGGCCTGGTCTTGCTCCTCCAGAAGACCCAAGGGGCCAGCTGCTCCTTGGGAGAAAGATGAGGCTGTCTGCTCTGGGAAAGAGTTACAGCCTCGGAAACCATAGGGGAGCAATTCTGCTCTGTCCTGTACGGTCCTTGGGAGGTGGAACCCACTCAGTAGGTTCTAGAACTCTCCTTCTAAGACTCCGTGGCCTTAGCTTTCTGGCCCCCTTGCAGGCCTGGGTCCTGGCCAAGCCTTCCTACCGGCAGGCCCCGCCCCCACGCCCAATTCCGGACCTAAGGCCCCGCCCCCGTCCTTGTCTCGCGCTACCCCCACCCCCTTCCTTCCAGACCCCTGGCCTTTCACTCTTCGACCCCATTCCGCCCCCAGACCGCATTTGTTTCGCGTCAGGCCCCGCCCTCTCGCGGCCCAGGGCGGTCTGACTGCTATGTCCCCTCCCTCCTTTAGAGCGCCGGCTGTGACGGGCTGCTGGGCTCCGACGCCCGCGAGGACCGCTGTGGACACTGCGGCGGCACCAACGACTCTTGCCTCTTTGTGCAGCGCGTGTTCCGCGACGCTGGTGATTGCCCACCCCGTTTTCAGCGCGTGCCCCAGTGGGCCCTTTAACCACCCTAGGCCGAAAACGAAGTACTGCGTTGGTTGGGCACTGTGCGGCCCACTCCCCCCGTTCACCATACTGATTGGGCATGGCCAGATTATCCCGCCCATCCCTGAACGGGTCCGGTTTTAACCCCGTCCCTGCCGCCCATGCGCCTCAATCGTAACTCCAAGTGTATCCCGAGCATTTTCTGGATACCAAAATCCTGGCCGGCCAACTTGCCTGCAAAATCTTATTTAATTCTCCAGTCGCCACTGCCCGGAGCCCTGGACTGTGTGGGTGTTGAGTCGCTGACCAGCAAGGTGGGGCGTTCAGACGCTGTAGGGCAGAATTGGCTCGGTGGCGGTGTTTGGCTGGTGAAGGGAGTTTGTTGTTAGGGGCCATCCGTGGGTTCCGACCCACAGTGCAGCCGAACGAAACACCGCTGGGTCCTGCGCCAGCCTCACACTGGTGGCCATGCCCGAGCCCCTTGTCACAGCCGCGGAACCCGTCCATCCCCCGAGGGCCTTCCTCTCCTTAGCTGCCCTTCCCTAGGGAGCGGTGCCACTCCGCCCTTGGGGTCGCCATGGCTAAGACTTGGGGTAACCCCCGCCCTCCGTCCCAGGTGCTTTCGCCGGTTACTGGAACGTGACTCTGATCCCCGAGGGCGCCAGGCACCTCCAGGTCATCCACCGGAGCCGCAACCACCTGGGTACCGTGGGGTCTGAGGGGCGGCCGCCAGCGGCAGCCGGGGCGAGGGGTCCCGGAGAGGGTGGCTCAGACCCAGGCGCCCTCTGACCCTTCTTGCAGCGCTGATGGCGGGCAACGGGCGCTACGTGCTCAACGGGAATTGGGCGGTCAACCCCCCAGGGACCTACGAGGCGGCGGGCACCCGCGTGGTCTACACCCGAGACGCCGCCGGCATGCAGGAGACGCTGCGAGCCACTGGGCCCACTTCCCACGACCTGCTCCTGCAGGTGTGGGGCAGGGTCTCCCGAGGGGAGGCTGGAGAGGGAGGGGCTGAGTGTGAGCCTGAAGGGGGCAGGATCTAAGGGGGGAGGCTGGGAAAGGATGGGTCTAGGGGGAGAGGCTTGAGTTCAGGTGCCCAGCCCCTCCCTCCAGGTCCTCCTGCAGGCGCCCAACCCTGGCATCGAGTTCGAGTTCTGGCTCCCTCGCGAGAGATACGCCCCCTTCCAGGAGAAGGTTCAGGCTCTGGGCTGGTCCCTGCGGCAGCCACAGGCTCGGGAAGTGGAGTCTCAGTCCCCTGAGCCTCCCGCAGATCCTGCCACCCCCCCACTGACCCTGACCCCCACCCCAGGTGAGGTGAGATGGAGTCGCCTGGGTGGGAGAAAGCAGAGACGTGTGGTTTGTGTGCCTCACAGCCTCATCCCCACAGACCCCTGCCAGCCCTGCCCGGACACTCGTGGCCGTGCCCACCGACTGCTCCACTACTGTGGCAGCGACTTTGGTGAGACCCCAGCCCTCACCTGACCCAGAGTGACCCCAGCCCTCACCTGACTGCAAGTCATCCTGACCCTCATCTGACCCAACACTCACCTTACCCAGAGTGACCCTGACCCAAAATGACCCTAACCACAAGTGGCCCTGACCTCAAGTAACCCCAACTTGCACCTGACCCCAAGTGATGCAAGCCTTTACCTTACCCCAGGTGACCCTGATCCTCATTTGACCCCAAGTAACTCCAGTCCTCCTGACCCCATCACTCTGACTCCAAGTCACCCAGACCCACATCTAATTCCTGGTGACTCAACCTTGCCCAAGTTACTCATCTAACCTTTGACCAGACTCCAACTTGACTCCTAGAACTCAACCTATAACCTCCATTGAGCTGACCAGCCCTGATACTGTGCCCTAGCTAAGAAGGCCCACTCCCCCTGGTCCCCTGAAGCCCCTCCTTTGTGCTGTGGGGTCCATGTGGGTGTGGGGTCCCAGCAGCCCTCCCTCTTCTGTACACTGGGGCCTGCGTGTGGGGTGGGGGTTGGTACCCAACAGCCTCAGTGCCCGCCTGCGCAGTTTTCAGGGCGCGTGTCCTTGGCCGCCACCGCCAGGCCCAGGAGACCAGCTATGAGGTGCGCCTTCTGCTCATCTACAAGAACCGCTCTCCGCTCCGCACCCTTGAGTATGTGTGGGCCCCAGGCCGCTGCCCCTGCCCACCACTGGCCCCCCATCGCGAGTACCTGGTGGCTGCCCGGCGCCTAGTCAGCCCTGATGGCACACAGGACCGCCTGCTGCTGCCCCGCTCTGGCTATGCCCGGCCCTGGAGCCCCGCGGAGGACAGCCGCGTGCGCCTTGCCGCCCGCCATTGCCCCGTGTGAGTCTGTCTGGCCCATGCCTCAGAAGTCCAGCACCAAGCAGCGTGCTCAGTTGGGGACTGCAAAGTGCCCACTCCTGCCGGGCAGGCCCTTGGGGGAGCTCAGATACACCCATGCAGCTCTGCACGCCTCTCATGCCAGCCCAGCCCGCAGCCAGTCCACACACCACACAGTCCTCTAACTCTAGCCCTTTTCTCCTTTTGCCCTGGTTGCCAGGAAGCCCCAGCTGTTAGATGCCCAGACTGTATTTATGTAAATAGAGCTTCCCTCCAGCCCAGGCTCTATTGGTCCTGCTTTCTTTAGGGATATTCACTGCCCCCTCACTCAGAGACACACCCTGACAGCAGGCCTCTTAGAAGGCACACCTGGCCAGGGCAGGCACATTCATCTCAGGACCAGCTGGGGGCTGCTGAGAGCCCCTGTTGTCTGCCCAGACCCAGACCCAGACCCACAGCCCTGGTGTCTGCAGGAGCCGTAAGCCACTCAGCACCCCTTCCTGTGGGAACACTGCCATCTGCCTCTCGCCAGATTGGGTTACTTTCGCTGTCTGTAGGGACAATGTAATTTTCCACTGTCTGTGGTTGTGTCTTTTTCTGGGACTGGGTGCCTGGGCCAGGAGGGGAAGGATTGAGTGAGGGACGGTGGTGCTGGGGGGACACCAGGCAGAGGGAAGCCCCTCTTGTGGTGTCAGTAGGATGTGGAGGTGGGCCTTGGCAGACCAGCCTGGACCTTGCAGGCAGACCCTGTCCCTCTCTGGGTCCCCACTGTGAGCGAGGTACCTTCATTTTTGCAAATGCATCCTCCCTGAGCCCAGTAGGGCCTCAGGCTGTCCAGGCTTGGCCCTGACCTCTGCAGTCAGCAGTGGCCACTGAGGGGGGAGGGGGGAGAGGCCCATGAAGTTCCAGCCGACTCCATGGGCCCACGCGCCTCCTGGTGGATTATCCATGGCAGCGCACACAGTCCATGCAGCTGGGCTCCCCAACCAGTAGCCTTCGTGGCACCCATCAGCCCTCACTGCCAGCCCATCAGCCCTCCACTGACACCCGTTGTCACCTCTTGTCATTGCCAACTGGGGGTTATATCAGGGAGTGGCAGCCTGGTCACTTGGTTCCATTTCCAGATGTTTCAGTACCTCCCTTTGCCCTCTGGACAAGAGGCTGAGGAGACTCTTGGAGAATGGGAAGTGGGTGGGCACTGCTGGCTTGAGGGCAACCCGCAGGCCCGGGTCTCACACTGCCAGAGGGTCAGAGAGCAAAGAAAGCAGTGAAGAGCTGCTGGCAGGCCCCATGTGAGGGGTGTTCCTGAGGACTATTATCCGTGAAGCAGTGCTTTCCTGGGGTTCTGACTCCCAGGGTGATTCCTTGCCGCACACCCTCCTGGAAAGACAACTCACGGTCACTGGCAGCCTTGGGCCAGTGGGAGTTACCACCAGTTTCTTCCTGGTTCTTTAATTTTACAACAAACACTGAACAATGAAGAATCCATTTCCAGTTTTAAGATCCTCAGATTCATCTGAAAAAGACCAGGCTTACTGGCTGGCTAGAGAGGCACCCTGACCAGGTGTGGCCCCTGGTTGCCTTTAGGCCTGGGACAGACTCACCCCATGGCTCCATTTAGAGCCAACAATGGCGAGGGGTGCCGAGTGCACAATGCTGGGGAGGCAGCAAGCGTAGGTGATACAAGGACAGCCATGGAGCAGCAGGAGGAGACAGGATTTTTACATTGGGGATCGAAATCATTGGCATGAAGCAAAATGTGTCTCCATTGTTGAATAGAAAACTGATTTACTCTGCAAACCTTCCCAATTCACAAGAGTTTTTTCTTGTAAATTTCTCAGATTTAGAATATTTCATGTGAGAATTGTTAGGTAAACTGAGGCACGAGACGAGACGGACCATACTCGCCGAGGACTGATTAAAAAGCAGGCTTATTGGAGACAAGCAGACGGGTTCAACAGCCTACAGTAAAGTGAAGCTGTGGAAGCCACGCCCCAGGGAGCGCTTGAGGGGTTTTTTATACCCCCCCACCCCCCACCCCGGTTGAAGCTTCTGGAGAGTTAGGTGTTTTCCACTGACGTAAGGTGCGGTTTTGCTCAGTGGGGCGTACATGACTGTTTGCTCGTTGTACCAGGTTCTGGTTCTAGGAACAATGAAATGGGCGGTCTGTGCTTTTAGAGGGTGCCGCTGCTGGCAGAACTAGCCCGTTTCTGAGAACCTAAGTCTGGGGGAAGGGTGTCCATGCTTTTACCAGACAAGAATTAGCACTGATCCTCAGCTACTTGGTAGATAGGTAGGTCGACCAACCAACATGGATAGATACATTGATAGATGATGGATCCATAGGTAGTTAGATAATTATCTGCTGCCAAATCAACATCACCTGCTGGTGGCTGCATGCACAGCAAGACAAAGTGTTCCCTGGTCCGGGGACTTCTCACCATTTCGAGCAGGTTCAAGGCTGTAGTGACAACACCTCCCCTAGGGCCTCCCTCCCTCAATCTCCATGGCTCCCTTCTACACCCATTATCATGCCCTCCTCCTGTGATTCATCTTTCTGATGATTTGTCCAAAACAAGCTAGTTGCACAGCGTTTCCTAGTGGTCCATGGATTCTCATTCACACACAGTGCTCCCCTGTGGTCCGTGGATTCTTATTCACACACAGTGTTCTCCTGTGGTCCATGGGTTCTCATTCACAGAGTGTTCTCCTGTGGTCCATGGGTTCTCATTCACACACAGTGTTCTCCTGTGGTCCGTGGTTTCTCATTCTCACACAGTGTTCTCCTGTGGTCCGTGGGTTCTCATTCACACACAGTGTTCTCCTGTGGTCCGTGGGTTCTCATTCACACAGTGTTCTCCTGTGGTCCGTGGGTTCTCATTCACACACAGTGTTCTCCTGTGGTCCATGGATTCTAATTCACACACAGTGTTCTCCTGTGGCCCATGGGTTCTCATTCACGCACAGTGCTCTCCTGTGGTCCATGGGTTCTTAATCACACACAGTGTTCTCCTGAGGTCCATGGGTACTTAATCACACACAGTGCTCTCCTGTGGTCCATGGGTTCTTAATCACACACAGTGTTCTCCTGAGGTCCATGGGTTCTCATTCACACACAGTGTTCTCCTGTGGTCCATGGATTCTCATTCACACACAGTGTTCTCCTGTGGTCCGTGGGTTCTCATTCACACACAGTGTTCTCCTGTGGTCCATGGATTCTCATTCACACACAGTGTTCTCCTGTGGTCCGTGGGTTCTCATTCACACACAGTGTTCTCCTGTGGTCCATGGATTCTAATTCACACACAGTGTTCTCCTGTGGCCCATGGGTTCTCATTCACGCACAGTGCTCTCCTGTGGTCCATGGGTTCTTAATCACACACAGTGTTCTCCTGAGGTCCATGGGTACTTAATCACACACAGTGCTCTCCTGTGGTCCATGGGTTCTTAATCACACACAGTGTTCTCCTGAGGTCCATGGGTTCTCATTCACACACAGTGTTCTCCTGTGGTCCATGGATTCTCATTCACACACAGTGTTCTCCTGTGGTCCGTGGGTTCTCATTCACACACAGTGTTCTCCTGTGGTCCATGGATTCTCATTCACACACAGTGTTCTCCTGTGGTCCGTGGGTTCTCATTCACACACAGTGTTCTCCTGTGGTCCATGGATTCTAATTCACACACAGTGTTCTCCTGTGGCCCATGGGTTCTCATTCACGCACAGTGCTCTCCTGTGGTCCATGGGTTCTTAATCACACACAGTGCTCTCCTGTGGTCCATGGGTTCTTAATCACACACAGTGTTCTCCTGAGGTCCATGGGTTCTCATTCACACACAGTATTCTCCTGTGGTCCATGGGTTCTTAATCACACACAGTGTTCTCCTGTGGTCCATGGGTTCTCATTCACACAGTGTTCTCCTGTGGTCCGTGGGTTCTCATTCACACACAGTGTTCTCCTGAGGTCCATGGGTTCTCATTCACACACAGTGCTCTCCTGTGGTCTGTGGATTCTCATTCACACACAGTGTTCTCCTGTGGTCCGTGGATTCTCATTCACACACAGTGTTTTCCTGTGGTCCATGGGTTCTTAATCACACACAGTGATCTCCTGTGGTCCATGGGTTCTCATTCACACACAGTGCTCTCCTGTGGTCCGTGGATTCTCATTCACACACAGTGTTCTCCTGTGGTCCGTGGATTCTCATTCACACACAGTGCTCTCCTGTGGTCCGTGGGTTCTCATTCACACACAGTGTTCTCCTGTGGTCTGTGGGTTCTCATTCACACACAGTGTTCTCCTGTGGTCCGTGGGTTCTCATTCACACACAGTGATGTCCTGTGGTCCGTGGATTCTCATTCACACAGTGTTCTCCTGTGGTCCGTGGGTTCTCATTCACACACAGTGCTCCCCTGTGGTCCACGGGTTCTCATTCACACACAGTGATCTCCTGTGGTCCGTGGATTCTCATTCACACACAGTGTTCTCCTGTGGTCCGTGGGTTCTCATTCACACACAGTGCTCTCCTGTGGTCCGTGGGTTCTCATTCACACACAGTGTTCTCCTGTGGTCCGTGGGTTCTCATTCACACACAGTGTTCTCCTGTGGTCCATGGATTCTCATTCACACACAGTGTTCTCCTGTGGTCCATGGATTCTCATTCACACACAGTGTTCTCCTGTGGTCCATGGGTTCTTAATCACACAGTGTTCTCCTGAGGTCCATGGGTACTTAATCACACACAGTGCTCTCCTGTGGTCCATGGGTTCTTAATCACACACAGTGTTCTCCTGAGGTCCATGGGTTCTCATTCACACACAGTGTTCTCCTGTGGTCCGTGGGTTCTCATTCACACACAGTGTTCTCCTGTGGTCCATGGATTCTAATTCACACACAGTGTTCTCCTGTGGCCCATGGGTTCTCATTCACGCACAGTGCTCTCCTGTGGTCCATGGGTTCTTAATCACACACAGTGCTCTCCTGTGGTCCATGGGTTCTTAATCACACACAGTGTTCTCCTGAGGTCCATGGGTTCTCATTCACACACAGTATTCTCCTGTGGTCCATGGGTTCTTAATCACACACAGTGTTCTCCTGTGGTCCATGGGTTCTCATTCACACAGTGTTCTCCTGTGGTCCGTGGGTTCTCATTCACACACAGTGTTCTCCTGAGGTCCATGGGTTCTCATTCACACACAGTGCTCTCCTGTGGTCTGTGGATTCTCATTCACACACAGTGTTCTCCTGTGGTCCGTGGATTCTCATTCACACACAGTGTTTTCCTGTGGTCCATGGGTTCTTAATCACACACAGTGATCTCCTGTGGTCCATGGGTTCTCATTCACACACAGTGCTCTCCTGTGGTCCGTGGATTCTCATTCACACACAGTGTTCTCCTGTGGTCCGTGGATTCTCATTCACACACAGTGCTCTCCTGTGATCCGTGGGTTCTCATTCACACACAGTGTTCTCCTGTGGTCTGTGGGTTCTCATTCACACACAGTGTTCTCCTGTGGTCCGTGGGTTCTCATTCACACACAGTGATGTCCTGTGGTCCGTGGATTCTCATTCACACAGTGTTCTCCTGTGGTCCGTGGGTTCTCATTCACACACAGTGCTCCCCTGTGGTCCACGGGTTCTCATTCACACACAGTGATCTCCTGTGGTCCGTGGATTCTCATTCACACACAGTGTTCTCCTGTGGTCCGTGGGTTCTCATTCACACACAGTGTTCTCCTGTGGTCCATGGATTCTCATTCACACACAGTGTTCTCCTGTGGTCCATGGATTCTCATTCACACACAGTGTTCTCCTGTGGTCCATGGGTTCTTAATCACACAGTGTTCTCCTGAGGTCCATGGGTACTTAATCACACACAGTGCTCTCCTGTGGTCCATGGGTTCTTAATCACACACAGTGTTCTCCTGAGGTCCATGGGTTCTCATTCACACACAGTGTTCTCCTGTGGTCCATGGATTCTCATTCACACACAGTGTTCTCCTGTGGTCCGTGGATTCTCATTCACACACAGTGCTCTCCTGTGGTCCGTGGGTTCTCATTCACACACAGTGTTCTCCTGTGGTCTGTGGGTTCTCATTCACACACAGTGTTCTCCTGTGGTCCGTGGGTTCTCATTCACACACAGTGTTCTCCTGTGGTCCATGGATTCTCATTCACACACAGTGTTCTCCTGTGGTCCGTGGGTTCTCATTCACACACAGTGTTCTCCTGTGGTCCATGGATTCTAATTCACACACAGTGTTCTCCTGTGGCCCATGGGTTCTCATTCACGCACAGTGCTCTCCTGTGGTCCATGGGTTCTTAATCACACACAGTGATCTCCTGTGGTCCATGGGTTCTCATTCACACACAGTGCTCTCCTGTGGTCCGTGGATTCTCATTCACACACAGTGTTCTCCTGTGGTCCGTGGATTCTCATTCACACACAGTGCTCTCCTGTGGTCCGTGGGTTCTCATTCACACACAGTGTTCTCCTGTGGTCTGTGGGTTCTCATTCACACACAGTGTTCTCCTGTGGTCCGTGGGTTCTCATTCACACACAGTGATGTCCTGTGGTCCGTGGATTCTCATTCACACAGTGTTCTCCTGTGGTCCGTGGGTTCTCATTCACACACAGTGCTCCCCTGTGGTCCACGGGTTCTCATTCACACACAGTGATCTCCTGTGGTCCGTGGATTCTCATTCACACACAGTGTTCTCCTGTGGTCCGTGGGTTCTCATTCACACACAGTGATCTCCTGTGGTCCGTGGGTTCTCATTCACACACAGTGTTCTCCTGTGGTCCATGGATTCTCATTCACACACAGTGTTCTCCTGTGGTCCGTGGGTTCTCATTCACACACAGTGTTCTCCTGTGGTCCATGGATTCTAATTCACACACAGTGCTCTCCTGTGGTCTGTGGATTCTCATTCACACACAGTGTTTTCCTGTGGTCCATGGGTTCTCATTCACACACAGTGCTCTCCTGTGGTCCATGGATTCTCATTCACACACAGTGTTCTCCTGTGGTCCATGGGTTCTTAATCACACACAGTGTTCTCCTGAGGTCCATGGGTTCTCATTCACACACAGTGCTCTCCTGTGGTCCGTGGATTCTCATTCACACACAGTGTTTTCCTGTGGTCCATGGGTTCTTAATCACACACAGTGCTCTCCTGTGGTCCATGGGTTCTTAATCACACACAGTGTTCTCCTGAGGTCCATGGGTTCTCATTCACACACAGCGATCTCCTGTGGTCCGTGGATTCTCATTCACACAGTGTTCTCCTGTGGTCCGTGGGTTCTCATTCACACACAGTGTTCTCCTGAGGTCCATGGGTTCTCATTCACACACAGTGCTCTCCTGTGGTCCGTGGATTCTCATTCACACACAGTGTTTTCCTGTGGTCCATGGGTTCTTAATCACACACAGTGCTCTCCTGTGGTCCATGGGTTTTTAATCACACACAGTGTTCTCCTGAGGTCCATGGGTTCTCATTCACACACAGCGATCTCCTGTGGTCCGTGGATTCTCATTCACACAGTGTTCTCCTGTGGTCCGTGGGTTCTCATTCACACACAGTGTTCTCCTGTGGTCCATGGGTTCTCATTCACACACAGTGATCTCCTGTGGTCCGTGGATTCTCATTCACACACAGTGTTCTCCTGTGGTCCGTGGGTTCTCATTCACACACAGTGTTCTCCTGTGGTCCATGGGTTCTCATTCACACACAGTGATCTCCTGTGGTCCGTGGATTCTCATTCACACACAGTGTTCTCCTGTGGTCCGTGGGTTCTCATTCATACACAGTGTTCTCCTGTGGTCCGTGGGTTCTCATTCACACACAGTGTTATCCTGTGGTCCGTGGGGTCGCATTCATACACAGTGTTCTCCTGTGGTCCATAAGGTTCATTGACTGGTTTGCAGCCCTGCTTTCCTAGTCATCTTATCCTGGAAGCATCACTGAAAATTCATGCTCATTGTGAGCAGCCTACACACTCCACGGACAAATAGGTGCCCCGGCCGGTAGTGCACGGACTGGGCATTGAGCTCATATCACACATGAAGGGCAATGGTTCTACACTGAACCACCACTGTCTCCTATTCACCTGGTAGTGTCCATAGCAAAGCAGAGGAGAGACCCAGAGACAGAGAGGAGATGAAAATGAAGATGCATCTTCAAGCCGAGGCACTGCTGGGGCCTCAAGATGCTGGGAAAGAGGGGAAAGGCCCCCCACTCTGGAGTGTCCAAGGGGAGTATGGCCCACCCATGGCCTGGACTCAGACCTCTGTCTCCAGAATGGAGAGAGAAGACATCCTGTCATTATAAGCCGCCGGAGTAGTGACAATAGTTTACAGCTGCTCCAGGACACGATGACGCCCATCCTGCAGTCCTCACTCAGCCCTAAGACAAAGAGCTCTGTCCACCAAAGGCAAGCTCCAAAATGTTCCTCTCCATTTTCATCCCAAGATCAGATCTACAAACAACCTAAAGGCCCCTCAGCAGTGTTTCTGTCACCAGCCACTGGGGAGTGGATTTGGAGTCCAGTGACACCACACGTGCATGGGCAAACCATGATTGAGGGGTTCAGTTCCTAAGGCTGTGACTTTTCAGAAGCAGATAACCAGGCCTGACTTCCAGGGCCTCTCTGTTGTTGTTAGGTGCTATCAAGTCCATTCCAACCCTGAGGGACTGTGGTAGTTACATAATCTAGTGCCAACTTGAGACTATAAGAGTGAAGGGGTGGAGTTTAGCCTGTCAATCAGGTTGCTGCTTGATGACCTCATTTGGAGGGGTTATGGAGATAAATAGCTTGCTGGAGGAGGGACACACAAAATCTCTCTGCTTCATCTCCCTGTGAGACATTCCCATTGCCAAGCCACGTGGAGTTATGCTGATGGCAGCCAGAGCCTTGGAGCTGGAGGAGCCACGTGGAGACCCATGCCAGTGCTAAGATTCTTCCACTGGATCCACAAGACTTTCCACCCACTGGCCTGTGATCTTCCTGCACTCGGCATCATTGCATGCATGGCTTGAGTCTGAAGAAGCATTTATGGACTGGTATTGGACCTATGGGCTAATATCAGACTTATGGACTTGATCTGGACTGGGCTGGAATGTTTTCTCAATGTTCAATTGCTCTTGTATATAAAGTTCTTT
The DNA here is from genome assembly GCF_050624435.1 of Tenrec ecaudatus. NCBI lineage: Eukaryota > Metazoa > Chordata > Mammalia > Afrosoricida > Tenrecidae > Tenrec > Tenrec ecaudatus. Next base: position 82,629 of record NC_134530.1, read on the forward strand.
CTTATACACATATGAGTGTCTATGAATTTGTTTCTCTAGTCTACCTGTGTGGGAAACAGAAAGGTTTCTCCCAAGGCGTCTCCCCCAAATAGATGTTAGACTTAGGACACTGCTTGCAGCTAATGGTAAATGTTTGTCAAGTTACCTCCCTGAAGACAGTCAGTTGCCAGACTACTGTCTGGGCCCAATAAGGCCCACTCCCTGCTGTTAAGGACAATGGGCTACTTCTCCCTAAAGGGTTGTGACCATTAGTCTGGTCCCTGTAGGTGGGGTTTACACCCTACTGATAATGGTTTCTATGGAGATTCAGAGAACAGGTCAGACCTGCTCAGTGACATCCAAAGTCATAGTTTCCAGCATCACAGCCACACACAAACCACCACACTACAACACACTGACAAACAATGGTGGAAGGCACCCCTAAGTGGGTTCAAGTAACCCATCTTCTAGCTATAGTTGAGTGCTTATCTGTTTGCATCCCCAGGAACTCCAACACGAACAGTGGCAAGGAGTAAACACATGAGGGTTCATCCACAAGATGGGACACGCCAGTGAAAGGGCCACGACCCTGAGACCAGAAGGCACTAGATGGTGCCCGGCTACCAGGTCCTGGGTGGAGCAGGCAGAAATGTGGAGCAAAACTCAAAACCATGAGAGAGGCCAGGCTTACTGGTGGGTAGAGACAGGTGTGGCCCCAAGACTATGGCCCTTCGTCACCCTTCAATCTGGGAACTAAACTCGCCCCCATGGCTCAACTTTCAGCCAAAACACTAGGCAGACCTTTAAGGAGCACCAGCACAGAGGAGGTGGGTGGCCACAAACTCACTGACTGAGCACAGCAAAGGGGCAGCAAAGCTCCAAAAGCAAAGACAAAGACAAAGCTCCAAAGGAAGAGAGGGTCGGAAGGAAGGGTAGGGACACAGGAAACCCGGCAGGAAGTGGGTGCGTGACAACATGGTGGGGTCACAATGGAGAACATGAAGCTGAATGGGTGTGAACTGTTGGATGCTCTGTAAATGCTCGTCCAATCACAGTGCAAAGACAAAAAACAAAGTGTGACAAAACCCTGTAGTGTCCTCCCAGACTCGCTGCAGGCTGATGAGCCAGACATCACGTGTGTGTGTGTGTGTGTGTGTGTAGACACTCAAGGCCAAGGTCAGCCCAGTGGTGGTGGAACAGGTCCAGAGAGGGGTCACCCTGGGCCTGGATGTTGGCCACCAGGGGCTAGTCATGTCCTCTTCCACTCACCCGCCCCCCCCCCCAGAGGAACTGGTTATATACCCTCAGAACCATGGACGGGTTGCTGACAATAGGAGCCTGAGTGTGTCCCTCACTAACCTTGTAGGCCACGTCTTTCTTTGTGTTTAATATTCATCATTATCAAGTTTAAGGATTAAAGATCATAATTTCCACTTGGCAAGACAGCTGTGTTCCGCTAGACCCTGGGTGAGCAGAGTGGGTGGGGCCTGGCCCTCTGTGAGGGTTGGGCTGAATCTTTCTCAAGGGCCTGTGGGGGCCAGTCCAGATGCCTCACACAGCTGAGCCAGCATGAGGCCAGATCCCAGAATCCGAGCTGAGCTAGGGACTTCGCAGAGGGAGCCAGGCAGTATTAATTAATGATTACCCACCCCTCTCTCAGCAATTCCCAGGAAAAGCCAAAGTCCTCACCACACCTTCCAAGAGCCTGCCCTCAGGCTCCCCTCCCCACCGACCCCTCACACCTGGCCTTTCCTCCAACCCACTAGGTTCTGCTTTATGGGCCCACTGATGCTGCCTCCAAGCCTTGAAGAACAGTGGTTTATTTGTGTTTATTTTAATAATTTACAATTTTTGTAGTGGTGGTGAATATCGACAGCAAAACATACGAAAGGGCTTCTGAAATTTTATGGAAAGATTAAATGAAAATACCATGGGGCAACAGCTCTGAGAGGGATCGCCGGGACAGAGAAGGAGAGCCGTGTGGGACTCTGGGTCATAAGGGAGACCAGGCTGACTGGTCAGAAAGAGACAGAGAAAGGGCCCCCCACCTCTGGACCTTCATCATCCTCCAGGACAGGATTAAATGACCTCCCACTGAGATGGCAATGGATGGAGCTCTGAGGGTTAGGTTAGGGTTCTGAGGCTCAGGAGAGGAGGAGGGGTGCAGACAGGGGGGGGGGAATGCAGAGGGGAGGACAGATGGCACTGAGGGCTGCAGGGGTGAGGTGAAACAGGATGTGCATGGCTTATTGGATATGAAACTGGTGGTCGGCTGTGAACACCTTCACCAAACATCAGAGATCGACCCTAAGGCACCACCGAGCCATTAGTCCCTGCTTGCAAAGCCCCTTGTCTGCTCGCTCCTCCCACAGGCATGAGGCCACCACCCCTGAGGTCGGTCCTCAGACCCTCTGCAGTCTCTGGCCTGAGTCCACAGCGTGCTCTGCCCAGTCTAAAGACACCTTTTAGGAGGTCGTTTGGGTTTGAGCTGAAAGATTGACCAGGGGTATTGTTTCAGATATTGCTCCTCTGCAGGAGAATCTGAAATTCTGCGCTGTGTCGGAAGCTAGGACTCGTCTGTGTGGTGATAATGTTAGGTTTCTCAGGTGAGTACTACCTCGGTTCTTGGCTTCACACGTGAAAGATTTCAACCAGGCTGAAGCCTGGTTTGTGATCCAAGTGGGTTTTTATAAAGGATGGATGAAGTTCCAGGTTTTACAGTCTCAAAGGAGTACACGCTATTTGTGGGAAGTGTGCCAAACTGTGCACAAGCCACACTGGGGCTCACAACAGAACACGGGCAATCTCGTGGGACTGCGTGCCCACACGCGACCTGAGGCCGGAGAGAGACCACAGCAAGGCAGAGCGGGTACAGGAGAAGGGCAGAAGGGCCAGCTGGCCTGCAGCCAAGGTATTTACACCTCTGTCTGGGGAGGCATGGTCAAAGATATGGGTCGGCCTCATTAGCATTAGCTGAATCAAGCCCACCTGGGCCTAGTTTGGGCCGCCCAGGTGTACCACCCACTTGGCTTGGGGGGTTTGAATTGAAGCATGCCCAGTTAAGGTCTTTATAGGTGTTTAATGCTCGCCTGATTCTTTTCCAACCTCCTCTAGTGGGCCTCGTGCAGGGACAGCCTCCTCTATCCCCATTCTGCTCCAGAACAATGAAGCAGGATGGCATTGGCTGTGTCCAGGGAGCCCGGAGCAAGTCTAACTCAGGGTCCAGCCAGGGAGCAGGCGCGGCCAGTCCCACCTCCTCTCCAACCGCCGACCCCCAACCCCCCCCCCCGCCCCCGGCACTCACACTCAGGATTCATCATAGGTTAGGGTTCTGGTTAGAGTGCATGTCTGAGCAGGGGACAATCTAGCCCTCAACTCCTCTAGCTAGCCCTGCGGCATCCATCACAGCTTCCGGCAGCCCCTTCCTCCTCTTGCTGTCTTGCTAAGCTCCTCTCCTGGCTTCTTCCTGCCTGCCTTTAAAGCCTCTGCAAGGAGGGATGTGTCTGTACACACATTACTACTATGTACACACATGCGAGTGCGTCAACAGTTCGTGGGAAAATGGAATTGAAAGATAAGGGGGTTTCTTTTGGAAGCCCCTATGGGTGCTGAAGACTGTGTTCCTTTGTCAATTTGAAGGTCTGACCCCGCCTCCCAGTGCACCCACCAAAAAGTGACCCATCCCCTTTTAGAAGGACCCCAGGCACTTCATTTGCATACTAGACTATAGAAACTTCATTTGCATATTATATTGACCAATCCCTGCAAAGTGCATAAACTAGACCAATCACAGGGCAGGCTGCAGCCCAGGGCCAGGCAGAAAGTATTAGACCACCAGCTGGTTTACAACTCACCTAGGGAAGGTCACACCTCTGTGGCAGAAAACCAGGACAAGGGAAGGAACCCCTCAGGGCTCAAAGGGTCAACCCCTCAAGGTGTTTTCCTGTGGAATACAGACTAAAGGCCACTCAAGAGGGCACTCCTGGTGCCTCCAGCGTCGGGCTCATGCACACCCAGTGGACGGCAGAATGAAACGCTGCCCTGTCCTACACCATCCTCACAATTGTGCTTCTGTTCTAGCCCATTCTTGAAGCCATGGGATCAATCCATTTTGTCTTTGGTCCTCCTCTTGTTCGCTGCCCCTCGACTTTACCAAGCATGGTGTCCTTCTCTCCTGACATGTCCATAGTGTATAAGATGAAGTCTCACCATCCTTGCCTCTAAGAAGCATTCTGGACATTTTAGGCAGGTTAGCGCAGGGATGGAATGTCCGTTAAAGCATGCCCAGAGAGCCAAGCACATGCTCAGAGGCTCAGGTTTCCCGCCGGTGGGCATGGGTGGGCGCTAAACCTAGATTGGCCCACCTGGGCCAGGTGAATTCAATTCAGCCAATGGGTCGATCAGGGGTCGTCCACCACGCCTCCCCGTGGAATTCTTGAAAAGGCAGGAGCCTAGAATCTAGGTGGAGATCTAACATAGAGGGGCAGTGAAGTTAGAACTTGGTCTATGTGACGCTGAGCAATTTCCGCCAGGCTGCATGGTCGGGAGGAGTCCTATAGGTGCCGTGTAAACTGAAACTTCTTCTAACTCTCATAAAACTCACTTGGATCACGAAGCAGGCTTTGGCGTGAATTCTTTCTCATGCAGAGCCAAGGACCAAGGTACAACTCTATCTCCAGAGAGATCTAACAGACATACTTCCTCCAAGGCAGTCCGTGGTACCACAGTTCATATGTATTGATTCTTCTGTGGTCTTCTTCATACAGTGTCCAACTTCACATGTACATGGTGAGTTTCAACCCATAGCGATCATACGCACCACAGAAGGGAACGCTGCACAATCCTGTGCCGTCCTCACAACTGCTGTGATGTCTGAGCTCCTGGCCACAGCCACGGTGGCCATCTTGTCAAGGGCCATCCTCTTTTTCTCTGCTCCACTTTACCAAGCATGATGCCCTTCCCAGGGACTGACCGTTCCCGACATGCCCAAAGTATGTGAGATGAAGTCTTGCCTTCCTTGCTTCTAAGGAGCACTCTGGCCTTCTTTCTTCCAAAGTAGGTCAGTTTGTCCTTTTAGTAGTCCCTGTTACTTTCAATATTCTTCTCCAGAACCATCATTCAGATGTGTTGATTCTTCGTTGGTCTTCCTTATTCAATGTCCAACTTTCACAGGCACATGAGGCCAAGGAGAACGCCATGGCTGGGGTCAGACACACCTTAGTCCTCAGGTCTTATGCAGATTTACTTAATGCAAAATGTCTTTTGATCTCTTGACTGCTGCTTCCATGAACCTTGATTGTGGATTCAAGCAAGATGTAATCTTTGACAACTTCAACCTTTTTTTCTCCATTTATCATGTTACTTATTGATCCAGTTGTGAGGAGTTTGGTCTTCTTTACATTGAATCATGATCCATACTGAAGGCTACAATCCTTGACCTTCATCAGTAAGTGCCTTGTGCTCCTCACTTTCAGCAAGCGGGATTGTGTCATCTGCACATTGCAGGTTGTTAGTAAGCCCTCCTCCGATCCTGATACTACATTCTTCTTCATATAATCCAGCTTCTCTGATGGTCTGCTCAGCTACAGATGGTGAGGAGAGAACTCTGACACACACCTTTCCTGATTTGAAACACTTCAGTAGTCCCATGTTCTGTAGGCACTACTGCCTCCTGACCCATGCACAAGTTCCACACGAGCACAATCAAATGTTCTGGGATTGCCATTCTTCTCAAAGTTAACCACAGTTTACACAGTCAAATGCCTTTGCTTAGCCAATGAAACACAAGTAAACATCTTTCTGGTATTCTCCGCTTTGAGTCAAGATCCATCTGCCATCAGCAACAATATCCCTTCTTCCACATCCTCTTCTGAATCCAGCTTGAGCCTCTGGCAGCTACCTGTCAATGTACTACTGCAACAGTTGTTGGATGCTCTTCAGTAAAACTGTACTTGCATGTGATGCCAACGCTATTGTTCTGTACTCTGAGGACCCTGTTGGGTCACTTCTCTGTGGAATGAGCACAAATATGGATCTCTTCCAGTCACTTGGCTGCCTTCCACATTTCCTGGCCTAGACAAGTGAGTGTTTCCAGTGCTGTAACATCCATTCCTGGAGGCTTGTTTTGGGCTAATGCATTCAGTGCGGCTCTCACGTCTTCCTTCAACACCACTGGTTCTTGCCCATGTGCTTTCCTGAAATGGTGGCATGTCAACCCGTTCTTTTTGGTGCAGTATCTGTGTGTCCTTCCCATCTTCTCTAGATGCCTCCTGCATCATTCAATATTTGGCCCATAGAATCTTTCAATACTGCAACTCAAAGCCTGATCTTTTTTTCCTGAACCTTTCCACTTAAAATATGCTGAGTGTCTTTTTCCCTTTGGGTTTTCTAATTCTAGATCCTTCCATATTTCATTATAATATCTGGCTCTGCCCCCCAAAACTACTCGTCTTTGTCTTCTCAACTTGCTCTTTAAATTTTTCTGGTAAGTTCTTTACCTCATCCTTTCTTCCATTTGCTTTAATTAAGCTATGATTGAGAGCAAGTTTCAGAGTTCTGACATCCACTTTGATCTTTTTCTTTCTTTCCTGCATCTTTAACCCTTTAGCACTGTGTCTGACAATGTCCTGCTTCTATTCATTAGGCTTTCGATGTCTGACAATGTTTTCAGTCTAAGCATAAGGTTTCCAGTGGCTGCTTCCTCTGAAGGGGCAGTCAATTCCTTCTTGGTTGCTGGTTTTTAATCTGGAAGCTCTGCTGAAATTTGTTCACTTTGGGTGACCCTGCTGGCATTTGAAATCCCAGTGACATAGAATCCAGCATTACACAAGCCATCCTAATATAACCAGCTAACAGACTGACAGTAGAATTATTCAATTTCTGTATCATTAGTTTTCATAGTTGGTGTATAAATTGGAACAATTGTTTTATTGCCTGGATTTCCTTGTGTGCAACTGGATACTACTATCTTTTCAAGGACAGCCTTGTACTTCAAGACCGAGCTGGAGATATTCGTCTTGAAGATGAACGTGAGGCAATTCCTCTTGCATGTTTCTTTCCGAGCAGAGTAACCACATGGTGTTCTGACTCACAATGACTAATACTAGCACCTAGGACAGTGATCTGTATGCATTCCATTTGATTTTCTATGACTTCTAGTATTCCAATTCATACTTCGTACATTCTAAGTTCCAATTATTAATAGATGTCTTCAGCTTGGGTTTTGTGGGGGGGGGGTTCTCGTTTTGAGTCATGCCCCATCAGTAAATGAAGGTCCCAAGGCTTAACTCCTTTAGGTTTTCCTCCCGCCCACATCCTTATGGAGACTAGCAGCTAAAAGCACACAGCCCCAGCCACCCCTGAGCCTCTCTGGGTCCACAAGAGGTGGGTCACCCCTTTTAAAAGGCCCTGGGTGCCCTGATCCACCCAAATTGAACCCGCACAGCAGTGCTGTGGCAGCCTGGCCTGATGTCCATCACTTCTGGAAGGGCACCACCTTGATCCTGCATAGAACACCCCCCCCCAGAACAGGTGGCACCAGCAGTTGGGGGTAATTATATTTGAGAGGAGGGGGGATGCGGGGACACAGGGGCTTCCTGGGTTTGTACCCACCTTGGCCATGTGGGTGGCCTTGATTAGGCAGTCACCTCTCTGAGCCTCAGTAGAGAGTCTTTGTGGTGCTGTAGACTAAGCATCAGGCTGCTGATTGTGAGGTTGGCAGTTCAGACCCACCAACCACTCATTGGGAGAAAGAGGAGTCTTTTCTCAGAAACTGTAGACTTGGAGACCCACAGCGGCAATTCTGTCATCCTTCAGGGTCACTGAGTCAGCATTGACTTGACACAGTTGGAGGGCAGGTAGTGAAACTTCATCTGCAAACTAGGTCCCATGTGCTGGACTTGTTCTGATCATTGGGTGCAGTCTAAACAGTCCTGCCCCCCACAACCCTCATGGATAGATACCCTGGGATGCATGGATGGCCATGGGCGGATACAATGGGACAGGTCCCCAGGGGTAGACACACAGGATGAATTCCCAGTGATGGACCATGAAGTGCAGATGGCCCGGTGAACTTTATTGGCCCAGAGAAGAACAGCTAAAGTGGACCAGACATCAAGGGGTGGACACCCAGGGATAGTACCCTAGGGAAGGGTGGACACTGGGATGGATGCCCAGTGATAGGTGTAGGGAGGGGGAACGCCCAGAGACAGGCCCCAGGGAAAGACACACATGAAGGACAGATGCCCAGTGGTGAGCATGTAGGGGTGGATGCCCAGGATCAGGCCCCAGGGAAAGCCACACATGAGGGACAGATGCCCAGTGGTGAGCATGTAGGGGTAGACACCCATGGACAGGCCCCCAGGGAAGGGTAAGCACACGGATAGAGCACTAGTGACAGTGAGCTGCTCTATCGGCCTACGAGCTGGCAGGCCAGGTGGTCCAGTGGCCAGCAGTGCCCCAGACAGCGAAGCCGGTGCCCTCGGAAATGGGGCCAGGTGAAGGTGAACTCAGACACACAATCAGAGGTGGTCTCCAGGGAGGTGTCCGAAGGGCAGGGCTCGGCCCTGGCAAGATTGTGGGAGTGGCGTGCGGAGGCCCGCTTCCGGTGGTGTCTGCTGGACCTGGGGACGGCGGCCCCCGGCTCCACAGTAGTCTTGCTGCAGGTCTTCCTGGGGGCCATCTCGGGGATGTTGCTGTCACTGGGAGTCTGCACGAGGGGCGGCGTCTGGCTGGTGCTGCCACTGGGATGCTGTGTGATGGTTGAGGACCTGTGGGGCGCCGACGAGGAGGCTGAGGGCCTGTGGGGAGCCGGTGAGGGGCCTGTGGGTGCTAGGGGCAGACGTGACCGCTGGCTGGAGCCCTGGGGCCGAGAGGTGGGGCTGCTTCGTGGACGCGGCCGTCTCCGGGTCTTGCTGGGCAGCTGGGCCCTGGAGCCAATGGCGGCCAGGGATGGAGACGGGGTGTGGCCTGAGTTGGCGTAGGAGGAGGTGTCCTTGAGGATCTTGCTGGGCCCCAAGGGGCTGGCGGGGGTCTCGGTCGGGGACGAGGTGATGGGATCCGAGACGGTCTGGCTGACTGGTTGGTCCTGCCCCACAGCTTGGAGGTCCTGGCTAGGGTCAGTGGATGGCTTCACTTGTCCTTCTGCGACTGAGTCATGTTTGCTGGGCCTGTGGAGGAGAATGGTCAGAGCAGCTTGGCCTGAGGACCGTGTCCAGGCCTCGGGTGGACAGCATGGGATGGACTGGCAGGGCCCAAGCAGCCACCCTGCAGGGAGGGAATCCCACATGCACACCACACACAAGTAGATTCACAAATACTCACACCCACTCACACACAAAAATAAACATTCACAAATTCCCAGAGACACAGCATTAAGTATTCACTCACTCCTGTGAGTTTACATACACATGGAAACTCACAGGAGTGCACACACATATTCACTGAGACATACAGAGTACATGCTCACATGCACACACCTGCACATGCTCACACACAGAGACTCTCAAATATCCACACATATTCACGGGGGCATACACAAGTACACTATATGCTGACACAGACAAATACACAACCATGCACACTCACACACAAGTACACAGAAACATGTGTACTCATGCACACACATAGCACACATTCACATGCACATCCTTCCTCATATTCACATACTTTCTGATACACTCATGCATTTGTACACACACTAACATTCACATGCACACCCACATACTGACATACATGCACAAATACACATCCACACACCTAAACATAAGCAGACACACAGAAGCATACTTTCACAGATGCACACACCATCCTCACACAACTGTGCACACACACAAACATGCCTCCACACATGCTCAGGAACGCTGGCAGACACTCTTGCACACCTCTCCCAGGGAGTTACCTACGGTAGGCTCCAAGGGCAGCGGGGGGCCCGCTGGGGTGACCAGTGCCCGGCTCCGGGCCAGCATCCTCAGGACTGGTTCCCGAGAGCGTGGGGAGAGAGTGGGCAGTGAGTGGGCAGCAAGCACAGGCTGGGATGCCAGGCAGAGGCCAGGCAGAGTAGGGTGGAGGGGACAGGCAGGCAGGGCCAGACAGAAAGACCGTCAGGGCTGAGACCCAGAAGGCAGGACAGGCGGCACGCACCCTCCCTGGTGAGTCCGGCGGCTGCGTCCAGGGCTCGGCCGCTGAGATCGCTCACGAGGCTGTCCACGGTTGCTCGGTGCTTTAGAAACAGTGGGCGGATTGCGCGGTGGTACAGGACGGCGGCCCCGTTCCATGGTCCCGGCGCCATGCAGAACAACAGGAAGGCGCACTGCGGACCAAGGCTCCGTTAGATGGCATGGGGGGTGCGCCTCGGCAGGCCCCGCCCCGCCCCCAGACAGGTGGGTACTGGCTCGGACCTGGACCTCGCAGACAGCCTGGAGCCCGGCCCTGGCCCCTCTCCGGCAAAGTGAGTGCAGACACACAGACGCGCGCGCACACGAACACCCCCACGCCCCCGCAGCGCACCTTGCCCACGTAGTAGAAAGGGCACCAGAACAGGAGCAGATCGCTGAAGAACTCGAGCAGCCCGAACAGGCCGTACACCACCCAGTAGGTGAGCCACAGCGTGTCGTCCTCTTTGCTGGGACTCTCGATAGCCTTGACCCTGAAAACAGTGCTCCGTCAGGGGCTGCCAGGTATCCCAGGCACTTGGTAAAGCATAGGCAGGGTAAACCCTGTGTTCCTGTACTCACAAAGCAAGGCAGGGTACCCCATACAGTCTCGGCACCCAGGAAGCATATGTGGGGTACCCCACATCTCCCTGGAACTCATGAAGCAATGGGGGGCACCCCACAGCCCCCAAGTACTCACGAAGCATATGCGGGGTATGCAAAGCCGATGAGATTGCACAGCAGAGACGCCCCGTAGCCGAAAAGAAGATACAGGCTTAGCAGTGTCACGAGCCCTAAGAGTAGAGAAATGTGGGCTGGGGGTCCCAGTCACTCGACTACTGTCCCCTGCTCTGGGGAGGAGCTCCACTGGTCAAGGGCCAGTAGGGTCGCCAGCAGCCAGCCCTCCCTTCTAGGGTGTAAGGCATCTGAGCTGTCCGGTGCCCTGACCTCCCCAAGGCCAGCAGTGGTGGCCCGAGGTAGCAGCAGGGCCAAGACTGAGAAGGGGGTGTCTGCAAGGGCTCAGCAGGCATGAGGCCAGATATGACCTCAGAGGTGTCCTGGGTCAGCTGGACAAAGCAAACCACTCCCTTCATGCAGGTCTCTTCCCCTGGACACTGCCCATGTGAGGGCACAGGGCCATCCGTGCATGGCAGGGTGTGGAGCAGCGCCACCCCCCTGACCCCCACCCACCAATGCCAGCAGCACAGCCCTGTGGTGGCACCCACAAATGTTCTCAGACATCAGTGTCCCAGATGTGGGGGAAGGAGGCAGAACTGGCTCAAGTCAGAGCCCCTGGGTAAAAGGATCCCAAACCCCCAAGAGCCTGGTGGTGAGTGGGAGCCCTGCCCACACTGAGTGGAGTGGGGTACAGGGGGTAGCTACAGGGCTGAGGGTCTCCGTTTATATGGCAGGCCCCAACAGGACATTATTTGGTATGGGAGGACAGGGCCCAGTGAACACAGGGTTTCCTGCCCAACAACGGGCTGGACCTTTCTCTGGGATGGGGGTGCCTCCCTGTGGTAAAATTCTCAAGTCTTGAGACGTGATCAGGCATCCCATGGGGAGAGAGTCAGCCCAGGGAGAATGCTGGCCTGACCTGGGAGAGCTCTGCTCTCCCACCAACCCACCACCTGGCACTCAGAAAGCCCCTCTCTGCTGGGGCCTCAGTTCCCCCGCCCGGCTCCCAGGTTACTGGGGGTTTGATGGGGAACTTGCTAGCCCTGAGTGTTTGCTGAGCGCCTGTTGGACCTGCAGTCAGTAATGTGGGTGCAGAGGAAGTTGGGTGTGTGCTGAGGTGGTGTAGTCTCTGAGAAACAGCTACAATGATTAAAGTGCTGAACACGTGTCCCCTGTGAGCGGCCTGTGTTGCGGGCACTGAGCAGGGGAGGGCCAAATACCCTGGGCAGCCAGAGAGAGCACTGGGGCAGCCCCACCCACCGGGGTCTTTATCTGAACAGAGTTGTGCCAAAGGGCAGAGGCCTAAGTCACCCTCCCTCCACTTGTCCACCCGCCTCATCTTTGTCCGGCCTAGATCATGGGCAGCAGCAAGGCATGAGTGGGGGGAGGACCTCTGGAAGAGGGGTGCTTACATTCATCTATTGGGTGGGATTAGGTGATGGGGGCAGGGTGAGTCCCAGGGTCCCGACATCCATTCAAGCTGGCGGCGGAGGAGCCCTCAAATCCCTTTTGCTGCCACCTCAGCATGGAGAGGATGATCTTAGACTTAAGACACGGGGTATAGGGCCCCAGGGGAGTTGACAAGCGACAGGAGAGCTGGACTGGGCATCTGTAATGGTCAGCCCCCAGCTGACCCTTCCTCTCTCCCCATGCCCTGTGATCTAAATTCTTGCCTGCAGGCGGATACTGGGTTAAAGAAAGGCAGGACAGAGGTCAGGCTGCACCTGGCTGAGCCCCACAGTGGCTTGGGGTGGGGGTTGGGTGCAAAGATCTGAGTGCCTAGAGCTAGTAGGAAAGACCTGGGGTGGGGCTCAGGGGTCTGGAGCTGGCAGGGGGGTCCTGAACCCACCCCCAAGGTGCTTTGCAAACAGGGCCCTGGCCTCAGTGGCATGCCTCCAGCCATGGGGGTAGGCAAAGCTTCCTGTGATTCACTGCATGGGGGCTTCCTGGGAGAGGTGGACTTTGGACATAGAGGGCAGGGAGAGGGAGGAGAAAGAGAAAGCTTCAGAGACCCTGCAGGGTCTTGTGAGAGTAGGAATTGGGGTCCTCATGGGCCCGTCTAACTCCTCTGGCCCCCATGGCAGCTGGCACACAACCCCGCTGGGCTAAGCAAATATTTGCTCTACTGAGACAGAGGACAGGTCACAGGGCTGGGAATAAGCCCGTAGGTGTGTACCCACAGAACAAGGGAGCCAGGAGGGCCCCTTGGTGCTGGCCTCATGGCCCCCTAAGGAACTGGGGTCTCCAAACGGCCTCCAGCCTGGGTTCATGCCAGGAGGGGGTTGGCAGCCCGCCCCACCTCGGGGGGCCCCTAGGAGAACTGGAAGAACCAGACGTGGCCCTGGCAGGCACGGAGCCTGGGAGAGAGCCAGGTTGGCCTACAGCCCCGCAGGGCACCGAGGTGGAGCTGGGATGCTGCAGGAGCCGGGGCCAGGGTCTCGCGGAGGCAGGGCGGTCCCCAGGTCTCGCCTCGACTCCCCAGACAATGGTCGCACCCGCGCAGCCAAGCCAGATGGGGACAGAGGACTCCTGCCGGGCTTCTGGGACCTCAGTGTTCCCGTCGGAACAATGGGGTGGCAGCTCACCCATGGCCAGGTAGCGCTTCTCGACCCCGGTCCTGGCTTCGAGAGCCCCGAGCACCTCGTTGGCCAGGTTCCTCTGTTCCAGAAGGCGCTCGAAGCGCTGCCGCAGACCGTCCATGGTGGCGGCGTCGGGGCCGGCAACCAGAGTTGGAGCGCCGCCCCCAGCTGCCCGACCGCCGGGAGCGCGCCCTCCTTGCCCGGCGGCAGCGCTCCGCCCTCAAGCCGCCACTCAGGACAATGGGAGGGCAAGGCGGACAAAGGAGGAGGGGCCTGCCCCGTCTCCCCCGCCGCATCGCCCTCTGGCGGGCCGCTGCCGGCCCGATTGCGACGTGAGTGGCAGGGGGCGGGGCGCGGTGGCGGTGGACGTCGATTGGCCGGCTGGGCACGGGACGTAGCTGACTGGAGAGGCGGGGCCGAGAGGTGGCGCTGAAGGCAGAAAAGCGTGCTGGGGAGGGCGGAGCTTGTGGGAGAAGGCGAAAGCTGATTGGAGGGAACGGAGGGCCTTATTGGTGAGACCGGAGAGGAGAGGGGTTGATCATAAAGGAGGCGAGAGGCACCTTGAGGGGCCGAGTGGGGTGGGGCTAACTCTACATGACAACTCTGATTGGACTGGAGAGGAGATCAAGGCTGATTCGAGGGCGGGTGCCTATAAAAGTGGGCGGTGCCAAAGAGAGGGGTGGGGTCAAGTGTAGTAATAATAAATGCTCTCCTGTGAGTTAGGCTTGGATCACAGTACGAATGGGGGAACGGAGGCTCCTGAGGGTTAACTCCTGCGGAAGAGACTAGACATCTGCTGCGTCCCCAGCCACCGTCTGGTCTTCGCGTCCCTGGAGCGGAGAGCCGCAAGGATCCCTGAGAGTTGAAGCCCCTCCAGGGTTGCTATGGCGCCGGGGGCGGGGCAGCGGGCGCTAGGGCCGTTTGGCGGGCGGGATGAACGCCCGAAGGCCCCGCCTCCGCCGCGGCCCCGCCCCCATGCGGCCCGCCCAGACAGCGCTCTGCCTGCGCCTGGCCTTGGCCCTGGGCCTGGGCCTGGTCGGCCCCCTGGCTGTGGGGTGGGTCTCGGCCCGGGCCCCCATCTATGTCAGCAGCTGGGCCGTGCGGGTGCCCCAGGGGAACCTGGAGGCCGAGCGCCTGGCGCGCAAGTTCGGCTTCATCAACCTGGGGCAGGTGGGACCCACCGGGATGGGCCGGGAGGGGACAGGGGCTGGAGGACCCCAGACTAGAGACCGGGCGAGGAGCAGCTTCCTAGACCCAGGCTCCAATATCACGTCTCCCAGGCCCCTCTGCCTCCAGACTCTGGGGTTTCCGGAGGGTATCTGGCCGGGAGGGCTGCAAGGATAGGACCCAGGGCCCACATTGCCGCCTGGCCCACATCCCCAGGTCTTCTCTGACGGACAGTACTTCCACCTGCGGCACCGGGGCGTGGCCCAGCGGTCCCTGAACCCACACTGGGGCCACCGCCTGCGCCTGAAGAAAGACCCCCAGGTGAGCCAGGCCCCCAGGCTGTCCCTTCAGGGTCAGCTGCTGGGGACCAGCCAAGCATCTCCTGACACTCTTGGACTTTGGTGACCACCCTCTCTGAGCCTCAATTTTCATGTCTGTGCATGGGGGATCCAGTATGGAAAGCAGGCTATGGTGGGCACCTGGGGTATCGGGCTGTGACACTGACCTGGCATGGCTGTCCCTCCCCTAACTTACCTGAAGCAGCCACCACTCAGGCCCGCCACTAAGGAGTGTGTACTGTCCACACCACACCCAGGCCTCCAACAGGAGGGGGAGACTGGGTTCCACTGGTGAAAGTCTACCCGGAGACCCTCCTGAGTCACAGGCTGGCCTGGAACCAGGGGTGCCCAAGCTAGCTGGGCCAGGCCCCTGTCCAGCAGCCCTTGGATACCATGGAGTGGAGTGAGAGTGAGGCTGGCCTGCTGTAGTAGGGGAGGGTCCGGTCCTCAGTGTGGCCTGCAGGAGAGCTGGGACAGAGGCGGTGATCAGGACAGTTCTGCCCTCGGCTACATAGGCAGTGAGTCCCGGTGGTGGGGAGAGGGCCCGGAAATGGGAAATGAAGATGGGAAGCACCTGTAAAGTCCCTGTGGTCAGTGTGGCTGTGGCAGACAGGGCAAGGAATGCAGGGGGCCCTAGGAGGGCTCTACCAGAGGGGTTGCTGTATGCCACTGGGCACAGCAAGAAGGGGAGCATGCCATCCAGGGAGTGATCCAGTGGAGGCGGCCGAGAGCCCTAGGCAGCCTGTGGCAGAGGCCCAGCAACATAGGAGCCCCAGGGTGAGGGCCACACCCAAACCTAGGACCTCCCACCCTGCTTCCTAACTCTGCTGGCTCCCACCACATGAAGGGCCCCAGTGATACAAGACCCCTAACAGTTCTCCCCACCCCCTTGCGGTTCCCTCCCAGGCAGACCTAGAGGGTGTTTGGCCACGGCGTTGGCGGTGAGGACTCAGGGTTCTGGACGCCAGCCCCAGTGGTGGGCATAGCTAAAGACAGAGGCTGGCAGCCCTAGAACCCAGCCCCCAACCCCCACACCTCCTCCAGGTGCGGTGGTTTGAGCAGCAGATACTGCGGCGGCGGGTGAAGCGCTCCCTAGTCATGCCCACGGACCCCTGGTTCCCCAAGCAGTGGTACATGGTGAGCAACTGGAGGCAGGGGGAGGGGAGCAGGGGGTGCCCTGCTGAGCCATGCCCACTGATGCCTGGTTCCCCAAGCAGTGGTACATGGTGAGCAGCCAGGGGAGTAGGAAGGCTGGGGGTGCCTCGCTGAGCCATGCTCTGCCCTCGCAGAACAACGAGGTACAGCCGGACCTGAATATCCTGCAGGTGTGGGGCCAGGGACTGACCGGCCAGGGCATCGTCATCTCTGTCCTTGACGACGGGATTGAGAAGGACCACCCGGACCTCTGGGCCAACTATGTGAGCCAGCAGGCTGCTGGGGGTGCCAAGAACTACCCCAAGAGGCAATTCCACCCCTGACACTCTACCCACCCTCGCAGGACCCGTTGGCCAGCTATGACTTTAACGACTATGATCCAGACCCCCAGCCAAGATACACGCCCAGCGATGAGAACCGGTCAGCAGGGTCATGGGGGTTGTGGGCAGTGCCCTGACCTGTGGGGGCAGTCGGGGTGTGACAGGGCCTCTCACACCAGACACGGGACCCGCTGTGCCGGGGAGGTGGCTGCCATCGCCAACAACGGGTTCTGTGGCATCGGCATTGCCTACAACGCCCGGATCGGAGGTGCCCAGGTCCCGGGGGCCAGTACAGCCAAGGGTGGGGGTGATATGGGGGGTGGAACTCTTTACACAGGCCTGGGGCCCTGGCCTAAGAGCTGGGACTCTCCCAAGTACCCCAGGGGCAGAGAGAGGACCCCAAGGCAGGGGTGGGATGGTGTTAGCCTGGAAGGGGGGCATAGTCGTGGGTGGTGGTAGGTTGGGTGCTGTGAGGGCTTGGCCGGCTACTCTACTGTGGAGTGGGGGCTGAGATTATGGGTGGGGTGGGTACTGATGGCCCACAGTGGGGTACATGCCTGCGGAATAGGGGTGAGGTGAGGTAATGGGTAGAGGGGATGCAGGCTCAGGCAGAGGGTGTGGACTGGGGCAGTGGTTGCGGACTGGGCGGCAGGATGGGCTGAGACCCTGGGCCTAGCCAGCATTGCCTTGGGCGGGAGGCTGACGCAGCTGTGGCATGCAGGCGTGCGCATGCTAGACGGCACCATCACCGACGTCATTGAGGCCCAGTCGCTGAGTCTGCAGCCGCAGCACATCCACATCTACAGCGCCAGCTGGGGCCCAGAGGACGATGGCCGTACTGTGGATGGGCCAGGCATCCTCACCCGGGAGGCCTTCAGGCGTGGTGTGACCAAAGTGCGCGTGGGCTGTGGGGGAGGCAGGAGGCAGAGAAAGGGCTGTGCCCTCATGGTGCCCAACTATGCCTGCTCCCCAAGGGCCGCGGTGGGCGGGGCACCCTGTTCGTCTGGGCGTCCGGCAATGGCGGCCTGCACTACGACAACTGCAACTGTGACGGCTACACCAACAGCATCCATACACTGTCCGTGGGCAGCGCCACGCAGCAGGGCCTGGTGCCCTGGTACAGCGAGGCCTGCGCCTCCACACTCACCACCACCTACAGCAGCGGGGTGGTCTCCGACCCCCAGATCGTGAGTGTCTCCTGCTCACCCCTGCCCTCCACCCCCACCTCCTCCTTGCACCCACCCCTTCCTTCCCACCCCCCTCTCTGTGCCACCACCTACCCTCTGGCTCCCCAGTCTCCCCCTGTGCCCACCCCTCCCCACACTTTCACATTCACTATCGTTTACAACAGTACCCCAGATCAAGAATGCCTCCCACCAACCCACCCTATACCCACTGCATCCCTCCTGTGCCCCAACATCTTCCTGCCCCCACCCCTCAATGTACCCACTCTCCCTCCCACTCCTGACCTCTTCCTGCACCCTGTTCCTTCCATCCTCCCCCACCCCTCCCTGATACCCACTTCTGCTCCTGCCCCACCACAGTGGCATGTCTACAGAGCCATGCCCACAGAGACATTACACATGATGTATGCCCACAGGGAGGTGCCCACAGGGATGTATCCTCAGGGACGTGTCCACAGGGAGGTTCCCACAGGGAGGTGCCCACATGGACATGCCCACAGGGAGGTGCCCACAGGGACGTGTCCAGAAGTCACTGTCAGAGCGCTCATTTAGGCATCCTGTGCCTCGCCTCTGCATGAGCACTGTGACTGCCCTCCCTGCCTGTGGGCCATTTCTCTCCTGTGCTTGAGCTCCCTCCCACCTCCAAACTGCTGCCCAAGCTGTCCCCTCTGCCCCAGCACTTCTTCCCACCCTGCCTTGCTGAGCCCTCCATCCACACTGCCACCTCCAGGAAGCCTTCCCAGCATGCCTCTCCACACTGGCTGGTCCTCACTGTGAGCCTGGTGCCAGCCACAGGGTCAAAGCTGCAGAGATGTCAGCCTTCCCTGCAGCTCACTGCAGACACAGCCCAGCCTAGCCCAGCCCATGGCCTTGCTGCAAGGGGCCTGCTGTACCTCCTGCTACCTGGGGACCAGCTGGTGCTGACAGTTATGCGCTGGGAGGCTGA
Source organism: Tenrec ecaudatus (assembly GCF_050624435.1). Classification (NCBI taxonomy): domain Eukaryota; kingdom Metazoa; phylum Chordata; class Mammalia; order Afrosoricida; family Tenrecidae; genus Tenrec; species Tenrec ecaudatus. The sequence goes on from NC_134530.1 coordinate 101,126, forward strand.
CTTCAAAGCAAACCCACACGGGAGGTCCTGCTCTGGCCTAGAGCCAAGATGAGTCGTGGTGAGATGAGCACAGAGGCCGGGGGGGTGGGGGTGGTAGGGGGAGTCCGTGCCATGGGCTCTGTGGTGAGATGTGCAGGAATCCAGCCGCCAGCCCTGCCTTGCCAGGAGCCATGAGTGGTCTCCAACCACCATCCTCTTAGTGGACAGCAGAGTGTGAACCGCACGCTCTCGGGTTAACAGCTGTGAAGAACCAGGTGGTCGTGGCTGTTCTTCGCACCACCAGCAGACCGGTGGTAGAGCTGGTTAAGCCCTCGGCTCCCGCCTGACAGAGTGGTTTCAGCCCACCTGTGGCTCACGGAGCACGGTAAAGGCATAGCGTCACATGCTGCTCACGGCACGGTCCTGCCCTGGAAATGCCAGTGCTTCCTTCCCTCCCTTCCTCCCCTCCCCCCGCCCCCTGGGGACCCATCCCACTCTTTGCAGCAGTCCTTCCCCAGAGTGCACAGCAGCTCTGGCCAGGATGTGGGACGCCCTTTCGCCCCGGTCCCCGTCTGTCCACAGGTGACCACAGACTTGCACCACCAATGCACGGACAAGCACACGGGGACATCGGCCTCGGCCCCGCTGGCCGCAGGCATGATCGCCCTGGCACTGGAGGCCAAGTAGGTGGTGCCCCTGCCCTGCCCCTACCCCCTGCATGGCCCCCACTCACCTGCCCCGACCACCCCTCCCAGCCCACTCCTGACATGGAGGGACATGCAGCACCTGGTGGTCCGCGCATCCAAGCCAGCACATCTGCACGCAGAGGACTGGAGGACCAATGGCGTGGGTCGACAAGGTGTGGCTGGGGTGGTGGGTGGGGTCTGGGTGGGGCCTGCGGGGATGTCGAGGCAGGCCACAGGGCAAAGCCTGTGCTGGTGGCAGAGGGAGGATGGGAGCCCCGGGTCGGAGGCCTGGCCAGTGATCCCCTCCTCCTGCGTCACCAGTGAGCCACCACTACGGCTATGGGCTGCTGGACGCTGGGCTGCTGGTGGACCTGGCCCGGACCTGGCAGCCCACGCGGCCCCAGCAGAAATGCACAGTCAGCGTCGTGTACACCCCCACGTGAGGCCCCGCCCTCCCCAAACCCTGCTGGACACGCCCCTCACCCCAGCTCCCTCTGCCTGTCCACACCGTGTGCCTCCCTAGCCTCTCCAAAGAACTTTTACCCTCACACCTGTCCCAAGCCCACCCCTCTCACCTGCTACCTACAGCCTTCTCCACCCACCTGCCTCCCCTCAGGTGTCCCCACAACTGTTCCTCCCTCCCCATACCCTTAACACCTTGAAACGAGAAGGCGGTGCCCATCTCAGCGCCCGCCCTCCCTGCCCGTCGCGTCCTGAGGCTCTCATGCCCTGCCCCTCCAGCACCATCACATCCCTGATGCGGGTGCCCACCAATGTGTCAGCCTGCATGGGCCTCCCCAACGCGGTCCGCTCACTCGAGCACGTGCAGGTGCGGCTGTCGCTGTCCTACAGCCGCCGCGGTGACTTGGAGATCTCCCTCACCAGCCCCATGGGCACTCACTCCACGCTCGTGGCTGTCAGGTAGCATGCCCACTGTTTGGGAGGGGGGCGGGTCTCGCAGCCTTGCCAGGCCACCCCTGCGGCCTCCTGGCTTTCCTAGCAACGCCTCCACAGCCATCTGCCCATCTGCCCAAGGCCCTTTGACCTCAGCGGCCAAGGCTACAACGACTGGATCTTCATGTCCACGCACTTCTGGGACGAGGACCCACGGGGCACATGGACCCTGGTGCTGGAGAACAAGGGCTATTATTTCAACACTGGTGAGGCCTGAGGCCACGAGAGGGCCCAGGGATCCTCCTCTCACGATCCACCCAGAGAGGCACTGCTTAGGCACTGTCAGGGCACAGTGGACAGGAGGCTGGGGGGAGGCCCCTGAGGGTCAGGGAGTGGGGCTCCAGGGGCGGCTGAGGTAGCGGGTGCATGCTGGGGGTAGGGAGTGGGCTGTGGGCCCTAAGGACAGCTGGGCGCAGGGTGCCAGGCTGCTGACCCTCAGTGGGTGTGTGGCTCCCAGGGGACGTGGCTGTGGGGACAAAGGCCGCATCACAGGCACAAGCAGGTGCAAGGCTGTGGGGCAGTCATGGCTCCAGTCTGCCTCCTCCCTGTCCCCATGTCCTGGGCTCTAGGGTAGGGTGCTTGGGAGAGGGCCCAGGCCGCTGAGGACATGACCATCAACATGAAGCCTTGTGGCCCGTGGTACCTGTCCAGGGACGCTGTACCACTACACCCTGCTGCTCTACGGGACGGCAGAGGACATGACAGCACGGCCCATAGGCCCCCAGGTGACCAGCAGCGTGTGCGTGCGGCGGGACACAGAGGGGCTGTGCCAGGGTGAGTGCCTGGCGGGGAGGCAGTGGCCGGGCGGTGCATGTATGCACCTACACAGGGGCCGGCAGGGTAGCAGGGCCGGCCGGAGTGGTGGGCGAACCCTGGTCTCTGTCCCCTGCACAGAATGTCACAGCCCTGCCTACATCCTGGCACACCTCTGCCTACCCTCCTGCCCCCCGCGGTACTTCAACCACACTCAGCAGGCAGTGAGCCCCGCTCCTGGGCGCCCAGCCGTACCTGCCAGGCGGGTCTGTGCCAGTTGCCACCCGTCCTGTTACACCTGCCAAGGCAACTCCTCCCTCAACTGCACCGCCTGCCCCCCCTTGCACACTCTGGATGAGCGAGGCTCCTGCTGGGGCCCTGCCGCCTTGGCCCATCACCCACTACCCGCCGCTGGCCAGCCCAGTCTGGCCCGGGCCATGCTACTGGCCCTGCTGGCTATGGCCTTCAGAAGGCTGGCCCTCAGCAGCATCCTCCCTGTCGGCCTGCCCCCAGCTTGAGCACCTCCCCACACCTGGCCAGCAGGAACTGTGAGTGGGACATGAGACAGCAGACAGCAAGACATGGGCCTGGACCTCAGCCCCAGGTGGGCCCTGCCACCTGCTGTGATTGGCCCTGGAGGGGAGCCTGTCCCCAGAAGGCCAGGGGTGGTGGCTGGGTTCTGAGCATGGCCGCCTCAGGTGAAAGAAGGAATAATCAGGAGGAGGGGAGGGGGGGAGGGGGAGGCAGAGGCTGACCAGGATGGTGGGTGTAGGGAGAGGGGCAATATGGTCCCAGACAAAGGGGTCTGCCTCCTGAGTTTGTAAATAAAGATTGAATGAAATGTGCCCAGTCCGAGGTGAGCTTTAGGGCAGGACAGGTTCCCCAAGTCCTGGGCCTCACCTAGAAACTGTCTTTCCCCTAGGGAATCAGTGCCTGAAGGACCCAGGAGGGGTGGGAGGGCAGATGATGGGTGGGATGGGGGTGAGGGGCAGAACCGTGAGAAAAAAACTTCTAAAAATGCATCCTGCTGCGGACATTGCCCAGCAAGTGCAACCAGGGACTGTCTCTGACATGGGCTCGGTCCACGTCTCGCTGTGGCAGCAGCGGGCTGAGAACCAGCAGAAGGCACAGCCCCTGTTCTGGGCAGAGGTTGGGCCAAAGTGGGTGGGGGAACCCATTAGGAGTCAGGGAAAAAACGGGGGGGGGGGCTCTGCTGGCAGCTGGGGACACGAGGTGGCTCCATTGGGGGCTGGAGGAGACATTAGTGTCTGAGAGGAATGGGGGGCAGGCAGAGGTGGCAGGTGCAGGCTGTGTCCCTCGCCGTAGCTTGCCCACCTGAAGGAAGTATATACCCAGGAACCACCAGCTTGTCCAACTTCCATGGAAGAGTCGGCAGTTCCTCAAACCCTAATTGCCCGGTGACCACGAGACACAGCCGTCCTGCTGAGGCTTCTGCCCCAGACACAGAAGCAAGCACACCCCCGCACGTCCACACACAGCACCTACAGGCCGCACCAGCAACAGGGCAGTCGGTGGAAACCACCCAAGCCCATATGAGTGGCTCTGCCCACACTCCGGAACATTCTTCAGGAGCAGCAAGCCTTGGGAAGGACACGCTGCCTGGGAGGAACCAGGCACGAAGGGCCACACACTGCAAGCTATGACGCGTCCAGAGCAAACCCGGCCCACTGCCGTCAGGTGACTGAATGCAGAATGGCCCTCGGGTGACTTCTGAGACACCAGACCTTGGTGGGACAGGGAGCCTCGTCTTTCTCCTGTAGAGCAGCCATGGGTTTCAATGCCAGGACTTGGGTTCACAGCTCACTTACAGAACCACTCAGGCCTTATGAAATGTCCCCAGGGGCCGGATGGGGTGGGGGCGGTGGGCACAGGGAGGGACTGCTGCCGAGTGTGGGGTGTCTTTGAGGGTGAGGCAGTGTTCTGGATCGGGGTTCTAGCTACACACCTGCAGACAGAAGGACGGCACTGCATGCGCTGAACGGGCAAACGTTACGGTGCGTGGGTCGCGTATGAACAATGCTCTGTTCGGACTCAGAGCAACCTGGTGTACGACAGCACAAAACACCGCGTGGTCCTGTGCCAGCCTCACAACTGTTATCAGATCTGAACTCGTGGCTGCAGCCACGGTGTGAGTCCATCTCCTTGAGGACCTTCCTCACTTTGCCAAGCATGACGTCCTTCTCCAGGGACTGGTCTCTCCTGGCAACATGCCCAAAATAAGTGAGATGAAGTCTCACCATCCTTGCCACTAAGGAGCGTTTCAGCTGTACTTCTAAGACAGATTGGTGGGTTCCTTCAACAGTCCATGGTACGTCCAATATTCTTCCCCAGCACCTCTCTTCAAATGCACCAATTCTTTTTTGGTCTTATTCAAATGTCCAACTGTCACATGCATATGAAGGGACTGGAAAATACCATGGCTTGGGGCAGGTGCATCCTAGTGCTCCAAGCAACATCCTTACCCCTGAAGTCTTTCGAGCTCTCTTGTGCAGCAGACGGATCCAATGCACCGTATCATTTGATCTCTGGACTGCTGCTTCCATGAGCATTGAGTGTGGAACCAAGCAAGATGAAATCCTACACAACTTCAGTCTCTTCCTCTGCTTATCCTGATGTTAGCAATGGGCCCAGGTGTGAGGCATCTGGCTTTCTTTCTACTGAGCGGCCATCCTTACTGAAGGCTGCAGTTCATGAGCATCACCATAAAGGCTTCAAGTCCACCTCTTTCAGCAAGTGTGCTAGTCTGGGTAGACCAGAGAAACAAATTTATAGTCACTTGTGTATAGGGAAGAGCTTTATATACAAGAGTAATTGTACATTAAGAATACACCCCAGTCCAGATCAAGTCCATAAGTCCGATTTTAGCCCATATGTCTGAGACCAATCTACAAAGTCCTCTTTAGACTCACAGAAAACACATGCAATGACACCAAATGCAGGAAGATCACAGGCCATTGGATGGAAGTCTTGTGGTGTAAGCACCGACTGGTCTCTGGGGCGGACATAATGCTTGGAAAAGACCCTTCTCAAGATGTATGGACACGGTGGTTCCAACAATGGGCTCAAACATGAGTACGTGTGAGGATGGCGCAGGACTGCGTGGCATTTCGACTGTGGTACATGGGGTCGCTATGAGTTGGAACCAACTGGACAACATACAGATTGAATAAGGATGAGTATACAAACCTGATGCACACACTTCCTAGTTTTAAACACTTTCTAGAAAAGCAAAAACCAAACTCACTGCTATGGAACTGATGCTGACTCACAGCGACCCTGTAAGACGGTAGACCTGCCCCTGTGGGTTTCTGCACTGACGGTTTAGAATTCTCCCTGTGGAGCAGAAGGTGGCGTTGAACTGCCGACCTTGCAGTTAACATCCCAACCTGTAAGCACTGCGCCGCAATGCTGTGATGGGACGTGCGGCCGGGACTGCCTGGATGGCAATCTGAGCAGCCAGCTTTCACTGCGCCCCTGCTTCATGCCAGGCGCCTGACCACTGTGCCTGCTTTCAGGGAACCGGGGGCGCCTAGCCTAGCCTCGCCCCATTCTCTCCCTGCAGCTGCCCCCCTGCCGGTTTGCAAACACAGCCTCGAAAGCGCGGTTAACCCGCCGGGACGCGCCCCTGGGCCTCCCACGGAGGCGGCGCGGCGCAGGGCTCCCATGGGCGGCTGACGTGAGCGGCCTTTTTGAGAGAGGCGGGACTTCGCCGGGTGGCGACCGGAAGATGGTGTCACGTGTCCTGGAGGGGCGGGGCAGCCCGACCGGAAGCAAACGCGGCCGGCTTCCGACCTGGCGCTCGCGGATGTCAGAAGCGGTGCTTCTGCTGGGGAACTCGGGCTGATCCTGAGCCATATACTGACTGAAGTCGGAGCCGCGTGAGCGCTCGCGGACCGCGTGGGGCTTCGACGGGTGTGTAGGAGTTCGCGAGGCACCCACGGCCCAGTCGGGCCAGCGCAGCGTCTCCCTGCAGCGATGAGCTCCAAGGCCAAGAAGCGCGTGGTGCTGCCCACGCGCCCGACGCCACCCACGGGGGAACAGGTGCTGGAGGACGTGCGGGGGGCATCGGCCGCGGACCCCGTCTTCACCGCCCTGGCCCGTCCGGGAGGTAGGAGAGGGAGTGGGCACCGTGTGGGATCCACGACCCAATTCTCTTGCCTCCGGCACCCCGTAGACCTGTCTCAGACCCTCGCCGTGCCCTGGGCCACCGCCCCTGCCCCTATGGAGCTCTAACCCCTGAGGCCCAGCCCCGGGCCTCCTACTCAGCGCCCGTTTCCATGGAGGGGGCCGACAGCTTATCTTCCTCCCGCAGGTAGCTGATGGGTTTGAACCGTGAACCTTGAGGTCAGCAGCCCGCGCCTGACCCGCTGACCACCGGGTCTCTTTTGCAGTGCAAATGCTTAATGTGCTGGGCTGCTAACTAAAAGGCTGGCAGTTCGAAGCCGCCCAGCGAGACAGAGTGCCGATCCACATCTGGAGAGTCAGCCCGTGGCAAAACTGGCAGAGTGCAGAAGGGACTTCAGACAGTTCTGCCACTCCTTAATCCCAGTCTTCCACGAAGCGGGCATTCCACAGTCCTCCTGAGGATGCCTGTGTTAGAGAGCCAGAGAGGAAGTGGGGCTCTGCGGGAGGGATGCTCTGCCCTGAGGAAGTGGGCCCCTGCTAGATGCAGGAATACACCCCACCCCTGACCCCAGCTGCCTCAGAGCCCAGTCAACACACAGCCATTCTGCTCGTCTCCGAGGCAGTCTTTCTCCCGCAGAGCGCTTGGATATGAACACCTGCTGACCTTGCTGTGAGCAGACCAGCGCCCACCCCCCTGCGCCACCAGGGCTCCTTAGTGAGTGTCACAGCAACTGCTTATGCAGTTTTATTGGCAGATGCCCTCCCACTTACTTGACAAGGCAGCAGTTGGGACAGAGACCCCCCCAAAAAAAAATCCAAACACACCAACCGCATGGCCTTTTGCGCTGGCTTAGAAGCTGGAGTGGGGCTGCCTTTGTGAGGGTCATGCATGCAGCAAGCCTGCACTGACCCCTGTGTGTGTCTGACTTAGAGTTGACCCAGGGAAAGGAAAAGGCCATTGGGTGAAGGGCCTGTGGGGGTGAGACATACCAGCACTTAGTGGGAAAGGCCTGCTGGTCTACTTCCCAAAGGTGAGCTGGATCTTGGGACCTCGGGCAGCTCCCTGTCAGCTGTTATGAGCCACCTGTGCTGAGGGAGCTACCGAAGCACACAGGTCCCCAGGGCTCTGTCACCTGCTGGAGGGGAGACTAACCACAGGGCACCCACAGCAGCTGCAGAGCAGCAGGGAGAGTGGAGGACACAGCACTGGCAGCACCACGTCCGAGGTCAGAGGACACATGCCTATATGGACTGCTCCCCTGGGCACCTGTGCTGAGGATGCTGCAGAAACACGTGGGCCCCCGGCCACTTTCCTCGGGTTGCCGCTGAGGTCAGCAGGGTGGCCTGCGCTGGCAGACGGATGCCCCACTGACGGCAGGCATGTAGTTCTAGGTTCTGTTGATGGGAGCCCCCCTTGCTCAGGAGCCACATCCAGAAAGTTCTATCAGAGCTTTGGCCCTTCCCTCGGGGTGGCCTCAGACAGTGTTAGTCTTTATGTGATTAACTGTTGTCCATGCCAGCCATGCCAGGTGGCGTCTGGCAGTTTCTCTCATAGTACTGTGTGGATGGAGCCCTGGGGACGAGCTGGGTGGCTGGGGTCAGCAGTTCAAAACAAGCCCGTCGGCTGGAGGAATGTGCCTTTCTAACCTCATAGAGAGCTCTGTGAGGTCTACAGAGCACAGCTTTGCTTTGTCACACGGACCTCATGATGCCTGAGTCTGGTCCCTGGTGCCTTGGCAGTGACAGCATTGTTTCTCCCCAGACTTTACAGGCCCTGCCGGGAGACTGGAAGACCCTGAGGCACAGCAGGGTCTCCTCTACCAACAGAGCCAGGCCTATGTGGCCACCAACCAGCAGCTGCAGGACGCAGGCCAGGAGCTGAGGTGCAAGTGTGAGGGCCTGAGGAGGGCGGGCACAGAGCTGGAGCGCAGCGTCGGGCAGGTGGCACAGACAGCCCTGCCCACAGCCTCCCCCTCGGGCTGACCACCACCGGAGCAGGAGGGGCAGGGAAAGCGGCAGTGTGTCCTAAGCACCCACGTGCAGCACCTGGTTTGTGAGTTCACACCTGCCCTCCTGACCCCACGGGTGCCTTGCCCTTCACCCTCAGACCCAGCTCCATGGTCTTAGCAATTGGTACCCGGTGCCCCATGTCCATTGCCCCCATGCTGCTGGGACCTAGAGTCACAGGGGACAGAGCCTGCCTACTGTGGGAGTGGGGTGGGGGAAGCCCTACAGGGCCCATGCTCATCCTGGCCATTGTGGCTCATCCAGCCCGTCCACCATTGTTGGGGTGGGCCCCTGTGGAGGCCATCCGTCATCAGGCCACCGATGTGCCCAGGACGACTCCTCTGGGACGCCCTGCCAGTTTCTTGTCCTTCCAGAGGCGTCTGGAGTCACTGCAGGCTCAGCGTGTGCCCAGAAAAGGGACCATGTCTTCAGACCATCACCATCATCCTGGGAGTGGAACTGCCTTGGGGACCCCCTGATAGAGGCCCTCAGAAAGGGCCTGTCCCCTCACAAGAGCTTCTGCCCCCAGCTGCCTGTGTGACTGCCCAGGACCGCCCCTCTTTGTCCCCAACCCCATTCACCTGGACAGACACCCTCCCTGGCCTGCAGGTGGAACTGATGTTGACCTCCCTCCTCCCCCAAACCCACCTTTCGGCATGCGCCCCCTGTTCCAGGGACTTCAGCCAAGGCGGCCACTACGGAGAGCCTCACTTTGAATTGGGAGAAGTAGAACGAGTTGGTGACCAGAAACCTAGGGTCTGATTTCTGTGGGGTGTGCCTCCTGGTGACCCAGCTGCCTCCCAGGGACCCTCGCTGTTTTACAGCCCCCACCCACACTCCCAATCCTTGGTGTGGGCTGAGCCAGTGACTAACAGATATGGGGGTGCAAAGGTCCCCAGAGTCACAATGGAGCTGATTCTGGGGTGCAATTCAGGCTGAGGGTATCTCTCCGCCCCGCCACCCGCCATGCTGCCCTTCTCCAAAAACTACCGGAAACCGAACCCCCTGCGATAGAACAGCGGCTGACTGAGCCCCCCTATAGGACGAGGCCGGAACTGCACCGAGCGCCTCCAAGGGAGCCCAAGGAAGTTCCTCTCGCCTCTCCGACAGCTGCCGGGTTCACAGCCCAGAGCTGGACCGCTGCGCCAGAGGGCCCCTTCCTTCTCCCAGACACCCCAATAAAACGTCACCCCAAGCCCGTTCTTGAGCTCTGCTTCTGGGTCCCCCATCCCAGACAGGGACAAAACCACCACCTTGTAAGGGCAGTACAGCAAAGACCAAGTAAAGTGGTTCTTGAGGGTGTACAGGCAGACGGTCACACCGTGCCATGGCCTGAACAGCTCCCTGTTCTGCTCCAGGTGGCAGCGGCGGAGGCTCACAGCCTGGCAAGCCTGGGTGTTGCTAGCGTCTCTGGAAGATGATCGCGGCAGGCCCTAGGGGGGCCCAAACCCCACCATGGTGGGGACAGACAGGTCTGTCTGCAGCAAGTCCAACAGCGTGTTTATTGAAGGTGCACAGGAGTCCAAGCCCAGTCCGCCTGGACGGGGGGGTGGACACTATTTACAGTGTGTGAATAAGGTGTGGGCCCTGGCAGGGTGCGGCAGGCAGTCCAGCGTGAGGTATGTGTTGGCTGTGCCGGTGGCCACAGTGCCCTGACAGCAGCACCCAGCAGCAGGTAGGTTAGGGGGATTGTACAGCTGGGGGGTCCGCCGTAGACCCCAGGTCTAACTTGGGATACTGGGCCCCACGCACCTGGCCCAGAAGCTGCTGATTCTAAACCCCCCTTAGGTGGCCCTAAGGTTTGGGTTGCTGGATTCTGGGCCCCACTCTCCTGGCCCAGAGGTGCAGGTTCTTGCCCCTTTAGCCCAAGCTTTGGCAAAGTGTCCATTTGCTTCCTGGCTTGGGTTAGTTGTCCCCAGGTTGGGCCTCAAAAAAGGCAAGAGTGACTGGTGACTGCCATGCATGATGGGGGCAGCAGGGGAACCAAGGAGGGAGGCCACGGCATTGAGGCAGCGTGGCCCTTGCAGGTAGCCCCACATGCCTTCCTGACCCTCAAACCAGGAGCAGGACAACAGCTAGCAGCGAGACTCACAGCACCTCGGGACCCCAAGGCCCAGGGACATGGAAGACCACAGGTCTTCAGGAGACAAGTGTGGACCTAAGCTGTACCCTGCGTAGCCTCTGGGGGCCCTCCCACACTCCTGCTCAGTGGTCCCCATTACCTGCCATCCCCTGTGGTGTGGCCCAGGATTTCCATTCTGTGAGGACATCTCAGAGCCCAGTATAGAGCATGGTCTGGTGGAGACACTTGGGTCTGGGTCCCACCCGTGAATGTTAGGGACATTCTGCCCTGCTCCTTCCACAGGCCCCTGCAGTCCGGACACAACCAGCCCCTGCTCACTTGGGAGTCAAGAGGTGGTGTTCAGGTCCCCCACCTCCCTCCTGAGGCCAGTGCCCAGCAGCCAGCCCAAAAACCATGTCCCCTCCTCCCAGGACAGACAGACGGGAGGCCGCTCTGCAAGTAGCAGGCCCTCTAAGCCCCCTCCCTCAAGGGCAGTGCCCAAGAGCCGATTCAGTAAACCATGTCCCCTCACAGGACAGACAGACCAGAGGCCGCTTCGCAATGCAAAGTGGCTGTGACTGCAGACCCCTTTGTGTTTGCAGCAAGCAACACCTTCTGGGATGCTGTATGGTTCTGCAGAGAAGACCTGACTAGGTCTTCCTACAGCAAAATACCAAGACCCTGGGCAGAGCCCCCATTCACCCACAGCTCACCAAGAGCAGCCCACTCCATGGAGGACCCCATTCACAGATAATAGTGTCCCCAGGGAGGTTGTGACCAGGGCAGCAGGTTTTGGGAATCCAGAAATGACAGGGTCAGTGCCACCATGGCAGGGGACATGTGGCTGCCTCCTTGTGCCCTAACATGCAAGCCCTGGGGTGAAGACCAGAGGGACTCCAGGGACTTGCCCAGCCCATGGCCAATGGCAGCTGGTGACCCCATGCTGACCTTCAGGTCACCCCAGGAACGAGAGATCGGTGCCAGCCCAGCCTGGGAGTCTGCCAGCTGGTCCTCTTCCTCCCATCCCCGCTGTCCTGGCTGCTCTGCACCTAGTGCCAGCCCCACAAGCCAGCACTCCCCCAGCACCCGTCTGAGGACTGCGCTGCACCGACACCTAGTGCCAGCTGAGCTTGCTAAGGCATGCCCCAGAGCCATCATTAACAAATTACCCAGCGCCCTAATTACAGGCGCTACAATGACAGCTGCAGGCAGCCAGGCGGGGGTGGGGGTTGTCCCACAGCCCTCCTAAGGGTGCCTGTGTTCCAAGAGCCAGAGAGGAGTTTAAAGTCCCATTGGCCCCTGCCCTGCAGGGCCTCTGTCTGAGCCCTGGGTAGTCCACAAGCTCCGCTGGAGAAGTGAGTTATAGGCGGTGGTAGCTGTGAGGCCCAGGGCTAGGGAGGACAGGACTGCCCAGGGGTGGACACACACTGTGCCACAGGGCCAGGAAAATATTGTGGAAGGCCGGCCTGGCCGTTATTCCAGGAGACCCGCAGGGGCAGCAGCGGGAGCCTTCTCTACAACTGAATCGGGGTTGGCTGCTGCAGCCATGGGGCTGGGCACATAATTGAAAGGGGGAACCCGGGCTGAGCGGCTGGGCGAGCCATGGCGGCTGGCAGGGAAGCCCCCCGCTGGGATGCTCAGGCCCTCGTGGATGAATGGGGCAGTGGGGGGCGCCTTGGGTGGGCTAGGTCCGTCCACCTCGCTTCCCAGGGTCCCAGGGCCTCCCGCTGGACTCTGGGGAGGCTCCCTGCTCTCCAAGCTGGGGGAGGTGCTGAAGTTGGTCTTGGGAGCCAAGAAGTCTTCCGTCTGAACCACTGCATCGCTGGTCTTGCGCGGTGGTGAGGGTCCGTTAGGGGTCCCTTTAGGAGCCTCAGTGCCCACCAGCGGCAGGGCTGAGGCAGGCAACGTGCTGCGCAGGATATGGGGGACGTCCTCATCCCGGATGCGCCGCCACGTGGTGCCTGGGGCAGCCACCCTGGGCAGGCCACGAGGCTCGCCGTCACTGCCGCGGCGAGCACTGTCGGCCAGGGGTGCGGAGCCAGCGTTGTCTGGACCACGGGCCACGCTGATGTGCGGCAGTGATGCATAGCGCCGAACCGCCTCGGGCTTGGGAGCCTGCGTGCGCACAGGCAGGCGGCTTGGGCTCTCCGAGCTGGTGCGCCGGGGCTGCCTGGCAGCAGGGCTGGGAACAGAGCGGCCCGCGGGGGTCCGCGCTGGGGTTGGGGGCGCCCGAGGGGGTGCACGTAGTTCGTCGCAGCGAGAAGAGCAGAGGAAGACGGCGGGCAGCGCAGGGCGACCGCGGCGAGGTGAGCCAGCTGGCGAGGTCCTCGGGGCTTCTGCCGGAGCCAGTTCAGTGCGGCGGCGGCGCGCCAGTCCCGGGGTCTCCTTGATGAAAGTCAGCTGCCTCCGGAAGCCAGAGCGCTCCGAGGACTCGCTGCCGCTAGAGCGTGCCGAGCCCAGACGCACCAAGCCCAGGCGGTCCCCGCGTGCGCCGGCGCCACCGTCTGCGCCCGCACGACCCCGCGGCCCCGGCTCCCGCGCCGTTTTGGCGAGTGGCGGGGGTGCGCGCCTCGCTGGCTTCTGCATGAACGGGATGCGCACTGGGGACTTCTGCGTCTTGTGAGCCTTGGCCAACAGCGCCCGCGCCGGCGTTCTGGGTCCGGAGGAGGAGGAGGAGGTGCTCGGCCCGGGCAGGGGTCCCGGCGGGGTGCTCGAGGGACACTTCCTAGGCGGTGGCGGGGTGCCAGGGGAGCTCTGTGAGGAGCCAGGTGAGGGTGTCTTGGCCAAGCGCGCAGGTGGCGTGGCGCTCCTTTGCGGGGGGCTGCGTGGTGCCAGCTCCGAGATCTTGCCAGGCCGGTGCAGGCTGCGAGACCTCGAGGGGCCGGGGCCGGGGGCCGGGGCTGGGGCAGTGGCAGCTGGCTGAATGGGACTAGTCAGCCCGGGCTTCCGGGGGCCAGTGCGAGGGCCCGGAGTGCCTTTGAGCTGTCCCCGGGGAGTGGGGCTGGGCACATAAATGACCGTCCGACCCCGCAGTACGGCAGGCACGCCGGACGCCGCCTTCTGAGCGCCACGCGGCTGCTCCAGGCCACTGCGGTCAGTCCCAGCACGTCTCTCAGGCCGTCCTGTGCAGCCCAGTTGGCCCTCCGCCTGCGGCCGCCGCCCCTTCCGGTCCACATTGGGTGCTGATGCAGAGGGCAGGCCAGAGTTGGCTTCCGCCTCTTGGGTAGCCGCCGCAGCTGCCGCCTGGTGCAGCCAGGTGACAATGGAGTTGGCGCCCTCCTGGATGGCCCGCCACTCAACGCTGTCGAGGTCAGAGGCACCAAGGTCCGAGCCCGCCCCCTCCTCGCGGCGCTCCCGAGCCACCTCGGCCGGGGGCAAGGCTGTTCCAGGCTTTCTCCGCCGGGACCCCGACGCAGGGGGCCGGCGCCTGGACATAGCCGGGCCCGTGCAGCGCCGCGCTAGTTCCTGATCGGCCTGTGGGCGGGGTGACCCGCTGCCACGCGCAGCAGCCAAGCCTGAGCCCTTGTTGGCCGCAGAGTCCTTGCTGCTGGCCGCCTTCAGCTCTGGCTCAGGCTCACTGAGGGAGCTGACGGATGAGCTGAGCGAGTAGCAGGGTGGCGTCTCGTCGGCAATGAGGTTTGGGTGCACCCGGGTAGGTGGCAGGGCGTTGGGTGTGACTCTGGGCGAATCTTTCCGGCCGGCCTGGTGCTCCCTCTTTAAGGACCGGGGAATGGCAGGTGCCTTCCGACGGAGCTCGGTAGCGGCGGAGGGCTCCTCCTCGTCAGACTCGTTGTAGAAGCAGTACACGGCCTCCTCGGTGGGCGTGGTGAGGCAGAGAGACTGCATGCCTGCGTCCCCGCGGGCCGGGCCGGAGCAGGATCCCTCGCGGTCAGAGAGAGCACTGGGGGACCGGCCAAGAGGCAGCTCCATGCCCGTGCGGCTCCTGCCTTTCCCAGGGCTCGGCTCTGCACTCCGGTCCACACCCCCGGCCCTGTGCCGCGGGCCTGAGGCCTGCCTGGAAGAGGTGGGGCGACTGGCCTGTGCCTGCCTGACCGGCAGGTCTCGAGGTAGCCCCTGCAGGGTCTCGTCGCTGAGCGAGGCTGCACTGGAGAAGTTAACGGGCGTGCCTTCGGCCGAGTCACTGCCGGAGTCTTCGTCGCCGGCCGGAGCGGGTACCAGCATGTACACGGGCACAGGGAGCGCGCGGTGGTGGTGGTGGTGGTGGCGGCGGCGGCGGCCGGGCACCAGCGAAGAAGCCACTTTGCACATGCGGGCAGGCACAGCGGCGCCCAGGCACGCACGCAGCAGCTCCAGCTGCGCGTCAGTGGTAGCGACAGGCGGGCAGCCACGGGGGGCGGCGGCAGCGGCCGGCGCCTCTAACCGGGCACCCACCTCGTCCGGCCGGCGGTGCCCCGCGAAGCCGCTGCGCTCCGGACGCACGGGCGGCAGCAGGCGCAGCTCCACGTCCTGCTGCACGTAGTGCTCGTGCAGGGGCAGCGCGCTCAGACTGGAGGCGCAGGAGAAGTTCTCGTCCGGCTTCTCCACAGTGAAGCGCACGCTGCCCGCGTCCAACTCCGAAGGCAGGCGGCAGCGCTCGCGGCAGTCGGCGATGTCCAGGAAGCGCTTCACGTAGCTCTCCCACTGCAGGCAGAACTGGCTGGCGGCCCCGCCGCGTTCGCCCGGCCCCGGCCCCGCAGCCGGCGGCGTCTTGCTCCGGCTGGGCGGCATGGTTTGCCCGGGGCTGTCGGGCAGCTCGCTGGGGCTCACCGTGCCACTGCCCAGGCCGCTGCAGGGCTCGCTGGCTACCGAGCTGGCGATGGACGGGCTCTCGAAGCTGCCCAGCGAGCTGACTGAGCTGCAGCGGCTCAGCACCAGCGGCGTCTCCTGCACGCAGTTTTCGGACGAGCTCGAGGGCGTAGCGTCCTCCACGCCCAGGCCCCGGCCAGGGCCCCGCCGCGGCGGCGCGGGGATGGCGACCGGAAGTGAGGCCCCCGGGGCGCGCCACGCCGCCCCCCGGGTTGCCTCGCCGGGCCCCGCCTCCTCCAGCACTTCCAGGGACGAGTCGCTGTCGCCCAGGTCGCCGCCCTCGCTGGGGCCCGGGCGGCCAGCCGAGGACAGTGAAGACAGCGAGCTGCAGCGGGACAGGCAGAGCGCCGCGGAGGAGTCTCCGGCCGCGAGCGTGGGCGGCAGCTCGGGGGCGGGGCTCTCGGCCGGAAGCCAGGCTTGGGTGCGCGCCGGAGGCACAGCTCCTGCCCTGGCCATGCCCTCAAGCAGCGACACGTGCTGGTACGTGGGCGACAACTTTATGGTGCGCACGCGCGCGTCCACAGGCTCCCGGCCCGGGGGCTCTGCCCGGCCCCCCGGAGGGTCCAGGTCCAGCCGACCCGGCCTCGGGGGCCCACACGGGGAGTCCTCGCGGTGTTCGGCCAGTGCGGCCAGCGGGCAGGGCCGCATGTGCTCGCGAGGGCAGTAGCCGTCGCTGGTGCTGCCGCTGTTGAGACTGTCGTTGGACAGGCTGGCGTGCGCCGCCTTGAGCCTCAGCAGCGGGTGGGCCCGGCTACCTGCCTCTCGCCGATGCCCCTCGGCCCCCCTGGCCGGCGAGCAAGACTGGGAGCGGCCCGCCCTTGGTGGCAGCGGGGCCTCCTGCCCGGCGTCGCCCGCGGAGCTGAGGCTGAAGCTGTCGTCGGAAGAGGTGTGCAGGGCAGAGATGTCCTCCACTAGCCGGTCTATGCGTGCGACGGCCAGCGTCAGCCTGGCCTTGGCCGCCACCGCCACCTCCCCGCCAGCAGCCTCCTTCTCGGGCTCGGGGCCCCGGCGGGTGGGCGGGGTGCGGGCCAACGCCTGGCCCTGCAAGAGGGGGCTGCCCAGGAAGTGGGGCAGAATGGCTGGGCTGGGGGCCTCGGTGGCAGCGCTGGCTCCGGCCGCCAGGGAGGGCACATCATCCTCATCGAAGCAGCCCGAGTCGGAGGCGTAGTCCTGGGCCGGCCCCTCCAGGTGCCTCAGGGGCGCCAGTGGCTTTTTGGTGGCTGGCACGGACACTGGCAGGCTCTCCTTGTCCAGGTGGTCGAGTGCCTGAGCCAGGTGCTGGGCATCCAGCTCGGCCTCGAGTGCCCGCTGCTTGCGCACGTAAAGACTGGGCACGCAAGTGCCTGGGGATACGGCCATGGCTGCCGCCTGGTATTTGGCCGGCCGGTGGGCCAACAGGTTTCGCAGGGCGGCAGCGCTGCCCAGGGCGATCATCTTGTGCTTGGAGTGGACCAGGTTGCGTAACATACCCACGGCGCCCAGGTCCCACAGCAGCTCCTGGTCACGCGGGCTGCGCGCCGACAGGTTCCAGAGCGTGCCGCAGGCGTTGCTGACAATGGTCAGGCTGTGTGAAGTCAGGTGCTGCAGCAGCGTCTGCAGGCAGTTGTGGTCTCGAAGCACCTGCCTGGGGGGGGGGTAGGGTCAAGGGAGCTGGTCACCCATTGTCCCCGCCACACACCACTGCACGCTCTGGGTGGCCGGGGTGAGCTGGGATGTCAGATGCGCTCGGGGAAGCTGAAGTGAGTCTGTCCCAAACTCACACCAAAAGGAACCTTTTTGATTTTTTGTTCTAAAGAATAAAGTCTGAGAATATTACTTGATAAATGTGGCCTTACCTTAATAACTCTGCATTGTTATTTTAGTAATTTAAAAATTTAGTAAAAATAAATAATTTAGTAATTACCTTTTAACAAGAGAAGCAGAGAAACAAAAAGAAACACATATTATAAGGAATAAGCATTTGTTACTTATATATTAGAATACACCAGGGCCTGTCAAAAAGGTTGTGGGAAAATAGAGTGAAAAGACCTGAATTTTCCAATGACTTCTTGAAGCCACCCATACCGCCTTATTTTAATATTTTAATATATGATATTTTAGTGTAAGTATATAAGTACTACAATGAATAAATTTATTTTGTTATTTTGTACATATTTTAATGCTATCCCATGAAAGGGAATGTCTGAGTTATTTTAGTAGCAACTACAACTGTTAAGATAGATCAATTTAATTTGCTTTAAAATAGCAAGCATTCCTCATTAAAGCCCAAAGCAAATTCTGAGTCCATTCAGAGCCTAGAGGACAGGGTAGAACTGTCCATGGGAGCCCGAGACTCTCACCCTACCCACGGAGAAGCCCTTGTCTTTCTCCCACGGAGCAGCTGGTGGTTTCAAACTGCTCACCTTGCAGTTAGCTGCGCAACACACAGCCACTGGGTGCCCAGGGAGGAGTGCTCCGTAGCTAAACTTGACCTAATAGATGCGTTCAGTTTACCTGAAGCAGCATAAGCACATTGAGTACTAAAAGTAAGTAAATGGATAGGTAACAAATAGTATTAAAATATATGGTAAATAATATAGACACATAAACTAAAGACAAGTGATTTAAAGTTTTCTCTACACCACACAAGAAGCCCCAAACTCACTGCCACTCAATTGATTCCAACCTTTAGGATAGGAATGAGCTGCCCCTATAGGTTTGTGAGGCTAGCTGTCTTTCCTGGGGCAGACGGCCTCCTCTTTCCCCCATGGGGCCACTGGGGGGTTCAAACCACTGACCTTGGGGTGAGCAGCTCAACACCCAGCACACTATGTTGCCAGGGCTCCAACTTTTGCATAAAATATGCATTACTTATTCATATTACTAAGTGGTCAGTTTGTTTACACAAGTATTTTATCTAATAAGCAAAAGATATTTATGCTAAAATATGGTTTGTGATTAGTCTTATTTAATAAATACATATTTTAACATAGTATTAAGCACTATCTTCCTGTGTCTGAATACAAAAATTAGTAAATTTTGTTTTTTATAATAAATGTTATTGATGTTAATATACTTAAACTCATTTATTTTCATGTTAATAAGTGAAACATTACTATATATGTATAAAAATGAACATTATTTCTTTAGTATTAAGGCTATTTGATTTCACTTATTTTAATGAATGTTTTACACGAAACAGATTTTCATTGAAGCAAAACCGAACTGAAAAAAAGAACCACCACCTCACCCACTGCCACTGCGTCCATGTGACTCTGGGACAGCGCAGAACCCCCCCCCTCCCGTTTCTGAGACTCGGTTCTGGACAGCAGCAGCCTCATCTCTCTCCTGCAGAGCAGCCGCGGCCTGGGGTTGAACTCCCTACACCACTACAGGACCAGCTCGTCGCTGAAGCATGTCCTACTGCCAGTGACCCTTTCTACAACAGAACAAAACACTGCCTGGTCTTGTGCTTGAGCCCATCTTTGCAGCCACTGTGTCAGTCCATCTCATCAGGGACCTCTCTTTGTTTTGTCCTGCCTTCCACTTTACCAAGCATGATGTCCTTCTGCAGGAATGGGGTCTCTCCTGGAAATGTGTCCAAAGCATGTAAGACGACGTCTTGCCATCCTTGCCTCGATGGCCGCGCATCTTGCAAGGCAGATGGTACTTTCAATCATCTTCTCCAGCGCCACCATTCAAATGCAATGGTTCTCCGTCAGTCTTCCTTAGTCAGTGCCCAAGTTCCACATGTATTCGATGCAATTGAAGATGATGGCTAGGGTCAGGGTCAGCTTAGTCCTCCCTCAAAGTAACCTCTTTGCTTTCAACACTTTTAAAGAGGTCTTGAGCATCCTGTTCGCTTGTTGCAGTATGTTCTGGTGGTGGAGTGAGTTACATGGTGTCTTCTCGGAAAACCAAGGACACAGGTTGACATTGTCCTTTGGAGGTCAAAATAGGGTCCAATGAGTGGGACTTGACTCGGTGGCAGTGGAAAGTCATGGACATTTTATTTTAATTAAATTTTGTATTAATAAACAGATTTCAGTACATAATTAAGTAAATTTTATTTTTTAATAAAATAAGGATTATTTTACTATTTTAACTAGTATTTTACTTTAACAATGAAATTTGAGATGCCAAGTCTTGCCCCCAAAGTCTTTTTTTGGGGTTCCTTGGGGACTTCATTGCTTTGGTCCCCTTGCTGCTCGGTTGCACTCCCTTCGCGTTTCACCCAGCATGGAGGGGGTGAGACCGGGTACAATTCCTGCGCTGTGTCTCCCATGTTGTCCCCCATAGCGCTATGGGTCAGTGAGGGGATGTGTGTCTCCTGGTGGGGCCGGCCTGGGCATTGGCTGCTCTGAGCAGGAATACCCTCTTGGGGCTTGGGGGGCCAGGATGCGTTCCACTCGCTCTCTCCCCACCCCACTCCCCTCTTAGTTTGCTCCGTGTGCTCTAAGAAGACTCTGTATTATGTTCTCCCCCAGCTGTAGCTTCAGTGCTGTCCTCTGTAGTGCATTCTTATAGGGAGGGGGACTCGATCAGAAAACATTCATGAAGGTCAGCAAACAGACCTAGAACTATCTAGAGGCTTTTTTCCCCCAGCTCTATCTATATAAGATAGGCAGGATAAACAATCCTGAGGAGAAAACAATGGGGCTGCCGGTTTCGTGGGGGACACAGGAGAGGGAGAGGCGGGGGAAAGGAAGGGTACACTCAACAATCCGAGGGTCAAGGGAACAACAGTGATCTAAAATCGATGGTGAGGAGGGCATAGGATGCCTGGTGGGTTTTGATCAAGTGCAATGTAGCCAGGAATTACTGAGAGATGAATGAAGGTCGAACATGATAGTGGGACAGGAGGAAAGTAAAAGGAAATGGAGGAAAGAACTAGGAGACAAAGACCATTTATAGAGGTCTAAATACAGACACATACAGATGTAAATTTATATATAATGATAGTGAAATAGATCTATGTATATGTATTTATATGTTAAGTATTAAGGTAGCAGACAGATATTGGACCTCCATTCAAGTACTCCCTCAACACAAGAACACTTTCTTCTAATAACCTGGCATTCTGATGCTCACCTTCCCGACAAAATGGGTGCATAAGCTAATGTGGTAAAGAAAGCTGATGTTGCCCTGCTATTAAAAGAAATAGCGTCTGAGGTCCTAAAGGCTTATTAATAAGCGGCCATCTAGCTGAGAAGCAACAAAGCCTACATGGAAGAAGTACACCAGCCTGTACAAAACAAGCAATCATATTGATGTGAATGAGGGAGACGTAGTGGAGACCCAAAGCCCATCTGTAGACAATTTAATATCCCCTTACAGAAGGGTCACAAGGAAGGGACGACCCAGCCAGTGTGCAGTATAGCACCGATTAAATATACAACATTCCTCTAGTTCTTTAATGCTTCCTCAACGCGCACTATCATGACCCCAGTTCTACCTTACAAATCCAGCTAGACCAGAGCATGTACACTGGTATAGATAAGAGCTGGAAACAGAATCTAGGACAGATAAATCCCACAGGACCAATAATGGGAGTATCTATACCATGAGGGTAAGGGGAAGGTGGGGGGAGAAAGGGAGAACCGATCTTAATGATCGATGTATAACACCCCGCTGCCCACCCCCCACCACACACACTCAAAGCGATGAACAACAGAAACGTGGGTGAGGGAGACAGCGGACAGTAAGGTATGATAGTAATGATCAAGGATTCCTTAGGATGGGAAGTAGAGGAGCTGAAAGCAAGGCTCATACAAGGGCTCAAGCAGAAAGAAACTGTTTTGAAAAGGATGATGATGTACAAATGTGCTTGACACAATGGATGGATGGATGGATGGTGATAAGAGCTGTAAGCTCCCCAATAAAATGATTTTAAAAAGAAATTTGACCATAAAAATACAAATACTAAGTACACTTTGATGATGATTATTTAACAAATTATTTGTTAGAAAACAATATTTTAGAGTAAGAACTAAAAATAGGCATTTTTAATGTTAACAAGCACTGTTTTATTAATCTTGCCTAATGAGCGTTGTGGCATAGTGGTTACGCACTGGACCACTAGCCACAAGGTCAGCAATCCCAAAGCATCGGTGGAGCACGAAGGGGCCTGCTGCCCCTGTGAACAGTTACAATGCCAGAGATCCCCAGGGGCAGCCTACCCTGCTGTCCCGTGCTGTGAGGTGGCTGCAAGTCAGCATGGGCTCGGGGGCAGTGAGCTGAGTTGCAGTGCTGAGTGAACATTATCTCAACAAATATTATTGATATTAATAAGTAAGCATATAATATACATACTAAAAAAGTACATTTATGTTATATAAAAGTTGGTGTTATAAATACTCATTAATAAGCAATGCACATTTTATTTTAATATAAGTGTAGCCTATGGAAGTGAATTGAAGTAATGTACACTGTACTATCATTTAAAAGTAATATATACTTTAATAGTTTTGATTATTTTAATAAACAATTTTAGCATTGTAAGTAGTGAAAGTTTTATTTCTTTTCCTGAATAATAAATGTGATCCATTTATTATTAATACTATTTAAGGAACTTGGTGGCACTGTGGGTTAGGTGTTGGGCAACGAACTACAAGGTTGGCGGCTCAATCCCACCAGCCGCTGAGAGAGAGAAGGATGAGGCTGCTGCGCTGCTGGGAAGGGTTGGTCTCACCCTTCAGGACTGGATCAGAACTCCCCTTGGTGTCAGAATCGCCCATCCACTGTGACCCAAACGACAGCACTCGGGCTTTTGACAAAGTTCAGAGGTGAGGCGAAGGGATGAGAGAGGACACGCTTGGGAGCGCGTGGGGGGCAGCAGTGGGTGAGTTGGAATGAAATGCATATGCATTTTCTATGTTTAAAATCGGTGGCCTGCTCTGTAACCCTTCAGGTGCTTCACAATAAGAAGTCAGAATTAAAAATAAAAGCCGTCCCTCCTCGGGCAGCCTGGGGCGTCACAGTGGGTTTGGACTTGAGTTGGGCTGGTAGCACCAGCTGCTTACTATGTGCTCTGTTAGCACAAGAGTGACTTCTATTTCACGAAATGCAGTCAAGGGGCTTCAAAGAATGTGTGAAAAATGAAGTAAAACATGTGTCTATGAACTTTTTTGAAGCCCCCTTATGTAAGTACTGAAAATAAGTAAATTTTTGGTTTTAACAATCTTTACTGGTTAGCTAATTAACTTCTGTTTTCATTAATATATACCTTGCTTGGTTCAATAAATATTGCTTTTAATATTGCTATTTAACAAATATTATACACTAATAAATAAAACTAAAAGTAATTTTTACAGTAAGTCTACTGAAATAAGTTTTATCTTTCAGTAATATGTGTTTTTAAATCCATGAGCTCTTAACTTAATAGAGAAGTGACTCCAGGCCACATGTGGGATATACTTACACAAAGAGAAGGGTGGTGGCAGAGAGGTTAGGAGTTGGGCTCGTAACCTCAAGGTGAGCAGTTTGAAACCACAGGCTGCTCCGAGGGAAAAAATGGGGTTTTCTATTCCCCCAAAGAATTACAGCCTCAGAAACCCACAGGGGCAGTTCTGCCCTGCCCCAAAGGGGCACTAGGAGTCAGAACCGACCCTTGGCAGTGAGTTTGGGCTTTTTGAGTCTCCGGGAAGAGAATACAGCCTGATGCACCGGTCCATCACCTGTCTCCTTCGTCACCATTGTCTCCGGCCCACAGTTCCAGCAAGCACGCCCCACCCCTGACCCCCACCTGCTAACCTGTAGTCCTCGCGGGTGGCAATGAGGCTAGAAACGTTGCGCAGGATCCCCCCGCCACTCTCGATGATGGCCAGTGCGTTGCTCCGACACTTGTAGGTCAGCGTACTGACTAGGAAGCCCAGGGCGCCTTCCACCTGGCAGATGGCCGCCTTGTTCTCTGTGCTGTGTGCTGACAGGTTCCACAGGGCGCTGAGCACACTCTTCAGGGTGGACTCCTAGGGGGCGCATGTGCCCATAAAGAAAGTAAAGAACTGGCCATCTCAGCCCTGTCTCAGCAATGGGTTGTTGGGCTTGAGTTCTGCTGGAGACGGAGGACTCACCACCCATCGCTGGCTTGTCCTTGCCTGCTGACAGAACTAAAGAGCTGCAGTGGCAGCCGTGTTCCCAGGTTGCATTGAGTCCCCAGGACCCTGTGCCCCTCTGTAGCACCATCCTCTGCATTCCCCACACCAGCAACCCTCTGTGCCCCGCCCTCCATGCACCTGGCAGGTCCTCCACCCGGACGCTCCCACCCGTGCCGTGCCCCTGCCCTGCCCCTCCAAGCACGTTGCCCCCTGGGGCACCCCACCCTCACATACTCTGTCCCATCTGTTCCTGCCCCAACCCACCCTCTGCACACCGGCCGCCTCTCCTGACCCACCTTGGAGGCCCTGAGGACACACTGCATCAGGGCAGTCATACTGCCGACCTCCCTCAGCACCTTCTTGCTGCTGATGTCGGCACGCCAGGACAGGTTTCGCAGGATGCTGGACACCACCTGGGGCCGAGCGGTAGGTGGCCAGAGTGAGGCAGAGGGGCAGTGGTGGGACACCAAGGGGCTAGAGACCTGGGCACGGGCTGGCTGCCCCCGTGAGCTGTGGGCCAGAGACCCCAGCTTCACCTCGCAGGAGGAGGTGGACACCCTCACCCCACCCCCACCCCCATGGGTACTGCAGGCTTAAGGGTCCTTGCCCGCACCTGGTGGAGCTCCTCACTGTCTGAACCCAGCTGGGCCACGATGGCCTCCATGCAGCCCCTGTTGGCGCAGAGGGTGGCCTGGGGAGGAACACAGGATCATAACCACTGCGGTGGGGGAAGAGGCACCTGTGGGAGACCCCTGGGCCCCAGCTCCTCCCCGCACCCTCAGGTGGGGCGGGGTGTCTCACAGCCAGGAAATAGCATCCTCTCACAAGGGACCTGGAGGACGTGTCCCGCTGCCCCTGGAAGCCTCAGTCTACTGGGCTATTCTGAGGCGGAGCTGAGGGTCGGAGGGCTGTGGGGCCCCCAGGGCCCTCCGCCGGGCACCTTATTGGCCACATCCCCGAAGGTGAGGTTGGTTAGAGTCATGCCAGCGTAGCGACGCAGGGCAAGGTTCAGAGGGTCCCGGGTCATCTTGTGCATCTCAAAGTCCACCTGTAAGAGCTCAGCCACGGCCTGTAGCCCACCTGTGGGGACATGGGAGGGGCCGTGGTGAGGGGAGGCAACCCCACCTTCCCTCCTAGAACCCTATCCTGTGCCATATGTCTGCCTTCCTGGCCAACTCTGTGGCTCCAGGCAGCCTGAGCTGGAAGCTCCTCTGGCCCGGGGTCCTCCTAAGGTCTCCTCATCACAGACACACATACTCAGTATCCCCAGCACAGGCCTGTGCCCACACTCATCCCAGCTGAGCAAGGTTCCCGGCTCCCTCCCCAGTGCCCAGCGCTCACAGGGTGCCGCTGCCCTCTGTGGGTTAGTGTGTTCCTGCTGCCTGAAGCTGCCACCAACTCCAGAGTCCTCAGGTGCCCCAACACACACGCACTGGCACAATGCACCCGATCCCAGGGCCCCTTGCTGTTTCCTGCCTACTGCCCTGAACACTGAGCCTCAGAGGGTGACAAGGTGACAGCCAAAAGGGTGGCCTCAGCCAGAACTGGGGACAGCATGTTGCTCATGGGGCCTGGCTGGGCATGGTGACCCTGGGGTTCTTCTGTCCCCTCTGAGCCTCACTGTTGGACATGCACTGACACCCAAGACCCACATAATCCCAGAAAGTGTCCCCGAAGGAGGCAAGTGAGACACTTACCCAGCTCATTCATGGCCCGGCGATACTCCTCATCAAAGGACAGCTTCATGATGGCACAGGTGGCCTGGCAGATCTGTGGCTCGG
This sequence comes from Tenrec ecaudatus, assembly GCF_050624435.1. Taxonomy (NCBI): domain Eukaryota; kingdom Metazoa; phylum Chordata; class Mammalia; order Afrosoricida; family Tenrecidae; genus Tenrec; species Tenrec ecaudatus. The sequence goes on from NC_134530.1 coordinate 126,375, forward strand.
TAGGTACAGGGGCTGTGGGGCAGAGGCAGGTCAGAGAAACACCTGATGCCCTGCCTGTCTCACCCTCCGCTCACAGGCCGGCCCACTCAGCTCTGAACCACCCTTAGCCATGGGCATGGCCAGGGCCTTCACAGCGGGGCCAGCTTGTCACCACCAGGGCCCAGCGGCTCAAGGAGGCGGGGCAGCAACTGTGCACCCACTGCGTGGGGCCTGCACTCACCGCCAGTGTCGCTGGCACCACCGGCGTCAGGGCTGCTGTCACGCGCGCGCAACCAGTCCCAGCAGGTCTCGCAGTAGGCGCGGACCTGCTCCAGCACGTGCAGCACACGCATCTCCTTTCGTGCGAGGCCCTGGTCGGGCTGCGAGAAGACGATATTGTGCAGCGCTGCATTGGCACGCATGCGCGCATCCTTGGCACCTGGCGCCCCGGCAGAGCCTGCACCGCCCGCTGGCCCCAGCCCAGCCTCGGCGCCATGCAAGATTTGCAGCAGCAGCGGCAGGCAGCCTGAGCGGCGCATGGCCACACAGCTCTCTGGCGAGCCGGACATGGCGAGAAGAGTGCGCGCAGTGTCTTCTTGGTCGCGAGTCGCCAGCATAGACAACAGCCAGAAAACCACCTCCACCTGCGGGAGAGGGGTTGGGCGGGCTCAGGGGGCCTCAGCCGCCTGCCCCCCAGGGCACCCTAAAACATAGGAGTCCTCTTCTCCTCCTGGGCGTGGAGGGGGAGGGGAAGCACGCCTGGGGAGATGGATGGGTAAGGGCGGCAGAGACATACACTACCAGAAGATAGCCCCCAAAGGAGGCCAAATGCCTCCGGTGGGGTCTCTAGGAGCAGCCCCCACATGCAGGAGGACAGTTTGACCATCCAGTGTGTTCCCAAACACACAGGACATGTATCCTGCTCACCATCCAGGGCAGGTGCTTGACACCTCCAGGGCTGGATAGGGACACAGGGACCCCACCCTCACCTTGCTATTGCCTGGCTGAGGGGCGCCGTCATCTGGGTGCGGGGGGACCTCTGTCTCGGGGTCCTCATCCACTGGCACTGACTTCACTGCCAGCAGTGCCTGTGGGGAGAGCATCACGCTTGGGGATTCACCCTGAATGCACCCCACGGGGTCACAGGCTGCTGATGCCAGCTGATAGCTGAATCCCCAGTAGTGCCTGGGGCCACCCAACTCGGCCCTAGCTGCTCCTCTTCCATAGTACCTGGGGCTCCGTCTGCTGCACCCGGTCCTGCGCCTCCAGCAGCTCCTTGTCGATCTGCTCCAGGCGGGAGGCGCGGATCTGTGAGCAAGAGGCAAGACTGGGTCACTATCTCCCACTGTGGCTCCACCTACTACCCTTGTGGCTCCACCTACTTCCTAGAGTGCACCCCTTGCTCCAGCAGCTCCACCCATCCGTGGCTATGACCCCAAGTACCCAGCGGCTCCACCCACCATTTAGAGCTCCCCTTGTGCTTCCAGGATTCCACCCACCCTTGGCTCTGACTCCACCCATTCCCACTGTCCCCACCCACTCCTTGGCAACAGTAAAGCACAAGGGACAAAAACATTAATTCAAAACCAAACCAAACGTGCAGTGAATCCCTGTGTTTCTGCATCAGCAGTGTCTCTGCACCCTTGGCTCTGGCCATACAACATGTTTGTCGCCAAAAATGTCCCCAAAGTTAGTTGATGTGTTCCACAATACTGTCAAAATTAACTCCGTTAAAAGCTGTGTTTTATTTGCATACTTATTGCATGTACCTGCATACCTGGGGTTGCGTAAAAATTTCTCGGCAGAAAACGGAGTGCAGGTGGGAAAAGTTTACGAAGTCAGGCATGTGTGGGAATTAAAGTGACGAGTGAAAAAGAAAGCTTAGCCTTTGAGAACCAAGTCCTGATGAGGGGCAGCGCCACTAGGACAGTGTGCACACGCGGTGTACTCAGAGCGAAGGCCTCAGCAAGGCCTTTAAAAGTCAGCCCGTCCTCCCAGGGCACCACCCCACCCTGGTAACCCCTCCCACTTCCACTGTGGCTCCTCCTACTCCCACAGAGACTCTGCCTACAGTCCAGAGCTCAGCCCATCCTCCCAGGACCACCTCTCCTGGCTTGACTCCACCCACCCTACGGTGACCCCACCTACAATGCGGGGCCCCATCCACGCCCCCATGTAGGCCGGCCCACTGGAGTCCAACCACTCCTCTGAAGACCACCTCTCCTCTGACTTGGCTTCGCTGCTCCCTTCCAGCTCTGGCTCCACCCAGCATCTAGCTGGACCCAGCCCAGCTGGGCTCCTCCACCCTCAAACGTCAACAGTCCCGCTCGCATCTGCTTTACCCACTGTTTGGATACGACTTCTTTTAGTCCTATGATTCGCCCCAACTAACCCCAATGCCCTCGCCCAGAGGGCCCTGTTCTCTGAGCAGCCAAGCGCACATCTCCAGTCCTCTCAGACTGGCTCCACCCTCTTCCAGAAGAGGCTGCGTCCACCCTCAGAACTGGCTCCAGCACAATCAGAGCAGCGCTAGCCAAGCACAGCCTAGTCCCACCCACTTACAGATTTGCCTCATCCACTCTCAGAAGGGCTCCCCTCACTCACCCCAAGACCTGGCGCCATTCACTCACAGACCTGGTTCCACCCACCCTGGCCCCACTCAACTGTATCAAATGCTAATGCGTATTCAGACCTTCCACAAACGCCGTTTAGACTCCACCATTTCCTTTAGGACTCCCCGTAGTGATGCTCTCTGATTTGCCCAACGCATAAGACACCGCCGGTAAGAGTCTCAACCCTCTGACTCGCTAGGCCACGCCCACACCACACGCCCTGCCCCCATCGCCCCGAGCCCACCTGCGCGCGCTGTACCATCTCGTCTGAGGTGCCGAATCGCTCCTCCATCAGGGAGCGGATGTGCTGTGCCTCGAACTCCAGCTGCTGCCGGATCAGGTCCATCTGCATGGAGAACTGCTGGGAGGGGCAGCAGGCCCCGGTGAGAGCGCGCCAAAGCAGACTGCACCACCACCACCCCGTGCCTCCCCCGCTGCCCCGCCCCCGCTGGGCAGCCCCAGGACTCACAGTGTCCACGTGTGGCAGCTCGTCGAGGCGCTTGGACAGGCCCTGCAGTTGGGAGTAATACCACAGCTTCTCCTTCTCCTCCTTCTCCATCTCGCTCAGCAGAAAGCACCTGGGGGGAGGGGGGTGGTGTGTGTGTTGTGGTCACTCCCTGCTTGCCTTGGCTCTGGGTGGAGGCTTTGAGGGAGGGCTGCTGGCCTAACTGAGTAACTAAGCCCCGGTTAAATTGAACGGGAGACAGGGGAACGGAAAGGCAGTGTGCCCCCTGGAATGTGGAGTGCAGAAGGAAGGGAAGGGGCTTGCCTGAGGCCACACAGCCCACAAGGACCTGATTTCAGGTCCCTGTCTGAGCCCCCCAGCCAGGCTGGAGCGCTGCTGGCCCTTTCTCCACAGAGCTTGCCTGAGCCCATCTGGCTGCAGGCCTGACACGGAGCCCTGGCACTGGACACAGGACGGTCTGGGGACTGCCTATGTGTCAGGGAACCCCAGGGATGTCTCGCTGGAGACATTCCCTTGGCCAGGAGTCCCACCCTGTTTCTCACTGAAGCTGGGTGCCCAGGCTCTCACCTTTCCCGGTCCAGCTCCTCCAGCAGGTGGATGGTGGCCCTGCTCAGCTCCCCGACACCATCCTTAGAGGTCCCAGAGCTGTGGAGGGGGCTCCCCTCCGGGCTCCGGGTAGGGGGCTCTGGGTCCAGGGCTGGCGTCTGGAACTTGAGGTTGTACAGGCTAGAGATGTCCACCTGCAGGGCTGGGTGGGGATAGGGCAGAGTCAGTGGGGCCCAGAACCCTGTCTCCGAGCTCACATGCAGGGTGTAGGGCATGGGGACAGTAAGCAGGACCCAGCCCTCTGGCCCCCAATCCCACATGCAGGGTCTGGGGAAGGGGTCGGTCAGCTGAGGCCCTGCCCTTCATTTTCTCGGCCCCACATGCAAGGTGTGAGGGCGGCAGTCAGTAGGGGCCCTACCCCTCTTCCCCTCAGCTCAGCATGTGGGGGGACCCATGCAGGGACCCTGCCCCTCATCCACCCACCTCCCATGCAGGTTCCCTCACCTTTCAGCTGCTCCAGCACCTCTGTCTGCCCCGAGGACACCAGCACTCGGGCCTCCTGCTCCAGCTTGCATTGCAGGTGCTGTAGCACCTCCTGTGAGGTGGGGGGGGGGGGTTCAGGATGGCTGCTACCTGGCTTCCCTGAACTCCCCCCGGCCCGGGCCAGCTATTAGGCTCTACCCTTGTGGCCTGTCCACCGTCCAGCCCCAGAGCCACCCACCTTCATGTCTGAAGTCTCCGTCTCCAGCTTAGACAGGTGGCTGGAGTTGTCACGCAGTTCCTGCCTCAGGTGGCTGTTCTCGGCCTTCAAAGCCTCCACCTGCCGTACCAGCTGCTCATACGATGCCACGGAGCTCGTCATCTTCAGCTCCTGCAGCGCCTGGGGCCACAAGTCAGGGTCCGTGAGGGTCCGGGGAGGGGCGGCTGGCACCCCAAGCCAGCCCTGGCCCTTGAGCTCTCCCACCACGTCAGGGTTCCCAGGCACAAGCGGGGTGGCAGATGGAGTGACAACAGACATAAACAATGGCCTGAGGAGTCTGAAGCAGGGACAGAGCCCCAGCTGGACACACAAACAGCCCAAATGTCCCACACAGGTAAGCTCACAGACACACAGGCTGACCGCCAGACAGATTGACCCTCTCTGAGAAGCCCAAAGGCAGGCAGGTGGGCAGATGGACACCCAAGAACACCCAGGAGAGGGTGGCTGGGGGATGACTGGACAGACAGACAAACAGATAGACAGACCCTAGCCCATCAGGAGCACCTGGCAACTGCAAGCCGGGATGACTTGCAGCCCCCTGCTCCCTCCCTCAGCAGCTAGGGCTGGGGAAGCCACCTTCATGATCAGGCACACCAGGCAGCCTTGAGCGAGCCCTCAGTAGCGCCCACTGCCACCTGCCCCATGCCCTCCTGCCGCCACCGCCAGCCACCAGCCACCCCTTCTTCTCTCTAGCTGTCCTTTCTCGCTCTGGCCCGGCCTCCTCCCTCAGGCCAGCTGGCCGCACCTCCACCCTCTGCTCAGACCTTCTGCCTGAGCTGGCGTGGTCCCCAGCCTTCCTCTTTGTTCCCTTCCCTCTCCTCTGCCTTTGTCTGAGACCACCAATGGCAGCCAGCCCCTCCAGCCCCTTCCCCAGACAGCCCCGCCCACAGCCCCCCCACCCTCTAGACTCATTCATCCACTGCCTCTTTTTCTCTCCCTCCTTTCCTTCCAAGAAGCCCCACCTCAACCTCGCGCCGACGCCCACTCTGGAACCACCCAGGGTACAACTGAGCATGGAGTGGAGCTGGGGGCCTGGCTGGGCCCCCAACCACCTAAGGACCTACTGGGTGCCCAAGCCCGGGGGCAACCATCAGAATCAGACCCTACAGGCTCTGGAGGCACAGCACAGCCTCACTTGCTCGGACCTTGGTCTGCCTATCTGAGCAGTGGGCGAGCTTGGCCGGCCAACCAGCTGACCAGACTCCCCCACACCGGCAAGGCCAGTGGGATGACATCGGGGCACGTGGTCTGGAGACTGAATGGTGTCTCAGGAGGTTGGACCACAGCCTTGACCTCCTTCCCTGGTGCAGGTCGTGCCCAAGGTTCTGTGTGGGTCATGGGTGTAAAATCCCAGGGGTCTGGCCCAGGGACTGTCCTGCTGAGGCCATCACCATGGGTCCAGATGGAAAGAAAACCTCAGTGTATGACCCTCTGGCTCTCCACATCCAGACCCCTCATGGGCCCCTCTCATAGGCATGTGACCCTCCCCAGCTGTTCCCACCCACTAAGCCTCTTCACATCAGACAGTCACTCTGCCTTCTCCGAAGACTGACCTTGGCAGCAGGGACACTCGGTGGGCTGCCCTCAGTCAAGACTTGGGATGCCAGTTCCGCCAGGTTCTGTCCCACCCCCACCCCCCCATCCTCTCTGAGTGCCTTCCAGTTGGACACCCTCACCCAGTCTCCCATAGGGCCCTTCAGACAGGTAGCCAGAGGCCCTTCCCAACTGCTCCTCTCCAGCTACTCCCTCTCGTGGATCCCAGCAGTCTCAGGACCAAGACAGCTCGCCCACAAGCCCACCGCCCTGGTGGTGCCTGGTCCTTGCCCCTTTGGCCTAGGCACACTGTCCTGCTATCCTCACTAGGTGTGGAGTCACCTTCCTGTTAGCTTGCCCTCTTTCCTGTTAGGCCAGGTACCTTCAGGGAGAAGAGGGCCACAGAGGGTCATGCCTCCCTCTTCATTGGGGTGGGAGTCGGAGCAGGTGCGAGATCAGTGGGCTCCCCAGACCCTTCTCTTTCTTCCAATCCAAAGCCCTGCTCTGCAGAAAAGGACACTGAGTCCTGGTGTCGCAGCTCCAATCCCGCACGCAGCAAGCCACCGCCTGTCTCTAGAAACCTCTGTGAGTGGGTGTGTGTCTGCCACCGGCTTCAGCGACACAGATGCCCACCTTCCTGGGGCTCCATTTCTCCTCCAGCCCCCACCCGGAGCCAACCTGCGCTGACAGGCGATAGGATGGACCCCGGGTAGCAAGCAGGTGGCGTCCCCTCCCCTCAACCCGTCAAGACGCCGCTCATCGTCTCACCCCTTGCGCTGGTGGACGCTTTGCGCCTGGGTCCTCAGCCCGTCCCAGGTCCGCAGGACCCACCTGGACTTGGGGCCTGGTCTCTTGGCAGCGCAGGCAGTGGGGTCCAGGTCTGACAAAGCCGCGTCCTGGCCTGGCCAAGCGGGCGCAGCCGCCTCCCCAGCGCGGGGCGAAACCACCATGCACGGGGGAGGATGCGGGATGCAGATACAGACGCGGCGCCCAATGGCAGCCCGGGAAGACCGACCAGTGCCATGGCAACAGCGAATGGCGGCGCGGGGCGGGGATAGCGGTGGCCGCGGGGTGCAGGCACTGGGCCCGATTTCAGGGCTGCATCTGAGGGGCGCTGAGCTCCCCCACCACCACCACCACCACCAGGGGAAAAGGCGCCCAGGGAACCGGAGGAGGACGCCCCACGACCCGAAATCGGTGAAGTCGCCTCAGAGGCCCTGGGACGAGAGTCTCGGGATTTGAGCGTCAAATACCTAGTCTGGGATGTTACATCAGAATCTTTGTGGGGTGGGGTGTGAGTAGAGTGCTGCAGCCAGGCAAGCTTCCCTCCCCACCCCCACGAATCTTGTGGACCCGAATCAGGGTGTGACAATGCTTGTTGAGCCTAGGGTCTTCCCAGGGATCCAGGCCAGTTCCTCCTGCGTGGTATCTGCACCACCTGGTGCATCCTGAGTCAGGGCCTCCTCCCAGCCTCCTGGGTCTGTCTCTCCACACAGCCCGAAACCGCCCCAGAAGGGATGTTGCTAGAGCAGGGAAGGGCCTGGAGCTTCAATGACCCTGGCCCTCAGCTGTCCCTGGTCCCAGAGACCACTTGAGGGTTTGTACCCACAACCCATCTTTCCAGCTGCTAAAGTTGGAAACAGGAGGGGGCTGGGCCTAGCCGAGCAGAGCACATCTGTTACCCCCACCTGCCCTCAATTTCCTCCTCTGCAAAATGGGAGGGCAATGGCCACAGCGATCATCTGGAAGGCAGAAGCACTGAAGCCAAGCACAGAGGGGACCATGAGGCTTCCTGTTTGTCTAGGGTGGCCAGGCTCAGAGGCACCCAATCTATGAGGCCTGGGCAGTGATGCAGGGAGGAGCTTGCTGTGGGGGTGGGGAGGCTGCCCTGAGAAGAGGACCCTGGCCTCTTCAGAAGGGATAAGGGCTGGCCGGAGTGCTCAGCGTGGGGAAGTGCCCAGGCCAAAGGCACAGTACATGACGATCAGGAGCTGCTGGGCAGATGATGGGGCTTGGCCCAAGGGTGTCACAGAGGGGTGAGAACATGGAGGGGCTCTTGGGGGTAGGCTGACCATGGGAGATGAGGGTGAGCTAGACCAGGTTGGGGGCTGTCCCACGCCATGTGTGCCTTCTGCGTGTGCCCGTCCCTGGTCTTTTCCACTACCACATGGGTAAGATGGTACTGGACCTTCCCAATTAGATAAGGCCAGTCTCATGGCTCCCCAGCCACTCTCAGCCAGGGCCTTCCAGGTGGCAGGAGCATTGGAGGTCCACACACAGGTGGGGCACTACCACTCAGGGCTGGGCTTATGGCTGTTGTTACAGGAATGAGGACTACCCTGGCCCTGGGCTGCCCTCACTGGGCATGGCTCGGTCACATGGTGACAGATCCTCAGCTGAGGTCACATGGAGGTCCCAGAACCCAGAGCAAGCTCTTTGACTGCGTGCTTCAGGAACACCCTAAATGATCACTCTGCAAATCCCGGGGCCTGCTGGATGCAGCATGGGACAGTCCAGCTCAGATGAGGTACCCTCTTGGGCCCATGCTCTCCTGTGGCCTGTGAGCTTCGACTCCAGCAGCCTGAACTCAGTAGAAGTCAACTCATGGAGGGTCTTGGGCCTGACTGTGGGGCATCCTTGTCTGTTTAGTATCCCATGTTCTCCCCATTGCCCTCTCTGTAGGAGGCTGGGGGCTGAACCAGGGCCCCCTCCTCCCGGGTAGGGGAAAGGCACAGAAACAGACCAGGTCACATGGCGGCGATGGCAACAGCGCAGGGCCTGGCAGGTGAAGGGACTGTAGGCGGGGGGTGGGGGGGGAGACGGGGGGGGGGGGACGCCCAGGTCTAAGCTTCCCCATCTGGAAGGGGGTCGGGGGACAGGCGGTCCTGTCAGCACCACGGACAGCTCCCTAGGACTGGGGCAGGTTTTCCGCAGGCCCTCCCTCTACAGGAGGCTCAAGGTCCGGCCCTGCTTGGGGTGTGACCTTGGATTCGGGCCTGTTTCCCCCGCCTTCCAGAGCGGTTCTAGCATAGCGACCCTGGAGCTTGGTAAGTGGGCAGGGGTGGGGGTGGGGGTGGCAGGTAGGGAGGATCCCTGTTAGCATCTGTGGGCTGACCAGCCGGGTGTAAGGCGTGGTTCGGTCCCCTGGTTGCCTGGCCCTTCTTCACATCCAAGCTGCAGAAACCCTGGGGGTCTCCACCCAGGCCCTCCGCTTTCAGGGAATGCACGCCTGCGCAGATCGGAGGCAGAGGGTGGGGGTCGCTGCAGTGTAGGTACCTCCGGAGCCCCTCTCCCTACTGCGGTTTCCCTGGTAACCGTCTCCTAGACGACTGCGCAAGACCCCAGTCCGTCAATCCTGGGATGCCCCTGCGCCACCCCCCCCCGCCCCATCCCTGTGCTTCAGGCCCCGCCCCAGCCTGTGTCGGCCTCCTCGGCTGCCCGCTGTCTGGAGCCTACCCGCCCCTCCAGCCTACCTGGTCCGGAAGAAGGTGCCCACGGCCGGGCCGACACCCTACCTGGTCCCCAAAAAAGGTCGAATGTAGCAGGCCCAGGAGCCCCATGAAGCCGCCGCCACCCAGCCCGGACAGCTACCCCGCCCCTTGGCCGCCAAGGAACCCGTCCGGTGATGCCCATGCGCCTGCGCGAAGGGAGGGAGGAGCGGAGCGGGTTCCACCCCATGAGACTGCCACCAGGAACTCCGAGCTAGGCCAGGGTCTCCTGGGAACTCCGTAATGGGAGGGAGCCTTCGGAGTAGGGATTGCAGGGTGATGGGTGGGGAGGTTCCAGAATAGGAAGTAGAAGACATGGGCAAATGGCGAAGTAGGAGAGGAGAGGGGGTCTTAGGCAGGAAGTCCGTGGGCTGGGAGACTGGAGCCCTGTGGGGGGAGGCGGGGGAGTGCACATGAAGGGACACCCTGGAAGTGCTTCCTGAGCCTGTCCAAGCCAGGTCAGCCTGGGAGAAAGGGCAGGGTTGAATCTAGTGCACTGTAAGGTGTGATGAAAGGCAAGATAGGGCTGAGGTGGCCACTGGCAGCAGCAGGGGGCACAGGCCCAGGCAGCGCCCACCCAAGACCCCAAGCGTTCTTGCTGGGAAGCATTCCTGTACTTTAGGGCAGGGCGGAGCTGCCAGGGCCAGTTTGAGTGCCTTGAAAAGTGGGGGAATCTGGGGTAGCTGCTATTTTCCCATTAGCATCCAAGCAAGGACTGTGGATAGGGAGGTTGGAAACAGCAGGATCCTTCTGGGGAGATGCCTGGGGGTGGGGTTAGCACCCACTACCTTAAGGCTGTTGTTGCCTATTAACTTCCAGACCCACCATTTGACAGTGCCTCTTTAAGGGAGCCAGTCTTGCCTTAACAAGGGCTCTGCCATACAGGCCCAGGTGGCACAAAGCAGAAGGGGGCAGCCACCTCCCATCTGATGTGTGAACAAGCCTGTTCCCCATTTCAAAATGGTCTCAATTTCCTCCCTTCATTATGAGCCTTATTAAGAGTTTGACCAAAAAAAAAAAATAAAATAAAATTAAAAAAAAAAAAAGAGTTTGACCAGTTTGCAAATGACCAAGATACAATTACTCTGACAGGGCAGCTGAGGGCCTTGTTGGGACTGCACAAAGGGACAGGCAGTGAGGGTTCACTTAGTGAAGCTAGAAGATAGGCCAGACTTAACTCTCCACAGTAGAGTGGCTGATGGTTTTCCACTGCTGACCACTCGGCCACCATGGCTCCAAGACAAGCCCACCCTCCACCTCACTCGTCTGGAGGGAGATGCTCAGCTCCAACCAGTGCTCAGTTCTTACTTGGTGGATGAAGTCCACCATGGTCAGTCTTGGGCTCCTGGTTCCATCAAAGATGTGTCTTGTGCATCCAGGGTCACTGTGGCAAGGCTTCAGGGTCCAGAGGATGGACCCCGCTCCTGGCTCCTCTTGCTAGTAGCAAGATGGCCCAGCAGAATGGCAATCACAATCCAGTCCAACCACCTCACAACTGGTCGCTTCCACTGTCCCCCAGGCTGATCAGGTGGTCAGTCCTCGGTTAGACAATGGCCATTGAGTGTTGGACTGCAGCCCTTGACAGTGGGGAGACCCCTGGCCAGCCCTCCTGCTACTGCTCCACAAAGACCCTGTAGTGCACTGGGTTTCCTGGCACCCAACCTCCATTGGGCCCGTATGAGCCCCACCCATGCAGCGCCCCCTTTATGTGGCTATGGGGATGGTTACACAGCAGTGGACCCAATAAGCACGTTGCCAAAGCATCACTGGGTCTTCATGGTCATCAGTGCATGGCCATGGACGTTGTCCCAGTGAAGCTTGCTCATGTGTGGGTTGTGGGTCTTTCTCAGAAGCCTAGATGCTCCCCCTTTTAGGCAGTCTGAACCTGACCCGGGCTGCCCCTGGGGTCAAGTCCCAGAAGTGGCAGGAATAGGTGGTACCTTCTAGCTCATCACTCAGCTGGCTCTCCTCACACCACACAGGCCCTGTACACTGCTCCGGAGAGCCTGGCCACTCATCCTTTTCCTCAAGGCCCGCTCCCACCTCAGAGATTAGGGTTACTGACTCCACCACCCATGTACCTAAAGCCCCCGGTTTGCCTTTCTTGAAGAGGAGTTGAGAAGCAGGGGGGTGCCAGCCAGATACCCACGGAGTGATGGGGAGGGCTAGACACCAAGGCGGGCAGGTGCTGAAAGAAGGTTCAGGCTCAGGTCAGGAGAGGGAGCCTTTTATTGGGTGAAGGACTACTTGAGGGGGATGAAACGCGAAGAATGGGTGGCCCCGATGCCGGGCCGGCCGTGCTTGACAGGCTTGTAAGTGATGGAGAACTCGCCCAGATAGTGGCCAATCATCTCCGGCTGCAAGAGGAGAGAAGGTCAGTTTGGAGAGCAGGGAGCAGGGCCTGGTGGAGGGGCGGGACGACCCAGGCGCACGGCTCACCTTGATCTCCACCTGGTTGAAGGTCTTCCCGTTGTACACGCCCACCATACTGCCCACCATCTCCGGGAGAATGATCATGTCGCGAAGGTGCGTCTTCACCACCTCCGGCTTCTCCATGGGCGGGGCCTCCTTCTTGGCTTTGCGCAGCCGCTTCAGGAGCGAGTGCTGCTTCCTCCGCAGGCCGCGGTTCAGGCGACGCCGCTGCCGAGCGCTGTACAGCTGCATCAGCTGCTCGCTGATAAGGCGGACACAGTGGCCTGAGCCCTGGGCACTCGCCACTCACCCCTGCATCCACCGCCCCCCCCCCCCCGGAAGAGGGGTCCGACGGCAGCAGCGCGCCCCAGGCCCCCCGAGAGAGCGGCCTGACTAGCCCCGAAGACCTCGCACTTGACAGCCAGTCGGGGTTAAGCCGCCTGCGTGGCCCCCTCGGGCGAAGGTTCTGACTGCACCCGGCCCGAGCCGCCGCCAGGGCCGTGTTGACGCAGGAGAGGCGTATCGATCCCCTGGTCTGTGAGCCCCTCGCCCATCAGGCCTGCCGGAGCCACAAGGTAGTGACTCTGGTTGCGTCCACCCGGCCCAGCCCGAGCCCCAGGCCCCCCTTACTAGGACATGTCCAGCAGCTGGTCCAGATCCACGCCGCGATAGGTGAACTTCCGGAAAGTTCGCTTCTTCTTCTGCTCCACCTCCGCCTGCGCGGGGCCGGGGCGGAGGTGAGCTGGCTGCCGACCCCCGCCCGCGGCCACAGCCGGCCTCGCCGGGTTCGAGTACCGCTTTGGAGGCCCGCGCGGACACTCCACCACCGGCGGGCCTTCCCGGCCTTAACCCATCCCCACACCCGGGTCACCGGAGGCCGCGGCGCCCGGACTCCGGCGCCTTTTGCGCTGCCCCGGCCCGGATGGGCCCGGATGGGCCCGGATGGGCCGGGCGGGCGCAGACGCGCGAAGCACAGTACTCACCATCTCGTCGGTGCTGTGGGAAAGAGCGCTTGCTCGCGCGCCGACGCAGTTAACGCGGGAGCGCACGGCGTGCACCGCCCCTGGCCGCGCGCGGAGGCGCGCTTCCGCCTTCGCCTGGAGGGCGCGCGCCCCCTGCTGTCGGGAGGCCGTAGCACAGCGTTCCGGGGTTAGCGAAGCGAGAACCAACTTTGCTAGCCGTTCTTGGTGTTGTGGTCACGTGTTGGGCTGCTAACCGGAAGGGGGCTTTCTGCTCCCTTCAAGAGCTACCGTCTGGTTGGAACTGAGTCAAAATCGGCTCGATGGCAGTGAGTTTGTTTGGAAAGGACACTCTCCTTACTCCCCCACCCCCCGCTGGAGCCGGTCGCTTGGTGCTTGAGCGGGTCACTATTCCTTTCTTAGCCCGACATCATGTTCCGGTAGCCGGCACCCCTTGTGGAGCTGGGCTGAGGGTTTAGGGCTCGTCACGCCGTTTCAGTTCCACTGCGGGAATGCCTTGGGCTCACGGACCCAGAACAAAGAAAAACAAAACATTTCTGCTATCGGAGCTAAGAGGGAAGCGGGGTACAAGACCTGGCTTCATCCTCAGTTGTGGGGGGGCTTCCTGGCTGCGGGGGAATCAGTGTGAGCTCACTGCCCCTGGGCGAGCCTCGCATTGTGGGATGTCTCCAGACCAGTTGTCTGCTCGTCTTTAGGACACAGACCAGGCCCTTTGAGCTAGCCACCCGAGCTGACCCGCTTCATCCTCAGGCTCATGGGCAGCAGCCTGCCTTCAACTGAAAACCAAACCCACTCTGATGGAGTTGGCTTTCGACTCCTAGGCACTCCTCCATAGGACAGAGTAGAACTGCCCCCATAAGGTTACAGATCTATACTGGAAGTAGGCAAAATATGTGCAAGCAAGGACGTGGAGATTTCACCTTTGGGTATGCTTTCAGGGGAGAATGTCAGGGTTACCAGAGGGCCAGCCAAGGAGAGTCCCTTATCATGGATGCTACAAGGCTATCGTGAGACTGTGAGGGTGATGGCCCTTCTGTTGTGCCCAAATTCCGGGCACAGAGACTCTAGAGCAGGGAACATCTCTTTACAGAAGCTGCCTGCCTCATCTGGGTATCAGCTGGGGGCTTGAACCACTCACCTTTGTGGTGATAGCCCACACTGATCCTCCTGAGCCATCAAGGGCCCCGATGTGAGGCTGGGACTTTTGTGTGAAACAGGTCTTTGGCCCCTACAGCTTGTCCAGTGGACACCGAGGCCCTCTCCCTCTGGATGCAGTTTTAAGTACTGTCCAGTGGAAACCATGTGGGCTCCAGGCTGGTGTGCAGCAGGGGTGGGCCAGGCCCGCCTGTGATGATGGGTGGCATTCAAGTCCACCTGGTAACCCTCCTGGCACAGCCCATTGCTGCTCTCTCCATGGACGAGTCCAAAGCCCAGGGCAAGCCACCAGCCAGCAGGAGGGTGCTCTGGGTCACTGTGCACCTACACAGAGGACACAGGGCCCTGCTCCCTGGGGGCACTGCCCCAAATGCAGGCTAGCTTTAGGTCATCCCAACTGTGGTCCTCAAACCCACTGGCCTGCAACTGCAGATGGCTCCCCTCACCCCGGAGGTCAGGTCACGACCACCAGAGCACCCAGCTCAGACACATGCTGAGGCACCTTCTTCAAAGCCCCCCACCCCACCCCCGTGAAGTGAGGAACCACTTTTGTTCTGTGATGGTCATGTACCTCAGCTGAATGACCCTCATAGGCAGGAGGGCACCCAGACCCCTCAGCCTTGGAGCATGCATGGCCTCCCTCCCCAGCACCCACACTGCTCCTTGGAAAGCCAGGCAGGCACCCTGATGATTAGATACCCACAGCCGACACCCCCGCTGGGAAAGAAAAGACATAAGTGGGTTCTAATCCAAACACACTTCTTTATTCAAACTAGGGCCAAACTGGTCAGCGGGGACACACGGACACATGCCCGAGGAGGCTGGCTTCTGACACAGGCTTTGGGCCACCAGGGCTCCCAACAGGCTTGGACACGTGGGCTGGGTGCCCCAAGTGAACCCCAGGGCACCTGCAGACATGGCCAGTCGACAGAAGGAATGAACAGAAACAAAACACTCAGTAGATTCTTCTTCGCGCCCTGGGGTTCCTGGGCCCCGACGCCAGAACAACAGGAAGGGACAGGCACCTCACGTCCCTCGGCGCTTGAAACCCTGCTTTAAATTAAGAAACAAGCCAGGATACATCGTAGAAAATTTCTCTTAAAAATCTCACAATTTGTAAATGTATATTTTTTTCTTTCAACATAAAAGTTTATAATACACGTAACACAAAGGCTCAGGAGAGTAATTTCAGAAAAAAATGAGAAAGAAAAAGAAACCTGAAGTTCTGAATTAAAGCTGAAGACAATTTTTTAAAACCCTGTTGTTTGAACCAGTGACTCTCTGTTTATTGTGCTGACGGTCCGAGAAAGGAAGATGCTGCAGACCCTCAGTCCACACCCCTCAGCCTCGCGTCGGATCCGCCGCCCACCCACCCACCCACCCGCCGCCCGCCCGCTGTCAGGTAGTGTGATTGTCGCCAGCTCACAGGTCGGAGTCCTCGGTCTCGGCTGGGCCCGCCCACGGGCCGGCTAGCGTCGGTAAGGGTGGAACCCTTGCACATTGTGGTTCTGGCCTCGGCCAAAGCCGCTTCCGCCGGCAGGGGGGCCCCCAGACCCCGGCACTGAGGGTCCTCCATAGGAGGGGGGCTGCTGGCTGGGGTCTGAGAAACCCTGTCCGAAGCCACTCAAGTCCTGTCCGTAACCTGCTGGAAGGGGAGAGGGCCGTGAGCACCGGCCACACACTGGAAACCAGGTCTCAGACGCCATTGACCCTAGAGGTCCCGTGCTCGGTCGCACGCCTGCGCCAGGACATGAGGGTGCCAGCACCCACCACACCACCTCTGCCAGGGAGACATGCCCAAAGTCCCCACTTCCCACATAGCCGGCCCCCCCCAAGAAAAAAAAAAACACTGGAGATGGGTTGTGGCCGCTCCCTGGAAAAGACCAGCCGGGCAGCCAGAGCCTGAGGACCTCAGCAGGAGAGCAGGCCCAGGCTGTAACATCAGACACACTGTGGACAAGTGTTTCTAGAAGGTTCCGAGCAGCATGCATGGGGGGCTCAAGCAAGCCCACGCCCCCTCAAGGATGGCAGCTCATGGGCACCCCATTGGCTCCTGGCCAGGCCCCATCAGTGTCCTCCTCCCAAGGGGGTAGGGGGGCATGGACAGGAGGGGGGCAGGGCCGGGTGTGGCTATCCAGCTCAGTGGCTTCAAATCCGTTGTCAGGCCCCAGGAGCCTGGGCCCAGAAGCTCCGGTGGAGGGTGGCCGCCAGCACCACTGCCTCATGGGCAGACAGGAAAGGCCAAGACCCAGAGCTGGCATCACGGCTCGGCTGGTGTCCCCAAGTGTGTGGGCAGGCGGGCGGGCAGGCAGACGCAGGGCTCGGGCAGCCTCGTCCCAGCCGGGCGCGGGAGGGGTCCCGGGGAGCGCCACCTACCTAGGCCACCTCAGTGCTGGGCCTGACCATAAGGGAGTAAACAAAGCAGGGGCCCGAAGCCTGCCGGGTCTGGAGGGTAGGAACCCGGGCCTGGTGAGAGACGAGACCAGGGTGACGACCCCAGCCGCCCATGTAGGGTGGGGGGTGGGGGTGGGGGGGGCACGCATACCCCAGGCCCGCCGTCCCCACCGCTGCTCTTCAGGGGCAGGAACACCGTCCAGCACAGCTCGATGCCTGGGCCTCAGGCTGGGACCAAAGCTGCCACTCAGCCCCTCCCACCTGGCACAGAGGGCCAGCCACGTTGAGTACATGCATGTGGACACATGTACATGTCATGTGCCTGCGTGAGCCCGGCTGGGGCAGGCAACAGGACCACCTGGTGACCAGCGAGGAAGGCCCTCCACACGTCACCCGGCGTCCACACGATCCACGCACTGGCCTGTCGGAAGCCAGCAGACTGGGGTCCTGGCGCCGAGGCCAACTGCGTACAAGCTGAGTTCCCAGAGCCTGGTGCTCACTCTTCCAGTGCCAGCAGCACCTTGTGCTCCAGCCCACGGGGAACCACACCGGCTTTGCACCAGGCCAGCCTTGCTGGGGGGAGGGGTGGGGAGCCCCCAGGTGACTCACCGTACTGGCTGTAGGGGAAGTCAGGCTGGGCCGTGGGGGGCTTGCTCATGTCCGGGGCGGCCTGTGAGGGCGGCGGGGGGAAGGCCAATGGCGCGGCCCCCGGGGTGGCTGGCGGTGGAGGGACGCCCGGGGGGGCAAACTGGTCAGGCGGCGGAGGCGGAGGTCCGTAGCCAAAGCCTGGGTGCACAGAAGAGAGACATGCTGGTGTGCAGCCCCAGCTCAGAGTGGGTGGCACCTCCCGGGAACCCACCTGTGCTAGTGAGACCCCATGGGACATGGGGGGGGGGTTCACCAGAACCCTTGGGCCAAGCGCAGAGGCCTCAGGATAACCAGCCATGGGTCCTGGGGAAGCCCACACACTCAGGGAGGCGGGGGACAGGTGCTTAGGAGCTTTATAAATGCCAAAGCAGGAGGGTCAGAGTCCTGCCCACAGGCGACCCCCACCCCCCATTGTGGACAGCAGCAGGGACAGTCCCAGGGCCCAGTTTGTACTTACTGAACTGTGGAGGAGCCCCGTAGCCCTGGGGGAAGCCCTGGGGAGGAGGGAAGCCCCCGGGCGGTGTGGACACAATGTAGGAGGTAAAGGGTGGCGGGGGCGGGGGGGCTCCTCTGCCCGCAGGGGGCGGTCCATAGCCACCTGCCAAAGAAGAGGGGAGTTATCCAGGCAGAGACTGTACACATGCAGACCAGGGACAGGGCGGACACTCCCTGGACTCTGGCAGGAAGCTGGACTTACCGATCGCCTGTCCTGCCGGCACCCACATTCCTGCACGAGAAACAAGAGGGAGCTTGGTGTGGTGGGACACCGTGTCCAGGGAGGAAAGGGCGCTGCGTCCCCCGCCCCGTCTGGGCCCCTGGCCAGTTCTCAGCCAAGTTCACTCTGGGGTGACTGCATAGGACACCCCAACATGCACCCGGTGACCCCAGCCCCTCCACAGAAATGCCTCAGAAGCAAAGGGCTGGTGAGAACCCAAGTGCCTCTGGGGTAGGGGTGGAGAGGGAGGAAGGAGGAGGGAGAGGTGGGACAGCCGGTCAGCTGGTAGCCAGAGGCCGCACTGCACTTGCCCTAGACCTGTAGGTGGAGAGTGTGAGTCATCTCATGCTGGGCAGCCACCAGGGAGGTGTCCAGGGCCCAGAGGGGGGCTGGGCCCCAGGGTGTAAGTGGCAAGACAGATGTGGGGGCAAGCTCAGCTCCAGGGCCTGGGCCTCCTGCCTCCTCAAGTCACTGCAGAGGGATATGACTGCTCACAGGCCCAGGACACAGCCTGATCTTCACCTCCTGAGCAGCACAGCTCTCGGGTGCTCCTGGCAGTCTGTGACCAGTTCTGTTCTCAGCCAGCCCAGCTGACAAGGCAGAGGCATGCTGAACAGACACTGAACACAGACAAAGTTGCCCTGCCTAGCCAGATGCACCCTGCTGACCGGCAGCCCCGCCAGCGGTCCAGCACAGGATGCTGCCTGGGTCCTCATCGGGGCAGGACGCAGGGATAGCACTGCCGGACTCAGCTCCAAGGAAATGGGCAATGTCTGGCCAAGGACAGTGGCTCCCCCTCCACGACCCTCCCTATGCCTGTGCTAGAGACGTCACTGCAGATCCAGTTGTCCTGGGCATCTTTCTCTGTCACTCTCACATTCAGCACGTCCCTCTCGCTGACCAAGATTCACCCAGTTCTCCTCCCTGCCCTTTCATTACTATCCTGAGTTCAAAGCGCTATCAACAGAGGCTCTCCTGCCACCACTACAGTGTCACTCAGAGATCCCCAGACTCGGCCAGAGCGCACGCCTGGGTGCGGACGGAAACTCAAGGTCCCTGTGACGGGCAGCCCTGACAAGAGGCACCAGCAAGTGCACAGCCAACTAGCACAGGCACCTGGCACTGAAACAAGTGCACCAATCGCTGTTTGACCCTGTGCAGATTCACGAGCGCCTTGTGACACCATGCTGGCCTGAGCGAGGGGGAGGCAGCTCATAGGGATGCCCTCTGGAGGACCTGGTAAAGGGGTGGTAATGGAGCCCGCACGCCAGAACCCACCCAACTGGGGCCTTACCTTGCGGGCCGTATCCTTGCTGCCATGTGGGCGGCGGCTGGCCAGCCCAGCCGTTGGCAGCGCTGGGCACAACCCTGCTGCCCCACTGGCTGGCCCCCGGCGGGCCCTGCGCCTGGCTCTTGCTGTCCCTCGGCTCTGCCCGCTTCACCTCCACCTGGACAAATCGAGCTGGGGCTTAGGGGGCAACCGGGATCCCAGCCCTTCCCATCAGACACACCCGCAAGTAACTTAAAACTACACTTAGCATCTTATGGCTTAAGACTAAAGACTTAAACTATAAACCTTATTTAGGCCAGTAGTTATTTATTTTCTCTTTAAAATTTTTATTTTTTTGTTTTAAAAAAATAATGTTTCTCAGGTACAACAGGTGCATCTGGAAGCCACACGGGCCTTGCCTGGAGGCACAGGCCAAGGGTCAGGCTGTTGGGGGCTGACCCCCCTGCCCCACCCCACCCTAGCCCACCCACCTCGCCAGGGTCCCAGCCAGAGACGGGAGCCCTGGCTGGGCGCCACTGGGGCGCCCAGGGCCTGCACCCACCCACTGCCTGCAACTTGAGCAAGCTTATACCTGAGAAACACATCGGTTTGTTTACTTAAGGTTTATTTAAAATGTCTAATGGAAGATAAAGACTTACCTTCCCCAGGCTAATGCTTAAAAAATCTTAATTAACTCAAAACAATGTCAGAGGGAATGGATGTGATAAGAGAGCCTTACGGTACATCTAACAAAAAGTAAACAAACATGCAGTAAATGGACATTGGCTCGTAAGCAATCTTCATACTGTGTCTCTAGGCCCCAGCCGGCCTCCTCTGCCCCTGGGGAAGGGGGCGGGGAGAGGCGGGGCCCAGGTGCACGTGGCCTTGACTGAAGCCCACTGCTAACCCTAACCCTAACTGAAGCCCCCTGCTGCAACCACAGCAGTCCCTGGCTAATGGTGGTCCCCGAGTCCCGACTGCTGCCACGGCCTGCCTGGCTACAGCAAAGAAAGATCCCACACTCCCCGACCCCTGATATCTTAGGGGCACACACAGGGCCCTTTCCTAGGCCTGAAGTCCTTCCTGGTGGAGAAGCCACAGGAAGAGGCCTCGGGGGACCACCTTCCCCCCACCCCCCAGCTGAAGGTGGGCAGCAGGACGAAGGGGCTGCTCCAAGTGCCACGCAGTCTACACTCAGCCCCGTGAGGGGCCAGACTCCCAAGCATCCCTGGGACTTGAAGAAAGTACTCGCTGACTCCACCCCAATTCTTGCTTCAGAAGGGGTCTGAGGCATGCTGGCAGGGATACCCCCATATAATTAGGGGTCTCAGACATACCAGAGGGCACCTCTATTTAACTGGGGCCCTCACACACCAGCAGGGAGCACACCAATTTAACAGGGGGTCTCAAGAGAGTAGGGCACAAGGCACCCCCATTTAACTGGAGGAACAGGGTATCCACAGATTAGGGATACAGGCCATGAGCTGAGCTTGGGACTGGGCACCCACTGGGGAGGGACCCAGAGACTCAGTCCTGTGGTCAGCAGAGCTGGAAAGGACATCCCTGACACCCACCATTCCAAGGGAGCCCTGAAGAAGGTCCTAAACTCGAGGGTTGGTCCCGCTGCAGCTCTCTTGGCCCCATCAGATACCTGGACATGTGGGCACTGCCTCTGTCCGTCCTCGGCCGTGGGCTGAGCCCTCCACAGGTTGCTTGTCAGCCCAGCCAAACAGAGCTGGTCAGCCTCCTGGGGGCTTAGTGAGACCGCAACAGACACGAGGGTCAGTAACTTCCTCTCTGCCCAGGCAGCTCTGCCAACAAGGGGTTTGGAAGAAGGCAAGGCCAGAACCTTGGCCTGCACACAGGAGTCAGAGCCAGCCTGGGGTGGGGACTGTAGAGCCTGCTGGAGGAAACCAGCAGGGGGGCTGAGGGACAGGCCCATACCACTGCCTGCGCAGGATTCCTGCAGAAGGGGGGCCTAAGCCACCGTCAACTGTCCCTCCCATGGCAGCTTGGCTGGTTTCCTCCCTGGGACTGCTCACTGGGGGCAAGGCTGTCAAAGGGGGGCCTGGCCCGCCCCCCTCACCTCCGTGGCGGCAACACAGTATGAAGATGAAACCGCACGGGGTTAACTCTACGAGAGCAGTGGTTGTCCCAGGGTCACACGAGGTGGCCCCATTGAAACACACCAATCCTTCAGGATGTTTACGGTTCACTGGTTTGGACATGGGCCTCAGTGCTCCGAGGTCCTCTGCACGTCCCGCCCTCGGGCCGGGACCAGACAATCGCATGAGAGAGACAGACATCTGAAGGAGTGGTAACTGCGACCAAGCCTGAAGCAACACCAAGGTCCCCCTGGGTTAGCCTGCCGGGATGCATATGCCCCATGGCCTGGGCACCCACCCTGCCCTGCCTCCCACCTGGCCCTCCCCTAGGGCAAGGGAGCCCCCCACCTCAACCCACTAGCCACCATGTCCTGAGCCCAGGGCTCTGTGGCTTGGTGCTCGGCAGGGCAGCCTGCCGGCTGGTCTTCTAAATAAAGAAGGGTGTTTGCCAGGGGAACCCCTAGGTTGCCTAAGACTTGGTTTGGTCTTAAGGTAAAATAAAACTACAACTACACACTTTTTTGCCCATGATGTCGTGAAAATGCATGTTGACAGCCTGGTCCACTGATTGTTCGTCCTCGAAAGTAATAAATCCAAAACCTAGCCAACGACGAAGAGTGAATCAAGGTAGCAGGGTGTTGTGACACAAAACAGGATGACCAACAGTATTAGGGATGGACCGAGGGATCGGCCGGGTCTCAGCAAAGCGCCGTGTGGGAGGGGCGGCGGTCTCTGGAGCTGCGTCTGACCCAGGCCACTGTCAGGGGCCAGGTGTGGAGGAAGCTGCCCACTGGTACAAGACACAACCCCAGCAACCGAGGCCCTAGGAAGTTGTCTGCCCTGGGCACCAGAGGTTCACAAGTAAACATGGACTCGGGGGAGGTGAGAGTCCAGCCCAGTGGGGGCCAGTAAGGACAGTGGCCAAGGCGACCCCATAGCAGACGGCTGCTAGAATGGCCCAGCAGGAGCCAAGCGGAACCCCTGGGGTGGTTGCAGGCAGGCGTGCGTGCGGCGAAGGTCTCTAGATGCCTAGCGAGGTGCGGGCATGGTGCATGTCTGGGCTTTTCTGAAACCCGGCTTTCCCCCTCGGCTTGCAGTTTGCTGACAGCGGGAGACCCGTGTACAGCTGTCAGTACAGGCCCTGCCACAGCGCGCACGCCTCGCTAAGCTTATCCAACGCCGTTGGGTAAGCCCACGGAGTCCATCCTACCAGAGGTGATACACGCACGTATAGATGTAGATATAGGCATATATATATATATATAAGTCTACGTATATAAATATGTATATAACTAGGTACATAAGTCATTACGTAAATTAAAATACACAGAGATACAGGCCAACATGGATTCCAGCAGCTCAATCTGCTGCCAGCAGCAAGAGCAGGAGGCATCATGTGATCAAAACAGAAAACTCCAAAAGGAACAATCGAGTGACCCCCACAGGAGAGGAGAGGGTGGCAGTGTAAACGAAGTTTGGTTGGTCTGGGATGGTGCAAGGGCGGGGCAGGACTGGCTGAGCAGATGGCACTAGACTAACCCAGGGTGCAGGGAAGACCATGGTTCCCACCCAGGACAGGGACAGACCCGAGACCGTGGGACAACACAGGATGGACACAGGCGGAGAGTGCTGTGGGTGGCCACATGTAGACAGACAGAGACGAGCCCAAGACCACAGGAGAAGGCAAGATGGCTGTGGACAGAGGGCAGTGTGGGAGTGGCCATATGCAGCCAGACACATACCCCGGGCTACAGGGGAACACATGGACATGGCTGAGGGCACTGTGGGGGTGGCTGTGTGGAGAAGCAGTGAGCTCACAGCATGAGGGACCAGAAGAACAAGCTCCCAATGGAGCTGGGGCACAGCCCAACGGGCAGCCTTCGAGCGACATGTGGGACCAAGCAGGACAAGTATGTCCAGCACTGGGGGCAGGATGCAAGTGGGGTGGAGAGAGGGGACAAGAAGGCCAGTGAAGCACCAGCAGGAACAAGGCCATGTCCCCAGCATGCACATGTGACAACAGACAGGAACAGGTGTGTGTGCAGACAACATGAGCAGGAACCTAGGATAGAGCCTAGAAGCATGGGGAAGCCAGGTGCATGAGCGCGCGCACGCACACACACACGCAGAGTGGGTACTGGGGGCCATCCTGGAGACACTGAGACACACACACACACACACACACACGTGTAGGACCCTATGTGAGAATCACCTCCTTGGCCTGATCCCCAAGGGGGAGGGCATGAAAAGGAGGTGAGACCGTCCTGCTGAAAGGCTGAGAAGTGGTCAAGCAAAGAGGAAGGTATTTCCCGGGGCAGCCCGGGGTCTGAAGCAGAGGACAGCCTGATGCTGTGACTGAGCAGGCACCGGTGCTGGCAGCCTGTCCACTGCGGCTCCCAAGGCCAGCTCCTCCTGCCCCAGCTGTAGTGGATGGGCAGGCTGGCAGGGAGGGGGGCGGGTAGCAGCCCTGGGGCCCCCAAGCTTCTCCAGATGGGAGTTGGTATTTGGAACAGAAGCTAGGTGGTGAGGACACATCCCAACCGCAGTGCCTGCCCGGGGCCGGTGTGGAGCCCAGCTCACGTGGCTGCTCCTCAGGCGGCTGGGGCCACACGCCAGGGGCCTAGGGAGGGCGTTTGCCATGGGCGTCACCAGGAGGAGCGGAAGGGCAAACACAGTGAAACTTCGTTTAGACCCCACTGGAGCGCCCGCGCCCTCCTGACTGTGGACCTGGCCTGTACCTGTGTGATAGCACTTAGCACCTGGAGAAGAGAAATCTCAAGAGATCGTTAATCACACACAATGCAGAGGAACAGCTTACTTAACAGCTACTGTACTTCACTATCAGACACTCGACAGATCGCTAGCACATATGTCTAAGTTAAAATTAAGACTAAGACTTAACAGCTTAATAATTAACATGAAGTGGGGAGCACATTACTTCATCATGAGGAGGAGGAGGAGGGATGGAAGTTCAAATGGCAAACTATTCTCCAGCATAGCAGAGCATGCTGTCCTGTGGTGCCCGCTCGGCAGGCCAGGGGCTGCCGCTCCAGGGACTCGAGGCGGGCACAGAGGGCAGCAGGACATCGCCCAGCTATCCCCCATGGGGACTCCGGACTCCACTCCTCACCCTCCTCCTGCCTGCTCCACTCATTGCAGGGACCCCCAAAATCACAGAAAAAAAAAACAAAAATTAAAAAAAAAACACCCAGACATGGCGTGGCGGGGCTTCCAGCAGGGCAGGAGGCGGGTGTCTGACTACACGGGCGCTAACCTAAAACCAGGGGCCATAAGGAAAGAGCCCCAACAACACGCTCGGATGGGGGCAAGGCTGAAAAAACGTCCAGGGCTCAGAGGGGCCCGACCAGCCTGCCTGCCACGGCACACAGGGCCAGGCATGGCTGCTCCTGACCATGTAAGGCTGTGCCTATGCCCGAGGCTGGCTCGGGGTGAGATAGTTTGCCATCTGAGTGGGGGGTGGGAGGGTGGGGAGGAAGCTCCGGGACAAAGGAGGTCTGCCTTTACCTCGGGGCCTCTGCTTCTCAGCGTCGTAAATCATCACCACCTCAGTGACCTAGGACAGAAAAGGCACGCCTGAAGGAGCAGTCCCACCACCTGAAACCAGTCACCCACCCTCACAGCATAGGGGAGGCCACAGAGGCAGGAGTGGCAGACAGACAACAGGGCAAAGCCCACTGCCTCAGTGACTTTTGACCCAATTAATGATCACTGAGGCAGGCTGGTCCTGGATCACGACACCCCTGCCACACACTCAAGAGGAGTTGGGCTCTTCCCCCGCCCCCCAGGCCTGCTGCACGTGAAGGCACTGCTGCCTGCTCAACGTCAGTCCACCCAGGCCACCCCCAGTTCCTGCCAGTTCCCCCACAGGAGCAGTCAGCATCTGCCACACTGCGAGGCAGATCCAGGTCAGAGCGTCTCACTAGAGGGCTTGTCCCCACCCCTGTGGAACGGACTGGGAGCTAAGGAGCTGAGGGACACAGTCATGGAGCTGGAGCCCCCTTCTCCTCTGGTACAAAGCCCTCATGCTTGGCACCCATGGAGCTACACCGAAGCCAGAGACACCAGCAGGTGGCTGGACACAGATGCATGGGGGGGGGGGGGAGTGGGTGGGCAGGATAGCTGGGTTTCCAGCCTTTTCTTTGAGGGCACGAGGAAGATCAGAGAGCCACATAGGCTTACAAAACAAACCACACCCAACACATGACTCCTCTAGGAACCTGAAGAAATCCAGAAACAAGTAACAGAGAGGGCAGAACAGCACACGTGTGTGTGCAAGGGGGGGAGGAGCAGAGAGAGGGGAGCATGTGTGCACGTTGTACAAGAAGAGGTAGGAAGTACATGGGAGAGTGCATGTGTCTGAGAAAGAGAGAGAGAGAGAGAGATCTGGAAGCATGTATGTCTGGGCTGGGCCTCCAGGGCAGGCCGAGGCAGGAGCACTTACCACTCCGAATTTCTTGAAGTATTCCCTGAGCTCTGTCTCGCCACAGTTGTGAGGAATCCCCCCGACAAATATCTTATTGGATTTGCTGTTATCGCTCCTGGGTCCTTTCTGTCTCAGACAGGAGAAGGCGGTTAGCACATGGGAATGTCACATGGTGGTCACAGGTTTCAGGTCACTGATACCTCACCTCTGCTCACCCCCCCCCACCACCACCACCACCAGGAGCGTTCGGACCTCCTGCCCCTGCGGGTTTGGTGCCAGGTCGCAGCCCTGCAGTCAGGGTCTATCCCGAGGTGACCCGGCGGCTGGACTCTGCAGGCCCCTCTGTGAGAATGCGCTCTGCATCTCCAGGCAGCTGTAGAGAGACGAGGGTGCCAGCCGCCATGGGAGCACAGGCCTGGGTTGGCCTCTGGTCTGAAGAAGGCAGCTGCAGGGGACAGCAGGTCACAGCTGGAGCAGTGGCATGCCAAGCCCAGGAACAACAGTGGGCAATGAAGCTGTGGCCCTAGAGGTGCCAGCTCCCGCTGAGGTGGCCCATGTGGACCCATGGGACAAACAGACCGCTGTTAGCCCAGTGCAAGCACACAACCCTGGGTTTGAGGGTCTCTACCAGGGGCCTCAGCACGGACAGTCACAACTGCCCAAGAGGGAGATGCCGCTGAGCAGGGAGGGGCTGCTGCAGCCTGACTGACACGGCCCGAGTGGAGGACAGGGAAAGCAGGCGTAGTGGGCGGTCTCAGTTCGAAGGAGCCCTGGGGATGAGAGCTGGGTTGTGGAGCAAGAGGTTGGTGATTCAACTCCACTAGCAGCTGAGTGGGACAGTGCCGCTGTCTGTGCCCATAAAAGGTACACAACCTCAGACACCCTATGTGGGGTCCCTGATGTCAGAACCAACTCAAGGGCTGTGGGTTTAGGAGAGCTGGAAGGGGACCTGAGCAAGCTCCCACAGGCCTCACCCTCAGTGAGGGAAGGACCACCCTGCCACCACAACCCCTAGCGTCTTACCCAGCCTTCCTTGGGCCTCGTCCTTTCTGGCTGCATCCCCCGGGGTGTGCATGGCTTGGGGTCGATCTGTGGAAAGTTTCAAACAGAGAAGTGTGAGGCGGATGCTTCCTGTTCTTAGAAAGAGCCAGCAGCGATCCTGAGCCTGAGCCCCACTCTCCCACCCTCACCGAACCGGTGCAACCCCCAACTCCCAAGAGCACGCACCCTAGGTCTGCACCCCAGCCCCATGGCCAGGGGAAGAGGAAAGAGAGAAGACTTACATTGCGGCCATCCAGTGTGTGCGGCCTGCTGGCCAGCACTGTCCCCACACAGTTTGGGTCTTTAAATTTGACAAAGCCAAATCCTCGCGACTGGTTGGTAGTTTTGTCTTTCATGATGACACAGTCGACCACCTCTCCATACTGGGAAAAGTAGCTGCGCAGCGTCTCTGCTCAGAGTAGGGACACAGACAGACAGACAGACAGACGTCTCTGCTCAGAGTGGGGACACAGACAGACAGACGTCCGTCTCTGCTCAGAGCAGAGACAGAGTACAGGGACTGGGTTATGCGGTGGTGTGTTCACAGGACTCCAGCTTGCTCAAACGTGTGTTTGCCAGTGGTTCGGGGGGGGGTGGAGGGGGACACAAGGCAGGGTCCCATTAGTGGCCATGAGAAGCCCAGCTTCAAGAAGGCTACAGCAGACTTATGCCAAGGTCACCGTCCCTCCTGGCTACACAGCCGCCTCAGGAAAAAGGGTGTGGTATTAGCCTCCTGTGGCCAGTCTCCAGACTGGCCTGCAGCTCAAACCCCACCATCGAAACCCCGTCCTAGCAGCCTAACTGGAGGGTCCCCACCCCCACCCCACGTGCCTCACTCTCACCACAGGACCAGACAAGGGTCCCTGCTCACCCCCACACCTACCTTGAGTGGTGCTCCAGTCCAGACCGCCCACGAAGAGCTTCCTGCAAACAAACAGGCAGGATCAGTGCACTGAGCCAGGCCCTCCCACAGCCAAGTCCCCACAGATGGGCACCTTGGGGGCTTAACTCAGCAACGTGCACTGGACACCACATGCCCCAGAGCCACACAGGTCAAAGATAGACACTGGACCTGAGCGGAGGGGCTCCTCTCAACTTTGTACATTTCACAACCCAGATTAGAGGCTACACGGCACTCGAGGGTGCCCACACAGAGATGTCTCATCACAGAGGCTGGGTCACTGGGTGAGGAGGACCAGCAGTCTTGAGTTTGCTGGAGGGGGCTCCTGAAAGCTCTAGGCATAGAATCCCTCCCCAGCCTGGGTCCAGCCCTCCTCAGGCTTCTCACCACACTTCTGCCCCCACCCTGCAGCCCCCCAGGACCCTCAGGATGCAGCCTAGAAGACCCAGTCCTCGTCTCACAGTAGCAACTTACGCCAACTCCACCCTCAGAACCTCTGGCAGCGGGCTGAGTGGGCCCATCTTGGAGAAGGGCTGTGGAGGCCCCTGCAGTCCCCTCTAGGCCACACCCGCAGTGCAGAAGGAATGATGGGCCAGAAAGGCTGCTCAGAAGTGGTATGACTGTCACTGCCTGTCCAGGAGGCACAGGCCTCTGGCCTGCCAGACTGACTCAAGAGGAGTCAGAATCCATGTCCCACCTGCTGGCTCTCACAGCTGGCCCAGGCCTTGGGGCCGTGACCGAGACAACCCTCCAAGTCGCCCAGCCTGTAGACCTTGTCCCATGCAAAGGCCTTCACAGCGTCAGTTACCGTCCCTTCACCACCTACCCTCTGCTGCTCAAGGCCAGCGAGGAGCCTATCCTATCATATCACCCAGAAGCCCCCCACCCCACCCCAGGGTCTGCTCTGGGGAGAGACAGCATGGAAGGCAGGCTCAGAAACATCACTGGGAGCCTAGTCTGGTCAGCAGCAGCAAGAGGAACTAGCGGCACAAAACAGGGACCAGGGCTGATCCTGAGGGACAACGCACAGGCAAGCCCACTCAGGAAAGAGCCCGCCTCTGCCCCACCCAGGAGGAGGAGCTCGTCAGACCAGTCTGGGCCTGGACTTCAGTGAACTGGCCAGACAAGGCACCACAAGAGACAGCCTCTATGGAGCGAAGGCAGGTGCCAGCCGCCTGGGCACTGGGTCACGAAAAGGCAGGCATGTGTAAGCAGTGCCTGTGTGCAGCATATGCAGACCCTAGATGTACACACAAGACCTCCTACATGCACACCTATTGACTACTCACAACCCGACCCCACAGGCACATGCAGACCACACAGGAAATACACAGACCACTTGCGTGCACACATACGCACAGATGACACAGACCACATATGCATGGACCCCACATGTACACACACATGGATACAGAGCTACAGGGACCACACATACAGGGACCACAGGTGACACACAGGAGCACAGAGCTCACAGACCACTCATGTACATGCACACAACAGGCAGGTATCTTACTTAGACCACACATGTACACATACACCAATATAGATCTCAGATCTCACAAACCATTCACATGCCAACACAGAGCCCACAAGCCAGATGTGTAGGATGGGTGGTCCCTTTCCTGGATGGGCGCCTGCTGCTGGCAGCTATCGAAGGCAGAAAGTGCTGCTATCCCGACTAGGTAGTGGGTAGCAGCCATTCATGTTTCCTTCACTCCAGCAGCCCCCCACCCCCCACAGTAGCCCAGGCTCTCGTCGCTAGTGTGGCCCTGAGGTGTTTCGACAATCCAAGGACCTGCCATCACAGGGCCCTCTGACAGAGTCCCATCCCAACACCAGCTGGGTAAAGAACTGGGCACCATGGGCACTAAGGCCGGTGGCTACCGCACTGTGGATGAGATTAAGGGATGAGCTAAAAATACCATTTCCAGCCTAGCTGCCCAAGCAGCCCTCAGCGCCACCAGCAGAGGCTCTGGCAGAGAGCACACTTTGCTCCCACCAGAATGGGCATGGTCACCTCAGTGACAGACATCCCACAGTGGACATCATCCAGCTCAAAAGCATTCCTTCTGCCTCTGGCCTCGAATTCCTCAGGGTGACCCTTCCAGTCACGGTGGTGGCTCCCACAAACTCCTGGGTGGGACTATGGCAACCAAGGGGAGTGAACAACTTGCTAGCAAGCTGATTAAGGACCCTGGCATCCTTGTAGTGTGGGACCATGGAGGGCAAGATATAGATAAGAAGCCCAATGTGGCCCTCCCACAACCCCCAGGAGATAGGTGTGGGTACACCATTTGAACCCAGGGGCTTTCTTTCCACTGAGGACACCCACACTGTGGGGATTAGCTGGGGCTCGGAGGGCAGCGGGCAGCTGAGCCAAGAGCATGATGGGAACAGTGGGGTGGGCTTTGCCTTCAGGGCAGACTTGCTAGCAGGCAGAAGTCAGGCTGGACCATGGGCCAGGCTGAGGAAAGGCTGTTTCATGACGTGCCCAGTGCAGTTTTCTGAACCTGACCCACAAGCAGCATCATTGTGAGTACTGTCCTTGAGCTCGGCGCAGCCGGACACTAAGTCTAGGCGGCATTGGCTTCAGCGCACATCTCAGACACATCTTCCCCTCTGAGGACCACTGTCCCTGCTCTGAGGGCAGAAGGTGGCCTCAGACGGCTTCCTGGGGACTGCCACAGAGGGAGCATTTATCTCCCAGGCAGCACCTGGAAGGCTTCCTACCGCATCTAGGCCACCTTGTGGGAGCACAGCCCAGGCTGAGGCTCAGACAGCATGGCCTGGCTGGCCCCATGAGACCCCCTCTGGGGCAGGAAGCTCCATGCCTGCAAGGAGCCCTTTTCTTCCCAGACACTCAGGGTCAACAGCCTCCCAAGGACTTACCTAGTCACACTATCAGGGCTGGGATGCAGGCTGCTCTGTGAGGCGTCACCCATTCCCTTATCCCTCACCCTGGCTTGCCATGAGTCCCAGGCTCAGTCAAGAGCACCATGAGCAGTCTGGACAATGACGAGGCTGATGGAGTCTGTAGAAGGCTGCAGCCAGCCCGGCCAGCCACTAAGTCAGTCAATCACTGGGCACAGAGTTCCAAGGAGGACTGTGTATACCAGGGAAGGGGCAAATCCAAACACGACCTAGGACATGTCCCTCAGGTGGCCCCACGGTGCCTGGGGGCCAAGAAGACACTGCATTCAGTTCCCAGGGAGAACTGGCCCACATTCTCAACCTGCTCGGCGTCACAGAATCGCTGTGGAAGGTGGCTGGAAGGGCCCCTGGTTTGGTTTCTGTTTATGGACCACAATTAAGCACCATGGTGCAGGAAGTGATTCAGGAAATTCTGCAACAAGCACCTGACATGGAAAGCAAAGCCCATGAGCCCAGGTACCCGAGGTAACAGCTTGAGGGAGCAAACAGACATCCAGGGGCAACTCTGTGCCGAGGGGGCACGGGGTCATGGGAGAGGGGTGTTAAGTGGTTGTCATGAGGGGAAGGGGTACTACTGACACCCAGAGGGTAGAGGCCAGGAGTGCTCCCAGGACCAGGCTGCCCACCCGTCTCGGACTGGCTACCTTTGGAAGGGCGTGTGCTTAAGGCCCTTCCTCAGCTTCACCATGGCCTCTCCACTGGAGATCCTTCCTCAAGGAAGCACAGTGGCCCCGTATGGCAGGAGGTACAGTCACCCACATCTCTCCAGTTCCAGGAAAAGCACCACGAAGACCCCCACTAGGAGGCCATAGCCTCCCTGTCACCAGAGGCAGGGCAGCTGTAAACCTCCCCCACCACCACCCGCCAGGCCCGTCATGGTCAGATGCAGCCAAGTCCTGCTCCATTGAGCAGCCTCCTGGCCAGAGGAGGGATCTAGGCCCCAGGGCTCCAGTGCACACAGGGGACAGGGGGCCTACCCAAAGATGAGAAGCTGTTTCTCTGCAGGGCTGCCCACACCTAGCCGGGGCATGGCTCCCTGAGCAATGAGGGCTCACTGACCCCCTCCACACTTCTAGGGGGAGATGGCCCACTTGCTGGCAGAGTCTCTCGTTAAATGGCTTGGGTCAGAAGCAGGAGGGGCTGGTAGTCACCTCTAGAAGGGGTCTGCGTTTGGGGGGCCCAGCCATTAACACCCCCTGCTGTGGGCGATAGGTTCCCCCTCAGTTTAAGGAGCTCTGACATGACAGACACTGCTGCCCATGACCTTGGCCGCCCCCGCCAGCTTTAGGGTGCTGCGAGCTTTGGGGGGAGGCCGACCCTGCTGAGGCAGAGCCTAGAGCCGCCACGTGCGCCCAGGTCGCGGGCTGGGGGTGCTGCTGCCCACCCCCCAGCTCCCACTCGGGGTCCTACGGCCAGGAAGGACTCTGAGGCGCCCCATGTGCCCAATGGCTGCATTCAGGGGCCCTCTCACTTCAGGATCCGGAAGGGCCCCGGAACTCTGAAAGCACCCGCTCCCGATAGGAGGGCGGTGGGCCCGCGGGGCCTCCGATTTAGAGGGTCCCCTGGGGCGGTGGTCCAACAGGGGCGCCCTGACGCCAAGAGCAGCCTCCGGGGTCCCCACAGCCGAGCGGTGACAACGGGAACCAGCCCCCAGGGCCACGCGCCGGTCCCCGTCAGGACGCGGGAAGCGGCGGGGCCGCCCAGAGTCCCCAAGGACTTCCGTTCGTGGTCCCCCGGGCGGCAAGTCGGGGCTCAGACCCAAGCCGCCGTCCCCGGTGCCCGGCCGGCGTGACCTTGAGCGGGCTGCGCTCGCGGGCCGGCGGGACCCGGGCGGCGGCGGCGGCGCAGGCCGGTCGCCCGCCGTCCTCACCCGATCTCGTCGGCGCCCGAGTTGTTCATGGCGGCGGCGGCGCTCGGCGTGCCCGGGCCTCCTCGCTCGCTCCCGCCTCCGGAAGGTCACCCGCCCCGTCACCCTCTCCACAGCCGCGGCCCGGATCTGCGCAACGGCGGAGGCGGCGGCGGCGGCTGATGCCTCCCCCCCTCAGAGCAACGGTCACCGCGCGCCCCCGCGCCCGCGCCGCCGCCCTGCGCACACCCGGGCGCGCTCCCGTACGGGGCCGCCGGGGGCGGGGCCAGGGGTGCGCCATGCGTGCGTGCGTGCTTGCGACGCCGCGTTAGCGGCTGTGGCGTGCGCGGCTGTGGCGCTCCAGCCTTCCTCCGGATCAGTCGCCTACGTCAACGTGGGGCACGCTGGGAAATGAAGTTCGGCGTACTAGCCCTCCCACCCCTTCCTAGGGGCGCACGCCAGGGCCGAGCCACGTGCGGACGTACGTGCGCGGCGGCGAAAGGGACGTGCGCGTCCGGGAGCTGGCGCTCTGAGCTAGGCACTGCGGGGCGCAGGCCCAACTTCCGGTTCCTTCCCCCCCCCCTCCCCTTCACTGTCGGATCGGAAGTCTCCACCGCGTGAGGCCCAAGGTGGGGGAGTAACCCGGCCCCCAGGCCACGTGGCCTTACAAAGCATCGCGGGCACGTTCATTTTCTGCCCCTTGGCGAATCCCTGTGCCCTGTTTCATAGAAAAACCGAGGGTCAGGGAGCCCAAGGTCAAGCCCAAGCCTATCGCGTCAAGGGGTTGTCAACACACAGTGGTCGCGACCCCACCTGGTGCCAGGTACTGATTTAGTGCCTGTCGTCCCGGGGCCCAGAGGACACTTCTCTGGAGACCTTTTTGGTTATAATTAGGGCGTGCTAGTGGGGAGGAAGATGAAGCTTTCCACTCCTATAAAGGTTTATTTTACAGTCTCAGAAACCCACAGGTACAGTTCTACCCTGTTTTACAGGGGTACTCACTGAGTCAGCATCCACCCACGGCCTTGAGTTTGGGGTTGGTGACTGGCACAGAGTGGATGGAAGCCAGGGATGATGCTCAACACCCTACAGTTCAGAGGATGCCCGTTATCAGCAGTGCCACCTGGTCTCCACTGGCAGCACTACATACTTGAACTGAGCGACTTTCAGCTCCCCAGCCTCCCGATTGCCTGATGTTTTAATTGACCTAGCATCATTAAGCTGTTATTGTTAAGTGCCACAGTCGGTTCCTACCCATAATGACCCTGTGCCCAACAGAATGAAACACTGTCCCCCGGTCCTGCGTCATACCCACAATTAACAGTGTTCAAGCCCATTGTTGCAACCACTGTGTCAATCCATCTCCTTGGAGATCTTTTTTCCTTTTTTTGAATCATTAAATAAATATTTGAAGGAAGAAGCAAGCAGTGAAAAGTAAAACACTTAAACCTGCATTCGACCTTAGATTCTGAGTGTTCTCATTTTCCAAAGTTTATGGTAGTGACAGCTAAACGTCCATTTGACAAGTCCCCACATAGATTAAGCCTCCACTGAATTCTTTCTGATTTCTCTTTTTTAAAGAAAGCATCTTTTGTGGGGTGGAAAGGGGGAACCAATTACAAGAATCTACATATGGCCTCCTCCCTGGGGAGTGGATGGCAGTGAAGAGGATGGGGAGAGACATCGGACAGTGTAACATATGACAAAATAATAATTTATGAATTATGAAGGGTTCATGAGGGAGGGGGGAATGGAGAAGGAGGGGGAAAAATGAGGAACCGATATTAAGGGCTCAAGTGGAAGGCAAATGTTTTGACAATGATGATGGCAACAAATGTACATATGTGCTTGACACAATGGATAGATGTATAAATTGTGATAAGAATTGTACGAGCCCCAAATAAAATGATTTTTTTTAAAAAACAATTACAGTCTCTGAAACCTACAAGGGCAGTTCTTCCCTGTTCAGAATTGACGCATGGCAGTGAGTTTGGCGTTGTTTTGTTTTTCATAGGTAAAGATATAACATGGAATACAAGGATAACTAATATAAACATTCAGAGTTCTAACCAAGTTTCATTGGGCTTTTAAGTCTAAAATAGAAATTCAACTACTGTACTCAGATTACATACACAAATATTACAATATAATTATGGTTTAAGCATGAAAGGAAAATTTACGTCCATGCTTTTCTTAACTATAATTGCTACTTAAGTTATCTATCTATGGGCTTATGTAGATAAGTTACATAGATTGGAACATTGATTATATAGTCTAATATGTGATCATTTAAAATATAAACTTGATTTTGTAGTGGCATTAATATTTCTAATTTTCGTGCAATTTTTATTTAATGGTACTATGATAGTTAAGAAACTATGGTTGCTAAATTTATTGTTACACTAACAAAATACATTACAAAGTAATATATTGGCACAACTAACTATAAAACAACTAGCACAATCCATTTACCAGGAATAGTTTATTAAATCAATAGACTTGAATTAATTATTTGGTTTAATTATTGAGTTGTGTTGGAATTTTGGAAAGCAAATACAATTTTGAACATGAAATAAAACATTTTAAAAAGTTTGGTTTTT
This sequence comes from Tenrec ecaudatus, assembly GCF_050624435.1. Taxonomy (NCBI): domain Eukaryota; kingdom Metazoa; phylum Chordata; class Mammalia; order Afrosoricida; family Tenrecidae; genus Tenrec; species Tenrec ecaudatus. Next base: position 161,201 of record NC_134530.1, read on the forward strand.
TTTTAAACAATTTATTAGGGGCTCATACAACTCTTATCACAGTCCATACATATACATACATCAATTGTATAAAGCATATCTGTTTAAAAAGTTTTTTAAAAGCATCTTTTTTTAAATCATTTTATTGGGGGCTCGTACAACTCTTATCACGATCCACACGTCCATCCATTGTGTCGAGCACATTTGCACATTTGTTGCCCTCATCATGCTCAAAACATTTGCTTTGTATTTGAGCCCTAGGTATCAGTTCCTCATTTTCCCCCTCCCTCTTCACTTTCCCCTTCCTCATGAACCCTTGATCATTTATAAATTATTATTTTGTCATACACTGTCCAACGTCTCCCTTTACCCCCCCTTTGTTGTCTGTCCCCCAGGGACAAGGTTATATGTAGATCCTTGTAATTGGTTTCCCTTTTCTACCCCACCTTCCCTCCAGGTATTGCCCCTCTCACCACTGGTCCTGAAGGGATCATCTGTTCTGGATTCCCTGTGTTTCCAGTTCCTATCTGTACCAGTGTACATCCTCTGGTCTAGCCAGATTTGTAAGGTAGAATTAGGATCATGATAGTTAGTGGGAGTGGGGGGAAGAAGCATTTATGAACTAGAGGAAAGTTGTATGTTTGATTGTTGCTACACTGCACCCTGACTGGCTCGTCTCCTTCCAGAGACCCTTCTGTAAGGGGCTGTCCAGTTGCTTACAGATGGGCTTTGAAAGAAAGGTTTATTGGTCCATTACTTTAAGTAAATTGAGGTAAAGAAACTTTTAAATATTTACAAACTAATAGTTTATCAAGCGATACAAATCCATTTTTTGCTCTTCCCTTAAAGTGTGATACTAATCCCATAGTAAACATTTTTAATACAGATCTATGAAACAAAAGGGTGAAGATGGCAACAAATGTGCTTGACGCCATGGGTGTATGTGTGGATCGTGATGAGTTCTATGAGCCCCCAATAAAATGGTTTTTTAAAAGGAAAAAAAAGCTATATACAATGAATAAACTGAATAATTAAAAAGAAAAAGAAACAAAAGGGTGGACAAAAACCTCCTGCCAGCATAACAAATTCAACAGAACAGTTTTTCCCCTTTTTATAAGTCTCTGAGGCTTTCTCATTATTTTTGTAACCAACCCAAATGTTATTTATTTAATATAATCATCACAGGGTGCAAATGGAGACTTAATTTAAAAAACGAACACAACAGAAATGACACCACAGCTTAAGAAAAGAGCTCTACACAGAATTCAAGGGGCGGGGGCGGGAGAAGACAATTCAAGGACAGGGAGGGTCAGGCTCTTGGCTGGAGACTTGCTTTGAGTAGGTTTCCTTGCAGGTATTGCTCAAAGGCTGGGTTTTTTTTTACCAGAGTTCCGCAGTGGGTGTGTTCAAAGGGCTGTTGGTGTTGGGCTCTCCCAGTAGGCTCTGGATGGAGAGGAGAATCGTTCTGATGTCACACAGGGCAGACCCCTTGTCCTTCAGGATGTCCAGGCAGATGTTACCCTGAGTGTCCACGTTGGGGTGGTAGCAGGGGGTGAGGAACTTCACTGTGGGTGCATTGTCAGGGTAGCCACTGGGGAACGCCAGGGAGAACTTAACTCAGGTCTTCAGAGACGGTACCAGCTGCTCCATGGATGGTCCCTATCCACTTGAAAAGGTTGTCTGATTCTGGAAAGACAGATTCCTTTATCGCCAGACATCATGAGGGTCATCAGCTCCTGTCGTAGCCTCTTGCCCATGGAACCCCGGGCTGCGGCCCCGCTGGGCACTGGCTGCGCTGGGTCGCAGTTTGGGGAGGCCATTCGCTCGGTGTTGGCAGACAGGATCTCAGAAGACTGGACGGCAAGTGCAGTGTAGTGTGTCCGAGGCTTTCTCGTTATTAACCAAGGATATAGATAATCCTGCCTTCAGTCAGAGTGCCTTCTCTGGCCAGGCAGAGGCAGTCCCTCTTAGGGGCTTGCCTGGCTGTGTCCTTGATGGAAATCACCATGTTGGGGTCACACAGTCATGAGTAAGTTGTGCCCTGACTGCCTTGGTCAGAAGGCCCTGAGCCAGTCTTGTACGAATTAGCTGACAGTGTAGGACCTTTCCCTGTCTCTTCTTCTGTAGCCCCCCCTCTAATTGTGATGTACTGACTTGCCACCAGTCATGACTTTGTAAGTTTCCTCTGTCCCATGCCTTATTTAAGTATCATCCTGACTCCGAATCCTTGGATGCCATCTTGACCATGCTAATGGCCTTCTTCGTCCAGATGATGTGTTGGTGCATTCGTTCCTCTTGAGACTTAATAAATATTCTCCTTTCAAAATAAATAAATAAATATTCTCCGTAAGTTATATTTAAGATTGGGATCTCTTCTGTCCCCTAAAGCATACTTCACCCACTTTGCTGTTCACAAGGCACTTGGGTATAGTCAGTGACAGTAACCACTGGAAGTAAGTAAATTGTATTAGAACTCCCATACTTCCCGGAAAGCTACGCCTCCAGTGAATGCCTTCCGACCATTAACTAGGGATGAGGGGGGTCTTGCCCTCAGCACAGTGCCCCCCTCCAGCCAGTCCAGGGAGGGGCAGTCTCCCGTAGGGGCTTGCTTGGTGTGTCCTTGATGGGGATCATGTCCTGAGAGTGGTACTTGTGTGCGTGTGCGTGAGGGTGGGGGGGATAGCCCAGAGTCATGCATCATGCCCTACCTGTCCTACCGTGGACCATTCTTTTCTTTTTTTTAACATTTTATTAGGGACTCATACGACTTTATCACAATCCATACATACATCAACTGTATAAAGCACATCTGTACATTCTTTGCCCTCATCATTTTCAAAGCATTTGCTCTCCACTTAAGCCCTTTGCATCAAGTCCTCTTTTTTCCCTTCCCACTCCGCTCCCCCCTACCTCGTGAGCCCTTGATAATTTATAAATTATTATTTTGTCATATCTTGCCCTGTCCAGCATCTCCCTTTGCCCCCTTTTCTGTTGTCCGTCCCCCAGGGAGGAGGTCCCATGTAGATCCTTGTAATCAGTTCCCCCTTTGCACCCCACTCATCCTCTAACCTCCCAGTATTGCCCCTCACACCCCTGGTCCTGAAGGTATCATCCCCCTGGACCATTCTTATAAGCTCTTCTGCCTACCATAATGTAGGAGTCCCAGTCCCACCTATAAAGGTGATGTATTGATCTGCTGCCGATCATAGATTTGCTAGGTTCCTTTGTTCCATGCCTTATTTAAGTAACTGTCTGACTGTAAACCCTCAGAGGCCATTACAGCCTCCTGAAGCTGCTGGTCTTACTCATCAGCATGGTGTGTCTTTGTCTGGTCTTTGTCCTTTTCAAAACTTAATAAATGTTCTCCTTCGATTATATTTGAGATGTGGTCTCTCTCTTGTCCCCTAAAACAGAGCCTGCCATGGGAGAAAGGGCTGGCACTCTGTTCCAAGATCACAGATTAGAAACCCGATGGCCCCAGGTAAGGGGCAAGTCGAATCCCTCCACTCCTGTGGGAAACGCAGGGCAGCTCTACTCTGTCCTACAGGCTTACTGAGTCAGAATAGACTTGAAGGCAGGGAGTCTGACTTTCGGTTTTGTCTCCCTACAGGTTCCCCAGAAGCACAATGCTGCTTCCCGAGGTTCCCATTCTTCCCTGTATTGTTCAGAGTTGGTTATGACCCAGAATTTAATGCTTTTGCATAAACATCTTTCTGGTATTCTCTGCCTCCAGCCATTATCTGCATGACCTCAGGAAGGATATCCCTCATCCATTGTTCTCATCTGGATCCGGCCTGAATTTCTAGCAGCTCCCTATCAATGTATTGCCACTGTGACAACCATTTTTGAATGATCTTCAGCCAAATTTTACATGCACGTGATATTAATGACGTCCATCAACCGTTTTCACATTCTGTTCAGCTACCTTTCTTTAGTATAAGCACAGATATTTCTTCCAGTCTGTTAGCTCGGTAGCTCTCTACCAAATGACCTAGCAGTCATGAGCGCATGCTTCCAGCATGGCCGCCACTTGTTGAAACATTTCTATTGGTCTTCTGTCCACTTCTAGAGCCTGGTTGCTAGGCGCCATTGAGTCAGCCTCCAACCCACAGCGACCCTGTGCAAAACAGAAAAACAAACACACAAACCACTGCACAGTCCTGTGCCACCCTCACCATTGTCCCGTGCCTGAGCCCATTGATCCAGCTACGGTGTCACTCCATGGAGTTGAGGGCCTCCCTCTTTTCCCCACCTGTCCACTCTACCAGACTGATGTCCTTCTCCAGGGTCTTGTCTGTCAGTTTGTCGTACTGAGGTGGCTTGTGAGTCGCTGTGATGCTGGAAGCTATGTCTCTGGCACTTCAAATGCCTGCAGGGTCACCCAAAGGGAACAGGTTTCAGACTCAGCACAGACAAGGAAGAAGGACTGGGCTCCCCACTTCAGATGAAGCAGCTGTTCCCTGTACAGCTCCCGAGAGCCTTCCTTTCCCCCAGCACTGACAGTGCACCTGGGGCTTCTTTCCTACCGCGGCTCTCGATCAGATGCAACCTTCAGAAATGCCTTTGGTACTGTGACTCCAGGTAGTCCTTCCATCTTCTGTTTGCCCACAGAATCCTCCGTACTTCAACTTGAGATGTTTCTCCAGTTTTTTTCAGCTTGAGCAATAAGAAGCCCCGCACCTCCACCCCTTTGGGCTTTGTAACGCCTTTGAAATCTCTTTTTGAACAGTTTCCCATCATTTCATTCTAGCTTTTCTCCCGTTGAGAGCAAGTCTAGAGTCTGTCCCGGCATCCACTCTGCACGTTTCTTTCTTTTCTGCCTCGTTAGCGGCCTTCGGCTTTCTCCAGGAGTGAGATTCATGAAGATACCCTGCACTTCCCTTGGTCCTTAGTGCCGAATGCATTGCTTTTGTAAAGTGGTCTCAATTCGGGGGGAAAATACTCAAGGTCATATTTTGTTTGGTTCTTGAAAACTTGTTTTAATTTTCTCCAGTTTCAGCTTGAACTTGCATATGATCAATTGACAGTCTGTTCCACAGTCGGCCCCTGGCTTTACACTAATAATATTGAGCTTCCCCTTCCATTGTGTCTTCCCACAGATGTAGCTGATGCAGTTCCTCTGTATTCCACTTGGTCAGGTCTATAATGTATAGCTGCCACTGATGTTGTTATAAAATGGTTGTTGTTGTCGCTGTTAGGGGCTGTGGAGTGGGTTCAGACAGGAACCCCATCCGCACAGAAGGAAACACAGCCAGTCCCGCACCGGCCTCATACCAGTCCCTAGGCCTCAGCCCATTGTTGCAGCCACCTGTGTCCTTCCTCTCTTTTGTTGCCCCTCTCCTTTACCAACTATGATGTCCTCCTCCAGGGATTGGTCTCTCCTGACAACATGCCCAAAGTATACGGGGACACATTCTAAGGAGCATTCTGACTGTACTTCTTCCGAGACAACGTCTTCTTGGCAGTTCACAGTGCTTTACCTATCCCTCACCAGCCCCATCATTGAAACTTATCGCTCTCTGGGCCCTCCTTATTCAGGATCCAACTTTCACACGCACATGAGGGGATTGAAAATACCATGGCTTGGGGCGACCACACCTCAATCCTCAAAGTAACATCCTTCCTTTTCAACATGGTAAAGAGGCCTCGGGCAGTAGATTCACCCAAAGTCGTTTGATCTCTGCATCCATGATCAGTGATTGTGGACCCAAGCAAGTCGAAATCCTTGACAAAATCAATATTTTCTCCTCTGTTTATCAAGATATTACCTACTGGCCCAATTGTAAGGATTTGGGTTTCTTTACAGTGAGTTGGAAGCCATACAGAAGCTGCAAACTTTGATCTCCATCAACAAGTGCCTCAAGTCCTCCTTGCTTTAAGCAAGAAGGCTGCGTCATCTGCATATCACAGGTTAAGAAGCCTTCCTCCGATCCTGGTGCCACATTCTTCTTCTTGGTGTACTCCAGTTTCTCTGATGATTTGCTCAGCACACAGATCGAGTAAGTGTGGCGGGAGGATATGACCCTGACACATGTCTTTCCTGATTTTTAAACCACGCAGCATTCCCTTGTTCTGCTTGCAGAACTGCCTCTGAGTCCATGGTCACGTTCTCCAGGAACACAATGAAGTGTTGTAGAATTTCCATCCTACTCAAGGCTACCCATAGTTTGTTATTGTCCATGCAGTTCAATGCCTTGGTATAATCAATAAATTGCCAGTGACTATCTCTCTGGCTTTCAGCCAAGTTCCATCTGACAGCAACAATGATATCCCTTGCTCCATTTGCTCTTCTGAATTTGGCCTGACAGCTCGCTGTCAATGTGCTGCTGCCACTGTTGTTGGATGATCTTCAGCAACATTTTACTTGTGTGCGAGATCAATGATATTGCTCTGTAATTTGAGCATTTTGTTGGGTTATCTTTCTTTTGACTGGACACAAATATGCCTTTCCTCTAGTCAGTTGGCCAAGTAGCTTTTTTTCAATTTTCCTGGTATAGACGAGAGGGTAGTAGTCCACTCATGTTTGCGTGGAAATGTTCAGTAATGGTAGACTTTTAGAGTGTCTCTCTGGTAATGTCAGCAAGTGCAGAAATGATTGTGAGCATCAGGACGGCGGCAAGTGCCATCCTCACGAGTCTGTGGTCTTCTTGATGTTTTGCGTGGCTTCAGTGATAGGAAAGCAAACATCTTTGTGTTATCTTCCCATCCTCCATGTTGTCACGTGTCGACTGTTCCTTCCTTTCTAGGCCGGGGTCCAACTTGTGCCCAACGGGGAGTCCACCTACTCACTCCATTGACTGAAAAAACAAGAAGCAAATAGGCAAGGGCATTTAGCAAACCTGGATCCCAGACACCATTGTCACCCTTCCACCAGGTCTTCTTCAGATCAGCTTGCTCTGTAGGGGTCGAAACATGTTTATCTGCCCTAATGTTGGAAGCTTTTGATCGGGAGAAAAACAATTGAGTCAATAAAGCTAAATGAAGCTTGGCATGTACAGAATCACCTTTTGTCTCCCCTGCTTTTTAATAATTGAGATTTTAGAATGCCATGTGCCCATTCCACACGGGCTTGGCCTTGGGGGTTGTAAGGGATGCCTGTTCCATGATGCCTATTCCAATCTTGACAAAAACCATGAAACTGTTTGCTGGTGAAAGCAGAGCCACTGGTATTTAGGTATGTTGCGGTGCCCACCACAGTGAAACAGGACCGTAAATGGCTGATGACCTGTTTTGTGGATTCACCAGCCATGGCTGACGCCCATAAACATTCTGAGCAAGAATCTGTAGTAACGTGTACAGCTCCCGGGCATCCAAAGGAGGTACGTGAGTGACATCCATTTGCCAGAGAGCATTTGACTGGTCTCTACGTGGATTAGCTCCATCAGGTCCCTCGCTACGTGAGGCTTGCTGACAGTGAACGATGTATTCTCTGAAGATCTGTCTGGCTTGGACCCACGTTAGATGATACCTTTGTCTTAGGCAAGCAGCATTGCTGTGCAGTACACAATGTTCAGCCTTTGAGAGTGTGAGAGTAGCTAATGCCCTTTGAGCCAACCTGTCTGCTGTGGAATTTCCCATAGAAATCGGCCCTGGTAGCTGGGTGTGTGCCCTCATGTGTCCGACAAAGAACAGATGGAGACGGGGCCTTATTTGAGTTTGGAGGGTGGCGAACAACTTGCCAACGTCAGAGTGTGGATGTGGCTTCAGCTCCACTGCTTCACTGGAGGAACACACTCGTACTGTACACACTGAATCACCGGTTGCATCGATAGGCTGCTGTACATCTGTGAATAGTAGAACGAGCGGACATTTCTGTTTTCTGGGCAGAGGTGTGACAGTTTGACAGGGTCGAGAAGCAGGACCCCAGTAGGCCGCTATGCGTTACTGCAGCCTTCTGTCAAGTCAGTGGGGGCTCCCTCAAGGGGCCTATGGGATGAGACTGAGATGCACGGAGTTCATTTATGGAACTCCCAGAGCTTTCCTGGAGGGTAATGCCAGTCTAACTTTCCACAAAATTCTGGTAATGTTATCTGAAGTCTACAGAAAATTCTAAAAGCGTTTTTTATCTGAGCTGGAGTAAATGGCAAAATTATGACTGAAGGATCACACCCACTTAGTTGTTGGCAGCGATGCTGGCCTTCAGCAACCTCAAGCTGTTGTTTTCCCAAAAAGGCCACACAACTGGGGGCCGGTGTTGCCGCGATGTAGCCCCTCTAGAGGCGTTGTAGGCACTCCTCGTTTGCCAGAGTGGCAGTGGGGGTGACAGGAGTAAGATGACAAGATGAATGTTCTCACTTGGGTCGGCACGGTCAACCTTCCCCTGGCTGCGTTCTACAAACTGCAGCCCTTGGCAAGCTCAGGGCTGAGTGCTCTCGGGCCACCAAGTGTTTGAGCTCTTCTGTGGGGATCTCCAGTAAAGGTTCTACCCAGTTTATATCTCCTACTAGCTTTGGGAGGTCATTTAACAATTTTAGATGATCTTTCCTAGTTTCAAGTTCCTGTAGTCTAATAGTCATCCAATCCACTATTGTCCTGTACTGCACCCTGACTGGCTCCTCTCTTCCCTGTGACCCCTCTGTGAGGGGATGTCCAATTGTCTACAGATGGGCATTGGGTCTCCATTCCATGGCCCCTCGTTCGCATTGGGTATGGTTTTATTCTGGGTCATACTGTAGGGTTGTTGTACAACTCTGCCATATGTTTTCCTTGTTAACTTCTCCTAGTCTCTCTAGGTTAGAATCTGGAGGCCATTTTCAAAATGGTGGCCACTCCTTAGACCATTGTCTATGGCTCATGGTTGTGACCTTAGCTCCAGAGTTCAACATTCCTAAACACTTTTCTTCCCCAATCTCAAGTTCCACCTGAGGAGGCCTTTGCTTGACCACGATGGTGTCCCCAAACACTCCATGACCTATGAGGTCAGATGGCTCAGAAGCTCTTTCCCAAGTGGCTTTTATTTTACCAATAGAAATGTAAAGAAGCAAAATTAATTGACTTAAGCACTCTTCCTTCTTTATAGTGCACAGTGCTTCAGATTTGACCACTGCCCTATTTTTTCCTTCATAATCCTGATCGATACCTCCAGTAACAACCTGACCACCGTGAGAATGTAGGTCGGACCTTCCTAACAAAGGCCCTATAGTTCTTTTAGGCAGCAGACCCCAAATACCAGATTTAATAATCTCTGGTTTTAGCTTTTCCTCATAACTTTGATCAATAACTCCAATTTGAATGCCTTGAGTACTTTGGTTAAATTTCCCCAATAAAAGCTGTATTACTCTTTCAAGCAGAGGCTCCTGATCTTTGCTTTACCAAGCTGTTGGGGGGCACTCTTTAACTGTTATTGGCCAGTTAACTTTGCCCCAACATAAGCTGGGCTCTGAAAAGCTGATTCTAAACCCACCCTGTTCTGCATGGTGCTGCCGGCACTCTTTTGGAAAACGTCCGCTCTTTCCACAAGGAAACATTCTCTCTTAGGTTTGAGTTTCTCTGTCTACCTTTGAAAGCAAAAGAACTTCCTGGCATTGTTTAATAGCCTTGATTTTGGCTTTAGAATTAACTTCTGATGCAGTGATTCTCAACCTTCCTAATGCTGAGACCCTTTAATACAATTCCTCATGTTGTGGTGACCCCCAACCATAAAATTATTTTCATTGCTACTTCATCACTGTCATTTTGCTACTGTTATGAATCATCATGTAAATATCTGATATGCAGGATGTATTTTCATTGTTATAAATTGAACATAATTAAAGCATAGTGATTCATCACAAAAACAATACGCAATTCTATATTGTAAAATATTTATTTCTAATGACAATGAAATGAAATTTTGTCTTGAAGCATGGTGTAGCATGGGTAACAGTCTTCATGCAGGTACTCCTCATATGTGGGCGAACCCGCCTGGAGATGATAGAGGAGCGGTGTCTCAGTTCCTAAGACCAATGGAAATACGTGTTTTCTGGTCTTAGGTGACCCCTGTGAAAGGGTCATAAGGGTCATTTGAACCACAAAGGGGTCACGACCACAGATTGAGAACTGATGTTCTAAAGCTTTATCACCTTTAGGTCTTTGGAAGCTGCAGTCCCCAGCAGAGGCTTTGGGCAGGAGGTTTTGTTTAGATCAGAGGCCTTAGATAATGGATCAGTCCCTGCCTCATCAGCTGTTTCTAAAGTTTTGTCACCTAATTCATACTCATTCAGAGACTTTAGCTTGCTTGTCTAGGCTTGGATAACTAACACAAGATGTCTCACTAGACTGACAACCCTCTTTCTCTTCCTCCTGCAGAGGTTCTAAAATCAGGTGACCAGACGTCCCGCTTTTGGTGGGACAGTCCCGATTTTTAACAATTTTCCCCGTGTCCCGCAACGTTTTGAAAAAGTCCTGATTTTTGGAAAGAATGCACAAGCTAGGGTAGACAGTTTTTGGCTGCCATGTGGCTGTTTCACCAGGATATGAGTTTTATCAATGGTGTCCCGCTTTACCAATGTTAAAATCTGGTCACCTTATTCTAAAACCATCTTAACTTGAACCCACAGAGACCATGTCTCCACGGGGATATTCTCCCTATCTCTATGCTTTCTTTCTTTTTTTTTTTTTTTTTGTAGAAACTTGTCTTTATTTCCCATCAACCTAATTTCCATGGAAGAACAGTTTAGGACCACTCAGTGGTTGTTCCTACCCACTCGGTGGCCTGAGCGGTGGGAGCTGCGGACCAGTCTTCAGTTGCGGGCTGAGCGCTCCAGTCAGCGGGGAACTGCTGGATGGGCACGGAGGGCACCTGCACACCCTCAGACCAGTCGGCCACCTCGGGCTGAGCCGCAGTGAACTCGGGAGCAGGTGCAGTCCATTCGCCCTGAAACTCCTCCTTGGTCACAGCCTTTTCAGCAGCCGCCTGCTCTTCCTTTTCAATCTCCTCTGGGTCTCTGTAGAAGTAGAGGTCAGGCATGACCTCCCACGGGTGCTCGCGGGAGATGGTGCCCCGCATGCGCAGAACTTCCCGGGCCAGCATCCACCACATCAGGCCCACCGAGTGAGCTCCCTTGTTGTTACACGGGATGGCAATGTCCACGTAGCGCAGAGGAGAATCTGTGTTACACAGAGCAATGGTGGGCAAGTTAACGTAAGAGGCCTCAGTGAGGGGCTGGTGGTCAGCCCTGGGGTCAGTCACCACTAGGAGCCGTGGCTCCCGGAAGGCTGCCTGGATCTGGTTAGTGAAGGTTCCTGGAGTGAAGCGCCCGGCGATTGGAGTAGCTCCAGTGGCGGCAGCAAACTTCAGCACGGCGCGCTGGCCGGTATTCCTGGAAGATATGACACTGACGTCGGCAGGGTTTTCAATGGCAACGATGGCGCGAGCAGCCAGCAGAAGCTTCTCCCAGGTCCTCTTCAGGTTTATGATGTAGATGCCGTCACTTTTCCTTTTGTAAATGTACTGTTCCATCTGGAAGTCAAGGTTGGTGCCACCTAAATGGGTTCCTGCAGCCAGGAACTTGAGGACATCCTCCTCCTTCATCTGCAGGACGTCAAGGGCTCCGGACATTGTTAAAAGTTTCCCTTTAAGTTACGACGGGAACCAGGACAACGCCGTATGGACCCTGCTCTGGGTAGCGCGGAAAGCTCTATGCTTTCTTTAAGCTTGTACCGCCTTCCTCCCAAGTTCCTAGATTGAAAGTTCCTTCCTCTGGGAACCATGGATTATACTGTTTTGACTTGTAGAAAACCTTGCATCTCTTTGTTACTCTTATGCTCAGTTTTGGTTTGTTTGTTTGTTTCAGTAAGTGGATAAGCATAATATTGTAAGTTTCAGGTTTACTTTTACCTCGCCCTATTGTCCTCTTTAAAATACTTACTCTATTATTATTATTATTACTAATACTAACCTGCTAGTCCCCCAGCCGGATCCTCACTTCAAACAATCTCCCCATTCACTCCACTTTTGATGTGTTAACGCAACCATTGCACGGAGTAATTTCTCCTCCGGGAGACCATCCCTTGTCCCTGTTATGTGGCGCCAAATCATGGGGCATCAGCCTCCACAATCAAATGGCTTCAAGGGGCTGTTGTGTAATTGAGGGGTAAAATTAAAGAGACATCAGACAAGATAAAACATGCGATTGCTCACCTCCGGACATCAGGACTTCAGCAGCCAGAGCCACGCAAAGAGAGAGAATATATTTCCAACCAAGGTTTAAATACACTCAAGGGGTGTATAAGTCCCCCCTAATTATAGGTACCCACATATATAACAGGAAGGGGCTGTACAATAGGCATAAGTGCGACAGGAAGGGCTGAGCCAGGGGTGCACATGCAATAGGAGGGGAGGCACTAGAGGCAGACATGTGGCAGGAAGGCACACAAGTTACAAGATGGGCTTGGCAGCCTGACCTTAGTCCTCCCTGAGTTGGCTTGACTTTAGGTGTCTTTGGGCTCTCCTCCAGGGGAGCCATCCATTATCCTTATCAGAAGGGAGTGGGCTCTACTTAGGGTGGACAGACTGCTCAAGATGGCTGATAACCCTTTAACCAGTTGACCTCCAAGTGTAGTTTGTATATGCCTTAGATTTGGCATATATTAGGGGGGGGGGAACAACCTGGGGAATAACTTTTCTGCTGCCCACACACCTAGACTGAATCTTAGATCAACTTCAGACTTTGTTAGTTGGTAAAAGTCTTCCATTTATTTACCCTTGTTATTAAGGACTGTTGTATAAATCTGAGTAGCAGCCAGCCGTATTCAGTGGTCATCCGTGTAGGCAAGGTGAGGTGCATTGAGTGAGATGCTGTCCTTCTTCAATCAGTCCCTCCTGGCATCGTCTGGTCAGCTCGCTAATGCCAAGGGCAGTTACCTTGATTTCACCTGGATCACGTCCAATTGTCCTGACGTTCTGACTGTTAGTGGACATACAAAGCTGTTTCTCTCTCTTGGAAGTCAAACTCCGACCATGGAATTCAAGCAGACTCTCCTGAGGCGGCAGCTCTCCCTGCTGTGGTACTTTGAGGCTCATCTTCCCGCCACTCCAGACAGTGCCCAGCTGCCCGTTTGTCCAGGAGCAGATCGCCAGGCCCCCTCCCGAGTCTAAGTCGGGAAGGACCCCTGGACGTGCCCGCTGACTCCAGCAGCGGGGCAACACGCAGCTAACCACCCAGAAGTTCTCCATCTACCTCCGAAGCAACAGGAGCTGAAACCTCTCTGGGGTTGGGGTTCAGCTCTCCTCAGACGCTCAAAGAAGGCCGTCTGTGTCGGGGTTCACGCACAGGACAGGTGGGGAAACTGAGGCTGAACTCACTGCACCAGGTTTACTGCACAAGGGTGTCTAGGGTTGGCACGTTCCTTCGCCTCCAGCTAATGGCGTTCCCGCCTCGCCTTGGCCCCACCCCCACCAAAGCCCCGCCCACCACCCCACCGCAGGCCTCGCCCATCGGGCTATAAACAAGCCCCGCCCACTCCCGCCCCGCCTCCGGCCAGGACCGAGACCCCGCCCGCCTCCCGCAGTCCAGCAGAGCGAGCACCGAGCGAGCGCCGAGCTCGCTGGAGGAGCTGGTCCGCCCACGCGCAGCAGCACCATGAGCGCCCCAGCAGCCGCCCCGATCTTCGCCCCGGGCGAGAACTGCAGCCCCGCATGGGGGGCTGCGCCCGCGGCCTACGACGCGGCGGACACGCACCTGCAGATCCTTGGCAAGCCGGTGATGGAGCGGTGGGAGACGCCGTACATGCACGCTCTGGCAGCAGCTGCTACCTCCAGAGGTAGCCTGGGTAAACTGAGGCTGGCGTCGCCAGCGACTCTCCGAGCCTCTGTGCGCCCGCCTGAAAAGTGGGCTGCAAGCAGGGCTGGGAATGGCCGGCACTGGGAACTTCCCTCCAGGTGGGGGTGGGTTTGCTGAGGCAGGGACCCCGCTGGGTGAGCCAAGCTGGGCACGTGATGGGACTCCGTGCACCCTCCCTCCCCCCACTGCCCGGCCCCCCCTCCGCCTGCCAAGAATAGCCCGGAAAAGTTGAGCGCAGGCGACAGGTGCCTGCGGCTCTGAGGGGTGCCCAAGGGTGTGTGTGTGTGTGTGTGTGTGTGTTGCCTGCAGCCCTGATGGGTGCCCAAGGTGTGTGTGTGTTGTGTTGTGTTGTGTTGTGTGTGTGCCGGGGGCGGGGGACCAGCGGGAAGGAGGGGAGTGGCGGGGTCTGAGGGAATGTCTCTGGGCATTGGGCCTAAGAGTCCCCACCAGACAAAAAGGTGGCAATTGATAGGGGACTGCTTCGTTCTGTTGTCCAGTGGGGGCTCCACCCCAGATTGTTCCAGGCTGTGGGGCTTGAAACTGCCCTGGCCTTGTCCAGGGAGAAAAGTAACCAAAGGAGATAAGTCCCCGCTCAGGCAGCGTGGGCTACGCTCAAAGTCCAAGGGCCTGGCCTCCCTGTCCAGCTGGGCCCTAGAACAGGCCACCTGGCTCCCTGTCTAGCTGCTGGCCCCTGGCCAAGGCCCACAGTGCCCTTTCTGGAAAGTCTGCCTTCCAGCTGCTGGCCTCTGCCATGCCGTCCCATGTGGGCAGGATCGTTCTCACGGCCAGGCTCCCTGGCCCCCACCCCAGCATAGCCTGTCGCTTCCCCATGCCCTGTGTGTACTCAGGCGGCCGTGTCCTGGAGGTGGGCTTCGGCATGGCCATCTCGGCCTCCAAGGTGCAGGAGGCGCCCATCGACGAGCACTGGATCATTGAGTGTAATGACGGCGTTTTCCAGCGGCTGCAGGACTGGGCCCGGGAGCAGCCCCACCAGGTGCCTCTGCCTGCAGACCCCCACCCCACCCCGCCCCCTCCTGTGGGCAAAGGTTTGCCCTGCAACCTCGCAGGGGTGGCCTTGTCCCCTGGAAGCTCCTTCCCAGGCTCTTGCTGAGAGCAGAGACCCCGGGGCCACTCTGACCCTTGGTATTCTTTTCAAGGTTGTCCCTTTGAAAGGCCTGTGGGAGGAAGTCGCGCCCACTCTGCCAGATGGACACTTTGATGGTGAGGGCCCTGGGGGCTGGCAGGGACACCCAGCACAAGGCTCACGTGCCTCTCTCGGGGTACCTCTGCCGGGTCTCCTCTGGTGACCCCACCCCTTTGTTGTGGCAGAAGCCCCTCCCTCTGAGGTGACCCTGGTCTGACAGAGTCCGGAGAAGCTGGTCAGGGCATGTGGGGGCACAGGGTAACACCCAGCCGTGGTGCTGGGGAGCACAATGCTTTGAAGGTGGTAGACCACCCAACCTGAGGGACCCTTCTCCTGAGGAGGGGCTGGGGTTCTGCCTCCAGGCTCACCATCTGATGCCTAACCCACTGTGCCACCAGGGCCCACTAAGCCCCACGGTCATAGTCAGTTCTGACTTCCGAAGGGCCCGTGTAAGCCTTCTGAGCCTAGACATCGAAGGGGCAGCCTCCCTCATCCTACCTCGCAGTGGTTCGCCTCGGGTTAGCAAGCAGCCTGCCCTGGGCAGTTCGGAAGGCAGCACAGAGGTCCAGAGCTAACATCCACCTTCCTCCCCAGCTGTCGTGTCTGCTCTTTACAGGGATCCTGTATGATACGTACCCACTGTCTGAGGACACCTGGCACACGCACCAGTTCAACTTCATCAAGGTGGAGCCGAGAGGGTGGCTGGAGCCCCACCCCCGGTCAGGGCTGGGTGCTGAGGGGCCACTGGGAGTGGAAGTAAAGCCTGTTCCCCCCTCCAGGGCCATGCTTTCCGCCTACTGAAGCCTGGGGGCGTGCTCACCTACTGCAACCTCACATCCTGGGGGGAGCTGATGAAGGGGGCTTACTCAGACATCACTGCCATGTTCGAGGTACAGGCCCCCAGCTGCCAGCACGCATGGTGCTCAACACCAGGCCGGAAGTCTGCGTGTTGGCGTGGGCATGCCCCGGGTTCCCTCAGTCTCTCCCAGCCTGTGTGGCTCAGGCGACCCTGGACTGTGGCTGTGTCTTGTCTGTCCTCCTGTGGTAGTGGGTCCATCCACACTGCCCTTATTTCACGAGGATGCCTGCTACTGGCTTTAGTTCGGTCTGGCCGGGCCACTAACCAGGGCCATATACCAGCAAGCCCCACACCGAGGTGCTGGTACAGGACACTGGCCCGCCTGGTACAGGTGGCGGCTTTCCTGGGATCCACTCAGAAATCTAGCCAGAGCCCTCCCTAGCTCAAGGACCTTCTATGTCTCCCCAGTGCCCTGGATACAGCCACACCGCCCTGCCCTCTATTTCTGCCATTGCTGTGGGTTTAGCTCTGGGTCCCAGGGCCAGAGGTGGAGGCCAGCCAGGTTCCTAGGAGAACGCTGGGGCCAAGGGCAAAAGGGTAGGGAAGTTGGAGGGACCCCCCATCCCAGGGGTGGGCACTTGTAGGCCCTGTTTAAGGGGAGGCAGGCAGGGTGCAGAGACAGGGCCCCATGTCCACCTGGCACCTTCACCCTCTGCCTGGCCAGGAGACACAGGTGCCGGCGCTGCTGGAGGCAGGGTTCCGGCGTGAGAACATCCGCACGGAGCTGATGGCGCTGAGGCCGCCGCTGGACTGCCGCTACTACACCTTCCCCCAGATGATCACGCCTGTGGTGACCCGCCACTGAGCCAGCCGTCTGTCAACTGCATCCCAACCCCCGTGGGAGTACCCCTCCCTCTGACCCAGGGCTGCTGAGCTGGAATAAACAGATGTGTGGTTCTATTTTGCAGGGATCCGGTACTCTGCAGCCCCCACCCACACTGTGCAGACTAGTTAACTTCCGATGGCAGACTGATCAGGGCTTAGTGAGGCAGGGGTGAAAATGATGTGCCCCCACTCATCCCGGTTCACCTGGAAGGGGCCTGAGGGGCAGCACCAAGGCCTAGGCTTATTGGTCTCTCATGCAGTCAGGCACTTTAACCCTTCCTGCTGCCCACAGCATAGCACATGCTCCCCCAGCCCAGTGGGGTCCTCATTGACCACAGGGCACAGCTTGTCTCGTGCCCCCCTCCAAGCTCACTGTGCCTGTGTGTCTTCCCACCCAGGGGTCAGCCTGGTGCCATCAGTGCCCCTACCAGCTCCCTAGCTGGCCACAAGCCAGAGAATAACCCTCTGTGCACAGGCCAGATGGTGGCAGGCAGGGTTAGCACCTGCCGGCCCCCGCACCCGCGCGAGATGCAGCCTCTGCCAGTCCAGGTGGGGATGAGAGCATGTGCTGGGGGGTGGGTGGATGTTGCTGCCCCTTCCAGGCCCGGGTGCAGTGACCATGCAGGATGTGGGGGGGGGGGCTTCCTCGTGGCAGGGTTGAGTTAGTAACGGTGTGGACAGCCAGGGCCGTGGTGGTCAGGGTTATGCAGGCAGGGACACCTGCGGGAGGTGCCAGGACATGGAGGATGAGGGCAGGCAGTGCAAAGTCAGGATTACTGCTGGTGAGGACGCAGTGCTGGAGGAGTAACAGTTTATTAACAGTGGACGGCAAAGGGCTCCGGGCAGAGCGATGCGGCGTCGGGGCTGGGTCGTGAGGCCGCCTGTGTGGAGGGGACCGGCGGCGGCGGCAGCAGCGCTACCTGCGGTACCAGATCTTGAGCCTCTTCTCGCGCTTGATCTTCTTCTGCAGCTGCAGGATGCCGTAAAGCAGCGCCTCGGCCGTGGGCGGGCAGCCTGTGGGCCACACCTGAGTCCCCGCCTGCCCCCGCATTGGGGGGGAAGGGGGTATCCTGGGCCCCCACCCTCCCCAGGTCACGGCCCTCCTCACACTGCCCAGGTGGGTAGAGGGGCCTCAAACATTCTCAGAATGTCGCTGGTTTCTGACTCGCTCACCCTAAGGATACCCCACCATTACCTGAGCTATCATTCATTCACTGACTGCTGCCAGCCGGACACATGCACACACCGACCCTACCACCCGGGACACACAGCCCGTCCCGCCATCACTGCCCCAGGGGCACAGTGACAACCCCCAGCTCCCTCCCCTGAGTGGAGCCGGCCTGGGCTCCAAACTCATTCAAGTGGTTCCAGACAGCTGTGGGGGTGCAGGGACACCGGACCCTGTGCACCCTCGGGAGGGGCCTGGGCACTTGCTCCACTAGCCCTGCCTGCTGCTGAGCTGGAACGGGCGGCCTGGTCCTACCTGGGACGTAGATGTCGACAGGCACGATACGGTCACAGCCCCGCACCACCGAGTATGAGTAGTGGTAGTAGCCTCCGCCGTTGGCGCAGCTGGGAACAGAAACAGGCTGAGGGCAGCTCCGCACAGGCCACACCTGACCTGCACCAGCTCCCTGGGCAGCCGAGGGAGGGCTCAGGTGGAGACGGGGGCAAGAGCAAGGATGGGGGGAAGCTAGGCTTTCTGGATCCTTGAGGCTGATGAACTCTTGATAAGCCAGAAACACCCCTGAAGTCTCCAGACACTCAGTCAAGTGTCGTTGCGGGTGTGGGGTCAATGTGACAGATCACAGGAAGCTCAGGAGACGGGGGCTGTGGCCATGGGGGGGGGGGCAGCTGCACACTGGTAGGCTGGAGGTCTCGGGTGTCCTGACGACACTGGGCAGGGCTGTGGGGGTGGGTGGGACCCATGGGTGGGTGGGACCCATGGGTGGGTGGGACCCATGCAGCATCTGTGGTGCAGGGCAGGGGCCTCGGTTCCCATCGTAGCTCGTCTGTTGCAGCTGTGGCCCTGCTTACCTCCCCATGGACACCACGTAGCGCGGCTCAGGCATCTGGTCGTACACCTGGAGAGACGGAGCCGGGGGAGGGGTGCTGGTGTGGGACACGGTGCTGGGTGCAGGGCACCAGGCACTGTGAGGAGGGTGGGGCTGGTTATGAGGCCCACCTTGCGGAGCGCGGGGGCCATCTTGTTGGTGAGTGTGCCGGCCACGATCATGACGTCAGACTGGCGTGGGCTGGCACGGAAGACGACACCAAAGCGGTCCATGTCGTAGCGCGGAGCTGCCATGTGCATCATCTCCACAGCGCAGCAGGCCAGGCCGAAGGTCATGGGCCACATGGAGCTCTGGGGATGGGGAGGGGCAGAAGTCAGCACCTGCGGGGCAACGTGCTTGGGGGCTCACACAGGACAATTCAGGCCCTTGACTCCCAGGAAAGCCCAGCCCAGGCAGCAGCACCAGCGGGGCTAGAAGGGACGGCAGGGAGGAGGTGAGAAGGGCGCTGTCCACTGTGGGCGACCAGCAAGGCCGACAAGTGAAAACCAATTTGCTCTGCAAACATTCACCCTGTCTTAACCCTCGGCTAAATGGAGCGTGGGCCTTGGAGGGGATGTGATGTCAGCCCAGCCAGAGGGCAGTGGAGGGGGTGCGCTCAGGGTCCATGTGCAGAGAACCCAGGAGAGCCCATCAGGACAGAGCTGTGTGGACATGGTTCTGTACGTGCACATATACAGCCATGGCCTTGGGGACAGGGGGCTTACCCGGCGGGCCCAGTTGATGAGGTCATCCAGCTTGGCCACCACATACTCGCCTCGGCTTCTGGGAAAGGCAGCTGGCTTGGGGGCCAGAGCTCCGGCCTTAGGCACAGCGGGCTGGGCACTGGACATGGAAGGTGTTGGCTGGTCAGGGAGACAGGTCGGAGTAGGGCTCCAGCCACCAGCCAGCCACCCTTGGGCCTTGGGTCCAAGCAGCTCCTCAAGAGCAGGACAAAGGGGGTAGGGAGCTGCCTGACCTGCAGGTCTCAGCCCCCTCACAGGAGCCCGCGGCCATGGCCGCTCAGGCACTCAGTCTCCCCATCTGAGGCAGATTCAGCTTCGGCTCCTTCATAGGAATGGGCGATCTCTGGGTCAGGGGCAGGGACTCACCTGCTCGGACGGTCAGTGGCTACACTCTGGTGGACGCCTCGGGCCTGCGCAGTTGTGCCCACACTGAGGCTGCTGGGAGTCAGAAGCCTGAGTGAGGCTGAGGGATGGGTCAAGTACTCGCTGCCCTGAAGAAGCCAGTGGAGCCTTCTCTCCAAGGCCCTAGTCACACCTGTCCTTCCCAGCCTGCCAAATCTCTGGTGCACACATTGAACTAACCCATGCCAGGCTGTGAAGATCGACAGGCCAGGCAACTGCCCCTGCAGCCCCCACAGCCCCCCAGCTGCATGGCATTCGGGGCCATGTGCAGAGCACAGTCACCATGGCCTGTATGTGACACACAAGAGACGAGGAGCCTGGGCAGCTGTGGGGCAGGGACCAGGACCAATTTAGCCCCCGGTGTGCGCATGTCACTGCGGTCTTATGGGCACATCCACCGGCTCACGCCTGCTATCTGGCGGCTGCTGTGTGAAGATGGAGCTGAGTGGTCACAGCACAGACTGCCCTGTGAGACCGCCAGCTGCCCACCTGCCCGGTGCAGACACCCTGCCCCTTGCTGAACACAAGTCTAGAGAAGGCCCAGCTTCACTGTAAGCTTTTCCACTTCTGTTTTGTGACAGACCAATGTGCACTTCACAGTTAAAATCAACCCACACCCCCGCCTTCCAGTGGATTCTAACTCACAGGGACCCTGCAGGGCGGGGAGGAAATAACTGTACCTTAAGGGCCTTCACAGACGCAGACTCCCCTCACCCTCAGCTAGAACACAGCCTTTACCAGACCGTACAACGGAGCCAGCCCGAACTTGTACCCTGCTAGAAGTACCGGCTGACCACCTCGCCCAAGCGTCTAGGGGTCAGCTCGGGCCACATGCCCCCACTGCCTTTCTTGGGCAGTGAGGGGTGAGTCTGTGCCTGCCTCCCACGGCCACAAGACTGCCACACCACCCCCATGTGGGCTGTCCACCCAGAATCCAGCCGCAGGGGCTGAAGCTCTGTGAACCGCCCCCAGCCCACACGCTCGCCCTCCGGATGGCAGGGCGGGCCATCAGGGTTGGTGGTCGGTGCCGGTACTCACCGCAGACAGAGGGTCTGGAGACGGACCAGGCCAGGAGCTGCAGAGAACCAAGGGTTGAAGGGGGGCAGTGAGGCTGGCAGCTGAGAGCATGCTTGCACCCCACCCACCCCCACAGCCATGTGACCCTAGTGACCCCTCCTCTCCACACCATGGGCTTTAGCCAGCTCTCTGACAGCATTTCCACTGGCCTTTCTCTGACAGTGCCCGCCACCCAGTGGTTTCACTCCCCAGTCAGGCACAGGTAGCTGCTGGCAGGAGCTCCATCTGTTCCGGCCAGTGTACAGGGAGGGAGGAACCGCCAGGCCCTGGTGCCCTGAGTCTGCTCCAGCACAGAGCAACCCAGGTACAGGGAAGAACCCGTCAGCCCTGTGCTAGCCTCCTTGTGCTCAGTGGTGGACCACTGCAATTCTGTGCCACCCCAGGGGGCAGGGGGACACAAGACATGACCTCCCTCTAACTGTCCCAAGGTCAGGAGCCCAGCCTGGCCTCCAGGTGGGCCTACCTGGCAGCCTCTTGGTGATAGAGGGGCATGCAGCAGATGTCACCTTGCTCAGAGGCCAGGGTGTCCTGCCTAAGGGGGGGGGGTGCTGTCTCCTAGGGTCTTATTGGAGGGTTTGGCAATGTGGCTATGGCGGGGACTTTGGGGATCACACTGCAGTGTGTGGAGGTATGGCAATGGAGGGGGTCTTCGGGATCAGGCAGAGGGTCTGGCAATGAGACATTTTTTTTGGGGGGTGTTGATCCAGGTCAACTGATTGACAGTCCATGCTGAGCAAACACCCCGACAGACACAAGAGTGACATGCCAGGCCTGGGCGGCAGTGCACGTGGAGTGGCCCATGTCCCCGGGAGCGAGCAAGGGTGATGCTGCCCATAGGACTCTGAAGGGGCTTCCAGCAGAAGGGGTTGGTCAGGATGAGAGAACCCTGACCAGTAGGTTGGGCAGGGAGAGATCAGAAAGGCCAGGGCCCAGCGGGTGGGAGGCTGAGGGGAACCTGGGGCTCCAGGGCAGAGGTCAGCTGCCCTGGTTCACACAGCCTTCAACCTTGAAACTCCTCTTGTTCAAACGGGCTGCCCGCCAACCCTGACTCCGACCTTGTGCAGGCCTGCCGCATCTTGCTGCCCCCATCCTCTCTACCCTACCCCTCCCCTTCCAGTTGGGCAAGGAGGTCAACTACACTCCCCTCCACTCTTGTGGGTGCCGCCCCTCTCTGCACCTCAGTTTCCCCACCAGAGTCAGCTCACAACAAGGCAGAGGACTACATCACACCTCTATAGGGTAGCTGTGTGTCAAATCAATTGGATGGCCGAGGAGTTGGTCACAGCGGGCATTCCAAGGCAGGGGTCAGTGACCCTGCGCGCTGTCACTCTGGGGACCGCTAACTGAAAGGCTACGGGGCCATATCCACGCCCAAGAGAAGCCTGGCGACTGCTTCCAAAAGTGGGTGCCATCTGCACCCAGCGGGTCCTTGGAAGGGCTGCCCAGCTCGACCGGGATCCCCAGAGGACTGGGTCTGAGCGGCCATGAAGGCGAGTGGCTGTCACCAGCCCCTCACTGACGCCCCATCGCACCCCGACCTGAGGACAGGCGTGGAGCAGGGCTGAGGCCGAGCTGCCCGTCCCTTGGGGAGGGGTTCGGCCTGGGGGTTCAGAGTCCCGGCCCTCCGGGATCTCAGTTACCGGGTCAGGTGGGGCAACCCCTGGCCTGCCCCTCTGGGCACTTCGGGGGCAGCACCTCTCGGCGTCCCTGGGCCTCGGGGCATTGGCGGGCTCCCTCCAGCCTCCGCCCCAGCGCCCTCCCGGGGATGCGGGCCGGCGCGGTGCCCCGCCGGGGTCAGTTTCCCTGACCGCAACCAGCGCTCAAGGCCCTGGCTCGCCGCCCGAGGACCGCGGTGCGGGCGCCCGGAGCGCCTCGTTCTGACTCTCGATCTGCGGCCACAGCCGGCGGCCCAGACCCCGACCCCGGCCCGGGGCCTCGAGCCGCCGCGGGCGCCGCGCTCACCAGACAGCGCCGCCATCTCGGGCTCGGCCTTCAGACAACCTCTGAGGTCCGCTCTCTTGGCGCTCCGGGCGCCCGTGCGGCTGCCAAAGAGGCTCGGCTGGAGCGTGGAAACAGGAGCCACGGCCGCACGTTCCGTCGCACTTCCCATCCCCACGCCGAGCGCCCCCACTCCCAGCGCTCCCCCCTCCCACCCCCGACGACTCAGAAGGAACAAAGGGGTGCACTGGGCCTTGGTGTGCCGTAAAAACCCACAAGGCACCCGTTCACACCTCGGAAAGCATTGAAAGGAAAAAACGAAAAATAACGGATGCACGTCCCTGGGTGGGCTCGAACCACCAACCTTTCGGTTAACAGCCGAACGCGCTAACCGATTGCGCCACAGAGACGGCACTGCAAGCCGCTTCTCCACGCGGCCCTTCGAAGTAAGTGCAGCCGGCCTGGGCAGACGACGCGGCGAGGGGCGGAGTCCAGGCAAGAGCAAAGACTCACCCGGTGGCCGAAATAGCTCAGTTGGGAGAGCGTTAGACTGAAGATCTAAAGGTCCCTGGTTCGATCCCGGGTTTCGGCAGCGGGTAGTGCAGCTACATGGGAGTAGTGTTGCCTTTTGTTCCAGTCTTTGTTCCTTTTTGCCTTCCTCAGAATCTAGAATCGTTAGATTTCAAAACATGTTCTCCTTTCTTGGAAAGCATCTCTTAAAAAAAAAAATGTACTTTACCATGTATGGATTGTGATAAGAGTTGTATGAGTCCCTAATAAAAGGTTTAAAAAATATATATGTACTTTACATAGCAATTGTACAATACTGCTTGATGTAATTGTGCCGTGAAATGGTATGATGTTTGGATTAACTCCTAATAAAATAGTTTGGAAAAAATTTAAATGTACATTTAAATAATATATACCTACTTAAAGCATCTCCTTTTAAAATATCTTTTATACGTAAGTTTATATAAGCTTAAATATACATGTTTTAAATTAAATAAGAATACTTAATATATAATAATTAACATAATTGTGGCTAAAATGTCGAGGTGTCATGGAGTTGGTCCCAACTCACAGGCACCCTATGCACAACAGAACGACAGGCCACCGCACCGCTCCCTCTCCTTGAGGGCCTTCCTCGTTCGTGCTGCCCTCTGCTTTAAAGCAGGATGCCTTTCTCCAGAGGCTGGTCTCCTGACAACTTGGTCCAAACTCCGTGAGCTGAAGGCTCACCATCTACATTTTTTCCCGTTACTTGATATGTTTATTATTCAAAATGGTTCATTTGTATTTATTTAGCATTCTGGCTCTGTGCTTGTGCCTTGGACATTTTTACAACGATTTCCTGCCCCTTAATGAGGAAAGCATGCTTGATCCCTGCCTTGGACACAGCATGCATGGCCCTGCTGACACCACGGACGGACCCCTCACTGTCAGCCTGGGCACATGCCACAGGCAGCTTTTGGTGCTTTACCAACCTTCTTCGTAGGAAGGTAAGCAATTCTATTACCAGGGTGGGGACAGTCTGTTTGTGTTAGAGGCTGTATAGGTCAGATGCTGAACCATTCTGAATGCCTCCGTGCAGCTTCCGGGAGGACGAAGATTGGCCATCGACATTTCCAAGGAGCACTTGGCTGTATGTCTTCCAAGAGAGACCCAAACACAGCTTTCACACTCTTGACACTGAGTTCTGATACTGACCACATGGCCATGCTGGGCCCCCAAGTTGCTTTGCTCTTCCATTACCATAAATGCAAAGCTCCCCACCCCAATGCCAAAAAACCAGCTCCCGCTCCCGCGATCATGCAGTGTTCATTCACCCTGCAGTGAAGCTGTCTTTCCTCCCAGGAGTCCAGGCTGTGGCTCCCTCAGAGCTGAGGCCCTAGACTGGGATGTGGGGGTGTGGTGTGTGTGTGTGTGTCAGAGCAACTGGAAGGCTTTTTATTCCCACCACCAAGGCTGTCAACAGGACCCCAGCTATACTTCCTGTCCCCATGGCTCCCTTCTGAAACCCTAGGGGCTGGAGCCAGTGGCTCTGCAGTGAGAAGCAAGGCTGGCCTCAATGTCAGGCCCTAGGTGGCTGGTGTTTACTGAACTTTTTATTATGGGCAGGGAGCAGTGGTGAGCTGAGCCAGGCTTGGCCCCTGTCCTCAGGGACCTGAAGGTCCCTTGGGGCAGAGAGGGGACTAGGATGTGGGGAGTAGCTGGGAGGGGAGCAGCCACCCAGGCCCAACGTGGCTGCCCAGTGGGATGTGGGCTGAAACTGTAGGGGATGTGGAGGGACATGCTTAACAGGAATTCCAAGTCCTTTCCCTTGAAAGACCAGCAGTCAGTTGAGTTGATGGCAGCCCCAGGTGTCAGGTAGAAGTGGGGCGTTCAATGGCTGGCTTCTCAGGTGATCTCCAGGCACCTCAGGGTGGACCTGGGGGCGGGTGCTGACCCCTAACCCTCCTAGCAGCAGCCACTCTTCTTCCAATTTACAGTTTTCATCTAAACTGACGTTTTGTTTCAGCATGCGCTAGTCTCAGACACATGCACGCCCGACCAACTAGAAATGTCTCAGTTGTGCCTCCCATTTCCCAGAGGCCGGGGGATGGGGTGGGGGTACACAGTCACTGCCTGCAGAACCCCTTTGTCTGTGCAGACCACCATTTGCTGTGGGGGCCCCATGGATGTGGTTTCTGGTGGGTGGCTGTGCTGCAATCTTCTGCCTTACTGCCGAGTCGGAGTTGGGGGTCCTTGTATTTGGTCTCCTGTCTGTGGTGTGGGAGAAGCTGCAGGAAGTGGGGAGCTGTGAAAGGATTGTGGGTGGCAGCGGCCATACTTGCTGGATCAGGCTCCTTTCTGGGCAGGGAGTGCGAGAGATTTGAGGGTCCTCAGAGAAGCGTGGAGGAGCCCTGGTGGTATCCAAGGTTAAGCATGGGGCTGCTAATTGCAAGGTCTGGCTGGGCCAGCCCCTCTGCAGGAGGAAGGTGGCCTCAGAAACCATGGAGCAGGTCTCCTGGGTCCCCATGAGTGGATCAACTTGATGGTGGTAGGCAGGGAGCAGCATCCCTGATGGTCCCTCATGAGACCACCTCCCACACCTCATGGCCGCCTGTGTTGTCTGCCCACCCCTAGCCCCCGACCTGCACTGTGTGACTGCCATGGGTTGCCCGGCATCCCCCTATCCCCAAACTAAACTCATTGCTGTCAAGTCGATGCCGACACACAGCAGTGATAGAGGACAGGAAGAACCGCCCCATAAGTCTCCCGGACTGAGACTTTACAGGAGAGGAGGCTGGGTGAGCAGGGAATAGGGGCAGCTCTGCCAGGGCGGAGAACACCCACCGTCATGATTGTCACAGCTGCACTGGATGCTCAGGCTGTGCAGGGTGTTCCCCCAGGTCAACTGCTGAGGGAAGCCACCTCCATGTAACAACACAAGTGTTGGGACTGGGGACAGAGGCCCTTGCACCCTCAGTGCAGAGACCTGGCCTTGGTCACCGCCTGGCTGCTCTTGAATCCCAGCCCAGAGAAGCTGGGAGAACTTGGCAAGGTGCTGCAGTACTGATGGCTGATGCCCGTGGAGCATCAGTGTGGCTGGCAGTTGAGTGAACTGGGGCGGGGTGAGGAGGTGGGAGCGATGACACCACTCAGGACCAAATGACTCGATAAAGATGCTGTTTGGGGAAGGGTGGGCCACATGTGAAGCTGCCAATGGAGCCCTAAGGGTGAAGGCCCATCTCCCCTCAGTCAGTGGCCACGTTGTAGGACATCGCAGGCCAGATGACTAAGGGGCAGTCTTTGGGGGTCAGTGGACCCTCCCTGTCCTGTCTCAGGGGATACTGGGTGATGCAGGAATCTGTGGTTGTAGTGCTCTAACAAGGGCGTGCAGGCAGGAGTTAGCGCTCAATCTGGTGCACAGGACCGGCTCCCGAGTCAGCAGTGCTGAGGTAGGGGCCCAGGGTGGTAGAGTGGAATGGTTGCTATGGTTGATTAAGAAAGGTGGGAAGCTGGAGGCAGCTGCGGGGAGGGAACCCTTTGGGGGCAGGGGTGCAGAGCCAGTGAGCTGTGGACAGTGTGCTGAGGTGGGGAGGCTATGGACAGCTGGAAGAACGTTCAAGGACCAGCATTCTGCAATTTCCTCTCAGGACCTTCTTAGAACACGCAATTCACCTGCTGGTGCAGCCCACTGGCTGGCTTCCTCACGAGAGGTCAATCTACAATGCAGAGCACAAGGAGAAACCCCTGCTCCCCACCCCGACCCCCCTTTTCCTACTGTGCTGATTCCTACGGCCTGCAGGCCGGCTTCTAATAAATGCCTATGGGACCCGCATGCAACTGAGACAGAAGACATCCAAGTCAGCCCCCCGCACCCCTCCGGGGTGGTGGGTGAGGCCTTCCAGCCAGCTCAGGAGCTGGGTGCCACCTGATGGAGTTGGCCTTATTCAGGCTGAAGATATCGAAGGGCCCCGGCATCTGTCCTGTGGAGGAACAAAGTATGTTCCAGGCAGCTCACAAGCCGACAGTCAGCCTTCTGTTCTGAGTTTCTCAGCATCAGCCCCCTGCAGCAAGCCAGTTGTTCTGACCAAGGACGCCCCTGGGCCTGCCCAGTTGCTGATTGGAATGGGGCCGAAATAGAAAAGTTGGAAGACAGGACTCTCAAAATGTTTTTATTTCCAGTTGCAAGAATTCAACTCAGCAGCCAAATGGCAAGAACATGGACAGAGAAGCAGAGAAACAGGTATAAAAACACTTCACAGTAACAGGGTCAGCCCTCATGGCACCGCTTCCCCAAAGCTGCAGGCACCATCCCACCTAGAGCAACCGCAGGGGATCCACCAGCCGAACCCAGCACTCAGAGGGCAGGGGGTAGAGGGGCCCCGAGTTCCCCATGCAGCAGGGCATGAGGTCTCGTTGAGCATCATGAGGAGGCCCCAGCACTGGGCCAGGTGCAGCTAAACTGCGCACAGACCAGACTGCCAGACTCAGGTCACCTGGACTAATCTCAGGTCTTCTTGCTGGGCTCACTGGGGAGGAGCTTGAGTGGGGGCCTGTAGTCTCCCTCGTTCAGACTGCTGGGATAAAGTGGGTGTGGCCTTGGGGAAAAGGCACAGGTCAGTCTGGGGTCAGGGAACACTGACTGCTGCCTCCACACCATCAACTCCAATAGAGGCTCGAGACTAAGTGCTTGCTCTCCCTATAGCAGTGCTTGCTCTCCCTATAGCAGTTGGCCTGATGGTCAAGGTCGATTGCCAGGCTGCCCAGCACAAAGACACAGCCACTGCCTAGCACGGTGGGATACCTGCAGACGCCGGCACAGCTCCCGGACTGAGCACCTAGTCCAGCTGGGAATGGCCAGCTTAGGGGCTGATCTCTGGGAGAGCCCGGAATGGCCACCAGCCGACTCTTTGCAGCTTGTTCTCCCTTTGGTTCTACTTCTGAAAAGAGAGTCTCTCTCCCTCAAAGGCACCCAGCAGTATGTGGCCACCACCTACAGGGCACAACGGAAAATCAGGCTCTTCGGTGGTGCGCACCAGGCAGCAACACAATGGGCTTTAACGGGGTGGCACACAGACCACAGGGGAATGGGGCACTGCAGTGGGACACAGCACAGAGGGCAGAAGGAGGGGGCACAGCCGGCGTCTCCCAAGTGCCACTGTCCGGAGGGGGTCCTGATGAGGAGCGCCCAGGTCAGCACTCCTGGATGGCAGCAGTGTCACCGCTGCTGCTGCTGCTGTTGTTGCTGCTGCTGCCGCTCTTCCCGGAGCTGATTGTCGAAGATCTCCTTCTCCCTTCAGGAGACAGCGACAGCAGTTCAGAGAGCAGCCACTTCCAACGGCCCTTCCTATCTGCCAAGCGGGAGCTATGCCTGAGCCAAGTGCTCGGGTGGCCAGGGCACAAAGTGACCCATCCCGCTACACGGTGCCCCTGGGAAACGTTGAGTTGGGAAACATATTTTTCAAATTGAAAGAGACTTTTATCAGTTACTGCTCCGCTAGAAGCTCCCAGGACCTCAAGGGATCCAGTGGGAGTCAGGAAGCCCTCCAGGGGGGGCTGCAAGTGAACGAGAAGCCTCAGTCACAGAGGAAATAAATACACAATACAAGCAAAAGGTGCTAGCCTGGAGGTGATGCCAGAGCATCCTGCAGAGTGGGCTTCTGACTCCTAGGGCTGGCCAGCTATGTGCCTCGAGACCCACTGTGCTAGCTGGGAGAACTGGAGACAGAACTGAGGTGGAGGAGCTATGTGGACCAGGGTATTTGGACCGTGTCTGCCACGTAACCATGGAGAGCTGCACGAGTGGCCTGATTAACTCCAGGTCACAGTGCCGTGTGTCCTCCATGGTCACTGGGGTCTCACGCACGGCCGGCAGAGCAGCACTTCTCCAATCAAAATGTGGCATAACCGTCACTAGGGACAAAAATGGCCTCAGGGAAGAGAAGGGAAAGATGGCCTTTGCCCAGTGCCGAGTCTCTCGGGGTTGTAATGTGTGAGCGCAGCAGGTGGGGTGAAAGAAACCAGGGTCACATGGGGACAATGGGCCCAGAGCACAAGAGACCACTCTGAGTGGGGCCACAGCAGCAGATTTGGACCTAAAACCCAACCCAGACAGACATCCTGGTCTGACAAAGGCACGTGGGGCTGCTCCCCTGCACCAGAGGACAGGCCTGCAAGTGGGGACACACACCCAGGACCACCAACGACATGGCTGAGTGCAGAGGCAGCAAGGGCAAGAAAGGGCCAACAGTAAGGGGTCCAGGGAGGAGGCAGCTGCGGGACAGTGAGGAGCAGCAATGCGTGAAAAACAAAATGAGCACAAGTTTAGAACAGAAAGTTGCTGTCTCTCAACTTTCACTACATCAGGGAAACCTGCTCTCTGTCAAGTTTTACTACAATAGGGGGTGGCAGACACCAGCTTCTCTGGGAGTCAGACCATCCCTTGCTGGGCTCTCCTGGAAATGAGCAAGATCCATAAGGCTGGCAGGCCTCTGCCACGTCCTTGCGGCTACCACCTGCCTGGCTAGAACCCAGCTCTCATGAGCACAGCGGCTCTTCCCAGAGGCTACCTGGCCCCACTCTGGCCCATGCTCCTGGTGGCCTGCCCAGGGACAGGATTAGGGGCTGAGGGGTAGGCCAGATCCCCAAGGGTGGCTCGGGAAGATGGCTGGCGACAGAGACAGGAGCCACTGGCATGCCAGGCCAAGCCAGCCCTGCAAACTGCACGCCCCTGCACACCAGGCCGGCCCACCGCACCTTGACTGTGCATGCCAGGTCTCAGGCCTTGGTAGAAAACTGCCTAGCAGCTTGTTCTGATGTTTCTCTAATGCTCTCGTGACCCCCAGGGTGTTAGGTGACCACTATGCCCAAGCACAAGTATACAGAGCCAAGACCCAGCGCATCACGGGCTACTAAGACGGAACCTTCATGGGGCAGGGGGTTAGCCACTGGGCTTGCAGCCAACAGCCCCAAGTCTCGGCCACCATGCCACTGCCCTGCAACAAAACCGCCGCCACTTGTGTGCCGAGGGAGCACCTCAGAAATGTCTGCTCTCAGACGCAGAAACATGGTGACCCAAGCCCCACATGAACGCGCAAACCTCCCTCTGCGCTCACGCTGGCCCGGTGCACAGAAACACACAGAACACCCACACCTACACAGGCTCCCTTGTGCAGCAATCACTCCCCAGCCCTGGTTATCTGGAACCAAGGGCATGCCACCTTCCCGCATGAACCCCAAATCCTGCCCGCTCACCCACAGACTGCGATGCTGCCCCCACCAGCACCCTGGGGTTCAGCTACTAGAAGCCAGCCTAAGTCAAGTCCACCTGTCAAAGACCCCAGGTCTCAGAAGGTGACCTCTGAGCACTGGGCGAGCGGGGGCTGGCTGCCCGCGTGAGTTGCAGGGGCCTGTGGTGTGACACGCCACAGTGAACTGCCCAAGTGCAGCGAGGTGGTGCTTGGCAGCCAGAGCTCACTTTCCTCAGATTCCTGCAGCCCACGGCAGGCAGCCTACCTGTAGCTGAGGCATGGTCCTTTAATGTACTTCTGCTCAGCTGTCTTGTAGTCCACCTCCTCCACGGCAGAGATGGCGCAGATGATGGCCTGCGGAGGACACAGAGCTGGAGGGACAGCAGCACGGCTGGGGAGCTCAGCCTCCTGCTACGGCCCCCCGAGGCTGGCTGCCTGCGGCTGTGGCACAGCTGGAGCATTAGCGAGCCGCCTCTTGGGTCAGAAACCAAAGTGAAAGTGCTGGGTAAGCACAGGGTAGCCTGACTGCCAGGCAGGGTGCCACTAACAACAGAGGACAAGGCAGCCCACTGGCAGGTTCTGGGGGCTGTCACTGCAGGGCCTGGGTCTCAGCCTACCCTGTACACCCTCAGGCAGCACCGCCCCCCAACTGACACCTCAGGCAGCGCCCCAACTCACACCCACATTGGGCAATACCCCCACCCCCTGCACACCCACTTCAGGCAGTGGCCCCCCCAGTCACACGCCCACCTCAGGTAGCAGCACATCGAGGATGAGGCGGACGCAGTCCCCGTGGGCGCGGGTCAGTGCAGTGCTGCCCGTCTCCTGGCAGACGCGCTGCAGGTACTTCACCACCAGGTCCAGCTGCTCCTCGTCCTCCAGGTAGGTCTCCACGCACGTCACGTACTGGCTGGAGCATAGGGAGGCCTGCAACCAGCGCGAGGGCTTCCGGCTCCGCAGGATGGCGCGCAGGTGGCTCTCAGCACCCTTGGCCTTCACAATGAACTCCACCAGTTTCTGGTTGGCCCGGTCCCGTGCCGCCCGGGTGCGGTCAGGGAGCACCTTCCGGCTGGGCGTACTCTGGCCCAAGGGGCTGCCAGCCTCTGGCTCCTTAGGGTCCCCCCGGCTCAGCTGGGGGAACGCAGCCCCTAGAATGTCCTGCTGGATGGACTTCCTCACGGGGCGACCTGCAGGGAAGCACATGCCAGGAGTCCACGCTGGCTCGAGGCACTGCTACAGCATGTGGTCGGCCTAGGTCGGTCAGGGGGAGGGGTTCTTGGGGCTGCATGGGCTTCCTCACAGGCTGGGGGCCCATGCTGCCTGAAAGTGCTGCTACACAGGGCTCAGTCCAGGTCTTGAGTGGGTGGGGGAGAGCTGGGGGCTAAGGAGTTGCCCTGCCTTCAGGGGAACCCAGAGCGCCTGCCGTTCACATTCTTAGGGGATCCTCCTTGGACAGGTTTCATGGTCCTGTCTAACAGAGCCCCTCGGCCCTTCACCTGCCCAGAACCATGATGGCTAGGCCACGCCCGCCTGTGTGGGGATGACTGAGTACACGTGGGGGAGGAAGACAAGAAACAGGAGGGGAACATGGTGCAGGCTGCAGCAACACCCATCAGCGGCCGGCAGGTGCTTTACTCTGGACAACAAAAACAGGACGTGCCCGATGGTTGGTAGGCAGGGGACCGCCCCCATGTCACAGCGTACAGAGCTCCTAGTTACAATGCATGATATGGACTTGAGGGCCTGGGTCCCTGTGCCCAGGAGATAGGAACGAAACAGAGACGGACGGAGCCAAGGGAGGGCAATGGGACTCACTGATGTCGGCAGCGTAGTACTCCAGGAATGAGCCGGTGAAGGAGCCACAGCCTGTGGGAGAGGGGGACGCTGACAAGCTGACGGACAGGACAGAGGCTGGCTGCCCTCCTGTGGTGCCCTGTGGAATGGGCTCTGTGCTCTCTGACCAGGCCCTGAGGACCCCGTGGGCATGCAAGCAGGGTGTGTGGGTAGTATTACCATGCCCCCAGGGTCCCACACACCTAGCCGCACTCTGTAGTCTGTGATGAGGGCCACGCACCAGCTGACAGCCTGCTCAAAGTCCTGCTTGGCTTTGTGCTAGAAGAAAACATGACGTCAAGGCATCGCATGGCCCTCAGGTTCACCTGGGGTCTGGGGCCACCTGGTCTGAGCACCTCTAAGTCTCATTGATAAAGGGCTGGCCAGCTGCCTCAGGCTGAGGTCAGTGGCCACTCAAGTGGGAGTGGTGAACAAAGGCACAGGAAGTGACCCTCAGAGACCATCTCCTAGGACGATACCTGCAGACAAGGGGGCTATATCACGGGTGAGGTGGAGTGTCCCCAACTTCTTGGAGCCTATGAAACCCAGTCACGGCTGTAGTAACAGGTGGGGTGGGGGGGGGAGGCAGTGTCCCTGATTTCTCTACGCCCATGCTCACAAGGCTGGGGAGGGTGTGTGTCACAGACTTCTCAGGGCCCAAATGGGGTCAGGCAGACCCTCAGGCCTGGCCAGAATGGGCACATGGGGCTCTGGAAGCCTCTGAAACAGGATGTCCGACAAGGAACCTCGTTGAGGGTGGGTGGCTGTGCCTAAAGGGAAGGCACCTGGGTCACCAGTGTCCCCAGCAGGACTGGAGAGCACTCCATGACCCGATGGTCTGCCCGTCAGACCCTGGAGGCGTGCACACAGGCAGCAGTGTGAACCATTCAGCATCCGAGAGCAGCAACAGGGCACCAGGAGTATGCAGAAACCGCCTGGACCAGTACATAGCCGGCCAAGGTGGCAGGCACTAGGGAGACCCAGGCCATGGTTGAGCCCCAGGGGTGCCCCAGAGGTGCAGAAGTCTGGTTTCACTGGGTCCCAGGAGTGACCCCATGGGACACAATGGGCCTGACTGCAGCTATACGGAAATAGGTTAACAAGTTTCTTCCCAGAGCCGCCAGGTAGCCTCAAACCAGCCACCTCTCGGCCAGCAACCCCTCAAACATCAGAGCTACGTGACATCTTCACACCTGGCGTCACAGGGAGGAGACCTGCACATTCTAGAACATTCTAGGAGCTGTAGGACCAATGCATCAGGCACTCCTCACACACACCCTGGCCAGCAGAGGACAGTGAGCAGAGGTCCCCTCTCTGCACTCCCGAACCTTATTTCTGGGGAGCAATTCAGAGTTCCAGAGGAAAGAGACTGGCCTGGTCAGTGAAGCACCCCCACCCCCACCCCTCATCCCTACCTGCTGCTCAGGGGGCAGAAAGGCTAGGGAACACAAATGGGAGACCCCTCTCCACCCGACCCTCATATCTTTCCTGGCCAAGTGCCCTATAGGATATCTGCCAACACCCATGGGCCCTTCACACAGGACCCCTGGCCAGCCTGCCTCCTGCTGTGGCCCAGGACATGTCTCTTCTACAAAGCCCATCATTTCCTCTCCTGCAGAACGGGACACAGGCCTTCCCACAGCACTGTGAGGATTCAAGGCTGGGAACCCAAAGGTGTCAATTCAGAAAGCAGGCTTGGGGAAGACCCCACAGGGCCAAGACCTCACACCACTGTGCTCCCTCAGCCCCCCCCTCCCCCGCCCCAGGAAGAAGCCAGCCCAGGGACACAAGGACACAACGTGTTTACCCACACCCCTCCCCCAGTTACCAGCAGGCTCTGTTTCTCCTCGCAGTCAAAGTGCTTCAGCCGCCGCAGAGACACCGCGATGCTGCCAGGGAAGAGTCCGCACATAAGCACCTACAGCGCCACACTTCCTGCTCCGGCCAGGGGAGGCCGCATTGAAATGGAAGACCCTGAACCCATTTCTCTAACATCATGGCCACTGTCTGGCTCAGCTGCCCAGGAGGATCAACCCAAAGGGATGCTGGGCAGCCAGGTGAGACTTCCAGACCTGGCCCAAGAATGCCATGGTGGCATCGCACTTGGCCACCAGCAGGAGGCAGTGGCGGCACAGACAAGTCACCTTTTAAAGCCTGTTAAGGCCACCTCGGCCTCTTTCCATGTCAGAGCTCACAGAAAACAGCTGGCCAATGGTCAATGTGGCCATAGGGAATTCAGAGGAAGTGATCTGCCTCAAACACCTCAAAGCAGGTGACCACAACAAACCCCGAGGTCCATGGGTCCCTATAGCCATCAGCCCAAGTGGCTGGGGCCCTGCCACAAGGCCTCCCCACCTCCAACCTCCAGTCCTTCAAGCTGAGCACGGCACCCCTTGTGGGGGGAAAAGCAGTCATCTTTACCCTCTCCCCTTTGGGTTCATGTTTCCTTCGATGAAGAGGACGCTGGCTTTCTTATCTCGTCGCCGGAGACTTTTGACCTGTTGGCAAATCCAAGGGAATAATGGCGCCTCAGGAACAAGGGAGCGCAGAGGGGAGGTCAGGGCTTTAAACCAACCCCAGTCTCCTGTGCATCTTAGTGGAAACACTTGATACAAGGAGGCGTGCCCCACATGGGTGGAAGGTTTTCAATGCAGTCACTGTTCAGGACCAGACTGGCAGGCCTGTCATCAGAGGGCTCCTCTGGATCAGTCTGAACCACCAACCCTCAGGTTTGGTCCAGTGCTTAACTGTCTGTGCCACCAGGGATCCCAGGCAAAGCCTAGCACCATAAACCCCAAGAACAGGTGCTGGGCCCATACCTTGCAGATGGTTTTGTAAGAGCGGAACTAAGCAGCCTTTTGTGTGTTTCCTCATGAAAGGCACAGCCCTTCCACTGCAGACGTTACTTCCTACAGGGGTTACTACCCAGGGGCTCCTGGGCCAGCAGAGAGCGGACAGCTGCTCAGGAACACACAGGAAATTCGTTGGGAGTGGCAACCCCACCCCAAGGCTTCCCAGGCTGCCTGGACAATGTGGCCTCAGGGCCAGGTCAGCTGTGTGACTTCTCATACCCAACGAGGCTGGCAGGCCAGCAGAAGTAGAACTGAATAAAGTAGAAAATTTGGGTGCCAACTGTCAGGGGAAGAAAGAAGGGGTGTCTGCCAGGAAGCTGGTCTGGAGGAGAGGTCGGATGTCGGATCAAGATACCACAATCCAGCCCCTCACAACTCCCCATGACCCAGCCCCTCATGCTGGGCCATAAGGCACCATCCTGTGCTGGTGGGGGTAGGTGCCGACAGCTGGCCTGTGGTGTGGCAAGGCAACCCTCATGGACCAGTAGTTCACAGGGTGTCACTGTCTATCATATGCTGCAAAGGAGGAAGGGGGCACAGGGGAGCTCTAGGAAGATAGCAGCAGTCACCCCTGATGGCTGCAAAGCACCTCACACCCCCATGTCAGAAGTAATAGAAAGTGGGAACACCACAGAAAATGAGGGCCCTCACACACTGCCTCTACACAGGGGGCTCAGACCACCACAAAACCTGAATGCATGGGGGGAGGAAGGGGCTTGAAACTGGTGCCCCTGCCATGTGTTGTGCTGCTAACTGCAAGGCCAGCAGTTTAAAACCACCAACCAGCTGCTCCGTAGGAGAAAGACGAGGCTTTCTGCTCCCATAAAAAGTTACACTCTTGGAAAACCACAGGGACAGTTCTACCCTGTCCTGCAGGGTCCCTGTGAATTGGAACAAACTCAACGACACGGAGTCTGATTTGGGTTTTTGTCCCACCCCACCCCAACCCCCGAGCCAGGTTCTCTTGAGTCTGCTCAAGGTCTGCCTGACAGCTAAGTGTCGGGCCAAAATGACTAATCTCCCCATATTTCATTAAGTGCATCACCAGAACCAGCCCATTTTCTACTGTGATAAATTAAGCCCTGGACTCATCTTCCCGAATGACCCAGGATCCGGAGGAATGGGGAAGATGGGTTCTTACCACTGCTGGCCAAAAGGGGTACTTCTGATATTTGAGCCAGACCAGCATTCCCACTTCAAATGTACGTGGTTCTAGAATTGAAAACAAGGAAAGCCAGGACAGACTGGTCAGATGTGCAATGCGACACCCCTGCTGCCAATGGTGTGATGAGGCTACCTTTCTGGAATCAGGGTCCCTTCGTGGGGCCCAGTCGTGTCAGTTCTTGGCACTGGCCCCTCATAAACCATTTCTTGGGCCACCAGCTCAGGGGATATCTAACAGTTGATGGCCTTCAAGAATAACAAGATCAGGCCACTTTAAAGTGGGGAAGAGGAGAGGCCTAATCGCAGGGCAGGGACTCAATGGTGGGAAAGCATTCCAGCACTGGGGAAAGACCCCACAGCCAAGGGCAGTGCAGGCTCAGTGGGTGGGAGGCTGCAAGCCCCACCCCCAAACTGGTGCTGGGCTCCTGTCCTGCAGTCTGAGGTAGAGGGAGAAGGCATGCCGAAGGACGGGAGGGATGAGTACTACTACGGAGCAGTGAAGTTGCTTACAAAACAAAGGACTGCAAAACAAAATAGAAAAGAAATGGTCGGTGGGCACGTCTGCAATGGAGCTGCCGCGAGGGACCAGGGATGATCCTGCTCTGAGACAGTGGGGAGGAGTGACCCGCTGACTGGCTGTTCCAACACTTAAAAGTCTCCAGGAGCCTCCCTGCCCACCAGTCCGCCTGCCTGCTCATCTTGGGAGATTTGGGCCACAGGCCCCTGAGCAGGCTCACGCAATCAGGAGCACACACACCTACCATGGTACAGAAGGATCTTAGGGGGTTCCTCCTCATCCTCGTCTTCATCCAGGACAGAGTTCAGGGGACTCAACTCCACTGAGCCTTCAGGAGACCGGCGGCCTGTCGACAAGGAGGTCTCTGAGGATCACTGCCCTCCCTGAGAGCAGGCGGCGGGGCAGCAGCAGGAGCTCAAAGGAAGCGGGGATGAGCACAGAAGTGCCGTGCGAGCTTGAGGGGAGCAGACTTGGGGGCAGAAATGCCTCTCATGTCTGTGGTT
Source organism: Tenrec ecaudatus (assembly GCF_050624435.1). Taxonomy (NCBI): domain Eukaryota; kingdom Metazoa; phylum Chordata; class Mammalia; order Afrosoricida; family Tenrecidae; genus Tenrec; species Tenrec ecaudatus. Next base: position 198,593 of record NC_134530.1, read on the forward strand.
CATTTCCTGAGTGCGGGTAGTGGGGTGCTGGGAACCCATCATTCACTGCAGAGCAGGGGGGTGGGAGCACAACCGTCTCTCATAAAAGGCCGACCAGGAGCCTCCAGAGGACCCAGCAGCCTGCGAGCAGCCGCGTAGTTCAGGGCACCAGTGGATGATAACCAGACCAGAACGAGTATTTCAAAAATAAATCTAGGGGTGCAACCTGAGAGGGGGAATTGCACCCCGTGCTAGGCTGCACTCTGGTGGGAATTCTTCGAAAGCTCAGAGCATCCTAGCATGCCTGCCCACCACTGAGATCCTGCCCAGCCTGCCTGGGATGCATTGTTGCTTCTGCAACAGTTCTAAAGGAAAAGAGCTAATCCCCGGGGTCAGGGCAGCCAAGGCACTTTGTCGGCGACAATGCACCCAATAGTCACACCACCAAGCAACTGCTCAGGCATGATCATGGGGCAGGGGGGCTCCCGACAGCTCCAAACACAAATGAAAACGCTGATGTCTGGGGGATGCAGAGTGATTATAACCCAGTGGGAGAGGCAGAGAAGATGGAACTAGGAAACCTCGCTCTGAGTCTATTTTGGGAGTGAGATCATTAGGGTCTGGTTAAACACACACAAGGGGAGATTTCAACCCCAGTCCATCTTACCTTCCTCAGCCTTCCCAGGCTCTGGGAGGAGCGTGGGAGTCAACCTGGCAGCACCATGTAGGGCCACGCACCCCTCGGACCCAGCCTCAGCTTCACCAGGTGGCTTCTGGATACCATCCCAGCGCAGCCTCTTCTGGGGGAGCTCGCTGGTGAGCAGGCTATCCCGGAGCACAGGGAGAGGCACCCCTGGTGACAGCAGGTCACTCTCATGGGTCATAACTCGAGTGCTGGCCCCCTGGGACAGTGTCATCACCAGGGTTGGGGGGCTATCTGCCCCCATCTCGCTCCCTTCCTCTCTCTCAGCCCCTGCGTGGAAAGGCAGTACGTTCTGGTCCAAGCTGGACTTCTGGGCAGCACTTGGGCGAATCATCCCCGGCTCCTGTTGAGTTTTAGACCTGCTTCCATCCCGAGAACTAGCTCCAACACGAGGTACTCCACTGCCCACCGTGCACTCGAGATCCTTGTCGCAAGCAGGTGAGCTTGACCAGCTCTGCTGGGCTCGTCCTTTCCCACCATACGGGGGTCTGCCCAACATGTCTCTGTGGTAGAGAGAGGCTGAGTGGGAGCCTCTGAGCCAGTTGGCTGGGCCTTCAGGGCTTGAGCTTGGGCACAGAGCTGTCTTTTCTCCCCCTGAAGGGCTTTCGTGATAAGAACCAGCTCCTTCGTTCAGAATATCCAGGGCCACTCGCAGTGACCGTCTGTAAGCCAGCTCCTCCAGAGGTGCAGCCGGAGCGCCATCCTGTGAGCCTAAGGGGACAGAAGACCAACAAGGCCCGGTAACGAAGCTGATGCCCACTGATTCTGACCTTGAAGCATCTGATCTCAATAAGCCATGAAGGGGAAAACCATTTCTCAATTACCGTGCCCCCTAAACAGGGACAAGGAGCTGCCATTAGCTGGCAGCTGCTACAGTTGCGCTTGGAAAACAGAAACACAAAACCAAATTGACTGACCTTAAACTCAGTAGTTGAAAAGATAAAGTCCTCCAAGCTACAAAACAATACCTAGAGGCAAAATGTATTCAAATGTTTTGCAAATCCTCTCCCAGCCTTACAATTTCAGATTCCATCAGGGTCAATAAAACCCAATGACAACTAAATAAAGAGCTGCGCTTGAGATGCATGCTCAGCTGGGGAGGGGGAGAGGGACCGCTGACTAAAAAGCCTCATTGTGGGCCGATCAATCCTAACACTACTTTGCAAGGGCCTTTCAATGCCCGCAACAAGCAATGGCGGGCCTCCAGAGCCCAGCCCAACCTTCCTGGCTGCGGCAGTTTCATTTATTCAGTCCAACACTTAGATATGGCACTGTTTATTTGAAGGAGATGATGGATACAATATTCCCACACAGCAGGCATAATACCACCATCCACACTGCATCTCCTGCCCTGTTTAATATTAAAAGCTCCCACAAATGACCAGCCTCCAAACTCGATGTGGACAAACAATGAAGACAGCTCTCAGGAGACAGGGCTGGGGTGGAGATGGGGGGAGCCAACACCTCAGGGTGATTGGAACGGCCTGCTCCACACAATAACTGCATTTCTGAAGCAATACAAAACTTAAGTCTTATTTCAGAAACGCCATCAGAAGGCATCCCGTCTTCCTTCCGCCGCAGCACCCACCGAAGAGTCGCAGCCATGGCTGTGCGCTACCCTATGGCCGTGGGCCTCGACAAGGGCCACAAGGTGACCAAGAACGTGAGCAAGCCGAGGCACAGCCGCCGCCGCGGGCGCCTCACCAAGCACACCAAGTTCGTGCGGGACATGATCCGGGAGGTGTGCGGCTTCGCACCCTACGAGCGAAGGGCCATGGAGCTGCTCAAGGTCTCCAAGGACAAGTGGGCACTGGAAGTTCATCAAGAAGCGGGTGGGCACACATATCCGGGCCAAGAGGAAGAGAGAGGAGCTGAGCAACGTGCTGGCCGCCATGAGGAAGGCCGCTGCCAAGAAGGACTGAGTGCCAGGCCCCCCTCTCCCCACTCCCAAAATAAAGTCTTTCCAGAAAAAAAAAAAAAAAAAAGAAGGCATCCCGGTGAATGTTTTCACAAAACAAACTCTGCAAATGGGATAAACACTCCCATTTTGAGGGGGGAGGAATGCTTTCATTTATTTGTTTTTTAATATTTACGTTCGATAACTCCCATTAGGTGACTAGGGAGTCACTGCTGCCTGCAGGGTGTGTGTGGGCTTCCTGAATGCTCAAGTGGACGCTAGACGAGAAGGAATAGAGACTATCTCTCGCACCTCCCCACCTCCCCCTGACAGCACCTACACACATGCTGTATGCCCCAGCCGCCATTCCTCCTTCCCCTCCCGGGTTCAGGTCTGGAATTTTAAACACAAAACCACCAAGTGCTTTGCAACCCCTGGCTGGAGACCGGGCAAGTCAAGCCAGCAGCAAACCACTTTACAGGCCGATTAGTAGACAAGCTACAGGGTGAAAGAAAAGGCATTTCCTTGCTCCTCGAGGGGGTGTCCATGCTGAAGGACACTGGCAGAAAGCAGACGGGCCTGACAAGCACCCTGGGCGGCCTGGGAGTAAGAACAGGATCAACTCTAGGGCAAATTCTAGAAGTGTTTAAGAGAGCTTTCCTCTGCAGCTCAGGGACTCATTCCCTGGTATGAAAGAAGGGGAAAAAAGTGCTAGATACTACCTAGATACCTGAGCCTCGCTTGAAGCTCTCCCAAAGTGTCTCGTGCTTTCTCAAAAGGCGGCAGCAACATGCTCTTACCTAATAAGGAGGCAATGTCCTCAATTTGAGACTTCTTTAGGCTCTTGACTCCCGTGCTTCTCACCTTAACTCTGCAGAGACAGAATCCGCTGTTAGCTACTAGTCAATACCAAGACATTTTCAAACGTGTTTTTCCTTTAGATGACAAAAGAATTAAATTCATTTTCCTCCTTGTCGCAACCTTCCACTCAAACCAAAAGTCACAGCCAACTAGGAATTCACATGCCTGAGGTTAGAGGCAGCAACGACCCTGGTGAATGTGGTTTTTTGTTTTGTTTTTTCTTCTTCCTCCTTTTAAGAAAGAAAAAAGGTTGGCTGGATTTAAGACTAAAAATGAATTCAAATTGGGACTTTTACGAGACAAATCCTACTTTCAAGTGCACAAATAAGTCCTTTGTTAGATTTTCAGAGCCGATGATAATGTCACTAAAAGCTGTTTACAGCCCAGCAGGTGTGTCTTAGTTTAAAAGGATGAGCTTTCCTTTTAAACTCAAGTATTCAATTACCTCTCCAGCCGCAGGGAAAGTGTGAGTTGGGGACCAAGCTTGCTTAGGAGACAGCTCTGAAGATGGAGCTCCCTGTGAGGAGAGGGGCAGGGGCAAGAACTGGGAGGACACCGCCGCCACTGAAGTACAGCTAGGTTGGTTTGTGAGCTTTGTTTGGAAGAGGGGATTCTCACACCAGACAAGCACAGCACCACAATCACATATGACGCAGTCAGCATCTTCCTCTATGGTCTAGGGCGCTCCAAGGCCAGCCCGGCAAGAGCAGGGCACTCATGACCAGCCTGTCTCGGTCTGTCTTTTGAAGGCTGAATTAAGTTCCTTACAGAGTGACAGGCTCAAAAGTGAAATATTTTAAAACTGTTGGTCTGTCACACAGATTTCTGATGGGGAGGAGTGGGGAAGGTGCCAATCTGCTTGAAGAAAACCTTCCTACTTTAACCCCAAAGATTTAACCTCAGATCATAATATGTATTTATTCAATTTCTGTAGTGCTCTCTGTAGATCTGACAAAATACCTTGTACAGATTTTCAATTTGCAAATTGACATCTAAAACAAAAACCACTGATCTCTTCATATGGAGTTATTACTACTTCTAAAATGAATTAATAATGAAAATGTTCTCTTCATTTAAAGCTTCATACATGGGACTTCACTTTTTTTATTTTGGGGAGAGGGTGGGGGAGATTATCAGAAATTATATACAAGTGGGGGAAAAATACAAATTAAAGGGGGGAAAAATCCACAAAAAAACAACAAAAACCCCAAGTCACAACACTCAACTTTTCATCTAGGGAGAGTATTTGAACATCTAGAACAAATTCCCTTTTTTTCTTATTTCTTGTCGAAGTCTCAGTTCTGGTCAAAACCTATGATAAAAAAACAATAATGAAATCTTTGTTATTATGGAAAAAAAACTGTTCTCAAGAGGCAACAAATAACACAAATACAACAGGTCCTTCTGAAAGCCTACACACACAAGGTTTCTGATACTCTTGTTCAATCTGTTTATTCCAGGTAGGGGGCTAATTAAAGGACCGGGCAGCACCAGGGTGTGACAAGGGCCCCAATATCAGCCTTCAGTTCAGCACTGCCCTGCTAGAAAGCCTGCACTATGACTATGACTTACTACCACAGGGCTCCTTGCCAACTATTTCCTTGAATTCCAGCCCGGAATGTCTTTTTTATAGCTGACTGTTGAGATTTTTTTTTTTCTTTCTCCCAAGTGTGTCTTTTAGAAAAAGGAACTCCGGAAGTGTATGCATGTAAGCATCAGACCCAAACCTCATCAGATAGAGGACGAGAGCCAAGGCCAACAGACACAGGCGCCAATTGTTCGGGCTCAATTATTTCACCAAGGCAACTCCAAGCTCTCTCCTGATAAAGATTTTACTTGTCACCCAGTCTTTTCCAATTCCTGAAATTACAGAATCATGGCTGTCACCTTTGCAGGCCATAATCGCTTTTTCCATCTGCAGAGGACATACTTGGCATCCATCACGATGTAGACTCATGTGGCAAGTGGTAATGATTTGGCACAAACACAGCGCTTGAAGGTCTGCCGCCGATGTGCCCTGCAACAAAAATGTGTACGCTGGTTTATGAAAGGGTGCGCTGGCCGTTTTAATGTAGACCCAAGCAGAGGTGAATCCGGCTTGGCGCGCCCGCTACACGCAACCGGCAGACTGACAAACAGAGCCCAGTGCCTGGGGAGGAGCCGTGGTTTCATGAATAAAAGACGGCCAGCGTCCCTCCCCAAGGTTCAGTCGCGATGCTTTTTTAAGTCTCTTGGATAAAACAGCCCCGGGCTCCGAGCCTGCCTCGACCTGGGCACCTGGAGGCCGTATGAAGCCATCAAAGCATACAAGCTTCCCGCGTGGGGCGTTCACGGCTGACCCGGGTGGGGCGGCTGAAAGGGCGTGAGCCCGAGGAGCGGAGTCCCGTCCTGGCCGGCCGGCCGGGCGCAGAAAGGACAGGGACAGCTGCGGATGGAGCATGCCACCCGGGGTCGCGCTCAGGGAGGCTAGGAAGAGTCACGGGGTGCGGCTGGGATTCCCTGGGCCAGGCGCGCCCCGGTGGCTTCGGGGGTCTGAGGAGCAGTCCTGCTCCGTCCTACAGGGACGCGGCGTCCCAGGCGATTGGTGGCAGGGGGAGAGGTTTCGGATTCTGACGTTAGGACGGGGATGGTTCCACCACGGGGGAGCTGGGGCTTAGGCCGCAAAGCTGGGGCTCCTAGAGAGCATGAGGGGGGGTGGGGCTAGGGACAGAGCCGGTGCGCGAGGAGCAGCAGTAACGGGGCAAACGCCCCAGAGAGAGGGCAGGTGCTTCTCGAGGTTCGCCCCTCCCCCTCCGCGGCCCCGGTCCGGCGGACCCTGAGGGGCGCGGGCGCCGTCGCCTCCAGGGGCGAAGCCCGCCGGGCTCACCCAGGGCGCCTCCTCAGCCCGGCGATCTTGAGCTCGAGCGAGGAGGCCGCGGCGGCCACAAGAACAGACGCAGTCGACGCCGCCAACCGCAGTCGGGGCCGCCGCCGCCGCCGCCCCGCGCGCGCACGCCCCGCGCTCACCGCCACCACCTCAGCCGCCGCCGCCGCCGCCGCCGCCTCGGACGTTCCCCGCGGGATTCGGGGGCGGGGCCAGCCTCGCGGTGGCGGAAAGCCCCACCCCCGGGAGCCGAAGCCCAATGGAACGCACTCGCCCCGGGCCCCGCCCCCTAAGCGGCAGCCCCTGTCGTCCAGACCCCGCCCCCATGCGCGCTGGCTGTCCCGCCTCTTCCGCTCGTGAGGGCGCGAAACTGGCGACGGCGGATGGGAGCGCGCCCCCGGCGGCCTCCATCTTCTAGGCCTGCCCCGCCCCCACCGACGGAGCTTCTGAGGAGATTTTCTGTCGGGGATTTTTTTTTTAACTAGCCTCCAGGCGTCCGCTTCTCTGCTCTCCCCGCCGCCTTTTGTCCTCGCCTTTGTCTTCCACTCGGGCTCCTGCAGCCCTGGCTTCCCGGGCCCTCAGCCGGCTGCAGACCGAGGTGCACCCTACTACCCCTCGCCCCGACAGGAGTACCCGCTTGACACCCCATTGTCGACGCCTTCCTCCCCACCCCACCCCTCGCGCCCCCTGCCGACTCCTCCCAGGACCCACTGTGAACACCTTCCAGAACCTTCTCTCGCCCAGGCTCTGCCAGCTTGACCACACCGTGGGCCACATACACAAGGGGGGAAACGCCCGGGACTGGAAATTAGGGTTCAACGCGTTCGCATGGGTCCAAAAGGGCGTCCTCCAGGCCGTCATAGGGCCGTCACAAGGGGCCTTAGGGGCTGGGCGGGACAGGTCTAGGCTTGGGGTGGGGGGTGTTCCAGTGCTCTGCTGGTGGGGGAGAGGGGACGGGCCACTCTGTTCGTCCGTTGGCAGGCTGGGGCCCCATGGCTTTGTGCACCAGCTTCCTGGGGTTGTGGGAAATTGGATCTCCCCCAGACAGTCTTGACGTCTTCCGTGGTGCCACAGCCTTTAAAAAATGCCAAGGAACAGCCACCCTTGTAGAAGGGCATCCCCAACCACCGGAGATGCCAGCTCCCCCTCCTGCCCCTGGTCTGGTGAATTTCTTCTGTTAACAGGACTGATGGGGGTGGGGGAGCAGCCGTAGCCTAATGGGACACCTGTCCCAGCCCCTTGTGGGACACACTGCAAGTTTCGATGTGTATAAGCTGGCATAGCTCACTATTAACAAGGTCAAGGTTTCCAGTGTAGTCCCCTTATGGCCTAATTAGGGACTTGAATGGATTGAAACCCTGGTTGAGCTTCAGTTCAGAGACTATTTTGATGTTAACAGTTCAATCATTTTGGAAAATATAGATTCCGCTCTGGTTCAGGCTGGCGTGTGTGTGTCTGTGTGTCTGTGTGTGTGTATTTTAATCTTTGATTTAGTTCATGGTTCAGTAGCAAACAATACATTTTTCGCCCATCATCAAATTAACAAAGATGAAAAAAAGAAGAATGCTTGGCCCCAGTGGAGGGTCTAGATGGGCACTCCTAATACAGGACTGCTGGGAATGTGAATTGGTACCTTTCTGAAAAGCAACTTGACGTTATCTGTCAAATACCTTGAAGACATTCAGACCCTCCAACCCAGCAATTTCCACTTCCATGGATTTATCATAAGAATATAATCAGATGTGCATGAAGATTTATGCTCAGGAATGCTTCCTGCAGCATTATTTATATCACAAAAAATCAGAAGTCTCCTAAATGTTCAACAATAGACGTTTGGTTAACTACAATACGGTAGAAGCAAGTTTTTAAAATGTCTTACATCAGAGAAATATTTACATTTTTGATGTTATTGTTGTTAGATACCACTTGATCGACTCTGAGTCGTAGCAGCCCTGTGCACAATAGCAACAAAATATAACAAAACCCCACAGCCCAGTCCTGCCGGGTCCTCACCATCATCCCTATGTTTGAGCCCATGTTGTCAGTCAGTCTCATTGAGGGTCTTCCTTTTTTATTTTGCTGACCCTTTACCAACCATAATGTGCTTCTTTGGGGACCGATCCCTCCTGATAACATGTCTGAAGTATGTCACATGAAACCCACCATCCTGGCTTCTAAGGAGAATCCCAGCCGTACTTCTGTCAAGAGAGATTTGTTCGTACTTCTGGCGGTCCGTGGTATGTTCAATATTCTTTGCCAGCGCCATCATCTATTTCCAGTAGAGGAGGGAAATTTTTCATTAAAACCATAACTGACTTCCAAGCAGGGTGGATCCTATTAAAAGATGTTCTCTCGGCAACTCTGCTAGTCATATGTGCTGCTCTAGAAGCCGACTCTGCTGCAGCTGGGAACCTCGGAGGTTCAGGCACAGATTCTTTCTTCCAACAAATGTTTGAGTGCTGCTTGGCGACAGCCATTGGGCGGACAGTCCTGCGGACGCAGTGCCAGCAATTCAGAGTGTAATGAGACATTTAATAAAATCATAACTAACGGTTATGCATGCACTTCTCGCTGGCACTAATATGAGCATTTTAGAGTCACTTAATGCAAGAACATGAGGAGGTTGCAGTGACTGTTGGAGCCCCTGTTTTGGCTATCACTGCCTCACCCAGGGGCGCTGACTCAGCATGAGCCTATAGGGCGATGAGAGAACTGCCCCACAGAATTTCCAAGGTGGTGAGTCATTGCAGATGTCCATGGTTCTCCAGAGGAGCAGCAAGTGGGGTTGGACCTGAGGCCTTTGGGTTAGTAGCCAAGCACCATAACTGTTGCACCTCCAGGGCTCCTGCAAGTGACAAGAAACTATCAAAGACCAACTCACTGCCACCAAGCAGATTCTGACTCATTGTGACCCTATAGGACTGGGTGGAACTGTTCTGTAGATTTCTGAGACTGTAACTCTTGGTGGTGTAGAAAGCCCCGTCTCTCCCAGAGGCGTGCAGTCAGTGGTTTTGAACTGCTGACCTTGCATTAGCAGCCCAACTCGAAACCACTCTGCCACCAGGGCTCCTTTTGACACAATAGGAGGTGCCTGTCTGTGTCTCCCTCATATTTCTGCAATAGCAGATAGCTTATCATATTCTAAAATTTAGCACTAGTCATCTTAGCTTGCTGGGACTCGGTGTGCAAATTTTAAACTTTCCCGTATAAATGACAGTGAGTGCATCGAGCACAGAGACACATTTTGCATACATACATATAAAGGAGCAGGTATATGTGTTGGTGTCTGGTTCTTAGTCTCAGTTCTTGCTTGGTCCGTTTAAACTCCTGGGGCTGCCCAGACAATAGCTAACAAAGACTGAGTATCGGAAACCTGCCAGAGAAGGGAAACACACATTTCCCACTAAAATGAGCAATGTTGGGCCACGCCTGCGAGGGCTGGGCAATGTGGGAGAGCTGGAGAGACAAGGCCGCCTGCCGTGCCAGTTCTCAGGGTTCCCACTGCACACGGGCTGAACTCACAGGAGCAGATGCTCGCCGTGTCCTCACAGTTCCGGGGGCCAGTTCCCCTCAGACCAGGGAGGGTCCCTCCTTGTCTCAGCTGGTTTCTGGGGAGGCCTGGTGTCCCTAGTCCGGCAGCTGCGGCATTAACTCCACGGTCATGGGCCAGTGCTTCTCTCCCATAAGGACAGCATGCAGATTGGTGGCGCCCTCAGTTCCGAGGCTGTCCAGTGGGTGCCGACTCAGTAACTTCACAGTACAGAGTAGAGTGGCCCTCTGGGGCCTCCACAGCTGTCGTTTTTATGGGGGCAGACAAGCTCCTATAGTGAATCAGTGCAGAATGAACCCCAAGAACAAGCCCATGCATCAGCTCCTGTCACAGCAGCCCTCCAAAGACAAAAACCAAACTCACAGCCATCGAGTCCAGGCAGCCTCATCGTGACTTACTCTGGGTTTTAAGGACTGTAACCACTGATGGGAATAAAAAGGCCAGTCTTTCTCCTGCAGAGCTGTCACTGGTGGATTCAAACCGCCGACCATGAGGACCACAGCCCAACGACAGCCACTGCACCTCCAGGGTTCCTCATAGCTCCCCACTCAGAATTTTGACAATTATTACACAAATATGTTTGGAGAACAATTCCAGGCATTGTTTGTGTGTGTTTGGTGGTGGTGGTGGTAGGTTCTGACCCCTAGCCACCCTAAGCACAATGGAGTGAAACCCCACCCTGTCCCGCTGCCTCTTCACAAGGGTCCTTATGCTTCATCTCATGCTCAGCCCGTCTTGTTGAGGGCTCTCCTCTGGTTCACTGCCCCCTACTTTACCAAGCATGATGTCTTTTTCAAGGACTGGGCTCCCCGGACAACATGTCTGAAGTCAGGCGCATCTTAGTCCTCAAAGAAACATCCTTACTTTTCAACACTCAAGCGGTCCTGTGCAGCAGGTTTACCCAATGAGCTGTTATTTTTTCGTCTCCTGACTGCTGCTTCCATCAGCACTGATTGTGGATCCAAGCAAGAGAAAACCTTGACAACTCCAGCCTTTCTCCACTGATCATGCTGTGACCTCTTGCTCCAGTTGTACGGTTTGGGAACCGGTCTGCTCCAAGACGAGGCCCCTGACTGCTGGAAGCGGACCTGCCCCACACAGTAAGTGTCCTGTGTGTTCTCAGACCCCATCAGCTGTAAGTCTCCATCATGCTTTCAAAGTCCGTAAGTGTGAACGCTCACAAACGCATTTACAAAGAGGCAGGTAGGTGTGAGGGAGGCCGGTGACTCCCTGGCAGGTCGCCTGTGCGGTGTGCCCAGCAGCTTACTCAAAAGCATCTGCCCTACAACGCAGAAACACGAAGAAGGTGCAAACCACCCTCTGCTCTCACGCTGGCCTGGCGCACAGCGACACATAGCACACCCAAATCTAAACCTGCTTCCCTCACCACAGCAGCCACTCCGCGGACCTTGTCGGCTGGAACCAAGGGAACTCTGCCTTCCGGAGTGAACCCTGAATTCCCACCCACTCACCCACAGACTACAATACTTTCCCTGCCAACAACATGAGGCCTGGCTACCAGAGCCAGACTAGGTCAAGACCACCTTCTGAGGCCACCTGTCAAAGACCCCAGGTCTCAGGACGTGCCCTCTGACCACAGGGCGAGCGTGGAGACTGTCGGTGTGAGCTGCAGGGGCCTGTGCTGTGACACACCATGGGGACCTGCCCATGCATAGGAACGCGGGTCGTGCCTGGCGGCCCACCTTTCTAATCTAAGGTCAAGCTCACCCCTCCCCACCCCCTTGACTGTCAGAGAAGAGGCTATGACTCCGCCCTTCGCGCCCTCTGAGAACAAACGCTATTTCAGCCACTCAGGCTATGGGGCTATGACTGAGGTCCTGGGACCCAGACAGGGACATGCCCCATCTCTGGGAGCCAGCAGCACCCTAAGTGACATCAGAAGCAGTGTGTTTAGAAAGGCAGTGACTGAGCGGAGGGCCAGGTGTCCCCCAAGTGGGGTAGCATACTGCATAGCCCTGGTGAAGAAGCAGGCATGTTTGGGGGGGTGGGATATTCTGAAAGCCACCTCTCTGCCTGCAACCGGCCTCACCAAGTGGATTTCCTGGGAGGGACAGGAAGGAACTTCAAAGCCACAGCCAGGAAACCGGATGAGGGAGGGAGCCTCAGGTCCCAAAGAGGTTCAACGGGGCTCTCAGCGCCCACAGGGGCCTGGCAGGATTCATCAGCCAGGAGGGTCGGCCTTAAAAGGGCAATTCTGAGACGTTGGTGCAAGGGCGTTGACATCAGTGGGCATGGAAACTGTGGGACAGGACTGAGGAGAAGGTGGTCGACGCTGTGGAGGAGACCAGTGGCTGTCCCTGGGGTGCCCAGGACCAGCTACGGCCATTGTGCTGGTATGGTTCCAACCCAGCACAGGAAGAGCTTCATTTGTGGGCCTTGAATAAAAAGGGAATTGAGCACCTGTGCTATTTGATGACCCCTGACTAGAAAAACAAATTCAGAGACACTCATAGAGTGAGACAGCGAGCTTTATATCAAGAAGTATATCAGGAAAACATCCCAGGTCAAGTCCCTAAGTCCAACACAAGTCCATAAACCCTTCTTCAGACTCCCGCAGCACATGCAAATGCAGAATCCAGGGAGCTCACAGATCGACGGGTGCAAAGTCTTGTGGATCTGAAAGTGACAGACGCATGTCCAGGACTCTGACTGCCATCAGTGTGGCTCGAAGGGGCTCCTCGACAGGAAGGGGCAGCAGATCGAGGGAGGGAGACTGGCCTCCAGAGCCATTTATCTTGGGAGACCTCCAATCAAGCTGCAACCTGACCCACAGGCTAAACTCTGCCCACATGAGCCAGGTTGGCACAAAAAACCTATCACCCCATTGTTCTGTTGAGCCCATAGATGCAGCCCACTGTGTCCGTCCAGCTACTACAGGGCCTTTATCTTTTCCCCTGACCTTCCACTTCACCAAGCAGGATGTAGTTTCTCCATCTGTCCTAAGGGGGGCGGGGGGGGGGAAGGCGGCTGCTATGAGTTGGACCCAACTCGCTAGCACCCACCCCGTCAATAAGAGCTTCTGTCAAAGCGGGAACCCTGTAAAGGGTCGCCGTGCATCAGAATCAGAGAGGGTTTAGGGAGTGGATGGCTTGTCATCACAGACACCCTTAAGAACAGAAATGCTAAGAAACTTACCAAAAACAAAAAAAGAAAGAAACTTACCAGACAGGGTAAGGAGTGGGGGCAGGGTTCCCTTGCTTAGAGTGTCTGGGGAACCCAGCTCTCTCCAGTAAACAAACAAACCAACCAACCCACTGCCATGGGGTGACCCCTGCAGAGTGACCCTGTGAGCAGTGGAGAGCTGCCCCTGGGGGTTCCTGAGGCTGTCTGGTTTTTTATGGGAGCAGGCAGCCCCATTTTCTCCTTCTGAGCAGCTGGTAAGCTTGAACCGCTGACCTTGCGGTTAGCAGCGCAATGGTAGCCTCCCCTTGACCAGGACCTTTCCTGGAGCAGTGCATATGCTGTTGGTCTGTCTCTGCAAGAGCGTGTGCCTTCTGAGTGTTTGCTGGCTGCTCCCCACGTGTTTCCACAGCAGACCGGGTGCAGGGGCTGGGGCGCCCCTCTCCCCCCCCCAAGTCATCAGAGTCCTTTCATAGACACCCGGGATTGTGATGAGGCAGTTTCCATGTGAGAGGGGCCCAGGCGTGGGTCTCCTGGCACAGGGACCCCACGTGACCGGGCAGAACTTCCCACCAGGTTTTCTCTGTCTGCCATCCACAGGGTAGAGCTTTGGTGGCGCAGAGGTCTGATCACGGGCAGGTCCACGAGAGAGAGGCTGCCTCTGTGTCCACACGAGGGCAGCACCACTGCCGACCTTGAGGGTCGCTGCACGTGGGACTCGAATCCACCACGACTGGCCTCCTGTGGTGGTTAGTTTTAGTTCACCAGGTCTTTCTCCAGCGCAGCAGCTTAGCAATCCGTGCTTAAGTCCTTAAAAACCATGGGATTCCCCACAGAGCGGAGTGACACCGCCCAGCAGGCCCAGGGGGGTGGGGCTCCCTTGGGGAGGCTGGTGCCATCCCCAGCACCCTGGGGGCGCAGACACGCGGGAGCCGAGCTGTGGCCCCTGCACCTCTTGTATGTCTGCGCTGCAGTCTTTTTCCGCCATCTGCGGTTCTTTCTGCCTCTGTCTGTTTCCGGGTTCTTCTGAAGCAGCCGTCTACACCCCGCGGCGGGGCCACGCCAGGGCGTCCTGCACGAGGGCTTCCTCTTGCTGGGCAACCCGCGCGCCCCTGCACCCGCGCGCCCCTGCACCCACACAGCCCCTTACACAGTCCTTCCCTTGCGCAGCCCTCACACCCCTGCACCCACCCAGCCCTACCCCCACGCAGGCCCCCAGCCTGCACCGCCCCGCCCCCTCCGCAATGCCCTACTGGCACACTGTCCCCTGAGCCCACGCAGTGCTCCGCACCCCTACCGTCCTGCCCCAGCCCTCACACAGCCCCCCTCAGGCCCTGCAGTCCCAGTCAGAGCAGCAGGAGTACCCCCAAAGAAGAGCCAGGCGTCCCACCTTCAGATCCACCCAGGGCACCCTGAGCTCAAAGTGGGGGCCTGGCCTTTCCCAGGAAACACCTAAAAGCTCACTGCTGCCAGTGGAAGCCGACTCGGATATCCTACAGGCCAGGGTGGAGCTGCCTGTGGGTTTGAGGCAGAGCGAATGGTGGTTGCTGCCCATGCCCTTTGCAGCCCAGCGCAGCCACCGTGCCACCCCTCGGGGCAAATCTGGGAAAGCCCAGTGTTGGCCGGCTGCAGAATGCGCCACACAGACTCTGCCATCCCAGTGCCCAACACGAGGAGCCTGGCAATCAAGGCCAGCGGCTGAGCTGGAGCACGGCTTTACTGGACCACAGCGTGGGTGCCTCCAGTCGGCCAGACAGCAAATGGCCTCCAGGGCTGGGCCCACACTGTATCTGTGTGTGTCTGTCTATTTGTGTGTCTATCTGCCCCTGTGTGTCTGTATCTATGTGTTTGTGTGTGTGCCTGTGTGCGTCTGTCCATCTGTGTATCTGTGTGTATTTTCCCCCCTTTTGTTTTTGGTCTGCCCCTGCCCCCAGCAACCACCTAGACAATTCCCAGGGAGCAGCTGTCAGGCAGCTCTGCTTGCCCTGAGGGAGGATGTGTGAACGCAGGGGACCCTGTGAGGCAGCCTTGGAGACACCGTGGGACAGTTCTGTCCCGTCATGGGGTGGGTGGGGATAGCGACACCCAGTGAGGTGGTGGTGTAGCTTTGATAGGAACAGGGTGCACTGACACTACCATCTTAACTTGCTGACGCAGCGAGCAGGAGGACCCCTGAGGGCACCTGAGGCCCCACCCAGTGGACCCAGAGGCTGACGGGTGCAGCGTGGAAAGAGATGCGCTGCTTAAGGTGGCTGCATGTCCTCCCCCTGCGTGTGCCACCCCTTGCCGCGTCCCCTCCCGTTTGCTCGTCCTGGGGACTGGGGACATCATCAGTAGCTGAGCCTGCTGAGCCAGCGCTGCTTGAGCAGCTGAAAGCAGCCGCAAGTGTGTCAGCAAACCCTGCTCTCTGGCCAGGGCCCTGCAGGGGGGAGACAGAGGAAGCACCCTCTGCTCCGTCCTCAATCCCTGGGCCTGTGGCTCCTGGGTGGTGCCCGCTGGGGTGGGGGAGGGGTTGTAAGGGGTCTCTCAGCACAGCTCATCCCTTCTTGAGGGGGTGGGGAAGGGGCTCAGACCCAGACAACTTGACAAGTGGATCCCATTCTGCCACAGAGGAGCAAGAGGAAGCATGGGGCCTGGAGAGTGAGTGGGAGACCGGGATCGGAGTCGGGGGTGGGGACCTGCAGGGTCCACCTTTACAATGTAGTTGCTCAGAGAACAGAAGGTGCCCCCCGCCCCCACACAGTGGCACTACCGATAAGGGGTGAGCAGCCCCTGCCTTGCCAGACCTCAGGCTGCACCCCCAGTGTCTCTGGGCCTGGCTGAGCGCCCCAGGGCAATGTTGCCCAGTGAAATTGAAAACCCCCTGGTGACTGGGCTCAGGGGCATGCCAGGATACCGCCCTCCTGGAGGGCGCTTATGGAGCATGGGGGTGGGGGGGCAGGGCCAATAGGAGTGTATGGTCTATGGCCCCTGGCCCAGACTCTCAGCCCAGACTCCTCCCAGATAAGGACAGGCTCTTCCCCCTCAGCTGTGGGAGAGGATGTGGGGCCCTGTTTGAGGGGCACAGACTCTGTTAGGGGAACAAAGGAATCACCCAGAGGGAAGGGCTGTCTGTCTGTCTCTCAAGGAAGCTTCAGACACCCCTCCCCCACGGGCTCCCCAACCTCCCCATGCTGGAGCCCAGTAACAACTCCAAGGACACAGGGCCTGGTTCTGACCCGCTTCCTGCTGCAGTATGCGTGCACACACAAGTGTGTGTGTGTGTGTGTGTGTGTGTGTGATTGGTGTGGGTGTGTGTGTCCTTGGTGTCTGATGTGTGTGGTATGTATGTGTCTTGTGTCTCTGTGATTCACCTGGTCGTGCTGTGTCTGCGTATGTGTGTGGGGTGTGTGTGTGTGTGTGCATAGTTGGTGTGTCTATGTATGTGTGTGGTGTAGGTGTGTGTGTGTGTGTTGTCAGTGTTTCTGTGTATGTATGTGGTACAGGTGCGGTGTGCGTATGTGTGGTGTGTGATGTATGTGTGTGTGATCTGTGTGTGGTGTGCACATATGTGGTGTGTGTGATGTGTATATGTGGCTGGTATGTGTGTGTTGTCAGTATGCCTGTGTGTAGGTGGTGTGTATGTGATGTGTGTCATCTGTATGTGTGGCGTGTGTGTACATGTGGTGTAGGTGTGGTGTGCATGTATGCAGCTTGCCAATACATCCTCAGCTCTAAGTTCCCAAAGGCCAGCATGGTTGTGGCTACATCAGGGCCAGGTCCTCAGGGCGGGGGTCCCCAAGTGCCGTGACGCGTCCCCGTCAGATCTAGATTCAGGCCAGATAGTCTGTCAGCTCCTGGAAGATGCTCTACCAGTGGGGAGGGGGATATAAGAGGCTTCAAAAGATGTGGGGAAAGGACAAAACGATGATGGGATTTCTGCCCACCCAGTGTTTGAAGCTTCCTAGGGACACCCAGGGTGAGCGAGGAGCCCTGGGCAGCACTGACCGTGCCCAGACTCATGCAGCCAACAGAAAAGCTGCGGGTCAGGTCCACCCAGAGGCGCCTCAGAGGGGCCTGGTGGTCTCCTCTGAAACCAGCGCCTTGCAATCCGGTGAGACGTAGGCAGATTCCCACACAGGCTGCCTCCCTCAAAGGTGCACAGAGGTCAGTCCCTGAATGCTGGGCCTCAGAGAACAGGCTCACGTAGTGGACAGTGCCGAGCTGGACAAGCAGCTGAGAGGAGACAGAGGGTGAGCTGCCTGGCAGGTTGGCAAGCAGCAGACAGCAGCCCTGCACACCCGGGGACAGCGACGAGAAAGGTGGACTCTCTGCTTTTCCCTACACTCTCCTGGCGGCCGGCACAGCCCAGCGATGGTGACTCCTGCCCCACTGTGTGAGGTCAGGGTGCTGGGTGCACCCCTGCCCAGAGTCTACACACAGAAGAGCTCCCTTCATCAGAACAGAGTGTGCCCAGACCTGGCACTCGCTGGAACTCCGCCCCAGCCAGACGCCCTGCCCCGCTGCCCCTGGGCCCCAAAGAGTTCCTTCTGGGAACAAGCACACTGACCACAGACCCCCATCTGAGTCAGCACAAACTACTTCCCGGTCAGCAGTGACAACCAAGTGGTGTAACCCAGAGGTGGAACTATCCAAAGCAAGACAACTCTGCCCGGCTGAAACTGGTCAAGTGGACAAGAGGAAGACCCTCAAGGAGGTGGCTCGACCCTATGGCCGCACCCACGGCCTCAAACACAAGAGCCATTGTGAAGACGGTGCAGGGCCAGGCAGCGTTCAGTCCTGTGGTGCACAGGACTGCCGTGGGTCAGAACCGACTCCACTTCTCCTAACAATAACATCATGGAAGAAAATGATGAAAAAACCCGTCATTGATGTGAACTCGGCCCAGAACATTCTGTGGAATTCCATAGGACTCAACTGTGCTCATGAGGATCAAGAGGCAATTGTGTGAACAGAACAAGGGAATCCTTCCCCCTCCCAAAAAAAAATCAGAGAAGGTGTTTGTGTCAGGTTGCAGCAAATCATCAAGGAAGCTGGATTACATGAAGAATGCAGAATCAGGATTGGAGAAAGGCTTATTAACAATCCATGATAGCAGGTGACAACTTTGTTTGCTGAGAGTTAGGAGGACTTGAGACCCATGCTGATAAAGATCAAGGACTTCAACTTTGGGTATGGATTGCAACTCAAGGTCAAAACCACAACTGGACCAATAGGTACCATCATGATAAATGGAGGAAAAATTTGACTGGGAAATGGGGAACCAGGAATAGAGTGTATACAGACAAATGATCTCCACTCATATTGAAAGAGTTTGGGAGGCTGAGACTCCAGTGGGAGGCCTTCACCCTTGTGAGTTGGAGATGAATCCCAATCACCAATCCAAAAAGTTATTCCCCACAATGTCCCCCTGTAATAATGCCAAGAATCATCAGACCCTATTGTCTGACCCCATCCTAAGTACGGCTCACTCCCTTCTGATACTGATCATAGATTGTTCCCCAGGAGAAGAGCTCAGGACATCTAAGGTCAAGTCCACTCAGGGACGACCAAGATTAACTCTAGGACCTGCCCACCTTGTTACATCTGTCCCTTCCTGTCACGTGCATTCCCTAGCTAGATCTTCCCCTTCCTATTACGTGTGTGTATGAAATGGCTTACACGCCCCGAGATTATGTAAACCTGTTGGAGAATACATGAGCTCTCTCTCTGATTCCAGACTCCACAGAAATGGTGAGCACTTGTATGTTCTATCTGTTGTCCTTTTTTTCTTTCCTTTTAATTATGCAATTGCTCCTTAGTCCCCTATGGGTTGTGGAGGCTGGTCCCCCACAGTTGAAGTTGTCAAGGATTTTGTCTTGCTTGAATCCACAAGCAATGCTCATGGAAGCAGCAGTCAAGAGATCCAAAGATGAGTTGCATTTGGTCCATCAGCTGCACAAGACCTCGTTAGAGTATCGAAGAGCAAGGATGCTACTTTGAGGACTGGGGTGCACCTGACCCCAGCCATGGCGTTCTCCGTGGCCTCCTATGCACGTGAGTGTTGGACACTGAGTAAGGAAGACTGTGGAAGAATGGGTGCATCTGAGCTGTGGGGTTGAGAAAAAGATGGAAAGTACCACGGACTGCCCAAAGGACAAACCGGCCTGTCCTGGAAGAAGTCCGGCCAGAGTGCTCCTTAGAGGCAGGGATGGCAAGACGTCATCTTATATACTTTGGACATATTGTCAAGAGAGACCAGCCGCTGGAAAAGGACATCGTGTTTGGGAAAGTGGGTGCGGTGAGAAAGAGGAGGGCCTCAAGGAGATGCACAGACCCAGCGGCTGCCTCTGTGGGCTCCGGCACAGGCATCGCTGTAAGGCTGGTGCAGCGCCGGGCAGGGTTTGTTTGTGCTGCACATCAGGTTGCAATGGCTCGGAGCCACGGACTGGACACTCGACAACCCCCCACAGAGTAAACCGCTTAAGAAGTCGCCAGTGGGAGAGTGGGTAAATGAACTGGGTCCAACATACAGTGGACGCTTCGCCCAACACGAGAGAATCACCATGTGTCTCTGAAGCAGCCCGCAGAGGGGTGGAGCGAGGGCATTCTGCTGAGTGAAATCAGTCCGCCACAGAAGGACAAATGCTATGAGAAGCCACAGTCGGTCGTCCAGTGTCAAGAACCGGTTTCCCCCGTGAAAGCGGCATTCCTTTAAAGGAAAGCAAGCAAGCAGCATTCTTTAATGGTTAGCAGGGAGGGAGGTGGGGCCGTGTGAACCCGCATGGAGGGGAGGCTGGGGGAAGTGATGGTGGGGACAGGGAAGACACTGAGGGGGTGGGGTGCTGCCAGAGTTAAAGAGACGCAGTCCTGAAAGGGTGGGATCTACAAGTAGCTGCCTGGAGCACCTCTTGGGTGGGGGGTAGGGGAGCGCCCCCAAGGCACACACAGATCTGGCCGAGGAATACTGGACACATGCATTTAGCTTCCCCCAGATGTGCCCGTGAATGTGGAGGAGCAGACGGACAGCGTCGGGAAAAGAGCTTAGGGGCACAGTCTCGGGAGCACCAAGGGCCACAGGCATGAGGGAGTTCAAGGTAATGCTGTGCGTCCCCATCTGGCGTGGAGTGACCGCAGCCTTGTGAGCCACCTGCTGAGCTGTGACAATAGGTCTCTCCATTCTGGATGGTGAAGAGCGATGACAACGGGAAGATGTACATCCAGCAGACTAACGGGCCTCATGCACATCGGCCTCCATGATCCTGAGACCAGAAAAACTAGACGGTGCCCGGCCAACACCACCAACTGGTCAGGACAGGATCACACAAGAAAGTCTTGGGCAGGGTGGGAGAAAAGTGTGGGCCACAACACAAACTCATAAGAGAGACCGGCTTCCTGGTCGGAGAGAGATCGGAGGGACCCTGGAGACTGGCCCTTCGTCACCCCTCAGATCTGGAACTGAAGTCACCCCCTTAAGATGAAAGGGACCGAGCTGACCCCAGTCTCTGGGGCCAGGAGAGCAGGCGGACGGAGACAGGAAGCCCAGGGGGAAGTGGGATGAGGGGATGAGGAAGTTGGATGAGTGGGCACAAGGTGGACGAGTGTGAAACTGCCGCTCTCTCTGGAAACCTTCCCCTGAATCACTGAGTGGAGACCCGGGAGAGACCTGCTCTCTGGCTGCCCCGGCCCAGCGGGGGCTACAGGGGGGTGGGCATGGTCCAAGCAGGCAGAGGGCACAGCACTGCACCAGAAAGGCACTCAGGGCTGATAAGAGACCAAAGGGTTACAAATAAGTTTGCAGTGCGGAGGGGGGTGCTTCTTGAGAGGAGAGCAGCAGGCAGGCCGAGATATATTTATGAGCAAGAGGACACACGCTCTCCACAGAGGAGCTGGGCCCACAGCCACGCTGAGAGACTGATTAGCACACCGCTAGACTGGCAGCAAGGAGGCGCCGCCTTAATGGGAGACCCAGGGGACCACGCCGAAATCATCCGTAGCCATGACTCAGCATAGAGCAAGGCGCTGGCATACCAGGACTGCAAAGTGGGACAGCTGCCGCCGGAACCAGCCTTGAAGTTCCTCAGGAAGTTCAACCCAGAGCTGCCCTAGGGCTCTCACGTCCACCCAGCCCCGGGCATGCACACTGCCAAGCCACAGCCTGTGCACAAAGGCTGGGCACATGAATAACAGTCGCCAAAAGGTGGATACACCCAAGTGACCATCGATGGACGAGGAGCCAAGCTCCACGTGCCCCCCCCCCCCCCGCAGGATTCTCCCGTGATGTGATCTCGCACAGTGTGGTCAGCACCGTGATGGGATCTTCTGTGAGGCAGCCAAGAAGCTGTAGAAGGACAGACCCCCTTCATCTGGACACAGCCTGGCTGCGACTGACTCCTGTATCAACTGAAAAAGGTGCAGCAGCCAGCCCACTTCTGCTGCAGGATCTGGACCCTGCATCTGGGTCATCAACCTCGTGTGGTGACACCCATCGATCCGGAGATTCGGAGCCATCCGCAGACTGCCGGCCTCAGATCCATTCCCCTCTGCATCCACCGGCTGGTGCTCTTCCTGCTTCACCTTCCCCCTCACTTCCTGCCTCTCAGCCCCTGAGCTCTGTGAGTCAAGACAAGCAGCCAGCTTACATCTGACCCAGGGACTGGAACCGGGCAGGGTTTACCCACCTCTGCACCTGTGTGAGCTGCTCTTGATGTAAATCTCTGTCTACAGGCTCACCCACAAGCACCCCTGGCTTCGCTTCTCCAGAGAACCCAGCTTAACACACTCGGCATGGAGGAGTGGAGGACTGGTAAATTCTACCCCCAAATCAGATAAAAACCCAAACTCACTGCCATCCAGTCAATCCTGACTCATCCCAACCCTATTATAGGACAGGGGGGAACATTCCCTGTGGGTTTTGGAGATGGTCACTTCTGATGGGAGTCGAAAGCCTCCCCTTCCTCGTAGGACACTCGAAGCTCAAAGCCACTGCCATCAAGACAATCCCACCTCACAGTGACCCTGTAAGACAGGGTAGAACTGTCCCCGTGGGTTTCTTAAGCTGTCAATTTTTATGGGAGTAAAAAGCCTTATCTTTCGCCCTCAGAGCAGCCGGTGGTTTTGAACCACTGACCTTACAATTAGTCGGCCCTAATGGCTTGATGGAGTAAAACCTTTGGGACCTTCACTTGATGATGGACGAGACTCCAGATAAAAAGAAACAGCTGCAAGTGGCAATAACCAGAAATTAGAATGCATGAAGTATGAAGCTAGAAAGATTGAAGTCGCCAAAAATGAACTTGAATGGATGCATAAAGATCAATATTCTGGTGGCAGTGGGCTGAAATGGACCAGGATTACTATCCAGGAGTGGCACAATCAAGAGGAATGGTGTTAAATTCATGTTCACAAGGGACAGTTCAAGATCTGTCTCAAAGTACAATGCTGTCTGTGATAACGTCTATCCCCATTTAAGGAGACACGTGATAGTACAACTATTATTCAAATTTACACATGAGCCACCAAAGCTAGGGAGAGAGCGCCTTCAGGAGGAAATTGATCAAACATGCAATCAAGATGCATTGATAATTAATTGGTGATTGAAATACAAAGAGTTGGAAAACATGGTCTTGGTGATTGAAACGAAGCTGGGGATCACACGATGGAACTTTGCAAAGCCAACAGCTTGTTCCTAACAAACACCTTTCTTTACATGGACTCCTCCAGCAATCAGACGGACTCCCTCCGTGGGACAAGACCATGGAGAAGCTGGAGATCGCCAGCTAAAGCAGGCCAGGAGCCGACTGCGAACAGACCATCCATTGCTCACACGTGCATTCAGGCTGAAGTTGAAAAACAATTAAAACAAGTCCAAACAAGTGCCAAATATGACCTTGAGTCTGTCCTACCTGAATTTTGAGAACATCTCAAGAACAGATTTGCCGCATCGAACACTGATGACAGAGGCTTGATGAGCTGTGGGAGGACATCAAGAACTTCACCCATGAAAGAAAAAAAAAGGCCGTTAAAAAGACAGGAGAGAAATCAAAGATCAAAGTGGAAGTTAGAAGACATCCTGACATTTGCTCTTAATCACAGAGCAGCTAAGGCACCCAGAAGTCAAAGAGCTGATCAGAAATTTCGAAGGGCAGCTCGAGAAGACAGGGTCACATGTTAGCATGGAATATGTACAGCCCTAGAACAGAATGCCAAAAAAGGAAGGACGTGCCCGGTATGTCTTGAACGGAAAGAACTCAAGAAAACGCGAGCCTTCGGTGGCGGTATTGAAAGCTTCAGTGGGCAAAATATTGACCGATGCAGGAAGCAACACCGAACATGGCAAGAACACACAAAGTCACCTCACCAAAAAGAAGTGGACGACACACCACCATTTCAGGTGGCATCATGTTAGCAAGAACGAACAGTGCTGAAGGAAGATGTCCAAGCTGCACTGAAACCATTCACCAAAAACAGGCTCCAGGAATTGATGGAATTCTATGCCAGGAAGTTTGAGCGCCAGCTACTTGGCCAGGGGACCGGGAGAGAGCCCTGTTTGTACCCGTGCCAAAGAAAAATGGCCCACCATTTTTCTTTTTTTTTGTTTTGTTTTTTTCTTCATTTTTCTATTATAGAGCAATATCACTGCTGTCACGTGCAGGTAAAGCTTTGCTGCAGATCACCCAACAGTTGTAGCAGCCAGAGCTTTCGGTCGTATTTCAGAAGAGGGTATCACTGCTGACGTCAGCCAGATATTGGCTCAGAACAGAGAATACCAGGAAGATGTTTACTTGTGTTTCATTGGCGATGACAAGACACTGCACGGTGTGGATCATAACAAACTACAGAGACCTTCGAGAACGGGAATTCCATAGCACTTTGTTGTGTGTGTGCTGAACCTGCACGTGGACTAAGGGGCAGTTGTGCAAAGAAGACGAGGGGACACTGCATGGTACAAAATCAGGAAAGTTGGATTCGTTCACCATACGCATTCAATCTGTATGTCCAGCACAGAACCAGAGAAACTGCATTATGTGAAGAACTTGGCATCCGGTTAAGAGAAAGGCTTATGCAGACCCTGTGATGCGCTTGCTGTAAGTGAGGAGGACTTGCTGACGAGATCCAAGGACTGCGGCTTTCGGGACGGGCTACAGTCCAATGTAAACAGAACCAAAATCTTCACAACTGGACCAACAGGTACCATCAGGATAGACGGAGAAAAGACTGAAACTGTCAGGTTGTTTGGACCCACAATCAATGCTCATGGAAGCAGCCATCAAGAGACCAAACGACGCTCTGATTGGGCGAGTCTGCTGCAGAAGCCCTCTTGATCCTGTTGACAAACAAGGATGCTATCTGAAGGACCAAGGTGCGCCTGGCCTGAACCATGGCATTTCCCGTTGCCTCAGTCATGTGACAGACTGAAGAAATGCAATGCATTTGGACTGTTGCTGGCAAAGGATCTTAAAGGAACCACAGCTGTCCTGGAAGAAGTACAGCCTGAACGCTCCTACAGTCAAGGGCAGCGAGACTTTGTCTCTCATGTATCTTGGACTTGTTGTCAGGAGAGACCAGTCCCTGCAGAAGGACATCATGCGTGGTGGAGGGGCCCTGAAGAAGAGGAAGGCCCTCCACGAGATGATTGACACAGTGGCTGCAACTATGGGCGCAAACGTAGGAGCAACGTGAGGGTGGCGACGACAGGGCGGCGTCTCGTAGTGCTGTACATGGGATTGCTCGGAGTCGGAATCGACTAGACAACAACCCCCTCACCTGAGGAAACCCGTGTCTGCCTGAGGTCACCCATCCACTGTGGGAGTTAGTCAGAGCAGCCCCAGAGAACTGAGAGTTTGGTGCTGGAAGTGTGGGGTGCTGTGCTCGCAGAAACCTACAACATGGAAGGCTGTGGAATTGGGTAGTGGGTTGAGGCTGGAAGAGTTTTCAGAGGCCAGTAGAGGGTCCTAGATTGCCTGCAGAGGTTGTTGGTAGCGTTATGGCGGTCAGAGGCAGTTCTGGTGCGGGCTCAGAAGCAAAGAGAGTTCTAGAGGGAGTCTGGATCACCTTTGAGAACCAAGTGGTATGAGCAACTGAATGGTGCTAGGAGCATGGACAGGGATGTTCAAATGTCCGGTGGGAGGTAGCACTTGTGCGGGATGACCTTGGGCATCTGGCTGAAGAGCTTTCTCAGCAAGATCTTAAAGAGGATGGATGGGTTCTCCTTGCCACTTACAGTAAAATTCAAGAGGAAGGAGATGAACTTAAAAAGGAAGCACGTACAATAAAAGACAGGACTCCGAGATTTGGACATTTCCGTGGTACAGTTAGACACGCGGGACCTAGAATGCGTGTGAGAGCTGTGGTTCCACAGCCTCTCCTGCAGAAAACTGGCCGAAGGAGCAACATCTGTTGTCATCCAAGACAGCACAGGGCTGTCCGAGGAGCAGGGCTGTTGGAGGAAGCATGGAGCACATGACCCCCACAGCCCCCTCCGTTTCCGAGTTAAACGTTCAACAACTCCGTACTGGCGCTGGGGGATGAGATTAAGGTGTGGTAGGGCATGGGGCACTGCCCAAAGCTGAAGGACCAGGGCTGCCCTACCTGAAGGACAGAAAAATGGAGCCTGTTAGGTCTGAGGGTGGGTGGTCACCACTCTACCTGACTGGGGGATTGGGCCACTCAAAGCCTAAGGAGGAGATTTGACATCTCAGGGTATCTAGAAGATGGAGCTGATGCCCAGAGCCAAAGAACCCCTTCCAGAATGCAGACAGCATAGGCAATGCCCAGAGTCTGCAGAGTGGGGCTATTTTCTTAAAGATGTTCTTCAAGAACAGAGGAATCTTTCAGAGTTTTGAGAATGAATATAAATTGTTCTGGTGGATTTTGGACTTAATTGGTGCCTGCTACCTCTTCGTTCCCTCCAATGTCTCCCATTTGGCCTGGAAAGGTTGACCTTGGGCCTATTCCATCACTGACCTTTGGATGCAGATACTTGCATCTAGATTTAACAGGTTGGCAGATGAAGATAAATTTTGGCCCAGAATACAATTTGGGCTTGGAGATGATTGAAGACTATTGAGATAATGTAACAAGATGAATGTGTTTTGCATGAGGCAATGACTGGAATTTGGGGGAACCAATGAGTGGAATGTTATGAATTGTTCCCCTCCCAAAATATGCATTACAACCCCCCCTTTAAATGCATTTATTTTATGCACATCTGTGCACAATCAATGCACAGATGACAGTAGAATATAACAAAAATCATTCTGGTGATACCCCATTGATGGGAATTTGGGAAGCAGGTAGCTACGTACATCAAAGCACTGTCCCTATCACCTGGACTCCGTCTTACTGCCACCCCTTGCTGGTGAGATGGTTCGGATTTGTGAAAGAGACACTGTATGTGCTGGGACAAATCTTAACCTCTCTGCCTTTAGCACTCAGCTGGGGGATCACAATAACTTATGGCAACATGGAGAAGAATGGGCAGCAGCCGAGGGAGGCGAGAGCATCCCCAAGCCACATACAGGAATCCAAGGAAGCAGAAGGTAAGAGACAGAGAGACCTTCCTTCAGAGCTGACCGAGAGAGTGCCCAGGGCAGTCGCTCTGAATTCAGAGTTCTAGGATGAATTCCTGTGTGTGGCAGCCACCTACTTGTGGCACTTGTGCGAGAGCTGCACCAGGTGACCAGGTCAGTGAGTTTTACCTCCACGTAAAGACCTCGGTCCCAAGAAGGTTCTGATCAAAGATTCTAAATAAGATCCCTGATCAAAAGGGGGGTGTGTGTGTAGAACATTCTTATGGAGCCTACGTTTTCTTTAACTGAGGAAGGCTAGATGAAACCCTAAAACTATTGTATAGTGATCATTTTTAAGCCTTGACCTCTCAGTGACCTTAGGAACACAGTGTCCCCCTTGTATTGCTGTCTCTGGGGTTTCATGGGAGGGAAGTGAGACCCCGCTTTTGGTGCACGTTGCTATCTGACAAGGGACTGTATAACCTGAAGAAACGGCTCATCTCAACAACCCCAGGGACACGCGTGCCCCATAATTGTATCAGAGCTACATTACGTCGCAACAAAAAAATCCCATTTCATTCAAAATGCTTCCATTACTGAAAATGCACGGTTTCAACCAAAATTTCAAAGCAGAAATACCTTTGTCCTGCAAGAGACCCTTAGGGACCCTGCAGGACAGAGAAGACCTGCTTCCTCAGGCTTCCACGCCTGTGGATCTGCACGGAGCAGACGGCAGCTTCTGTTTCTCAAGGGGTAGCTGAGGGATCTTAACTGCTAACTCTATCTCTAGCACACCAGGGCTCCTCCAGAGGGTGTTGTTGAGTGCCATCGAGTCAGGTCCGACCCATAGCAACCCTATACAAACACTGCCCAGACCTGACCACACGTCCAAAGCACGGGAGAGGAAGTCTCCCCATCCTTCCTCTCCGGAGCACTCTGGCTATACTTCTGCCAAGACAGACTTCCTTTCTCTAAGACCACCATTCCTACGCACCCATTCTTCTGAGCTCTTCTCTGTTCATTAGCCAAATTTCGCATGCATAGGAGGTGATGGGAATTGCCCTGGTGTGCACCCGGCGGCCCTGAGTTCCCAAAGTAACCTCTCTGTTTAGCCCCCATAGCTCAGCTCAAGCTCATCAGCCTGCCACCCACAGAGGGTCTCGGGCAGATTCCCTGAGAGCCGCAGGACAGTGAGTTTGTGTTCACGGGGCCAGGGGCAGCATGGTGGCACCACACACAGAATCCCATCTGTGCCACAGGACTGCACACATAGAAACGGTTCAGTTGCCAGGGACTCAGGGATTCTGCTGTGGATATTCTCAACAATAACAGAAAATAAGTGACAATGAACTCCAGGTTCTATCTCTGTCCCCGACGTCCTAGCGCCTCCCAAGAACAGGCGCCTCCCAGGAGCAGAGGCCGTGGGACAGGAGAGGCCCTGACCTTGGCTCCAGGAGACCAAGCATGGGATCATCAGAATTGCAGACAGAGGGCTGGATCTGAGGCGCAGCAGCCAGGTGGCACAGACAGGGGTCATCGCTGCCATGATCCGCAGGTTCCGCGGGGATTATGCATCCGCTGCCCAGGAGGGGACGCTGACTGAGATGGTTTCAGTCATGGCTGGCTTTGCTGCAAAGACAAGTACCCGTGGAGAGATTTGAAGCATGCCCTTGCCTGGGGTCACCAAAGGCAGCCCCACTGTTGTGCAGGACAGGGGTTCTAGGAGGTAGTGAACAGGGGTCTGGAGAAAGGGGGCGGGGCGTGGAGAGCTTGCTCCTTGCTGACATGTGCTGAGTCAGGCCACCTACTAAGAGCCAGCCTCTGGGGACGGCACGGAGCCAGGTCTGCAAAGCTCCTTCTTCACCATGCACCCTTTCCTGGGCGTCTTGAAGCCCCTCCCCCACCTGAGAGCGGAGCCCCCTGCCCCTCAGCCCTGCCTGACATGAAGATGGGGCCTTCTGGGGCAGTCCAGACCCCCGGGGGCGGTTTAAAGAGGGGTTGGCATGAGCTTTGAAGGTCAGGGTATAGGAAGGGCACTGAGACGCATCTTGATCTCTGACAGTGGTGCGAGGCCTGATGGCTCAGTGGCTAAGTGCTGCCTGTGAACCTCAAGGTCAGTGGTTTGAACCCAGCAGGCGCTCCCGTCGGCAGGAAGGCCACCCTTCTCCAAGGAATTCTGCCTCCCAGTCACCCCACACCCCCAGACGGGGCAGCCCGCTTCACCTTTCTCAGACGAGAAGCCTGGAGGGCGGGTGCAGAGTAGGGTTGGGGGTGGAATTCTGTCAGGACGGGCCCGTGGTGCCCTGGAGAATGCTAGGACCCACCTCGTTAGATGGGACAGTTTCCCCCACAGCACTCCGGGGCTTTTTCTCTCCCTGGTTCTCTATTCAGTCTTCCGGAAACATCTTCCCACTAGTCCCTTTGAGAAAACTAGTCAAGATGGCCGCTCTGTGTTTCCCCCAAACCAGTCGCCGTCCCCTTCTGATCTGACCCCTCCCCTTGAATTTGGTTGGGCAGTGGGGCCTGTGGTAAATCAGTGCGGCCTCCCAGGTGTGAATCAAAGAATCCATCCTCCCGCAGCCATTGCTGATCAGAGACATGGTCTTGAAACATACTGTTTGGGTCCATGGAGCACATTCGGATGGGAGCCGGGTAGCAGTACTTTTTGACCCACCCTCGGGATTCCAACTAGAGGACGTTCTGGGGGTGGCCAGGTGGCGGTAAGGGGAGGTGAGCAAGCTGTGGGAGTCTGGACCAGACAACACAGCTTGCTCACTGTAACTGCTGCGAGCTTGGTTGGTTACAATGTATCAGTATTCAGGCGCTCAGTGTAAGGAGCACACCACACCCACACAGCTGGGAACAATAGGGCAGACCGCCTACACAGGAGTGCTTTCTGCACAGGTCCTCCTACGCCTGCAGCCACTATAACAAACACCAGGCCAAACTCATGGGGTCCCATCACGGGAGCAGACAGCCTCCTCTTTCTCCCTGGGAGAGGCTAGTGGGTTTGAACCACCAACCTTGTGCTTAGCAGCCCAAACACAGGCAGTTCCCTGGATTGTTTAGCTCACAGCAGGGCTCCCCTTGACCCAGATTGTGTGCAGGACAGAGCTTCT
Source organism: Tenrec ecaudatus (assembly GCF_050624435.1). NCBI lineage: Eukaryota > Metazoa > Chordata > Mammalia > Afrosoricida > Tenrecidae > Tenrec > Tenrec ecaudatus. The sequence goes on from NC_134530.1 coordinate 228,196, forward strand.
CTCCCAGCTGGCGGCCACTGTCCAGCCAGATCCTGTGCTTCAGACCCCCAGTCCAGCCTTTGAGCGGTCCGAAAGGCCCTTCAGGGGACCCCTGCTTGCACGCTCACCAAGTCACTGGGCTCCAAGGGGCCCCTGTGGCCACCACCAGCAGGCAGCTGGGGTCAGACCAGCCACCTCGTGGTCAGGGAGCACGAAGGACCCTTGCCAAGACCTTGGAGAGCTCTGGAGGGCTGGCCACCTTCTGGACACAGGTGACTGCGGGCTGGAGCTGACATCCTGGCCCTGCAGAGCGAGTGGGACTGACAGTGTCTCCTATTGTCCCCGAGGGACACGAAGCACAGGAACAAAGAGTCCTGCTGAGAAGCAGTCCAATTTCCACAGCTGCCCCGGCGACAACCGACAACCGCAGCGGGGATGGCAGAAAACACAGGGCGACAGCCGCCTTTGTCTACCCGGCGTCTTCCGGGCAACAGGCACAGGGCTCCACAGCGTGTCCACCCGATTTGAGGAGATGAGCCATTGTAACCCTGCATCCCCACGGGGACTCCTGGATCCCGGGCCCCCAGACACGCAGCCGGCCTTTCGGGAAAGATGTCATGGTGAGCCGGCTGCAGGCATGACAGAGCCAGAGATGGGGGCCTGATGGCGTCTCAAGGTGCAGGGGCCACCCTTCAGGGAGGGTCCTGGGGTCCTGACTAAGAGGCCTCAGCCACTCACAGGCCATCGGCCCAGGGCTCCCTGGACAGCGGCTCTCAGGGTCTGTCCCCACTGCCTTCGGGTGCCTTTCCACCAAACGCCCTGCAAATCTGCCCCTGCTGCCCCCAGGGTGCCCACCCTGGCTTTCCCTTCTGCCTCTGGAATCAGAAAGCACTCCATCTACTTTGGGGAGTAACTGCTGAGGGGCCCCACTTTTCCTTTGGGAGCTTTTCAAATACATTTTTTTAAATTAAAAGATCATTTTATTGGGGTCTCTTACTGCTCTTATAACAATCCACACATTGATTATATCAAGCATGTGTACATATGTTGCCATCATCATTTTCTGGACATGCACTTTCTATTGAACCCTTGGTATTCTTTTTTTACATTTTATTAGGGGCTCATACAACTCTTATCACCATCCATACATCACATATACATACATCAATTGCATAAAGCACATCCATACATTCCCTGCCCCAATCATTCTCAAGGCATTTGCTCTCCACTTAAGCCCTTTGCATCAGGTCCTCTTTTTTTTCCCCCTCCCTCCCTGCTCCCCCCTCCCTCAGAACCCTTGGTATTAACTCCTCTTTTTTCCCTCCCTCCATCCCACTCTCATGATCCTTGATAAATTATATTTTCATATCTTACAACCGACCACTGTCCCCCTTCCCCCACGGTTTCTGTTGGTCGTCCCCTTGGAGGGTGTGTGTGTGGAGGGTGTGTGTGTGTGGTTATGGGTTGGTCATTGTTATCGGTTACCCCCCTCCCCTCCTCTCCCCACCTTTGGGAACCTGAATGCGGTTGTAGACGTCCTGGGGGTTTAAAGGGAGCCTGGTGGCACAGTAGGTTAAGTGACAGGCAGCCGTCTGCATGTTCGCAGTTCAAACCCACCAGTCGCTCCTGGGGCAAAAGATGAGGCCTGCAGCTTCCAGTAGTCTTTCACAGTTTCCAACATGCTCGGGAGCAGCGCCCCTGCCCTCTGGGGTCCCTGTGATGTGGGTTCCACTCCACCACAGCCGGTCTGGGTTTGCGGGCTTGCGGGGGCTGGGGGAGAGGTCCAAGCCATCAGGCAGCACCAGTTATTAGCGACAAGGATTGCAGTTCAAGTCCTGCAGATGAGCCTTTGAAGAAAGGCACAGCCTTGCAAATCATCCCAGTGAAGCTGGTGCCTCCCCGCGCCTGCACGCACAAGGGCTTTCTCGAACATTGGCTGGACAGGGCTGGTGCAGGCCCAGTGCAGGTGTGTGTCCGTGTGTATGGGTATGTGATGTGTCTCTGTATGTGGTTTGTGTCTGTGTATATGGTGTGTGGTGTGTTTGTATAGTGTATGGAGTGTGTGTTGAGTGTATGTAGTATGTGCATGGTGTGTGTGTGTGTGGTGTATGTGTTGCACTCTTCGTCTTTGGCAATGGCTCCGTTGTCCCCTCGATGTCACTGTCGGGACACAATGGATGCTCTCCCGCTGGCCCCGCTCAGACTCAGCGTGCGGAGGCGAAAGGGCAGGTGTCCAGCCAGCTCGAGTGGCCGAGCCTCTGACACTAATTCCCTCTGAGCAGGAGTTAGCGGCTGCCCCCTGACCCCCTCTGTGAGCCCCTGACAGCTGTGAAATCAGAGAGTGCTTGGTCCTGGGGGCCACAAACAAAACCATCTCGGCTGTCCAGCCCACTTCGTCGCCGGAGCAGGTTCCCGAGCCAGCGGACCTTCACCGGAACAGACAGCTCATGCTTCTCCCGACAAGCAGTGTAACCCACAGCACCAGTGCTAAACCAGCCCCAGCCGACTCACAGGGACCCTGCTGGGGGAAGCTGGAATGTCCCCGGGGGGGGGGTGTTATAAGACTGTCACTCTTTTTTTCCAAACAAATATTTATTGGCACCTAATCCACATATCATACAATTCAATCATTCAATCATATCGAGAAGAATTGTACAGTCATTACCACAATCAATTTTAGAACACCCCCATGGTTAAATTGCCTTAAAAATGAGTTGTGTATCACAATCAGTTCTAGTGCGCCCTACCCCTCCCACTTTCATTGTTTACTTCCAAAGTCCCCCCACTCTCCCTATCTCCCCCTACCCCTACCTCCCCTTATGAGCCCCTGATAATACACATCAGTTATTGTCTCTACCACCCACTCCTCCTGTGCGTCACAGACCGGGAAACCCAAAGGAAACAACAGACACAATCCAGATAAGGTGGTAAGGATAAAAAGATAAGACTGCACGTGATGCATAAGGAGGAAAAGACTCCCTCGATACTTAAAAGCCAGGGAGGACATTTTGTCCTGGAACACGCAAGAGACACTGGCACGGAGAACAAACTCAGGTTGGGTGAATCGGGAGGTCAGCTGACCGAGTATCCAGTTCGATCCAGCCTAATCAAGACTGAGACTGTCACTCTTTACCAGAGTAGAAAGCCCATCTTTCTCCTGAGGTGTGGCCGGTGGTTTTGAACTGCTGACCGTGCAGTTGCCAGCCCAGTTTGTAGCCACTGTGCCACAGTGGACCCACCACGACCATGAGACATAGCTGGGCACCCCCTTTGGGGGATTCTGGGCAGTAATGTTGGGGGAGCACTGGTGGTACAGTGGTTGCACGTTGGGCTGTGAAGTGCAAGGTCAGCAGTTCAAACCATCAGCCCTCCTCAGAGAGAGAAAGAGCTTTCCACTCCTGGCTAAAGCCGAGGTCTCAGAAAGCCACAGGAGCAGCGGGGTGACTGTGAGTCGGCGGCATGGACTCGGTGGCAGTGGGTGAGTGTTAGTCGCCATGGACTGGGTGGTAGCAGGGCGCCAGCTCTTTCATTTGCTGCGCTGCTGTGTGGCTGGAACCTCAGGCTTGTGGTCAGCTGCCATGTGCTTGCTTGCTGCCCCACCAGGCTGCTCATCCGACTGCCGGTTGGAACCAGGTGCCACATGGCCAGAATGAAGCACGGCCGAATCCTGCCGCAGCAGTCTCACGATTATTCCTGAGTTTGAGCCCTCCTTGTCTGTCCCTGGCCCGCGTTTCCCAGGCAGTCAAGGCAGTGGCGCACCATGGCTTGTACGGCACCGGATGGCACCTTCACAAATGGTGAACCCTTGCCCCAGAGTAGCCCCCACCTCCACAGTGCCAGTAAACAGCACCAGTTCTCTGTCTGTGGCGTGAGGCTGGGATGCCGTCAGTCTGTGGCGTGAGGGGTGGTGGCAGCGCTGCCCTGTTCTGCTGGCCACGGGGCAGCTGCTCAGAACATGGTCAGTGCAGCCCTCGGCCCTTAGAGAGGAAGGGCACAGCCACTGACTGGGCTTCTCCCCTGGCAATTGGGCCCCTGCCTGTTTGAGAGCCTCACGTGCAGACCCAGAAGCAACCTACCCCCAATCCCCAGCCCTGTGTGGTTAGGGTGGTCCCTGCTCCTGGCAAGTCTGTTCCCAGGGAGGACCTGGGTAATTGAGGCTCCCCTGTGGCCCAAGGTCAGAGCAGGCTAGGTGTCCCCACAGCAGGAAAACCAAAGCCCCCAGCCCCCCACCCCACGAAGCCCTGGGATCCAGCCCCCAGCCCCCCCCCCGGGCCCTTGTGTGGTCGTCCCAAGGAGAAGGAGGGAACCCTCTGTACTCCTTCAGCCTCCATCTTTAAGCCGTTGCCTTGGCAACAGTCTGAGGTTGACCTTTGTACAGAACAAGAGGACGTCCTTCCCCAGGAGTCCCCCTCTCCCCCCCCTAAGGTTTAAAGGCATCTGTCTAAACAATGCACTATGCATTCCTCAGAAGAAGGGCCTGAGAACTTCAGCCTGGGTTTTGCCTGGAGCCCAGGGGGCCAGGGCCACAGGCAGAGACAGGGCTGCCATCCTGGATCCTGGGCCAGGCCTGGAGTCCCCTATTGTCCCCCAGCCCAGCCCCAGCCTCAGTTTCCCCACATATAAAGGGGCAGAGTGGGGCTAGGAAAGAGGGAGAAGCCGCAGGCTGGACCATGCTTTGTGTCCACCTTGCCTGACCGGCTGCCAGTCTTGACAGTCTGGGAGCCTGACCTGTCGGAACTGTCTCTGAGCACTTAGGGCCACTCAGAACCCCGCTACTCTGCCACTGGTCATCCTTGTCCTTGGCCCTTCCCCATGGCTCCCCACCGGGGCGGCAGGAAGAGGAGAGACAAACAGAGGGAGAGAAGAAACTCTGCCCCAGCTGCCTCCAGGCAGCCCTCCCTGCCTGCCCCTCCAGAGGCCACAGCGTCCAGACCCTGTCCTGCGCTGCCCTGCTAGGGCTCCTCAGGGCCAGGCCGGCCTCTTCCCTGCCTCTGCCCAACCAGAGCACACTGCCTCCGGTGCACCAGGCCCTGTGCCTGGGCACCTGCCGCTCCCTCGGCCTGGAGGTCCCTTGGCCAGACTGGCCGTTCCCCCCTTTAGGTCAGCTCAGAGAGCACCTCCTTTGAGAAAACCTCCAGACTCTCCTTAGAGTCTGCCAAGTGGACAGAGAGAGAGGGAGAACAACAGAAATAGAGACGTAGAGATACAGAGATAGAATCACAGAGACAGGGACACACAGAGACATAGAAATAGGGACAAAAGAGACACCGATAGAGACAGATACAATGAATGCTAGAGACAGAGAGATAGAGATCTCATCAGAGTGAGAGACAGAGACAGTGACAGAGATGGTGTCAGGCAAGCAGAGATGAGTGCTAGAGGCATAGAGACAGCGAGAGTGAGAGACAGTGAGAGAGACTGGTGGGTAGAGGGCCCCCTGGAGCCCATTACTCCAGCTCTGTCTGACTCTCACTTTGTTCTGTTTACTGTCACTTCACCAATGTGACTGGGACCAGGCACCTACCCAGCACCACACCCCCCGCCACCTCCGAGATCATCCCCACGGAGGCCCCCTCATCTTCCATCGCCCAGTGTCCAGAGCAGCCCAGCACTCCTCATCCCCAGCTTTGTCCCCGTCCTGTGCAAGACACCCACTGCCTGCTTATCTCCCAACAGCCTCTGCTCAAGGTAGGCTCCCCCAAAGCACTACCTCAGGCCCTCTGTCCACCTGCACCCCCGAGCCCCCAGGGCCCATCCACAGAGTCACACCCCTCCAACCCCTACCCACTAAGGACACCCCACATCCGTCCACCCTCCCTCATGCCTCTCTGATCCCATCCTCACCCCACTATTGTTGACCCCGCTGGGCAGCCAGGGGTCTTTTCAATGTGACCAGACCCTCCCCTGCATACATCCCCCAGTGGCTCCCATGGCCTGCAGGTGGAGCCACACTCAAGGGCTCAGTCCATCCTGCTGACCCCGTGAAGGGCGGGCAAGGAGGCAGGGATCCTGGCTGGCATAGAGGGTGCTGGGTCAGTGGGAGACCAGAAAGAGGGAAGTGGAGTTGCCCTTGTTGCCCCAGTCCCATGGGTGCTCTGGCATCGCCCGGCCACACAGTGACTCTGCAGGGCAGCATGAAGGTGGTCAGCCTCCTCCTTCCTCAGGGAGGCTGGGGCCTCTCTGCAGCCACAGTCGGGCACTTCACCCACCCTGCCACCGGGGCCCTTCCCTACTATTGTCCAGGCTGGAAAATCCGGGCCCCTGAGGACACAAAATTATACCAGGTCACCACACTGCCCTGAGACACTGTGGGCCATGTCTTCAGCCACCCCTTCCCACTGGGGCTCTGCCCCAATCTCCCGCCCCAGGGGCTGCTCAGAGGCCCTTGGCAGAGTGGGCAAGGGCTGTAGGAAACGGAGAGACCTGCAAGGACCCCTCATGCTGTCCCCAGGCTCCATCCAGCCCGTCAGGGGACGAAAGGCTGCCCGGCCCGCCACACCTCTGCCCTAATGGGATTGAGCCTTCCGAGGGGTGCCCACGCAGAGAGGATGGGCTCGAGGCTTAGAGGGGTCTTTGTGAGCAAGGGGATGGGGGAGGCGGCACCTCCCCCATCCGCCCGCCATGATGAAAGCGCCGTGAAATGTACAATGTCACCAAGGCCTGGCAGCCGTGACAGGCCCTGCGCTGAGAGGAAACAGGGAGGGGGGGAGGGCCCCCCCCCCCCGGACGATCATGAATGCGCGTATATGCATGTGGGTGTGTGAGCCTGTGTGTACGCCTGTGTGTGCATGGACGTGTGAGTATCTGTGCTTGTGTGAACGTGTGTGAATGCATACATGAACATGTGTCTGTTCCTGGATGTGTGTGAACATGTATGTGCTTGTGCCTGTGAACATGTGCATACATGAACATGCGTGTGTGCATGAACACGTGTCTGTTCCTGGATGTGTGTGAACATGTGTGTATATGTGTGCACGCTCGCAGTACTCGCTATGGGCTGTGGCTGCCCATTCTGCCTAGTGTGCCCACACCTACCGTCCCGCTGGCACTAGGTGGCATAGTCCAAGCCAGGCGTAATGTTGGCAGTCACTGACTATAAGGTTTCCATTGCTGGACACACACCACCCAGAGCAGGAGCCCTGTCCTGGGTTCACCCTCTGTCAACAGCAGGCTCACCACCGCACAAGATTTTTGGATAAGGCCCCAGGTGAAGGTCAAGAGGCACAGGTGGCCTCTCCAACGCTCTTCAAATGGCCAGCCCTGGACTTCAACTTCACACCACAAACTCCAGGCCCATGAAGCCCCAGCACAGGGCCAGGGATCAATCCCAGCTGTAGTTACTGGGACAAACTCATGAAGCCACACTGTGTGCATGGGGCTGTGGGCGTGGGCCCTGTGTGTCCAGCGCTGGCCACCCCCCTGAAATGACCGCCTAGGCCTCTGGCAGTGTTTGGGCACAGTCACAGAACCTCCTGAGTTAAGCTCCTCGGACACCAACCATGAGGCTGGCCTGCCCAGCGAGTGAACCCCTTCTGGACCCAGTGACCTGCTGGGACAGAGCACTGCCCATGGGCTCTGGCCGGCATTCTGTGCAGGAGCCAACTGCCTCCTCTCGCCACCACAGAACTGGGCGGCCTGTGGGTGCCATGACAAGCTCTGTAACCACGGTGACCCCAGGGCTCCTCCTGTGCCCTCTGGATAAAGCTCAAGCACCTACCCATGTTGGACAAGGGTCCTTGGTGGGGAGGTTGCCCCCCAAGGGTGTGCCTCACCTTGAGTTTCTTCAGCAAAGCCAGCCCGACCCCGGGACCCCAAGTCCTTTTTGGGGGGAGGGGTATCTGTGGTGCCCAGATGGGAGGAAGAGAGACTTTCTGACCCAGGAAAGAGCTCAAGTCTGGCGAGCCCACAGGGCAGTTCTGACCTGTCCTCCAGGGTTGCTGTGAGTCCGAATCTACTCAGGACAGTGAGCAGCATCCAGAAGGCTCTGCCATGTCCTCTGGCATGTCCACCGTGTCCTCCTCCCCCTGGGTACTCAGGGGCATGCACAGTCACAGGCCAGGAGACACAAGTGTTCCACAAATGGATGAATGAATGAATGAGGAGACCCAGGACACCTCTAGCTGCTCCTCTCACAGTCCCTGATCCCGTTCATGGGGAAAAATGGGGGGGTCCTTCAAGACTCTAAGAAGGGAGGGGCTTTCTTGGGAGTGGGAAGAAGCCCCCACCATGGGCTCTGCAGGCCCCCACCCTCTAGGGAACATGGATCACACACACATACACACACGCGCGCGCGCGCGCGCTCCGGTTGGGGTGCCCTGCCTCAGTTTCAGCGGGTTGTGGGGGGTAAGAGGCCAGGGTGCTAGGCAGTTCCTCTGCAGGGTGAGCGCCTTCAGCCTGCCACTGGCCCTGCAGCTCTGGGTCCCCAACGCAGCAATAGGCGCCACCGCACCTCCACTGGCCTCCTCACTCCACCTAGCGGCAAGACCGCTTGGTCCAAGGAACACAAGGCCTGGGGGATGCAGGGCCAGGAATCCAGGGAAACAGTTGCCCAGGGCGGAGGGGGAGGAGAGCCCCTACAGCTGGGCTTACAGAGGAACACCCAGGGGTCCCGGGGCACAAAGCCTGGGATCCAAGGGCCCAGCTGGGGACCCAGGGGTAGACATTGGGGTCTGAGCGCGCACAGCCAGAAGTGTGGGAACGCACAGCTGGGTGAGGTGGCTCAGGGCCACAGCTAACAAGGCCACTGGGCTGGCAGCCTGTGACAGTGAGGCCTTAGCAGCCTCCTTAGTGGTCTCAACCTGAGAGGAGTCTCACCCCGCCCTACAAGGCCAGGAAACAGACATGGACGAGGCAGGCTGGCCCCCAGGGTCACACTGATAGTGGGGTCCACAACCCCCCAAACAGAGCCCTGGCATGCTTGCTTCCTTCTCTGAACAGCAGGCCCACCCCAGTGAGGTCTCCCAAGTCCGAGAAGCTGGATTGTAGGAAGAGGAGTGGGGGAAGGCTTATGAACAACTTGCGGTATGCAGAGGACATACCCTGCTTGTTGAAGTGAGGAGGACTTGAAGCCCTTGATGATGAAGATCAAGAATGACAACCTTCGGTGTGGGTTGTAAGTCAATGTCAGGAAGAGCAAAATCCTCGCAGCTGGACCGACAGGTAACATCCTGATCCATGGAGAGAAGGTTGAAGTCAAGGTCATTATCTGGCTAGGCCCCTCGGTCAATGTCCATGGAGGCCGTGAGGGACTGTTGTCCATCAGGTCACTGTGAGTCAGCTCAGTGTCACTGTCACCGAGTAACTGTATCACCACAAGGTGTCCCCAGGCCCCCGGCCAGAGCAGCAGGTGCGTGCTGCAAACCCACCTCTGCTCGAGGGAGGAAGACCTGCTATAGCTGACCGGAGGCCCTGTCCAATTGGCCTGGCGTCCTGCGCAGCAGAACACAACACTGCCTGGTCCGGCCAGCCTTACAGTCCTTGCTGAGTTGCAGCAGCTGTGCCAGCCCCCCTTGTTGAGGGCCTTCTTTTCACCACTGCCCGCCCCCCACTTTATCAGGCATGTCCTCTTCCTCTGTGGATGGCTCTCCCCCGACAGCACGCCCAAACTACGTGAGACCAAGCCTCGCCGTGCTTGCTTCTGGGAGGCACCGTGGCTGCGCTGTCTGTAAGCTTTGTGTAGTCTCCTGGTGGTCCCCGGTGTACTCAGTATTCTTCACCAACGCCATGATCCAAACGCATCAATTCTTCCTGACATTCTTGAGCCATCGTCCCATTGAGGCGCTCGTGGAAAACACCGCAGCCAGGTGCACAGGTGTCAGCCCTCAATGTGACATCTTTGGTTTCTGACGCATGAAAGAAGCCCCTCTGCTGCAGATTCACCCAGTGCCACCTGTCTGTCAGGTCTGCGGCTAAGCAACCTTAAGGGGCAATTCTGCTCTCTTCCATAAGGCTGCTGTTGTCACACTAACTAACGCGGGGACATCTAACAGCACAACAATACTGTCACTGAGCCCATCCGGCCTCCCTCTGTCCCCTCGCGTGTCAGGCTCCTCCTGCATCAGGCCTTGGCACAGCTGTTCCCGCTCCTGCCAGGACTTCTCGTCCACCTGCCCTTCTGCTGGTCCCTCTGACTGGCGTTTGCCTCCTAGACACAGGACAGGCACATGGGGCCCACTCGATACAATCACAAGGACCGAGCTGGCTCTCCACCCACCGCGACTCCTAGAGAAACTGAGGTCCAAGGGGCAATGGCCGCAGAGCCCAGGTCCCGGGACCTGGGGGGAGGCCGAGGGAACCACGCACCTCCCTCCGCTCGCATCTCAGACCCCCGAGGAGGGTCAGGCTGCTGAGGCAGGGGCTGGGCCAAATTGAAATTGATCATGGGGAACAGCTCAGCAGGGTGGAACAGACAGCAGGCCGCCGGGGATCGCAGGTGCGCCAGAGCGTGAGGATACATTGGCCAGGACTGGAGAGTGGCTTCATTGGTGGAATCTTCTGGCTGCTGAACTCCCGAGGCTGGGAAGTCTTGGGGTTCAGTCCACGGCCTGCGCAACTGAGGGCACCTCCTCCGCCTCTCCCCGCCATGCCTCTCTCCCTCCCATAGTTACCAGCGGTTGCCCAGGCAGAGGTGACAGCCCTCCTTCATGGTGCCTGAGGCCAGGGGCAGAACCAGGCTGCCCAGAAACGCGCTGGTCCTGCTGTGTGCCTGGCCCTGGCTGACCTCTCCCTGGGGGTTCCCGGGGCTCTTAACACCACCCCCACTGCTCACCAGGGGGCTAGCAGGCCACGCCCACCAGTCTCAGAAGAAAGGTCTGGAGACACAGGTCCACAAACCAACTGCTGTGTCCACGGTGGCGTAGCAGTTACATAGTGGGCTGCCAACCGCAAGGTCGGCAGTTCAAAACTACCAGCAGCTCCTTGGGAGAAAGATGGGGCTTTCTACTCCCATAAATGGTTATAGGCTCCGAAAGCCACAGGGGCTGTTCCACCCTGTCCTGTAGGGTCCCCGTGGATAGGCATTGACTTGCTGGCAGGGAGCTGTCCGGGAGAGAGGTAGCCTCGGATGCAGGGCCCTACAGAGGGGTCTAGAGTGAGGGAGGGGGGCATGCAGGAAGCCCCTAGCTGCAGACCAGGGTCTCCAGACTCTTCCCCAGGGAACCCTATCGGTCAGCTCGCCATCAGAGGCACAGAGGGGTGCCTGGAGTCACAGAGCCATTAGAAGCCAGCTGTCCACCCTGGAACTGCCACAGGCTGCCTCCTGGGACTGGCCAGACTGCCCACGAGCACATTGTTTTGAGAACCTCAGGAGGGGCAGAGGGATGGGCGTCGACCCTGGAGCAGAGTTTGGGTCTTGGGACTCCTAAGGGGCAGGGCACTCACTAGTGGACAACACGACAGTGTACATGGGGTCAGCTTGTGGCCCATAGTCACCCCACATCCTGCCCCAGGGCCTGGGGACACCCGAGCAGTCCACTTTGTCCTACCTATACTCCTCGATTTCCCTGGCTGGCCTGCATGGGGTCAGTGGGGCCAGGCACGTGGCCAGCAGAGCAGCCCTGTCCCCAGATCCCCCAGCAGACTCTGACCCGGAAGCCTCCCTCAGTGTCCAGGGCGGGGGTCGTGCCCCAGCCCATCTCTGGGGCCCCTCTCCAGTAAGGGTGTCCATGGGGATTAGGGGGCCAGGGTCAGGGGTCAACAGCATTCGCTTCAGCTCCATTCAGGCCCAGAGCAATCGGTTCTCCCTGTCACCTCACATTTCCTACACAAAAGCTTGGGGGGGACAGGCAGGGGACAGGCAGGGGTGGGCAGGAGAAAGGCTGGCGCCCCTGGGAGAACCAGATAGCCTGGCAGATGCTGAGAGTCTCTGCCTGCAAAGCCCTCCAGTTCATCTTCACACGGCTGGCAGGCCGTGATGGGCAGGAGGGGCAAGCCCATGCTGCAGATGGGGAAACTGAGGCAGTGAGTAGCTGGAGGGGAGCCCCTCTGCCCAGGGTGGCTGTTCGACATCAGACAATGCAGCCCCAGGGTGGGGGCTCAAGCAGAGGTGGCGGGGCGGAGGGGGCCAGTGGACAAAGGCAGCAGGCGGGCCGGGGGCGCGTTCCGCTCGTCAGCGCCTGTTCCGCTTCAGTCTACCCTGGACAGGCCGAATAATCCTCCCGCAGCCACTGCTGGGCCGTGACGACTTGAAGGGGCCCGGAGGACCTGACTGACAGGGGGCCCCCTAAAACCCCCTCTTAGGCTCTCCCACCCCGCCCAGCACTGGGAGCGGGATCCAGCCATTGCCAAAGGACAAGGACAGATATCAGGGAAACTGAGTCACTGGGAGCCCTCCCCACTAACTGGGTCACCTCCTGGGACCCTACACACACACACACACACACACACACACACACACCATACACTCACACTCACTCATAGACACCCCACCCCACACATCCTATATACTCACACTTACACACACACCAACCAAGTCACCCTCCTGAGACCCTACACACACACACACCATACACACACTCCATCATAGGCTCAGTGTACACTCACTCACGCGCACACACTAAAGCATCACACACACCAGTGACCCTTACTCACATTTCACTCACTGACACATTCACTCATACACTCACACTATACACATACCAGTTCCCCTAACCCTTACACACTCATATACTTGCCCTCGCACACACACACACTTGCTTACACACACACACACTGACCAGTTCTTCCCCCAGAACTCTTACATACGCCGCCCCCCCTCCACACACCAACACACCATTCTCACACATTTACTCTTCCTCCCTCCCTCTCTCTCTCTCTCTCTGTTTCTCACACCACCTGCACCATTTTGCCTAAGACTGAAGGAGCTCTGAAGGAGCTCCGTGCCTGGCAGTCCCAGGAATCACTCACCTTAAGTCCCTTCCCTTTGTCACCTGATGGCAGGTATGCACAGGTGATTGGGCCTGATGTGGGAGGGGGACATGGGAGAGAGGTTGCTCAGGGAAGCAAGACAAGGAGAAACCAGGGGGCGAGGGTTCAGTCTCCACCCACCTACCTGCACAGTTGGAAGTCTTGCCAGTAAGGTGAGGCAGGTGGAGGGTGGGGCCCTAGTGAATGCTGGGCAGGAGGGCAAAGCCACCTCTGCTCAACCAGGTGTGTGCTCTCTGGGATCTGGTTTCCCCATATATAACAGGATGAGAATTCTGGTCTCTGAGGAGCCGGACAATGAGGCTCATCCTCTCCCCAGGCCTCAGTGCCCCATTGGTGCCAGGCAGCATGAGACCTGTGTCCAAGCTGAGGGACCCCTCCCAGAGGTCTTTACCCAGGAACCAGTCTCCACACTGCCCCACCCCCACCCTGACCCAGGAATCTGGCACCTAGCTAGCCTCACCTCCATGGGCCACACAGTGCTAGGGTAGCCACTCCATCCCCCCCACTCTGGAGTCACCTGATGGGTGGAGACCCTGCAGGGCAGGGTGCCAGGCCAGCCCTTACAGGAGGACAGGATGTTTAACCGCTGTGTCTCCAGGACTACTGGGCTAGCAGACAGCACCGGTTGCACGGAGATGTCTGGAAAGGGGCAGGAACTTCTTGTCAGGGTCTTGGTTGCTCGGCAGGGTGTAGGCATGTCCACAGTGACTTCAGGGGGAGAGCGACCCGAGATTGCCGCCCTGTGCGCCTCAATGTCCCCCCACTGTGCACCGCCCATCTCAAAAGCAACTTGTTTGTGCACAGGCACCCCCCCACCCTGGAAAAGCATGCTCTACTGTGAATTGCTGGAAGAGGGTTATGTATGTCATCACTGTGTTCAACCAACTCATCAACCCTCCAGTGACGGCCTGGCCTTCCTGTGCTCCCCTTGTCACTCCCACACCCCCTCCCTGGCATTTTTCTGGCAGTGGCTGGTTCAGATCCCAGCCATGTGAGGCCCACTGCCCCATGGCCCCCTTAGGCCATGCTGCCCACTCAGAAGACCCAGTTGGACTGGAGCAGCCAGGGGCCCACAGAGACGACCTCTGGGCCATGGCCCTTTGCGGGGGTGGGGGCGTGGGGGGGGGTGGGGGGGCAGGGTTGCTGGGCTTTCAACCCCTGTGTCTGGGTCTCTGTTTCCCCAGCTTTCAAGTGGGTGATAGGTTCGCCACGGAAGGCCTCCTGACTCTCGTCCCCTCCCCCGGGAGCCGCCTCCGGGGACCCCAGCTCTGCTAATCCTCTGCGGGCCTGCGCCTCGGTTTCCCTTCCCGGAGGCCTAATCCGCGGATTGTCGGAGGCCGGTTTTACATACATTTAAAGGCTTTCCATAATAGATTTACGGCCCCAGAACTGCCCTTCCCTTCTCCCCGGGTGATTAGCTGCTAGTAATTGAAAAAGCCCCCCTCCCCCAGAGGTGCTGGGGTCCCGCGAGGCCCTTTGGGGTGCCAAACCCCGGAGGGCGGCCGGTTCCTCTGAGAAGCTCGCCGGCGGGGCCGACCCCCGAGACCTGGGACATCTTCTCACGTCTGAGTGGGGCTCCCACTGGAAAGCCAGCTTCGAGCCCCTGTGGGGGGGCTGGACTCTGTACCTCTTCTCGCTCCCAGAACCCCTAAAGGCACCCCCGGGTCCCCAGAAGGCCTGGAACCTAGAGTATTCACGGGTACAATGGGGACGCGTCCCTGTCCCCGCCCCGCCCCCAGCTGTCGCTGCCGGGTCCCCGACCGTGCGACTTAATTCCGCTTGTCACCCGGACGTGGGCTGGGTTTATTTATCAGGCGTATATGTGTATTTTAATATAAAGGTCTGTCCAAAGCGCGCCGACTCCCGCGGCGCCCCCCTGGTCGCAGCTCCCACCTTGGCTTTCGGAGGAGCGAGCCCCGAAGGAGGCCGGCGAGGTGACTGCGGGCCTGGCCTGTCTGACCTCCTGGGCAGCGGAGGGCACTCGCCTTGGGTGCCCCGCGGCGGCGCTGGCCGCGAGCGGGCCCGAAGGCGGGTTCTCGGGCCGGGCGCGCAGGGCAGTGGGTGCGCACCCCGGCCGGCGCTGCCCGAGGCCGCCCGCGCGCCCGCCGCGTGCCTCGGCTTCCTTTGCTGGCCGCCGGGCCTCTCGGAGCGCGGCGGGGTCAGCGAGGCCTGATGAATGGAGCTAATAACCGGCCCCCGGCGGCGCCGGGACTCCGGCGGCGCTGCCGTCATTAAACGCCGGCCGGCGGGGAGAGCCAATATTGCAAACCATAATTCTGGCGCGCCTGGCGGGCCGGGCGGGGCGAGACCCCCGCACCCCTCCTCAGTCACAGCTAGGGACCCACCCGCGCTGCACCGCGCCTCCAAGGCCACAAACGCACCGCTCCCGGGACCGCGCTGCTGGGGCGGGGCCGCTCCACCGCGCGACCCGGCGTCGCTAGTAGGGGCAGAAGGATAAACTGAGGCCCCTAAGAGGAGCCGGCCCCACCACCTCCCTTCCCACCGCAGGCACCCCGAGGGACGAACCTCCGCCAGGGCTTGTAAATGGGGAAACTGAGGCCCAGCGCGCAGACGCAGGGCCGAGGATAAGGAGGGGGCAATGGGGCGCGGGCCTCGCCGGGTGGGGGGCCGAGTCTTTGTTCTAGGGTCTGGGGAGTCACGCGGCGGGGACGGGGGGCGACGATGGAGCTCCGAGGTTTCACGCGGCGGGGTATGCCCACCTGTTCCAGATTCAAAGCTCCCGCCGCTCAGCCCGGGCGTCCCCTCCCCCACCCCGAGACCCTAGAGGGCGCCCCCTCCCCCGCCCCGAGGCCCTAGAGGGCGCCCCCTCCCCCGCCCCGAGGCCCCAGCGCCCCCTCCCCCACCCCGAGGCCCCAGCGGCCCCTCCCCCACCCCGAGGCCCCAGCGGCGGCCCGAGGCTTTTAAGCACTTTAGCCGCCGGGCGGGCGCGGGTGGGAGGGTGTGAGGTCAGCGTCTGGGCCGCCCGCCTCCGCCCCTCCTCGCGCCTCCTCTTCCTCCACCAGGACCCTCCCTGGAGGGGCTACAAGCCTGACACCTGCTCCCCGCCCCGCCTCAGTTTCCCTTTCGGAGTGTGGGTAATTGAGGACGCCCTCCTAGCACTCGAGGGAGGCCACTCCAGCTCCCCGCCTCCCCCTCCATCCGTGCGTTTGGGGGGGCTGCGGCTGCGAGGGTGGGGGCCAGGTGGACGACTTTCCTGGAACCCACCCCCAGGGGTCTGGGCCACACAGGCGAAGGAACCGGGATTGAGAGGTGGGGTGTCCCCCTCTCCGCTGAAGTGGGAGGCAATGGCAGTTTCAACCCCACCGGCCATGGGGCCACAGCCTCCCGTTCTCCCGCTTAGCACGCTTGTTGCCTAGCATCCACCCCCACCCCAGACACACACACATACACACTGTGAGGAGCTGGGGCTACCCCAGTCACGCCCACCCACACCCCCTCCCTGGCCCAGTCTCCTCCTGGACACCCTGGGCGGGGGCTCAGTTTCCCCATCTGCCCAGGAAAGGGGCGTCTCCTCGGCTTGGCGCCCCAGCCTGCGCTGACAGCTCAGCCCATTACTCTATCGATCTGTGGGCTCCTGACTCCATTTCCGGATCCATGGGGGCGGGGCACGGGGGTCCCCGTGGAGACCGGCCTATTCTCCCCCAGAGGTGGGGCTCAGCTGGCCAGGTGGCTCCACTGCGGGCCCTTAGGTGGTTCTGCCACCAACTATAGGCACAAGTTTAATGTCAGCAGCACTGGGTGTGGGGGGACAGAGGAGCAGGGAGATCCAGCTGCTTCTGGCTCAGCCACCCTCCCACCCTAGACCAGTACCCCTCCCCTCCCATCTCCAGGCCTTCCCTACTGTACTCCCCCTACATTACTCCCCTGCCCTACACCCCCACCCCAGGCTCAGCCTTCTGGAACCCACAATGGGACTCCAGCCTTCCCCAGCCCTCGATGGCCAGGCTGGGTGCAGTTCCCAGGGCTGCAGACTGCCTGGTCAGGCTGGAGCTCAGCATAAGATCTACACCAGGTCTAGACCTGACCGGGCCCAGCCCAGGGCAGAATCAGGGAGCTGTGAGCCCAGTACTGGGGCCAGCTCCGACGCTGTAATAAAGACTGTAGGTTCCAAAACCCCAAAGGAGAGACTAAGGCTGGGAAAGGGCTGCCAGCCCCACCCTGCTGTCCCTTCCCTGCTGGTCATTCACTCCATTTGTCCATCTGGTAGGGCCACTTGTGGCCTGCCCGAAGCCCCCCCTCCCTCCTGGAGCCCACCTACTCGAGTACTCACCACCTCAGAGTTGATTCAGACTCTTAGGGACTAGGGACGCTACAGGACAAAGCCGTTGGAGTGTTCCGAGACGACATCTCTTTTTCCAGTCAAAACCAAGTTATTGGTAGCTAATATCCTAACATTCCAGAGTTCAATCACACGATGCAGCTTTGTACAATTGCTACCACAATCAGTTTCAAAACATTTTCTTCCTTCCTAAGCTCCTTGATATCAGCTCCCCTTTGTCCCCCTTCCCCACTGTGCCCCCCAGGAACCCTTATTTTGCTCATTACCTCTGTCGCTTCATTAATCTTGGGTTTCCAGATGGACCCTTAACCCCATCTGAGCCTCATCTTTCTCCCACGAGCAGCTGGGGGTTTCCAGCTGCTCACCTGTGCTTAGCGACTCCCTGCATACCCACCACACCATCAAGTCCCCACTGGGGGGCCCGGAGACCCTGGGGAAGGTCCCACCATCCAGGTCCTGGCCCCGGAAAAGGAGGAGTCCCTGTGATGGCAGAATCTAGAAGTGAGGCTAACTATTGGCTGGAAGCAGGAGCATAGCTTCCGTGCAAATGCAGCAAGCGCTTTATTGAGTTCCTGCTGTCTACCAGGAAGGAGGCTGGGGGACGCCTGGTGGAAGGCACAGCCAGGGACCAGATCTAGGGTTGGAGTGCCTGGTACAGGGCAGCTTGAGGAGGGCCTGTCTCTGGGGAGTCCGTGAGGGTTGGAACGGGGCTCTGAGAAGGGCCTTAGGTCAGTGCAGTGGGGGAGGGGCTAAACTACATTCAAGGGGGCTCAACACCCCCTCTAAAAGGCCTCGGGCTGGGGTGATCCTCTTCTGTCCTAAGCCTGAGGATGGGGTGGGTGGGTAGGGCTTTCTTTAAAAGAGATGCAGAGGCCCAGAGGGGAAGGGGCAGTGGGCTGCTGTCCTGGGACTGACCACCCAGCCCACCCCAACCAAGGTTGGCTGGGTCTGACAGGAGGCACAGCCTGTTGTAGGATCTATCTTGAGGGAGGAGTCCTGAACCTGAACTGACAGGAGGGGGCAGGCAGCTCCACCCTAGTATCTGAGGGGGCAGGTAGTCCCCACCCAGGGGATCTTAATTGCGGCAGCCTTATGGGGCCCTAGGAGTCTGATAGGGAGGCAAAGACTAGCCCTAGGGAGGACGTTAGGGCTCCAGTCAGAATAGTCATCCTGCCGGAGGGCCCATCCAGGCAGAAGTCACCAGCCGACAGGAGGGAACTCACTTCCAACCAGAATCTTCCCAGCGATAGGTGGAACAAAGAGAGGTCGCCGGGGCCAGGCCCAGGGAGATGGGTGCCTGTTCACCCACCCACACCCACCCCACCCCTGCAGCACACTGCTCCCAGGGATGGCGGGCTGCAGGGAGATGGGTGCCTGAGAATCTCAGGCTCAGCATTCAGGGCCCTTGCATGTGATTCTGTGCACATGTGTCATACTCGTCAGGGGGCCACTAGGTCCTGGAGGTGACACCCACCCTGCCCCCAACTCTGGGCCTCAGCCGGTGGAGAGGACAGCTGAACAGAGAGTCGGGGAGCAAGCAGAGCTCATGTACTGGAGAAGAGGGTGCCAGGAGGGAAACAGCATGTGGGAGGGCCCCGCAGCAGGAACAAGGCACAGGTCAGCACTCACCCTCCCAGGTAACACGATAACCACAGAAACCACATGTCCACCAACAAATAGACCGGTGGATGCAGTGGCCCATCCACACGGTGTCCTATCTCAAGGCAGATAGAGGGACAGGTGGACACCATCCTCGCAGGTGCGGTCCATCCTCGCAGTGGGGTCACCCTGACCCAGTCTGCCTACAACGTGAATGAACCTTGAAACCAGGGTGCTTGGTGGGGGCGGCCCGGACTTTCAGGACCTATTTGAGTGGGTGTTGTAACCACAGGATAGGGTCCCCGGGGACAGGAAGTACACTCCAGGGCGGGGTGGGGTGAGGTGATGGTTGCAGGGTTGTGAATACACCAGGGAATACAGCAATGGGGAGTCGAACTTTGAACTATATGGAACTCAAGCTCCAGAGAGGGTGGAATGGCCCCTGTGGGTTTCCAAGAACGTAACTCTCCACAGGAGTAGAAAGCCCTTCTCTGTCCCACAAAGCCGCTGGTGGTTTTAAACTGCTGACCTTGCAGTGATCAGACTACGGGAAACCACTGCACAATAGGGTTCTGGGTTGCTGTTCAGGGCAATGGAAAATATGGGGGCAGAGAAGGCCAAGTGGAGGCCAACATGGGGAAGTCCTTAATGTCAGTGAATTGAACACATGCATCTGGCTGCAATACAGAGCTTCTTGTCCAAAGCACACGCACGCACACACATCCACACACAAGACCGTGCACATACGCCGTGCATGTGCACGCACACCCACACACAAGACCATGCACACACACACACCGTGCATGTGCAGGCACACACACGCACAAGGCCGTGCACGTGTGCACACACACAGGCTATGTGCACGCGTGCACGTGCATGGATATGAGCAAGCACAGTCACGCACGCACACGGTGAGCTCATGAACACACATGGCCACACACACACACGCACAGTGGGCATGCACATAAGCATGAGCACACCTGCACACGTGCACACTCATACCTGTGCTTCGCATTCACACACAGTACATGGACATGCGGGCACGCAGAAGCATGCACATCACGAAGGCACACATATGCATGTGTGTGGGGCTGAGGGACACTGAAAGGTCAGGGCCCTGGTCCACATAGGCACCAGGAAGAAAGGCCTGGCACTCCTTCTGAGGAGCCAGCACTGAAGCGGTGTGGTACTCAGGGGCCCTGATGCACCTGGGGTCACCGGGACAGGAGTCAAGGGCACAGTGATGACAGCCGATTTCAGCTCTTAAATATCCTTTGTGTTTAAATGTCCCCCGTGATTTTAAACCTGGTGATGTCGGGCTGCTGCTGCAACCCACCCACCTCTGGGGCCAGCTGACTCTCTCCAAGTCCGCATAGACTGTGGGTCAGCTGTGGTGACAGCATCCAGGAGCAAGCCACCTGGAACCCTGAGGTCACCACCACTCTGGGCCTCAGCGGTGGAGGGTATGCAGTCCTGCTGCCCGGCACCCAGCATGGGCACACCAGTCCATCCTTCTGTCCAGAGCTGCTGGGCAGGGGCAGGCAGCACACAGGCGTCTTTGTGCATCTGCCAGTCTCATTAGGAGGCAGCCCCCGTCAGCAGACCCGCTCAGCCGAGTTCCTTAGCTGCCAGTGTCCCAGCCTGGCTGGCCAGGCCACATGTGCCCCAGAGGCTGGAGTTGCCACAAGGGCAGAGACCTTGGGCTACTAGTTCTGCTGGCGAGGCCAGGCCTCCCTGTGCCTGTTTCTTCCATCCAGGGCCAGGCGCAGGGCCACCGTGCCCAGTCTACAGACCAAAAGCAGGCAATGAAATCTCAACAGAATGATTACCAGTCCGGGACAGGTGGGGAAACTGAGTCTGCCGGTTCAGCCCTGATCCCCCTGAGCAGAGCTGAGCGTCAGCACAGGGCCTCCGGCTTGCAGGTGGGGGACAATGCTCTGTGCCCACAGCTGACCAGCACCACCCATCGGGGGTGGGCAATCCTCCTCCGTTTCCAAGAGGGGGAACCGAGGCCCACTGGTGCCCTCGGGTGCAGCTATTAGGGGCTCAGATCCCAAGTAGCACAGACCCCCAAGGTCCCAGCTGTCGGTTCCTTTTGGTAATCAGATGGGAAAGACACATCAGGAGAGACCAGTCCCTGGAGAAGGCCATCGCACTGGGTGAGGGGAAGGAGCAGTGAAAGAGAGGAAGGCCTTCAATGAGACGGACACACCAGTGTCTGCCGCAGTGCCTCGAACCTAACCGCCACGAGGACGGTGCCGGAGTCGGCGGCCTTTCCTTCTGTTGTACTCAGGGTCGCTGCGGGTTGGAACCAACTCGACGGCTGGCCCGGCAACCACATGCTGCCGCCATTGCTGTGAATCAGGTCAGGGCATTGACCTTGTCATGAGAATGCCATGCGTGGAGACAGTGCCGACATAAACAGCACTGTCCTCTCAACTGCCCTTGTTTGCGGGCCTGGCTGGAACTCCGGTGTCCGTCCATCTTGTTGAGGGCCATCCTCTCTTCCGTTGCCCCTCTACTTGACTAAGCACGATGTCCTTCTCTGGGACTGGTCTCTCCTGACCACACATCCAAAGTAAGTGAGATGAAGTCCTGCCATCTTTGCTGCTAAGTGCAAAATCTGTTGCCAGAGAGTCCATTCCAAGGCACAGTGGAACCGCCCTGTGGGTGTCCGAGACTGCAACTCCTTACAGGAATAGCCAGCCTCAGCTTTCTCCTGTGGAGCAGCTCGCGGTCTCGAGCTGCCAACCTCGCCTTACCCAGGGCTCCTTCTCGATTCTAAGGAGAGCAGAGATCCCTCAAATACAGGCCTCCCCAGAAGACCCCAGGCCCCTGAGCTCCCACACAGACAGACACAGGCCTTGAGGTTGCTGCTCATTTTATTATAAAAAAATACAGAATCCAAAGTTGATTGTGGTAGGGGGAGGGAGGCCCCCCGCTGCCAGCTCCAGGCATGGCGACTGCACCAGCCCCTACAAAAGGGCCCCCCCCCACCCCTTGCCACCTGGTGTGCCTCGAGCCCCCATCCCCCCCCACGGCCGTACACAATATATATTTATATATAATATTTATAAAACACAGTCAGGAAAGGTGGGTAGAAATATGAAATCTGTATAAAGGAGTTGTCTGCTTCATTTAAAGTGACTTTGGGGAGGGGTTCTCTATTTGAGGGTGGTCCCTCTCTTTTCTTTTGTCCTTTTTATGAATTATTTTACACACATTATTAGGTCAGAGAGCATGGAGGGGGCGGGGAGGGCTCCGACAGACGAGACAGGCTTTATTGCGAAGGGCAGTGGCTTCTACTCTACAAGGTCCACCCGGCCCCCTCCCTACCAAAACAAAAGTCCCCTATGAGGGGTGGGCCACAGAAAGCAGGTTCATCCGCCCTCAGGAGTACATTAAAAATAAATCACAGTATAGACTTGCTGGTTCTATTTACAGAAACATAATGTCTTCAGGGACCCGGTGTCTACCCACCGTGGGGCCAGGCTTGGGGGTGAGGTGGGTTCATCCACATCGTCCAAAGCAGTTTATAAGTTGGGGGGCTTTGGCTCTGAGGGGCTGGGGGCTCGGGATTTGCAGGGTCACCAGGAGCCGTGAGAGGGTGGGATTGGGAGGGATCAGGGCCAGGTCACAAGGGCAGTGAGCCCGTTTGAGTGGACTCATGGGCAAGGGGAAGGGGTACGATGAGACAGAAAGGAGCTCCCCAGCAGGCGGCACCCGACCCCCTCCAGCGGGGCCGTCCCGAATGTTTCCTTCCTGTCACCCAAGACAGCAGGGAATAAATTAAATGAAAAGTGTCGGTCTCTCCAACCAGACATGAGACGCATGTGAAGGGGAAGCACCGGAGGACGCTGCCCAAAGGCCCCCGGCCCCCATGGGGATGGCTGGGCAGCACCAGGAGACAGGGCGTCTCTATTTGGTCTTGGAGGTGGGGCCATGGCCAGGGCCAGGCTAGCATCCAGGAGGCTGGCATCCGGAGGGGGGTGCGGGGGGGGTCCTGTGTCCAGGACCCAGTGTCTGGCAGTCCAGCGTCTGGGACCCAGCAGCCAGGGGCCAGCACTAGGAGCCCAGGATGGTCCAGAGGACGGGGACGGTGCTAAGGAAGAGGCGGCAGTGGCCCAGGCTGCTGCAGGAGTTATTGCTGGTGAAGATGGGCTCGGGGGCTTCATACAGGCTCTCGTCTGGGCATGGACGCAGAGATGGTGGTCAGCAGGGTGCAGTGGGCACCGTCCCACCCCACGCCCTCCCTGAGGTAGCTGGCCTGGAAAAGCACTGGAGGTGAGGTTCTGGCATCACCAGGAGTTAGGAGCCCTCTGATCAGGGGCCTTCCCTCCCCAGCCCTCCCCAGGTCGGAGGGATGGGGAGGGGCTGGGAGGTGTCAGGAAGGCCATCTGGCTGGCCATGGACCTAAACATCGACCCTTGAAGGTCTCAGACATGGTCCCCATTTATAGGACAGGAAACGGAGTGAGAGTTTAGGGGGCCTCTCCAGGCCAGAATCTGACTGCTCTCTCTCCTGGGACCCCCACTGGGCTCAGCTGGCAAGACCCTGAGCACTTACTGGTCGGTCGCACATACACCTTCAGCCGCAGGCAGGGCCTGTCCACAGCATTCGGGGGGGTGGCAGCTGAAAGAGAGGGGACGGTAGTTGGGTGACGGGTAGAGGGGTACCCACACCGAGAACTCCTCAGACTGCCTGAACCCACTCCCACAGCGGTGGGCCAACCGCCAACTCCTGTTCATACATCACATCCCCCAACACAATGCCCCTTCCCAGCAGGTCCCTGCTCCTGCCCTCCCTAAAGGAGATGCCCAGCATCTGTCTGACTCCATCCCAGCCCTAGGCAGGGCAGGCGGGCAGGCAGGTAGCAGAGCGAGGCTGAGAGGAGACACGGACAGGGCAGTGTGGCCTCCACGCACAGTCTTTGCAGCACTGTGGCCAGGGCTTGGGCTCCCGCTCTACAGGTGACTGTGGACAAGCAGCGTCCACTCCATCAGCCCCTCAGACATTCTAAAGATGCTGAGACCCAGGGTCCATGTGCCCACACGGTCCCCCTGCCTCAAATCCCACCATTGGTGCTCCCTGCTCCTGGCCCATGTGGCACATGCTCCCTCTGTGTCCTGGTTCAGCGAGGGAACACAGGGACTGTGATGGGGCTGGCCTAGGAGGCTAGAGGCTGGCTGGACAAGCAGAGTGTGGCCCTTCAGGGGCTGAGCGAGAAGATGGGCATGTCCACACTGGGACACACTGGCCTGTCCCCACCAGGCTGGGGGGAGGGGGCAGTGGCCTGGCTCTCATCAGCTGTCCCCTGCCCCCTGCCGGCCCCCAAAGCCCTTCCAGCTGGGAGATGAAGATAAAGAACATGTAATAAAGATAACATTTGTCACAGATAGGACGAATAATGACAATAATTATCTTTATGAAACTCCCGTCTCGGAGAGAAAAATGTAATTTTTCTTACATGATGGGGACTTAAACACCTTCTCCCAGCTCTCCCACCTCTTCCCTGAATCAAAAGGGGAAGAAAAAAAAAACCCAAATAGGGCACAGGAAGGAGGAAATGGGGCTTTGTACAGTTTAATTGACACAGTGGGAGCCAGGTGTGGGGGAGGCCCTCCCCAGACCTCCCGCTGGGACCTCTCTAAAGGCTGAGAAACAGGATGCCCTGGACGCCTGTGCCATGGCTCTGAGCAGGCTCCCCTGGAATGATGCCCGTCAGTCCTGCCTGCCTGGGGCCCTGGGCAGAAGGAAGCCCCCTGAAGTCCCAGCAAAGGCCTCATCTTCCTCCCAGGGAGCACTGAGGAGAGAGGTTCAAATGCTGACCTTGCTTGTGATTAGCAGCCACCAGGGCTGCCTACCAGGCACAGGTTTTATGGGGTATAAGCAGTGTCTTTACAACAGAGGCACGGGTAGCCCCACTTTCCCTCTGCCCCAGTTTGAGGTAGACCACTGTGGGCCCTACATTGCCAGCGGGGAGGTTCACCCAGACGCAGGAACTGGGGGGCTCAAATCTGGCCTGCTTCTGCCTCGCCCTGCCCCCTGTGCTGTGTTGGCATTTCTTGGGATGGCCCATCACAGCAGGGAGAATGCTGCCTCCCCCAACCCAGCCCACCGCCACTAACAGACCTTGAAATTAAGACTTCTGCATTCTAGGGATTCAGGGAGCACGCTTGCCCCCGAGGAGATGAAGAGACAAGCATCAGGTGCAGCTCTGCGTCACACTGGCTGGTACCCTCCCAGGCCACCAGCTCCACAGGCCCGCCCACCCGTGAGTGTGGGTGGCCCAGGCCTCTGGGAGGGGGTGAGGTGGTTCAGGTGGCCCCCAGAGGCCAAGTGGCCTGAGCTAGAGGCCTAGTCCCAAGCGGATACATGTGTGTGGCTTTGGCCTGTGTCTGAGCCTCAGTTTCCCTATCTGCAACACAGGAACCATGGTGGCCCAGGCCAGAGTCAGCTGGGGGGACAAGCCAGTGGTGGTCAGAGGAGGAAAGGGCATCAGGGGGCAAGGGCCGAGCTGGCTCCGATGTGGGGGGGGTGTGGGGGAGGACTAGGGGCCGGGCAGGCTCCAATGGGGGGGGAGGGGAAGGGGCAGGCTCTAATGCGGGGGTGGGGGGTGGGTGCAGACCAGGGTCCAGTTCTGATATGGAGGGGGGTGGGGCTGGGGACAAGGACAGGCAGGGTCCCAGGTTGGCTTCAATGGGGCAGGGGGGGACCCTGGGTGGCTCCTGTATTCTAGGATCCAAAGCTCAGTCCTGTCTTCCACAGATACCTGTCCCCATGTCCCTGGCCCTCAATTCTACCATCTGAGGCCTCTGACTCCCTGTTCCAGCCCCACAGGACACCCACCAGTGGGTTCACCCCAGTCTCAGAGGTCTCATGCCCCTGCCACTGCCCACTCACAGACGTAGTAGGGCCCGTGTCCACTCACAGATGTAGTAGTACTCGTGGCCCGGCCGGAACTCGAAGCCCAGGGAGAACGGCGTGAACAGCTGGAACTTCTCGGAGAACTTGAGCGGGCCGCCGGGCGCCGCGGGCCGGTTGCACTCCCAGCGCTTGAAGCCGCGCTGCCGGTGGTCGCAGGAGGCGTGGCCCTCGCCGTTGACCATGTACAGAACATAGCGCTCCATGTGCTCGGCCGGCGGCAGCGGGGCGCCATAGTGTGGACAGTAGATGTCCAGGTAGTCGTTGATGCTCACCTCCACCGTGTAGCCGCTGCCACCGCCCGCCGCGCCCGCCTGGAACCTGCGGGCGGGGGTCAAGGGCAGCGGCGCCGAGCGGGGCGGGGCGCACAGGGAGTGGGTGGGGGGCGTGGGCGGGCCTGGAGCCTGGAGGGAACGTGAGGGGGATGGGCGGCTCGAGGTGGACGTGGTGGGGATTGGGGGAAAGCAGGGGGGGTGGTCAGAGGTACCCTGGGGCCGACCGGGGGTGGGTGGGGGGCAATGGAGGGGCGTGGGGGTGAGGAGGGGGCGGACAAGCAGGCAGGTTCCAAGAAGTGGTTAAATGTGGGGGAAGGGCGGGAAGTGCAGTAGGGGGGCAGGAGCATGGCCTCAGGAGTCCAGCCCCAGACCAGTTTCCTCCCAGAAGATGGGCGTGCAGTAAAGGGTGCCCCACACCCCCAGCACACACAGCGTCCCAGACTCCGAGCTCAGAGGAGCCGGGTGTTGGAAGCCAGCCCACCCACCTCCCATCCCGCGGGCTCCGTGGGGTCCCAAGACCTGAACCTCCAGCGCCACGCCTGCCTCTGCCCCAGGACTGCACCCCGTCTGCTCGCCCTTCCTGGGGGGCCCTGACCCCACCTTGGGCGAGAACTGAGGTTAGCAGTGGCACGGCGCGACGCCGCAGCCCCTCATCCAGCGCCCGGGGCTACAGCCCGGCGCCCTCAGATCTCCCCACCAGGTCTCCCGGGCCAGTTGCAAAACGCTGCCAGGCCAAGGGCGCATGAGGGGCGCCCACAGGGGCTGATTAGCACTTAAAAGGCACTCTGGAAGGACTGGGAAAACTTCCCCCAGACGCCCTCCTCCCTGCACAGATGGGGTAAACTGAGGGCCAGTGACAGGCAGGGGCAGGCGACGCCTAGCTCTTCAGGGACAGGGAGGGCTGGGACTCCTGGGTGAGTCAGTGCCTCAGTTTCCCCACTGGCCCGGAAGATCAGAGGAAGGTGCCAGGGTATTTGGCCAAGTGAAGTATTGCAGGGCGAAGGGTGGGGGTGGGCGGATGAAATTTGCCCTCAGTTCCTTCCCTGGCCTGTTGGGTCCTTGGGTGGGGGCAGGGAGGGGTTGTCATTCACAACCCCCCATGGTCCTGGGTGGAGGGGGGATCTGGGGAAGACCATATGTGTCCAGGGGGCTTAGGAGGGGCAGGCAGGCTGGAAAGGGCTAGGTGCTGACCCTGTGGTCCCCGCACAGCCCCACCTTTGTTCAAAGGCCCTCTCCTGTAGTGACCAGAGCCCTAGTGGTTGGAAATGGACGCCCCTCAGACCCAAGTCCCTTGCAGGAGGGAGGAGCAGGGGCAGGGCTGAGGACCAGCATGCTAAGCCCCACCAGGTGGCCTCAGCTCCACCTTCGGGGACAGCCGGGGCAGGTCCCCACTGGTCCCCTACCTCAGCCAAGAGCCCCCTCCTGATTTCTCTGCCTTCACAGGAGCAGATGTCCTGCCCGAGCCCCCAATGCTGGAGCTGTAAACCAGACGCCCATCCCATAGCTCATGACTCAGGATACAACACACCAGCCTGAGTGGCCTCCACACCCTGCCCCCGCCAACCTCATGGGTCCCATGGATGTCTCCTCATCTGCCTCCCTGACCTTGAGGGTAGGGCTGGACAGCTCCTTCTGGACCCCTCCATCCCAACAGACCCCTGGACACGCGGGAGGAGAAGGAGGGTTTCCCAAGACGTGGCTGGTGATGGAACGGACAGGAATGGGGGAGGTGGGTGTGGAGCCTGAAAGGCCAGGTCACTGGGTCCCTGAGCTGCTAGATGTCCTGTCCTGGGAGCTGAAAACAGCCTTGCTGCATGCTGAGGCCGAGGGGTGGAGACAAGGACCCCTGGAAGGGGGTCCAGGAGAACGCCCCCACCCCCAGCTCCAGCCCACGGAGCATGCCTCTTCCCCCTTCCCTCCTGCTCTGAAATAGCTCAGACCTTGCTGCCTTGGTTCTCATTCCAGGTTCCAAGCTGGCGGGAGCACCAGGGGCGGCGCCTTGGCCCTGCTCAGGGTGGCGCCTGCGGTGGGGGGGCGTGGGGGGTGGGGTTGCCCAGCCCCAAACCCACGTTGCCTTGAAGATAAGGCCCCACTGCAGAGGTTCTCCATTAACACTGCATCTTGAGAAAAAAACACAGCCACTCCATGGGGGTCACGGATCGAAATTCTCACTAAGGGGTTAATGACTGACTTGGGAGTGTGCCCAGCCACCGCTCAGCACCTCCTGCTCTGGCCCCCACCCTCCTGGCAGCAATCCTGGCCCCAGGCCCACCGGGCCCACGCCAGCCCTCTCCTCCAGCAATCAGCTGCAGGTCAGTAGACATTAATAGCAAAACCTCTTATCAGGAGCCTCCTGGAAACTACAGGGGGTACAGTCCCATTTTCCCAGGTGGTAAACTGGGTGTCAGGCCACACTGCTGGGGGTCTCCACCTCCCTTCTGAAGAGATCAGAGGCCCTTAAGGAAGGCTGGGGTCATCCCTACTGAACCCTCAGGCCCCCACCCGCCACCCTGCCCACAGCCATTTAGGGACCCATAAGTCTCCTCTCCCAAGGAATGGCAGGGAAGAGCAGGGGGACCAGGACCCCAAGGGGCCGAGTCTGCTGAGAGGGAGCACAGGGGCTGAGGGGTAGGAGGGAGACCAGAGGCCAGGTCCCCGAGTCCAAGCAGGAGAAAATCAGTGGGAGGGCCCCCAGGGGAGTAGCAGGGCAGGGGAGCAGGGAACAGCCTGTGGGTGCCTGCTTCTAGACCAGGCAGCACCTCTAGGGCAGGGACCTCAGCTGCTCATCTGTGCAATAGGCAAGCTCCCTGGCACCAGGTCAACAGGGATGGGGTGGGGGGCAGCTGGCACAGAGGGCAGACCCTCTCTCAAGGCCTCTGTACTGGTGTCTGGGGTGGGGGTACCTCAGAAGCAAGCAACAGTGTGGCTGTGCCCTTAAGCAGGGGAGGACACCCCCCCCCCCACAGGGACTACACAGGGATTCACACCAACTCTAGGCTGTACCCACATACCCCTGGCTGACCCCCTAAACCTGCCCTTTCCCCTCCCCCAGTCCCCCTTAACCCACCCTGGATGACTCCCCTCAGCCCACCCCCACACCCTAAAGCCAATTAGGGTTCCTCACAGACCCCGGGCCAAGAGAGGCTTGAAGTCCAATCCTACCATGTCACCCCTTTGTGCCTCAGTGTACACATCTGCAAAGTGGGGATGACGCAGCTTCCCAGAACAAGGTGAGGTCAAGGTGGGGGCCACCACTCCCAGACCCGGCAAAGGCCACTGCTCCCAAGGCTGCAAGGGGATATGATATGGGGACACACGGGTCTCCCTGCTCTGTGCCCTGGCTGTTGGGTCCTGGCCATGTCTTGCCCAGTGGGGAGTTGCCTCACCCCAGTGCTGAGCAAATGTGGTCCCCCCCACAGCCCTGGGGCCCCAAGCCTCTGGTCTCACGCTAACCTTACTGCTGCCCAAAGCCCCTCCGTGCCCCTCCAAGCTGGCCCCCCAAGGGCGCCACACGCTTCACAGTGGATCCCACCTCCATTGCAGGGAACCACCACCCACAGGTTGGCTGGCCGCCATCTTTTCAGCAGCCCTTGGAGAGGGCGGCACAGCCAGGCTGTGGGGCGGGGCTAACCCCAGTATGGGGCAGGGCCATGAAGCATGGGCGGGGACAGACCCAGTGTGGGGCGGGGTTAACCCTAATGCCCCTTACTAGGTCAATGTAACTACTGCTCCAGCCAGAAAACGGGGTGCGGTCCTGTGCAGTCAGCAGGTAGCTGACATGGGGACCACTCCAGTTCTGGGTGGACCCCTGCCCCTCAGGCAGCCTAGTGTAGACTCTGTCCCCTGGGAGCCTCTACAGCAAGAGGAGGGTACTGTGGCTGAACCCCTCGCCCCACACACAGACCCTTCTTGGGTGATTGCACCCACACCCAAGGCAGTCAGAGCTGCTCCACACGCAGACCCACATGTGCATGGCAGATACACGCACGAACTCACATGTACACAGCACCCACGCACCCACACGTACACAGCAGACACACTCACGCAGACCCACACATACTGAGCAGACACACGCTCACGCAGATCCACACGTACAGAGAAGACACACAGACCCATGCATGTAGGGCAGGTACACTCACTGACCCACATGTGCATGGCAAATGCACACTCACAGGAACCCATGCATATGCGGCAGACACGCATGCACATGGGCCCATGCGTATGCGGCAGACACACGCTCACGTAGACCCACACATACACAGCAGACACGCTCATGCAGGCCCAGAGTGTAGGGAAGATGCACAGTAACACGGATCCATGTGTGCATGGCAGATACACACACAGACCCACGTATGCATGGCAGACATGCTTACACAGCAGAGACAAGCACACACAGCAGACATGCACACACATAAATATGCACGGCAGACACACGTTTACACAGACCCACAAGTGCATGGCAGGTGCTCGGTCACACAGATCCACATACACACAGCTGACACACTCACACCGACCCACGCATGCACAGCACACACTCAGCCGACTCACGGGTGCATGGGAGATGCACGCTCACACAGCAGACACAATCTCGCTCAGACCCTAGTGTGCACCGCAGAGACACACTCACGCAGAGCTACCGTGCCCACCAGGCACACTCACAGACTCACACATGCATGGCACAGACATGTTCATGTGAACCCACACATACACAGCAGAGATGTGGTCACACAGAGTTAGCTACACATGCAAAACAAAGACACAGCCACACAGACCTACATGTGCACAGCAGAGACGGGCTCCCTCAGACCCATGCGTGCATACCACACAGACAAGCTCAGCCTGCCCAAAGTGTGCACTCCACGCAGATGCACATACATGTATCAGCTGGCACATAAGCCTACTCCATGTACACTGCACATACATGTGTGCTCTACCCATACTCAGACACACGAATGCATCTCATGCACTCCAGGCGCAGAGATGTGCATATGCAGACACATGTGCAACCCGCTGCCCACACATGTGCACTGCACCACACGGGCGCACACCTCCCCAGAC
The DNA here is from genome assembly GCF_050624435.1 of Tenrec ecaudatus. Lineage (NCBI taxonomy): Eukaryota > Metazoa > Chordata > Mammalia > Afrosoricida > Tenrecidae > Tenrec > Tenrec ecaudatus. The sequence continues at coordinate 259,255 of NC_134530.1, forward strand.
ACAAGAACACACAGTCACGGGTGCGGACCCGCCCTGCGGCTGATGCGACACCCCCCAGTACGGATGAACACACAGCAGACCCGAACCAGGGACCTCAGCCCAGCCGGAAAGGCTCAGAGACCCCCAGCAGTCACCGCAGGGCACCCAGCCAGCCAGACGCTGGATGCTGGGTCATTGCCTGGGCTGGGGTGGGTGGCTGGACCGGCCGGCAGGCCCCACCCTGCCGCGACTGTGGGTTGGGTGCGGGCTCCCTGGGCGCCGTGGCTGGCCGCCTGCTGCGCAGGAAATGCATTTCACAGCAGGAGATGCAATTTGGGAAGCGGCCATGGCCGGCCAGGGTATGGCCTGGGTGCAGGTACCAGGCCCAGCCGGGGCGGTTGTCCGTCAGGAGATGGGGCATGGGCAGCCTCACCGCAGAACTGCATCTGCCCGATGCCCCATCACAGCTGGGCTTACCCCCATCAAAGCTCAGGCTGCTCCCCCAGCCCTGACACTGCCTGCCGTCCCCCCCCCACCTGAGGACAGGCTGCCTGACCCTGCCCGGGCTGCCCGCTGCCCCCCATCACAGCCCCCTCCCCACTTCTGTCTTTTGTGTGTGCCTGCTGCTCGCCACCGTCGCCCTTGCACACCGAGCTCTCTGCCTCGAGAATCAGTTCTCCAATGATACCCTCCAGTCTGCTCCCCAATTCTAAACTTCCCCCCAGTCCCCAGCCCTGTGACTGGATGCCCCTGAGAAATCCCATCCCGGTCCCCTCAAATGCCAAGGCTTGATATCCATTCCCCTTTGTGCCCAGCACAGACGGTGTCACCGACAGCAGGCCCCCACCCCTAATTGCAGTGGTCTCTGGCCTGCCAAGCGTGCCCCATTTCAGCAGAGAGCCCCCCCATCACCAGCCTCAGGGTCGATGGGGCCGATTCTGAATGGAGCCCAGCACTGTGAATGAGGTGCTCACCCAACACGGGGTGCCTGGGTCACTCAGGGCAAGAGGAGGACATTCTGGGGGGGCCACCAGGCTGGCTTCCAGGACAAGGAAGGCCGTCCCCATGGGCAGGCAGCTGGTGAGGGGCTGTCAGGTCAGCGTTCAGCAGCAGCAGGTAACCCAGTGGCCAGCAGAGCCAGGCGCTGGGCCACCTCCCTGCCCCACAGGAGTCCCACCAGTGCCCCGAGTCCCGTGCAAGTGGGGACTGCGGGAGGTCCAGACAACCATACTTCCCACGGCTCAGCCCTGTGCCTGGGGCACTCACTAGAACAAAGGGTGGACTGCTGGACCCCAACTCTGGAGCTGAAACCAGAAACTTGGGCCGGGGCAGCACTGCCCACTGGCCCTGCAGCTACAACGGGCAAGCAGCCTAATCAGACCCACATGTGACCGAAGGGCTGGCGGGCAGCCACGAGGGGCTGGCTCCACAGAGGCCTGCCAGCCCTTTGGGCTGGCCCCGGGGGCCTGCCCTGTGGCCCATGCTGGGGTTGGCCGCTCCCCATCCCCAAGGCGGGCCACTGGCCTGTCCAGGAGCCTGCGTCCCAATGGCCATTTATGCAACTTTCCTCCTCAGCCGCGGGTGGGACGCGGGGGTCTGGAAGTGGCTGCAAGACCGGGAGACAGGTTGGGGTGACAGAGGAGCCAGGAGCTGAGGTGCTTGCTGGATGCCTGGGCCCCTGATCTGAAGCCCCGCCGGCCAGCGTCAGCAGACACTGACCCTAGTCATCAGCTGACCCTCAAGCTGCAGGACCCCAAAGGCTCCCACAGGACCCACAGCCTGCTCAGGCTTCTGCACCCCAGGATGACCCAGGGGTGTCCAGAGCTTGTCAGTCCCGGTGAAACTTTCCTCTCCCCAATGAACAAGGGCTGCAGTTGCCCCCCCAGACCGCACCCAGACTCAATCTGGAACCCAGGGCTGGGTGCAGGCTGGTGGGCTGGTAAGGCGCCCCTGGTCGGGTGTGGCCACCTGGGCACCAGGCCACCTGGGTCCTGGCCCACCTCTGCTCCCTGGCTGTGACCTTGACCAGCCCCTCAGCCCCTCTGCGCCTCAGTTTCCCCATCAGCCTTAAAAGCCAAGGAGCAGGCGCTGCCCCACTGCACCCCCTGGGGTGACCCACACCCCTTCTATGTCTTGAATCTCCCCTTCCTCACAAAACCGGGCCAGGGACTCCCTGGGAGTGAGTGTGGGGGCCTCGAGAGGGACTTTTCAACTTCCCCAACTTTGCCTGGAGACCCGCAGGCAGGGTGCACTAGTGGTCTTGGCCAGGGGCTGCCATACCCCATCTACGGGGCACCTCCGTCCTATGGTCCTTGGAGCTTTGTACCAACTCCAAAGACATGGGAGTCCCTGGGGAGGCCGTGGGCACGGGTTCGCGAAGTCCAAGAAAGATGCCCACGGGCTCGCCAGCTTCTACCGAGGAGAGGGAGCAACAAACTTCAGGGGGCAGTGGTGCGAGGGGACTGTGGGGTGCGGGGTCCCCCAAGTCCACGCGGCGACAGGTCGCCGGGTACTTCCCGGGGGCGCAGGAGGAGCACAAGTCCCCAAACTCCCGGGAGCCCAACTCCCGAGGGGGCCCCCGCGGGGGCCGGCGGCGGCCCCGCAGGATTCCCGGGGTCCCGCGCTGCAGGGGGTCGGCGGGCCGGGGGGCGCGCTCACCTGGGGTTGCTGCGGTTCCAGTAGACGGCGTAGCGGTCCGCGTTGGCGCGGGCGGCGTCCTCGGCGCGCGCCAGGGGCGGCGGCGGCGGCAGCGGCAGCAGCAGCAGAGGCAGCAGCAGGCGCAGCGGCGCGGGCGCCATGGCCCCGGTCCGGCCGCCGCGCTCTGGCCGCCGCCTGCCCGCGTCTCCGCCTCCTCCTCCGCCGCCGCCGCCGCCGCGCGGGCGGGAGCGCGGGCCGAGGGGCGGCGCTAGGAGGGCTCGGCGGCGCTTGGAGATCGGGGCGCCCCCCGCTCCGCCCGCGGCGACCTGGGGCGCGGAGAAGTCCGGCGGCGGCGAGGGCGCGGGGCGCGGCCACGCGGACGCACGGGCACCCCGAGCTCGGGGAGCGGGTAGGGGTGGGCCAGCGCCAAGTCCGGTCTTTGTCCCGCGCGAGCGCTCACAGGGTCGCGGGCGCCCCCTCCCGCCCTGCCCCGGCCTCGGGGGCTGGACAGGGATTAGGGAGCGCCGGTTGCAGTTGTAACCATGCCTTGGCCCAGCGCTGGCCATCCGGTCTCAGACCCGTTTCTTCCCCAGACTTCAGCGACCCCCGTCTCGGGCTGGACCGAGTCGACACGTGCAGTGACTCCACCTCCCCTCCCTTCACCGTCTGCAGCACACACAACCCAGACACGCTTACGATCTGGGTCTGGGGGCTTCAGGCCCCCTGCAGCGGGTCGGGGGTGCTCAGTGGGCACCTGAAGCGTGGAGGGTGAATGGGCTGCCGTGGAGACCCCAAGCAAATCTGGGCACACACAAGCCCACACACCACTGTTGCCTGGCAGAGGATGGGGGAAGGGTGCTGGGGAAGTGGGGCAGCGCCCCCTCCCTCCCAAGGCCACGGAGTCTGAACTGCTAAGAATTCAGGGGTGCCAGCACCCAAGGGCCAGGCTTGTTTCTGCCCTTGTTTGTGTGGCAGCCTCCCACCGGACTCCACTTTGCACACCAAGGACTGGCTACACCCTGTCGGAGGGCCATCCCCTAGAGACAGACTTACTGCCATCCAGTCAATGTTCTTAATGGCCTTATGGCACAGGCCCTATAGAAGTGTCCCGTGGGGTTCTGAGAATGGAGCTATTTACAGGAGTAGAAAGCCCAGTCTTTCTCCTGAAGAGCTGATGCTGGTGTCAAACTGCTGACCACACGGCCCCAACGTAACCCTTGCCACAGGGCTCCCTCAGCCGAGGTCTGCCTTCTAATACAACCAAACTCACTGCTGTCCAGTCAGTGCTGACTCACAGCAGCCCTGGAGGACAGGCTCAGAGGTGTCCAAGACTAACTGTTCCCAGGAGTAGAAAGCCCAGTCTTTCTGCCACAGAGCAGCTGGTAGTTTTGCAGCTCGAAGTCCAGCGCTTAACCACTGCACTACCAGGATTCCCCCCACCTCCAGCCTGGGAGCCCGGAGCTCTTACAGGGCGGCCGCTGGTGGACACTCCTGGCAGGGGCAGTGAAGGCCCTGTGAGACAGTGATCACTAGCTGGTGCCACAGAAGCCCTAGCAGCATGGTGGGGCTGCAAGATGGGTAGTTCAAGCCCATTCCCAGAATATTGAGGCTGTCTGCTCCCTTGACCACTGACAGCCTCAGAAACCCACAGCGGCAGCTTCACTGTGTTGGCAGGGAACTTGGCACCGGGAGCTGGAGTTGGGGAGCAAGGTGGGGAAGGGAATGAGGAAGCCAGGTGTGGGTGTGTGCCAGGTGTGCCTGAGTCTACCCCTTCTGCCCCACCCTGACCTCTGCTCTAGCTGTGGCCCTACCTGGAAGCCCTCCCATGTAAACTCTGCTCCTCCCACCCAAGGGACAATGCTTTCTGCCCTTTCCACTGGCGGTTTGCCCCAGCCATGAAGGGACCATAGGGTGAAACATCCCCTCAGGCCACACTCAGGCAGACCCTAGACCCCAGATGCACCCCCACAGAGGGGGCCCAGGGTGTGGGGAGAGGCATCCTGAGCTCAGGGGCCTTCTTGGGGAGGTCAGGGGTTCGGCCCGGTCCAGTGGCCCCATCCTGCTCTGCAGGGCTCTGCGGGGTCTCTGGGGGCAGCAGGCATGGGCTGCGGGCTGGCACCTCATCTGCATGCAGGCTCAGGCAGGCTCAGAGCTTCTTCTGTTCTGTCTCTCTCAAGGTCAGAGCAGAGTGGGGACAGGAACAAAGGCAGCGAGTCCCCCATTCAACCTCCTGCCGCAGGCCGCTCCAGAGGAAACTGGGGAGGCCGGGCAGGCAGCTAGAGGCATGGGCCTGGGGGGCAAGGGGGAGGGCAGGAAACCCTGCCTGCCCTGTGAGAGTCTGAGACCCCTGGCCTGCCAGAGGCTCAGACTGGAAAGGGTCAGCTAGGGCCAAAGGTCATTCAGGGGCCAAGTTTTCTTTAGCATCAGGGGTTAGAGGTCAGGGGTCAGCACTCAGCCAGGGTCAGTCCCAGGCAGGGTCTTGATAGGCTGTGTCCCCTCTCCAGTTGGGCGGCATGCACTCTTGAGCTCAGTATCCTTGCTGCCCTTGGTGGGGAGGGCCTTTGGTCCTGCCGTGGGCCCCAACCTGAGCCTGCCACCTAATGTCCCTGCCCACCCATGGCCTGGGCTCGTCACATCCAGCCGCCCTGCAGCCCTCAAAGGCAGTTAAAAATTAGCAGAGGGATGTTTCTCATCGCTGAGTCAATGGACTGCTAGGCTTGAAGTTTCAGGCACCCAGAGAGATGGCTGGTTGGGGAGGGTGCCCGCTCCGAGGCCAGGCCAGTGCCCTGGTGATAAGGGCCCCCTCAGGCTTGTCCTTCCTCTGGGCCCAAGCCCCTCAGCACACCGTGGGGCACGCTTGTCACTGAACCTAAACCCACCTTCCCTTCCTCTTCTGGGGCCCTTGAAACTGCTGCAGCCATGCCCACCAGGCCTGTCACCCCACCATCTCAGAGACGGAGCCACGGAGGTCCTTCCTTCTCCTCCAGCTCTGGCGCCTGGTGACACAGTCCTTGGTCCTCTGATGACACCGTACTGTCCTGGCAGTCCAGCCACACCAGCTGCTAGCCACAGGCAGTACGGCTGAGGACTGGACTGTCCTGGCCTCACAGGGTAAACAGAGGCTCTGGTGCATGGTGGCCACATGCTGAGCTGCTCACCACAGGGTCCAGCCTTTGGAAACCACCAGCCACTCCTTGGGAGGCTCCGGGGGGGGGGGCAGGGGGGGGCTGTGCATGTGTGTGGTCACAGAGGGAAGCCAGAGCTCTAGGGTTTGGGAGTGATGGCTGAGGCAGGGGTGCTGCAATGGCACCCCCTAGAGGATGCTGAATTCAGGCCACATCTGTGGGTCCTGGGGTCAGATACAGTAAGGGGCTCTCACTTGCCCCCCCAAATGCTGTGCTTCTGAGCCCAAAGTGCCCCGGTGGCCACCCTACCCTGGACTCTGGCAGACTCGGTCCACGGAAACAGGACTTGAAACCAGACACAGACTACCTGAGGACTTTGAGTGAGACGTGGTACGGCATCCTGGGGGCAGGTGGGGCCCAGCTGTCCATGTCGGGTCCACATTGTGGTGTCAGCTGAGTGTGGATATGTGCGCATGACCTAGCTGTCCACGTGTCTAACTTGTGGTGTGAACTGAGTGTGGGCGTGCACACCTGACTCCATGTCGTTTCCATATTGTGGAGTCAGCTGAGTGTGCATGAGAGGTGGCAGCACACAGGCAAGCATGTGCCAGCCTTTCATCTCTTGCTGACAGCCCGTCTCTTGGCTTTTTGCCGCTGAGCACTTCCTACTCACAGCACATTAACCTTGGCGGGGCTGCCAATTACCCCCATGAATGCCAGGGGGGCCAGGGTCAGGCGCTGACAGGCCGCAGGGCGGGCATGGGGTGGGGGCACTGCTTTCTAGAGCCGGATGGCATGTACAGAGTCTCTCCTGACCTCATTAGAGTAATTAATGTGCCTTTTGAAGCTGGAGAGCAGCTCAGAGCTATGGGAAGGGGCACAGAACACAGGGTGGGAACCAAGGCTGTGTCTTCCTGTTTGTCCCTGCGGGTCAGAGACAGAGATGGGAACACAAGAGAACAGACAGAGGGAGACAGACAGGCAGGCAGAGGAAGCAGACATTGGGGAAGATGCAGAGACAGCAGAGGCAGAGGCAGGAAGAGTTAGATTCAAAGCCGAGGAGCCCCACAGGGTAGTGGTCACTGAGAAGGGAGAAGGTGACTGCCCGTAGGCCCCAGCATAGCCAGGACAAGCCACTCTCCTTGCCACCTGGACCCCACTGCTACTCCGGCAGCTGCTTTGCCAACCTTCCCTGGGGGAGCCCTGGGCCCAGTGCAGGGTTCTTGAAAAGAGCCATCCAATCCCGGAGGTTCTCCCAGAGACCCTGGAATGGGAGCGGTGCGAGCAGGGCTGGGCTGGTCCAGGAGACTGGGGTCTCCTGGAGAGGAGGCTATTGCTTTGTGACCAGTTCTGGTAGTTTGTCAGGTCTGTAGCAGCTGGCAGCCATCGCTATGAGGTGGATGGGCTGGGCGGAAACAAATGTGGTCCTGCAGAGAGGCAAGTAGTGGGGCAAACCCTCTCCTCCAACTGGACAAGGGTCCCCCTCCCCAGGCTGAGTTGAGGCCTGCCACAGGCCACACTGGGCAGGCAGCCCACAGCTGCCATCTGGTGGCAACTTAGCCTCATGACATGGAGGTGGCGGTGGCAGTGGCTCTGGGCAGGCAGGCAGGGAGGAAAGGTGCCAGCATCTCCCCAAGTCTCGAGGGCAAAGTCCCATGGAGAGGGGGTGGCAGAATCCAGATGGAAGGAGGCTCACACAAGGGAGGAGACCTGGGTCCTTCAAGTTCCCACAAAGACTGACAGGGGGACAAGAGGATCCACAACAGCAAGAACATCTAGCCCCAGTTAACTAAGGTTCCAAGACAGGGGCAAATGAGGCTGGGTCCAGAGGAAGAACAGGAGCCAGGGGCTGAAGGGGTGCAGGGGAGGGGCAAGTACCCTGGACAGGGGCTTTCAGAGATGAAGTGGCGTTCTCCCATGCAGCTGGAGCCCTTGGCTGCAAGGACACCTGTGGGGTCAGGCACCAGCCCGTGAGCTGCAATCACTGCTGATTTTATTGTCCCTATCCAGGTGGGTGGGCACTTTGGCAGGCCCACCTACCCAATGCCCTCAGCTCCAGGATACCATGCCACATGGGAAGGGGGAGCAGCCACGGTCACAGTCGAGGGGGCTGAGGGGCCCTCATTTCTTGGGGTGGGGGGTTGGCTGAGGCTGCTCAGGGCATGCTGGGCACGCTCCGGCAGGTGCTCCCCGGACCTCTGAGCCAAGGCCAGCAGCACAGATGCCAGTCCTGCCCTGGTCCTTTTCTTGCAGTCTGCTGGCCCGTCTTGGCCTTGTCTGGAAGAAGAGAGAGCAGGGGGGATGCTGGGGAGGAGAGACCCTGGAGACCTGTGTCCAGCCCTGTCTGGATCCCTTCTGCCTGAGTCCCTTTCCCAGGACTGGGCCCCAGCCCACCCACAGCATAGAGGCCCAGAATATCTCCATCCTGCACACCCACTGTGTCCCCGGGTCTCTCGGGAAAGCCTGCTAGAGAGAATACAGCAGGAGAGGGGGAGGCAACCCAGCCAGACTGCCCTCCCCACCCTCCCACCCACCATCTCCGGTTCCTCCTCTCAAAGACCGTCTCCTCGTTGCTGTCCAGCAATGACAGCTCTGTGGAGTCGTCCGTGTTGGCCAGGAGGCTGTAGCTCTGCCGCTGAGGCTTCTTCAGCCTGGAGGGGGAAGCAGTTCAAGCCATGGGGCCCCTCCCCACCAGCTGCCTTGGCCCCGCCTGGGGCTTTTCAAGCTCTCAAGGAGTTACGGAGCACCAGTGACGCTTGGGGAAGGGTGGGAAAGGGTAAAGTCGCTGACACTGTCGTTGGTCTCAGAATCCCTCCCTCAGGTTAAGCATTGGACTGCTCACCACCAAGAGGTCGGCAGATCAAACTCACTGCCTGCTCCTGGCCCCGCCCCCTCCCGGCAGCTGCAGAGGCCATGGGATGAGCTGGCTCAGTGGTTGACACTTCCAACCTACCAGCTGCTCCGTGGGACAAAGGCCTGCTATCTACCTTGTGAAGGCCAGTCTGGGGACTAAGGTGCATTCTGTTCACTAGGGGTCAGGATGACACAGTGGGCCGGAAGGACCCCATCTCCACACACATTGGGGCTACAGCCACCAGGAAGTCAGGAATGAGGCTAACTCAGCACAGGTCATGGCCCAGAAGGGAGGGATCTAGAATTTGCATAGGGCCACTGGAGGTGGTTAGTTCTGTGGGACTAAGGCTCTTTGGGGGGTCGGCATGGGAGAGGAAGGCAGTTTGATGTCTGGGGACTCTGTTGAGATTTATACAAATCAGCCTGACTTTGGAGGTGACCAACACAGCCAGCTCTGCGACCAGAGGAAACCCTGTGGGGGAAGGGGCTGCCCCGGGCCTCGGTAGCGCAGGTCGCTCACACGTGGGGCCAGGCTGATTAAAGGAGCCTCCGTGGAGGGAACCTGGGTAAGGGTAGGTGGCTGGCCAAGAAGACTAGGAGAGCGTGGCGCAGCCCAGGAGGAAGCCGGAAAAAGTCGGTTCCCACGGACGGGAGTCCACAGGGCGCTGGGAGCGGCACCGGAAGCAGGGGAGGGCGGAGGGCTGGGGCTCCCGAAGAGGGGTAGGTGGTCAGACGCGGGTCCCGAGGCGGGCGAGAAGGCCCGCCCGGCGCTGCTCAGCCTCCGCGTCCATCAGTGAAAGTTAGCAGTGCGCCACACAATCCCAGCACCCCCACCTCGTGACGATGGCAAAGCCACGCCCGCCCAGGGGGCGGGGAAGCCGCGAAGAGCGCCTACATTGGCCGCGTCGACGCACCTGAAAGCCCGGATGAGGAAGTAGCACGCCACCAAAACGCTGACGCCCGCGAGCACGTAGAGAGCGCGCAGCAGCGGTGTGCCCGGAGCGCCCGGCGGCCGGGTGCCGTTGCTCAGCGGTACCGGCCGGCTCCCGTTCGCCGCGGCGGGCGCCAGCAGGCGGGCGGCTTCCTGGGCCCCGCAGAGCAGCAGCAGCGCCGGGAGCAGCAGCGGCGGCAGCACTCGCGGCCCCATGGCCAGGCGGAAGCGGCGGCGCCCAGCTCGTGTCACTCAATGCGCGGGCGGGGCGTACAACGCCCCACCCCCAGCCAAGCCAGACCCCGCCCCGTTCCTACAGCAGGGGCTGCCACCCAAGGTCTGAACTAAAGCCTGGACCCCAAAATTATCCTGAACCGGAAGCAGCTGTACGGAGGCTGACCCTATGGAGGTAGCTAGCCACCGCTTATCTTGAGTAGCAACTGGGTAGGAAATTCCTGGATTGGCCTTAGGACAGGTCGGGACTGTCCAATTCAAGGCCCCTAACGAGCAAACAAGGTGATGTGAAACTTCCACTTGGGACCACAACATAGGCGTGCCCCCTCGAGCAGGAAGGAACCCATCATTAGCCCCCCCCTCCCCTTGGGCCCAACCCTGGACCACCTGTCTGGTGTATACAGCCGGTCTGGGCCTCCACCCTCTCTGATGATGGTCTCATCTGGCAGCCTCTGGAGCCACCCAAAGGCACCCCCATCAGACAGACACTTCAGTGGGCACACACACTTTATTCCAGCTGGGCCTTGCAGGCACCACCCCACTTCCAGCTGTCATGGGGGTCTGTCCTGGGTCTGCACTGGGTGCTCAGCCTGGAGCCACCGCTGTACCTGTGGAGAGATGGAGGAGTCAGGCTTGCTGGCCCAGTGAGGTGGTTAATACTGCCCAGCAAGCCCAGGTCCTGCACTCACGGGGAGGGGGAGGGACCAGCTGGCTGCAGGCAGCCCACTCCAGCTTGTGGCCCCTGGTAAAAACCGCTCCAGACCAGTCCCTCCTGGGATCTGAGAATGTGGGGAGCTCATCTTCTTCCTGGGTTCCGCTTGTTCCTTCAACCTGCCAAAGCAAAGGAGTGTTACTCCTGTGTGCTGGCCGGGGTTCACAGCTGTCCTCCCCACCTCCCAGAACCTGCCACAGCTCCTAGAAGGGTCTCAAAGCGAACTGTGCCCAGCCCGGCCCAGGTGCACTGCCGGGGCCTGGCCAGGAGTGCCTGCACCTGGGCCGGCCAAGGCCACATCCACCCGAAGCAGAACCAGCTGCCCCTGAGAGGATCACTGAGGGTGCTGGGAAAACATAATGGAGGCAGTGAGACAGTAGAGGATGCTCGGTACAGTGTGTGGCTCACTCAGGAGGCTGGAAGGGCACTTTGACCCTGCTCACAGGCCTCCTACTGTGAGCGAGGCCTGGCCACCCCAGTTGCCCACATGGGAAAGAGCGGCTTAGAGATGGATCATTGTGGGCGCTGGTAAATCTAATGGCAGCAGTAAAAGATGGCAGAGGATACCACTTGGTGCAGCCCTCACCGAGAAGGGCTGGAAGGGCGCTCTGACCCTGCTCACAGGGTGGTCACCGAGCTGCCCACAAGCCAACAGCTGAAGCCTGGTAACTTTAGTTCCAGCTCCACTTCAAAAATCAAAAAAAAAAAAAAAAAAAGAAAAGGAAAAAAAAAAAAAACAACCAAAAGCCAGTCAAAGAAACACTCCCCGGGTGGGCGCTCTCGACAGAGGGATGCGGACACGAGCAAAGGAGTTACCTCGAATTACAGGGCTATTTCCACATATGAGCTAGCCAAGGAAGCAGCTTGCATCTGAGGTTTCTGTTGGGCGCACAACACTTCTGTTCTCCAAGGGGCTGCAGCTTCCATAGGCTAGCAGAGAACGCTCAGAACGGGTCAAGTAACGGTAGGCTAGCTACTCAGTCGGGGGCCCTCAGGTCAGCGTCGGGAGCCTACCTGCATGTCCACGTCAGTCCGTCCCGCTGCACTATGCTGTGCTGCCCAGCCCTCCGAGCCCTCGGGGAGCCCAGCCCCCAGGGCTGACCTGACACCTGCACTGCCCATGCCCGTCGCCCACCACCTCACCTAGCCGAGACTGGTGGCCGTCAGCTGGAGGTCTACTGGCTGCTCTCGGCTATGGCTGACTGGCCTGTCCTCACTGCCCAGCTGATATGGGATGGACAGGGCGTGTTGTGCAATGAAAGGGCGAGTGTCAGAGCAAGGTTCGTTTCAGACGGGCTTTTAATCGGCTTCGTGAAGCCAGAACTTCGTACAAGAATTCCTTAACCACTTCAAATACAACATCAATGGATATGCACACGTCTTCCAGTAAAAAAGGACAATATAAATAAACATTTTTAAGAACTTCTCGGGCATATCTGAGTCTCTACTGGTGGCGTTTAACAGCGAGTGAGACACCTGTGCAGGTGGCCAGGCAGGCAGAGCTTGGGGCAGCTGTGCGCCCCGAGCTACAACCTGCCTGCCCGCCTGTGCCCGCCCTACTCCCCGCTCCGCTCGGAGTTGGGGAAACCCACAGCGTGCTCAGCTTCCGATAAAGAGTGGATCCGAGTCCTTTCCGGCTCAAAGGCAAGGTCACCAGGGAAGGCCCCCAGTGTCCAGGAGCCATGCGCCAAAAATAAACCAAAATGGCCAATCCCCCCAAAAGACACCCAATACCACCCTCCCCCGCCCCCCGACCACTTCGGGGGGAAAAAAAGAAACCACAAAACAAAACCTCATGGCTCATGATAAAAACAAAAAGGTAGAATCTGAAGTGCTTTCCAGAACATGTTCAAAACTCTTAAGACTAAAACGGACAGCGAGTCCTCAAAAAGCAAATTCTATAAACGGCCCTCTCGGGTCAGAAGCTGTCAGGCTGTGTTGGACAAGATCAAAACGGAAAGGACTACAAAAGTGGAAACACAGGTGTGTCAGTACACACGAACGACTCCGCGAAGCTCCCACAATCTGTAAATATACGGCCATTGGCAGGACGGTCTTGAGCAGGAAGGGTTTTACTCGTTGTGTGTAGCTGAGGACAGAAGCAGCACAGTGTCAAGGCACCGAAGCAGCAGCAGCCGCGCATCCTCACCCCGCGGCCGGCCGGGGGCGGCCTGGGCCGGAGCACCAACCCCCCAGAGGCCAGGGCACGGGCCAGGCCCGCACATGCATGTGGGGAGGCCACGCGACCTTAGGCCCCTTTCTACAGCGGGCGGGCTGGTTTTTCTGCTCTGTGGGGACAGATGGTTCCATTACGGGCAAGCACTGCGATCAGGTCTGAATGTGGTGCCCAGGGCGGCAGGCAGAGGCCGCAGAGCGCCCGCCTCGGCCACAACAGCGTGGCACCCTTGGAGCAACACTTACCATAGCTGTCATAGCTGTCTCGGTAAGACCCTCCTGAGCTCCGGTCACCATAACCACCACCCTGACTCCGGCTGTAAGGACAAGAAGGTTTGCAACCAGACTACCACACCCCGCCCAGAGCCATCTGCCCAAGGCTGTCTGCAGCATAAGAGAAAAGCCACCCCACACCTCACCTGCTGTAGTAGTCTCTGGAGCCTCCATAGCCCCCACTCCGGGACTCAAATCGGCTTCCCCCATAGCCTCGGTCCCCTCCACCTGCAGTGGGGGACAGACAGGAGAGGGTGAGGCCTTGCTGTAGAGCCAGTACAGCTGACCCCAGTCCGCAAACAGCAACTCACCTCTGGAGAAGCCACGGCCACGGCCCCGGCCCCCCCGGAAGAAGCCTCGGCCCCCTGCTGAACCACCTCGGTAGCCACGAGAGCGGTTGTCAGATGACTTGCCGGCCTGGTCCACTCGAATCTGCCGCCCATCTACAGACTGGAGACAGAGGCCACCAGGTCAGCCCCCCTGCTGCTCACTCCCTACCCACCCAGAGCGTTAGTGGGAGACGTGCTGCAGGGGCACTCACCTTCCCATTCATGGCCATCATCGCGTCCTTGGCATCATCGATGTTCTCAAAGGTAACAAAGCCAAAGCCCCGGGACCGCTGGGTCTCCCTGTCTTTCACGACCACCACTGCCGGCAAGAGTCCCAGTCAATGCACAGCAGCCCCACATCAGCACCCAGTAGCCCTAAGGCCCACCCTACCAGCCATAGACTCACCTTCAGAGATCTGCCCATACTTTGAGAAGACCTGCTCCAGCGACTGCTCGTTGGTGTCAAAACTCAGCCCTCCAACAAAAAGCTTGCCCTCATCCGATGCCATGATGCCTGCCACAAATGCTTTTTCAATTCTGGAGCCTCCCTGCCCATCCAGGCCCATGTACCAAACATACGGACACAGGGACGACTAGGAAATTTGCCCTGCGGCCCAGTAGCACCCTAAGCCTTCCTACTTCTCATACACCTGACACTCCTCGGTGCCCTTACACCCCTACTACTCCAGGTTCCCCCTAGCACTCCTCTGCGCTGAGCCCAATGGGAAACATTACATTACCCAGACTGCCTTGGGAAGCTACACTTCATGCCACCTTGTAAACCGGACAGAGGTGGTGCCAGGCTGACCTGACGTGGGGCTTGGCTAATTGTGGGCGTCTCCCTTGAGCCGGCTGTTAACATTAGCACCTGGGACGGGGACCCAGGATGGGAGCCAGCAGTGTAAATACCAGCTCCACGGGTGGGCCTACCTCTTGGGAGTATGGTAAGGGGACGAGTCAGCGATTGAAGGAGGGCAGACATACTTTAAATGAGAACCACTATGAGGTGGCTCCAAACACAAGAACCTAAGTGACTTGGAAAAGAGGTTCTAACGGAACCAAACGCTGGTGGCGTGCGTGTCACGGGGTCGAAAGGACACTACAAGGTGACTTTCTCTAACGTCCTCGATGAAACAGTGGGCTCCAGGGGCTGAGGCGACGTGGGAGGTAGGGAGCGGGGTCCCCACCACTCCTGAGCCTCCAGCTTCAGAGGAGAGGTCGGATCACGTGGTGCCGCCAGGCCCGCCCCTGCCCGCGCGCATGCGCCCCCCGCGCGCCCTGCGCCACCACATCCGGGCACTGGGCGCTCCCGCCATTTCGCTAGGCGCAGCTTCCAGCCCGCGGCCGCCATTTTGCGGCAGTGCCCCGTTCGCCTGCGGCCCCTCGCCCGCAGAGATCCGTCCCTGGCCGCCTGGGCCTGTCTCCCGCTGCCCCAGCCGCCGGCGGGGCCGACTCCACCCCGGGCCCGCCCCGGCCGCCGACCCGCCCAGGGGCGTGCCGTCGCAGTCCCGCCTCGCCTGCCGGCCGCCCGCCGCCTCAGGCTCCCCGGAGCCGGCACCGCCAGGGCCCTCACCACTGAGCCGGGCAGGTCCCTGACGCAGGCGGGAAGACAGCGTAGTACAACGACCTGAGCCTCCTAACGCGCGAGTGAGGGGGGGCGCTCCACAGCCAGTCCTTATATATGCCACCGCCGGGGCCCGCCCAGAGCCCGCCCCCAAAGCAACATAGGCCAATCCGAACCAGCGGAAGCCACTGTGGCTTCTCATATTCATGAGACGAGGGGCTGAGCCTGCATGAGCCCCGCCCCTAACCGCGCGCCGGCGCCGGGCGACGAGGTGATTGGCAAGGCGCTTCCGGCCCGCAGTCCGCAGTCCCCACCCGCGCACGCGGGGGGCGGGGCCGGGGCGGAGCTGACCCACTTCCGTGCTCCGCCCTCCCGCCTGCGGGAACAAAGAAGCATCAGGCCACTGTTTCCCAGGGCCAGCCTTGTGAGCGCTCCCAGGAAGAGCTTCACCCCGCACATTGTTCCCCACCCCGGCCGGCCTCCGGGCGCTGCCACCTCTGAACTCCAGTGTACCTGACCACCGCTTCAAGAGATTTACGCCAAGCTCCCCCACCCCACCCCCTGCAAGTATATTCTCACGAAATTCGTCACCCTGATTACTCGTAGTTGACTCTTGGACTTCGCTCAGGTCAGATTGCCTAGAACCCTAACTTCCCCACAGAACTCCTGACCTGACCCTCATTCTCCCTAACTCACTGCACCTCAACATTCTGCTCGCCCACCACGCGCTACCTCACACCAACCCCTGCTCCCGCCCGCCCAACCCGTGTTGTAGCCCACCTCCAAGCCGGCTACCACTCACAACCCTCCCTGAGGCTCCCAGCTCCACCCACCTAGCCCCCACCGCCAACCTAAGTGTTTTATCTTTCAAGAGACGTGGTGAGCCTGGGTTCTGGGAGACTTGGAAGGTCCCAAGACCTCTTGGGATCAGGACGAACCCTGTAAAGATCCAAGACCTCTGGGAGTCCCTGGCTGGCCTTGGCTCTCAGTCGTCTCCCCTGGCTATAGGTAGCCCCTCCTGGGGGTGGCAGAAGCTAGTTCAGAGCCCTGACCTGCCCAGACCAGAAATCCAAACTATAGTTTAGCACCCAAGACCCTAGGTAAGCAAACCCGGTCACGCACAATGCCTCCCCCCCCAAGGGGCAGGAATCCCGTCTTTGCTCTGACCCCTCCCCACTTGGGCTTCGAGACACACAGCAGGAGGCAAGGGCAAAGCCATGTCTTAAGGAACAAGGTTGGCCAGACTCCTCCTAGGCTGGAGAGGCCTCCCTGAGGCAACAGCTGTGTGACTCATGGGCGCCTCCCTGCCACTTCACAACCCGACTCTGTACCCCGTCCTTGTCCCTCCCGTCCCCCCCCTTCCAATGCAAGTCCCAGTCAGCAGCAGCTTCTGCGTCAGCCCCTCACGCAGGGGAGCTATTAAAAGCAACAGGATTCATGGGCATTCAATTCAGCCTCCTTCCTGCGGAGCTGCTGCAGGGGGTGGGGGGATGGGCACACATGGGAGCCCAGGAAAAAAGCCACTGGGTGGACAAACTATGCAGCCCCCCCCCCCCGCTTCTGATTTGTAACGCCAGGTGCCTGGACCGCCTGTCTCAAAACAGACCCAGGCCCTACATCCTCCTCTACTTGCCTTTGAGCCCCCGTCCCCAAACGCACACACTGCCCTGCATTGCTGCCAGCTGCTGGATCTGTACCAAGCTGGGGCTCCTTCATTCATTCTTCCTGCTCCTTCATAGTTAGTAAGCGCTCACTTCAGCCCCAGGTGCACCTACCACTGCGTGTACTTTATGGGCAGACGATTCTTAGCGTGTTCTCACATTCATGGTCCCTACGTGCACCAGCGTTCGTACCTGCATCGCAGGTGTGTACCTGGCAGGGCCACCTGGGCTCCGTGGTTATCTAGGTCTCTATACATTTGTGACTCGGTGCCGACCCGCGACCCTGTGTGTGTGTTCTGTGAGGGGCCCCTCCCGCCATCGCCGAGACGCCACTTGGGTCCTGGGCGCGATCTCTGACACGAGGGGGCGCTGCAGCCTCAGCCGCCCTGCCTGGTCGGCCAGTCTTCCCCGTGGTCCAAGCCCCCGTGTCGGCCCGGGGGTTGGGGAACTCCGGTGGGAGAAGGGTCCTATTTGAGTCCCTAGTTCCCCCGACCTCCGACCCGGACGCCCACCCTGCGAGCCTTCCTTCCCGCTCAACTCCACGTGGTGTGGGTATCCCGGCCCCTGGACACAAGGTGTGGGCTCGCCTTAGCGAAGAAGCAGGGTCTGCGAACGGCCGGCCGCCCGAGGGGACCGGAAATCGCGTGCGAGGCCTCCCGTACGCCGTCCCACCGGACCCGCAACCCGCAGGCGCCAGCCCCCGCCTCCGCCCGCTAGTGTCGCTGTGGAAACGAGGGGGGCGGCGCTTTTGCTCTCCTCACCGCCCGCCCCGCGGGCCGGGCCTGCCTGACGGACGCTGGGCCTCCTCCGACCCCGCTAATGATCGGGCGGGAGGCGTAATGAGCGTCTGGCCAGGGTCGGGCGCGCCGGGATGAAAGGCGCGTGGGGGGACCCCAAGGCCACGTAATTAGCGCCCCTCCCGGCTGGGCGGGGGCCGGACAGTGCACCTGGCGGCGGCCTGTCGGAGGCGTGGAGCATGGAGCAGAGCCCAGATCCGCGGGGGCCAGAGCCCGGGTGGGGGTGCAGGGAGGTGGCCCATACTGTGCCTGCGTCCACACATGTACCCATGGGCAGGGAGGACTTAGGCACGAAGAGGAAGAGTCAGGACCAAGTGTGCATATGCATGCCAGTGCACGGGTGTGGGATTGTGTGCAGGAAGCCCAGATCACTGTGTGTGTGTGTGTGTGTGTGTGTGTGTGTGTGTGTGTGTGTGTGTCCACATGGGAAGTGTGGCCATGTACTGGGCTGTAAACACTGCAGTTGGGACTTGGGCATGGGAGCCCTGTGTGTCTGACTCAGGGGAGCAGGCATCACATGGACCCAGCCTGTGGTGACTCATGACCCCCACACACACCGTGGGCACCATACTGGGCCAGCAGCAGCTGGGATGCCTCAGAGAGGGGACACCATTTAGCAAGAACCAGGGCCAAACCTGCCCTCCCTCAATTCCCCAGGTGTCTTACTAGGTCAGGCCAAGAGAGCTGCATCTGGTCCTCAGTCTCCCTGCTGCTCCTCTACAGAGTCTGGAGGGGAGGGGCAGCACAGGGTCAGGCCTGGTCTCCAAATGACTCAGCCCCTCCCCAGAGGACTGAGTCAGGGCTTGGGAAGTAGCCATCTGCTCACAGAGTCCCAGCTGAGGCCTCCCACCCCAGGGAACACACAGTCCTGTTTTCGGACACAGCCCTATATAGCATGCCCACAGTCACAAACACATAGTTCACAGCGCCCCACCGGGCCATGCATAGTAACTGCAGCCCCCACCCACCAAATATATGTGCAGCAAGTTCTGTGTGCCCCTCCCCACCAAAAAAACGAAGATGCTGCACACCGAGAAACCTGGACTCACACAGATAGAGACACAGGCCAGGCACCAGTATGTGGGCATGTGCCCTTGGGGTCACAACTGAACTTGCTCTTTCTGTCTTCGTGCCCTTGGCGCACAGATGGAGGCCCTCCAGGGAACCCACAAACGGCTATTGCTGTATCCAATAAAATCCATGTTATGTGTGTCTGTGGAATGCCTGAACACACAGTACATGGAAGAGCTAGGGCTATGCCAAGGTGGGTATGTTAGTTAAGTGTCCCAACTCCATGCACCCTCAGATATTAGACACAATGCCTCCCACCGTCCCTCCCAGGTAGAGGAGGAACCCCCGTGCTATCAAAGTCTTGGTCAGTCACATGACCGGGGACCTCAAATCTGGAGAAGAAATCTCCACAGACATGATCAGGAGCCCTATACATGGAGGTGCAGATGACGTCTCCACACACATGGTGGAGAAGGGCCCTGATCTGGGGTTGGTGCCGGCCATCTGGCGGCTATGAGGGTAGAACAAATGAAAAATGCTCCCTGGGGCTCAGAGTACACACAGGGCACGTGGGGGTGTACAGCAGATACAGCACCAGCACAGATGTCTCTCCCCACATACCTGCACACAGGTACCCAGGTCTGTGGCACGCCCAGGCGACCATGCAGACAGACCACACAGGCTGCCATTAGTCAGTCACCCGAGGCCCCCAACTTGGCTGTTATGGCCAAACACAGCCAAACCTTGACCACTCTACTGCCACCAGGCTGATTTCACTCGTAGGCGACCTGCAGGGCAGAGAACAGCTAGCTTGCTTTACCCCAGCACCCAGCCTTATTTTTCTGCCAAGGAATGGCTGGTGGGCATACACTGCTGCCGTGTGGTTAGCAGTTCAACCCAGCTCCTCCTAACATAAGAGGAGGACTATGGGGGAGCCTGGGGGCGGGGGCAGCACCCAGGCCCCTTTGCACATCAGCTGCTTTAACCCAGAAATGGGCACCAAGGAGTGGCCACGTATGTAACCTGTTTTGTCCTTTCTTCTTGTTGCAGGGCCCATGTTCTCCTACTCGCCCCATGGCCAGGCTGGGAGTGGCCTCTGCAAGGGTCTGCAGGCAGTACTGGTGTTTGGGGTGTCCTGTGCCGTGGGGTCAGGGGCTGGTTGGGGGGCTGTAACTGGAAGGGGATGCCTGTAGTGAGTACATGGCTGTTGACAGGGAGACCAGTTAGATTGGGGCCAGATTACCCAATAAGCAACTAAGCAGGAGTGAAGAATTCCACATTTTTTTCACATCAAATCCATGTGGCATGGCTCACTGCAAGTTCCTAATTACAGGCTAGGTTGGGCTTACCTAGCTGAGGCGTCTGTCTGCTCTGGGTGTGATTAGGGATGGGGGCTGGCTTTAACTCCTGGGGGCTCTGTTGCCTGTGTCTCAAGTCAGGGTGAGCCTCAGGCAGTGGTCACCAGTTGTCCCCAGCAGGTCCAGAGAGAGGGCCTCCCGTAAGGGGCAGGCCCCAACCACATTCCAGAGGGGTTAGGGTGGCGTCCCATCTGCCCTGCCCATCCCCTCTCTGTCTGACCTCTGATCTGGAGCCCACCCCCTGTATCTCCGCACTCTCCAGGGCAGCTGGCCCCAGGGAGGGCCAGGAGGCTGGAATTCCAGCAGGGGGAGGGGTGGATGGAGGCCCCAAGAAGGGCCGGAAGTGGGGGATGGGCCGGGGCGGAGGAGATGGTGGGACCCGGACAGGCAAAAATAGCCGAGACCGCCAGAGAGAAGGAGACAGAGACAGAAATAGAGGCGGAGGGACTGAGAGAAGCCTCGCTGAGAAGCAGAAGCTGGGAAAGAGAAGTGGAGGGGGAGGGGACCAGAGACTTGAGAGATGCAGAGGGGGAAAGGACAGGTAGTGAGGGGGAGGAGCAGGTAGGGGAGGTAAACTCAGTTGTGAACCAAGAGATCCAGAGCCGGGCCCAGGTGACAGCCGCCCTCTTCCACAGGCACGGCTTCGAGGCTCCGAGGGGCCAGGTGACATTGGAAGTGGCCGTTTTGGGCCCTCTCCCAGGCTGTATGCAGGCAGATCTTGGGGCTGGGACCTCAGGTGAGTGGTCTGAGGACTTGCCTTCAGCCTGGCCAAACTCACTGCCACGTGCCCAGACAGGAAGTGGGTCACACCCAGGCCTGATGGGGGTCTCTGTGCCTGGGGTACCATGTCTGGTGCTGGCAGTACAGAACCTGACCCTACATCCACAAAGCTTCTCTCCCCAGGGGTAGGGCCTCCCTGTGACCTTCTACCTGTCTATCTTGTCACAGGAATTTACTCCTCACCTGTGAGGTCCCAGCCTGGGTTCCCTCTGGCCATGACCTGTGCACATAGCTAGCCCCACCAACTCAATGGTTTGCCCTCTTCTCAAGCTAGTCCCAGGGTCTAGGCTGGGACTGGTACAAGTTCACCTGGCAAAGACACCCACCTCACTCTGGCCTTTCGGAGTGGAAGCCAGGGTGCTTCCATGGCAAGGTGGCTCACGACAGGTGCAAGTATTGCTCAACCACCCTTTAGGGGCCCCGTGGCCTCCGGGGCCAACCTCTCCAACCAGCGTGCTTCCTCGAACCTCAGCCCTCGTTGCCAGTCACGGAAACCAGAGTGTCACCTGCCCATCTGTCCCAGTATCCATGGGCACCCGTGACCCCCTTTGCTTGCCATGCTAGAACCTGGCGGAGGCACTGAAGGCCCGCCTAGGTCCATGCTAAGGGTGCAGTTGCCCCCATACGTCCTGGACCTGCTTCTCTCCCAGGTCCCCCTGTTACCCCTCCCTCAAGTCACAGACTAGGAGTGCTAATTATCTTCCCAGCTGCTCCCCACATGCTTCCACTCTGCGCTGGGCGCCTTGCCCTCTGCTGTCGCCACGCCACCTTTGCCTCCTCTTTAGCCTGTGCTCCGGCAGGCGGGGCCAGGAAGGGCTAGGGGCGGCGAGAAACGCCCAGGCTTCGTAAACGAGTGGGTGCACGTGTGCGTGCCAGAGTCCACGTGTGGCGGGGTCCCCAGATACGCCCCCTCTTCCGTTCGGGCCCCGCCGCAGCTCTCAGACCTGCGCCTGCGTCTCCCGCCCCCAGCTTTGCAGACGCGGTGGGAGGGGGCTGCGCGTCTCTGCGCTCGGGCCTGCGCACTCGGCCCAAGTCCCGCCTCTAGGGGTAAGTCCCTAATCTCTATTGGTGAGTACAGATAAGTGACGTGCTAATTCACCAATGAAGTGCCTCGGGTAGGATGGATGGTTCCTAAGCCTCTCGACGCGCCGTCGGGGGCCGCGATGACGTCAGGCCCGCTTCGAGCTGCGTTGTCCTGGAAACCGCGTTCCTTTTCCCCGCAGGTTCCGGGGCCGCCCCCTCCCATTCATCTTTTTCCTCAATGGAGGGAGGGGGAGGCGCAAAGCTGGCCCCGCCCCTTGAGATCGGGTCGACCCTGGGCCGCCTAGTTAGTCATTACGTACCTTCCAGTTCACTCCTGGCTCCCTGCGCTGTCCCCCTGGCCCCCGCACTACTCGGGATCGCCCGATCGACCCTCGGGCATCTGCTGAAGCAGGTGTGGGTGCTGAGGGCAGGCGAACAAACGGGGTTAAATGGCTCCCACCCTACCTGTCTTTGTAGGTGCCCAGGCAGGACCATGTCCCTCAGAACCAACTGTGTTCCCTCAGCCTACCCAGCAAGGCTAGCCCCTCCGACAAACACCCCCCCAAAAAAACCAAAACAAAACGACATGCTGTGCCCTTACCACTCCAGGGCAGGCCTGTGACCCTTGAAGGGCCCCAGGCTGGAGTCCAGGCTGTGAGTCAGCCTCACCTGGCCAGCTGCTCTCCCCACCTAGTCTAGGGGCTGGCGGCCATCCTGACCTCAACCATGTGGCCCTGGCCACGACCTTTCCCACCCACAGCCCTGCCTTGTGGCCCTGCCTGAGGCCCAGTGATCCCCACTGTCGTCAACTGAGGGGGCCTGACTCAGCCGCCCTCTCTGTTGAGTGTGGAGGGAGTAGTGCAGGATGCTTTCAGGGTGACTGGGCAGTGGGAGGGGCAGATGGAAGAGCCTTCAGGAGGGGTGGGTGGGTACATAATTTCACAAACACTGAAATACTCTGGCCTGTTTCCTCATCTATAAAATGGAAACAAAATTACGTCTGACTCCATGGTTGTGAGCATCACAGAGATTCCGTAAAGGGGCAATGAGCAGAATAATGATGACTATCCCAGTCTCTGAGGGGGCTGAGGCAGTGCCCTGGCGGGGAGCCTCAGGCTGGGGGCAGTCCTGGAGGAGCAGGGCACCACTGGCATGAGGGCGGTGCCAGGCGAGAAGTTCCCAGGTTGAGCTAGAGGCAGAGGCAGTCTGGTGGCAGGGGTGTTCCACAGTCTGGGCAAAGACCTGTGACTGTTAGGGCCAGGGTGCAAGGCTGAGGTGTGGCTGCAGAGGGGCCAAGGGTGTGTGTGTGGGGTTGTGGGTCACTGAGGCTGGCTGAACCAGGCCTTGAGCACCTGCCCACTAGAACCTGTTGCAAGAGGAATGAGGGGCAGAGGCTCCTTGCCTGCTGTGTTCACTGCAGCAAGAATGACAGAGATTTGAGAATAGGATCCAGCTACCTCACTCCCCGCGACTGGGGAAACAAGTCCAAAGTGGCTCCCAACAGACTGACCCATCATTTCACGAATCCAGGTACTGAGGCCTGCGTGGGGGCTGGCCAGCATAGGTCCCCTCGGTCAGTAGGGGAAGTGGTCAGGTCCCTCCCCTCACCCCAGGCAACTTCCTGGCTCACCCCACGCCAAGGGAGGGGGCGTGGGAACCACTTAGGAACCTCACTCCACCCCTACTAGGGAGCCTTGGCCCCACTTCCTATCACCCACTGTAAAGTGGGCACCACCCTCGCCTTCCCACAGCACCCCTGCAGCCAGGGAAGACCACAGCAAACTCAGGCAAGGGCTCTCCCAGGCCTGGAGCCCAGCTGCACCCCGCCCCCAGCAAAGCAGGCCAATTCTTGTTTCATCTCGTTTATTACTCGAAATCAAGGTGTTTTGGAGGTTTCTTTTTCTTAGTTTTTCCATACCAGAAACTCCCGCGAGGTCCGGGACCCCCACAGCCCGGCCCCCAAGGGCGGGTAATTTTTTTCTGGGGGGGAGTAGGGGGTGAGAGCCTGGGGAGGGCAGAGGTGGACAGGCCATGGCTGCCCCAGGGAGCCTCCGCCTCCCACCCGCGGAGGCACATACGTTTATTAGAAAATTGAACGTTTAAATAGGATCCCAAGACCATTCTTGGGGGAAAACCCGCTTTTTTTTCCTTTTTGTTTTTTTTTTGAAAAAAAAAAAATCCTCGACCCCCCTAACCCCTCCCGACCCACCCCCCAAACCCCCCACGAAAAAATTTACAAAGCTACAGTAACACATGAAGTTCACATCTGAAACCATTAAGTTTAAACACGTGACTGAGCGGGAGGGGGCTGAGGACCTGGGGTTTACCTAAGGGGGGACAAGCAGGGGCTGGGAGAACAGGGGAGCAAGACAGGACAGGTAACGAGATTGTGGCCAGGACTCAGACAAGGGCGTCAGGTGGCGCCCAACATCTCCATTATCAGTGAAAAACAATTAAAAAAAAAAGCCCACCCACTTTGAAATGGCCCTGGTCTGGAGGCGTGCCCCAGTGACCCCATCTCTGGGGCCTGCACACCCCCAGGACCCTCACTGAGTGGGGAGGGTCCAAATTAGACCAGCAGCGACCCCCCCTCCCCCAAGGGGGTTAATGCTACACGGCTTTTGCCCTGCTCAGGGATTCACAGCTCAGCATGCCCCTTCCAGGTTGTGGAGAGGCCCCTCCCCAGACAGTTCCCGGTCCCGCAGGGAGCCTGGATGGATGGGGTGGGGGAATCTTCTCAGACCCCTGGCCGTGTGCTCTTCCGGGGGCTGCGACCCATGATTGGCTCAGTCAGAAATTAATAGTCTATAAATACCCCAAGCTCAGGCAGATCAGTTAGGGGTGCCAGGGGAGTTTGCAGCACAGTGTGCGAGAGGTGCCTGCGCACCTGGGGGCGGGGCCCTGGGTCCTACCCTCTTCCCCTGCCCCTCCCCGCTCCCGCAGCAGACCCTGGGCCTTTCCCAACAGAAAATAGGGCAATGTGAAGGTTGCCCGGTCACGGCCGGCCGTCCCAAGAGTCTTGGGCCAAGACTCCAGTGCCTTTTGGGGGAAGGGGTGTTCCCGAGTGGGCGTCTCCTTGTGGACGGGGCAGGGCGCAAGGGGCGGGGGTCTCCGGCCCCTCCCCTCCGTAAAGTGCATGAGGCTTGAGAGTTGTGACTTTAACCTGAATGGGGTGGAGGTGGTGAGGGGGCGGAGCGGAAGGGGCGGGGGCGCCGTCTGTCTTCCGGCTCAGCCATCTGGGAGGCTGCTACATCTGGGACTCGGGCGGGCAGGAGACCGGGAGGTGGGCGGCGGGGCCGGAGCCGGGAGGGGTGGGCACGTGAGAGGCCCACGGGCGTCTGGGAAACCTTGGTGACGCGGGAGGGCGCGCGTGCGCGAGCGGCCTGCGGAGGGGCGCCTGCTGTGAGGCGCCTGTGCTGGCTCTGCCCGATCACCAGAGGCTCCCCGGGTCCTTGGCCGATTCCTAGGCCACCACGAACTCAGATTTGATGTCGGGGTTCACTTCCGGTTTCCACACGGAGTCCTCAAAGTCGAGGCCCAGGCCTGTGGACTCGCCAGGGCTGCCCCCGCCCCCGCTGGGGCTGTCACTGCGGCCAGCCTTGCGGCTGGGTGGCCAGTGGTAGGGGCCTCGCGCGTCGCGCCTCGCCTTCCGACGCAGCCGCTTCTGTTGCAGCAGCAGCTGCAGGCGCTCCACCTTGCAGCGTGTGGCGCGGTTCTCAGTCTGCCGCAGACGGTCCCCTGCAAGGGGTTGGGTGGGAGCGTGAGTCCCAGGCTGGCCTCAGAGGGGGCCCAAGTGGGAGGCCATGGGTGGGTGGGGCAACCCTGCAATGTCTGTCTGTGGTGGGGTGAGAGGACTGCCCCTTGGGGTTTGTCTGCAGTCTTGGGGTCAGAGGCCATCGGCAGGCCTAAGGATGAAGAGCCCACTTTGCCACTAGGTCCACTTCAGGGTGCTCTGCCTATCTGTGTTTAACTGAGGCTGGTTATGGCCCCCCTGGTCCCCCACCATATCACCCAATTTACCACAAAAAAATCACAAAGGTGGAAATTTTATCCTGAGGCTGGCTCACTCCCTCCCTGCCACCTGCTTGTCCAGTGTTCCCAAGGACAGCTGAACTGGGACTGCTGCAGCAGCCAACTGCCCCTGCCCTGCAGCCCAGTGCCCTGCCCCTGCTGCTCCTGCCCTGGCTTGAGAAGAGCAATGTGACCCAACAGGAGCCAAGTAGGAAGAAATGGTCATTCACTGGAGGACAAGGGGAAGCGGGAGGTCAGGTGCCTGCCTGTCCCCTGAGGGTTTTTCCCAAGTCCCCAATGAAAGGGGCAGGGGGGGCCTCCCTCCCTAGGGGAACCTGGCCTGAGCTGGCTATTCATAACAGATAACAGCTCTGAATGCCATCTGGAAGGGGGTCTCCCAGCAGGGGGGGAAGGGTGTGAAGAGGAAGTGAAGAAGGATGACCCCCCCCAGGGGTGGACAAGGCCACTTTGTGCCCCTGTACACATGCTCCCTTCTCTAGCTTAGGCGGGGGAAGCAGCAGCTGGTGCCCATGGCTCGGTGGGTCAGCTGCTAGGCGCCAAGCCGCACAAGAGGGTCCTTGGCGGGGTAAGGGGGAGGGTGGATACTCACCCGGAGGCTTACACATTCGGATCTGGGAGGCCGGGGGCCCAGCCGGCAGCTTCTCACAGGAGGTAGACTTGGGGGTCAGCTCGGGGCCTGGGGTAGCGGTGGCATTGGCGGGTGTGCACTGTGCGTGGCAGCGCAGCTGGGTGAGTGAGGGGGGCATGCCCTGGTAGTGCCGCGTAGCACTCAGGAGGTCGTTGAGGATCTGCAGGATGGTGCCAATGTCCCGCCGGGGTCGCCCGCTGCTGTCCTGACAGTTGGGGTGTAGCGTGCCTGTGGGGGTGGGGTGGGCATGGGGTGAATACACACACGTGGCCCAGCCGATTAGCATGTGCAATGCACAGAAGTGTGGCGAGATCTGTAGGTTTAAGTGTGTCACCTCTCGGGGAGAAGTGCTCCAAGTGTAGGGGCCCCTGGGGTTCACCATGGGTACAGTCATGCATCACCTACCAGAGAAGGTCCCTGAGAAGACCCCTGGTGCGTGGTTCACAAAGCTCTCGATGACAGCGCCAGGTTTGCGGGGGCGGGAAGCTGGGCTGCCCCCTGGGGTGGATGTGGTGCTGGCACCACTGCTTGTTGGAGTGGAACAGTCCGTCTGCTGGCGGAGAGAAGGATTGTGAGCAGGGGTGGGATGGGGTGGAGCGATGACCTGGGACTGGAGAGGGCCACCACCTGCCCACCTGAAGCAAATGGCCAACCTCCCAGGAGTCCAAGAGCAGCACAGCCCTTTGGCTCCAGACCAGCCCCGAGCTAGACTGACCTTGGGACAGGTAGCTGAGGCTGGGTGCGATCTGAAGGACCCAGCTGTGAGCGGTGAGGGAGATGCAGGGGCTGGGCTGTTGGGCACTGGGGGAACACGGGTGACACCGGACACGGGCCGGCAAGGCGAGGACACAGGGGTGCTTGTGTTGGAGTCTCCGCGGGCAGCGGCGGCTGCAGTGGCCAGCACGTGCCGGTGTTGCAGAGGGGCATGCTGGGCAGCGAGCTGCAGCTGGACGAACATCATGTGGTCACCCACTCGAAGCGCCAGGGTCAGTGGCGAACGGCCAGACAGGAAGTCGCTGACCTACAGAGGGAGTGTGGCCTGTCAGCTGCAGGGCCCCACCCGTGGCGCCCCCGCCCGGCCCAGCCCGGTCCCCCCGCGCTGTGTGACCTGGGGCCTCTCGCCGCCCCTCTCTGGGCTCTGGGGTCCCTGTCGCTGCCACGGACGCTTAAATAAAAGGAATCGATATTTCCGGAAGCCGCCTCCGCCAGCCCGGCCCAGCTCAGGTGCCGCATGGGGCTGTGGGGGGACAGAGGCGGGTCAGATGGGGGCCTGGCCCTCCCTGGCCAGCCTGGTTCTTAAAGGGAACTTGAGGCCAGAGGGGGCGGGCCCAGCTGCAGAGCCTGCTCTCTAGTAACCCATAGCCCACACCACAGCCCCGCCCTCTTGGTGCCCGTGAACATGGGGAGGGGAGGCCTGCCTCAACCCCCTCCCAGCTAAGCCACCCAGCAGGCCAATGAGTGGGTGGAATTCCTGTACAAATTCTTCCATCCTAACCTTTGCTTTCTCAAGATAAATATTTATCTGTCCTGGGCGGGGCTAGGGCTGAGGCTGAGGCATGGTGCCGGCCCCAGGGAAAGGGAGCCCTACTGGTTCCCTGGGGTCTGAGTCCCCCACCCCCAGCCCTTTTACCTGGGGCCCCACAGCCAGCACCCCATAAAAAGGAATACCAAAGTAGCCTCTCCCAAGGCCGAAAGTGGGGGTTGGGGTGGGTGGAGTGGCATTTCTGCCCCCTTGACCTGGTTTTAGGGCTCCCCTCCTCTGAGCCTGGCCAGTGCCTTGCCCTCTCCCCAGGGGCCAGGATGGGGGGGGGTGGAGGTTTCTGAGAAGTGACACAGGCCGGAGTGACTCAGCGGCTGCCTCCCTCTCTCCACCCCAGCTCACTTCTCTGCAAGGGGGCCGTGGGGAGGGGGAGGAGGCAGCAGGGTGGGGCCCCCATTCTGCTGCCAGACCCCCAGTCCAGAGGCAGCCCCTCCTCACAGGAAGGGCCCAGGGGTGACTTCCCGGGAGCAGCTGGGGCCCCCCCACCCTACTACTTCCTCCCTGGGGAGGGTGTGCGGGCATGACTGTGCCAGGCGCCAGGAGCCCAGTCACTCCGCCCAGAGGGCCCCCCCCCCACACCTTCTGACGCAGGCACCCGGGGCGGATGCGAATCCAGCCTGCGGGAGGGGGGGGCGCGGCTTGCCAACCACAGCCTCCTCCCCAGCTCTCAGAAAGCTGTCTACACTCGCCCCAGGAAGTCATGTGCACCCACTGCCGCTGGGACCCCAAGCGCACCCCCCCATTTGGTAGCAGATCACCTAGGTCCCTGAAGCCCCCCTCTCACGGGCAGGATAGTGCATGCTGGGGAGGGGGCGAGCAGAGGACCCAGCTCCTCCTCAGGAGAAGCCGCCAAGCAGGTTTCCCGAGGGCCTGGCTGGGGAGCCCGGGATCCTACCGCCCCTGCCTGCTCCCCCACCCTGGCAGCAGGCCTGTGTCAGCTGCCTGGGAGGTGGCCAGCGGGAGGTCCATCACTAGGTTAAAATGAGGGAAGCAGGACGGGGAAAAAGAGAGGAAAAAATAGTCCCCACAAAACTTGGAACCCCTATGGGGAGACAACCTTGAGCTCAAGCCCCCCCAACCCCCCTTATTGCCTCCTCCAGGTTACTAAATAATTTCCCAACATCCTGCCAGTGCCCTGCTGGCCAGGCCCAGCCGCCCCCGCCCCCTTGGGGCTGAGAACAAAGGGCAGGGGGGGAGGGGTGTGAGGTGCCTCTCCACCCTTCATAGGGTGGGGGCAGGGGGTCACAGCAGATGGAAGTAGGCATCACTAGGACAGCCCTGCCCTTCCTGAAACCCCCACCCAACAAAAACTGAAACACAAAAAATTTTAAAATCAAATTAGAAGAATTTTTTTTTAACCACCTCAGTCGACTTTGGGAAAGCCGCAGTGGGCGGGGTGGTGTGTGGGGCTGGGGATGAGCCAGTCAGGAGTGGGACAAGGTCACCCTGCAGGCAGCAGCTTGTGAAAGCAGCCCCCAATGGCCACCGTGGGAGACAAACCCTCAAGGTCAGGTGGTGATGCTAGGGGGTGGGGGTGGAACGGGAGGAGGAGGAAGTAAAGGTGACCAGGCCAGGCTGGCACAAAGGTGGGGGCAATATCTTCCCTGACCTGTGAAGGAGCTAAGGCCACCCACAGTCCACTTAGGATTCCCAATGCAGCCTGCCCCGTGGGCAGCCCCCAGGGCTGGGAGGGTCTTACCTGGGTTTCGGTAAGGCTCTCCAGGGCCTGCATCACAGACTGCTCTGGCCGGGCTGCCTGGGACTGGAGGAGAGAGGGATACTGTGAATTGGTCATCTGGTCTGAGGAGGGACTCTGTCTGGTTTGGGGAGGGACCCTGCGGCTCAGGTACACCAGGCAGGGGGGTGAGGGTGGTGTGGGAGGAAACCCAGCTTGCAGTGTGTTCAGAAGGCAGGTGGGGTAAGGGGCTGCCAGTGTCTGGGCCCGCAGGCCACACAACCCTGAGCAGGCATTTACCATGAGGCCGGCCTCCACCGTGGGCACCAGCGTCAGCTTGCTCCCATCCCCCACGCCGAGCTCTTGCAGCTTCCCCGAACTGAGCCGGCTGGGGGAGGAAGGAAAAGGGTGAGACTGGGAGACACTTGGGGACGCGGAAGCGGCGGAGGGGAGGGCTGGGGAAGGGAGAGCTTGCTCTCACCCCCACCCTTCCTGACGGCTTGGTCTGATCCCCAGAGGTGGCTGTGAGGACATCTCTGCCAGCCTGGAGGTCCCCATCCTGCCAGCCAGCCCCTCTCCCAGAGGCACCTCAACTCCAGGCACAGGAACCTTTTGGAACCTCAAGACGCTGTCATCACCGGCCCCTCCCCGCTGGGTGACTGCTGCTGCTGCTGCCTCCCCAGGGCCGCCCTGGCCTACAATTCCGAAAACTCGGGCCCAAGGCCATCTTGGTGGGCGACTGGGCCTGGGCCCAGGGCAGTCTTTGCAGCTCGGGCAGGCCAGCCTCCCTTCTTTAAGCCCTGGCCACCGCCTCGTCTCAGACAAAGACCTTCCCCCTGCTGCCCCTCCCCCACAGAGGCCCCTCCACTGGGGACGGACACTGATGTCCCCGGAGGCCCGCGGGGGGAAGGGCACCCCGGCCTGGAGGCGATTTAAATACCGAGTGGGAGGGGGAGCTTGCGGGGAGCGCTCAGTGGCGAGAACAAAGGGGGGCACAGCACGCAGGGTGGGGTGGGGGTAGAGACAGACAAACGCAGTGGGGGCAGCCCAACAGATGCGGAAGCTGGCGGGGACGCAGGCAACGGAGGGGGAGGGCGCGGCGGCCCCCACCCACGCGACTGGGACCCCCGCACAGCCCTGGGATTCCTGTCTTCTCCCACAGGGGACCTCCTGAGCCTGGCTGAGGGAAGCCACCTCGAAGCTGCCTTTGTGCAGCGACCCCAGGCGGGGGAGGGGGCCCAAGCAGGCGAGGCCGAGCAGAGGGCGCCCGAGAGCGCGCGGCGCGCCCCCGCCCCCCGTCTGGCCGCCCCCTTCCTCCCCACGCGGCGCGCTCTTTGTTAACGCCCGGGGCTGGGGCCCGAGGGGCGGTGGGGCGGGGGCGGTAGGGCGGAGGCGGCGCGCGCGACCTACGTGTCTTTGTGGAGCAACGCCAGGCGCTCCTTGGGCACTTTAAGGCGCTGGGAGAGTCGCTTGCGTAGCCCGTCTACCGTCTCGTCGGGCGGCACCGACAGCTCGTAACGGGTGCCCGTCGTGCTGTGGATGGCCAAGCTCATGGCCGAGGCCTCGACAGCCGGGCTCAGCTCGCAGGCGCCGCCGGGGGCCCCGCGCCGGCAGCTCCGCGCGCCGCCGGGCTGCGGCTCCATCCCGGCCCGCGCTGGGGGGTTGCGCCGCCGCCGGGGAACAGTGTTCGCGGGTCCGCGGGGCCCTGCCAATTCTCGCAGCGCCTCCGGGACAGAGGCGGGTGTCTCCGTTTAGAGCAGGTCCACAAGAGGCAAGCCAATTCAAACCCCAAATCCGAGTGGTTCTTTGGGTTGCGTCGGCTCTTCCGGGCACCTTCCGGGGTTGGGGGCGGCGAGGCGCGCCCGACGCGGGGGTGATCGGGGAAAAGGCGCCGCGTCCTGCCCGGCCCCACTCGGGGCCGTCTGTGCTTGGGCCGCACGGCCTGCGTCCCCTCCCTTAGCAACAGCCGCCGCCGCCGCCGCCGCTGCCGCTGCTCCAAGGATCTGGGGGTGAAAGTAACAAGAAAAAAAAGTTATAATGTATCAACGTTCGAAGGGGCGGGGCCTCCGCCCCCTCCCATTCACTACTTACTCCGCTGGCCAGGAGGCGACCAATCGCTAACCTGACGGCCTCGCACCTCAGCCAATTAGAGACGCCCGGGTGCTCCCCCACGTGGCAGGCGGGACAGCCTTCGCTCCGCCCACGGAGCCCGGGCGACCAAGGGGAGCGCGGCGAGGGCGGGGCTGGTGCCGCTGTGAGCCGCCCCCGCGACCCCCGCCCCCCAACCATTCATAAGGGCCGGCGCCCACAACAAAGGGCAGGGGAAGGCTCGAGGCTGGGATTTCCAACTGCTAGCTGGCGCCTCTGCCCTAGAAGGACAAGGGCGTGAAGTGGGGACGGGGCGCCGGCCATTGTTCGCACGGCTGCACTGGAGGGCGTGTGTGAGGAAGTCGTGGGGCCGCCCCGCCGCGTCGGTCCGGGAAGCAGCCGCGAGCGGAAGCGAGAGTGGACCCCACGCCTCATGGCGCGGGCCTCGCAGAGGCCCGGTCGGGTGCGGCGTGACGGGCGGGCGTGGCGGGAGGGCAGGCCCTGGCAGCCCCCCCCCCCAGGCCGCGCCACCTCGCAACTCCCCCGCCCCATATCCCCGGGCACGGCCCCTGCTGCCCGTGACTCGCCCGCCCGATCCGTGACGTGACGCGGCGTCCCCGGCTGCGCCCGCCCGCGCCCGCACCGCTCGGGGCAGCGGTGAGTCAGCAGCGCCGGCGCTCCCTCTGCCGGCGCCGCCCGGGAGCGCAGCCCGGAGTCCGGGGGAAGGGGCACCGCCGCCGAGGTGGGGGCGGAGAGAGGGAAGGCAGCTCCACAGATGGGGCTCGGGGAACCCCGGAGGCCAAGCAGGCGGAGACGCAGTTGGGATATGAGACTCCAGTTCAAGGTCACTGGAGGGGATGACAAGAGGCTGGGGAGGGACGGGGTCTGAGGTCAAGTGGAAGCAGCCCGGGTTGCTCAGAGCCCCTCCCCTTCACAAGTGTGATGTGGGGAGGAGGGAAAGGGTCGTCCCCGACTTGAAGCGCCCCTAACCCTGCCTGACCCCAGAACAAAGATGAGGGTTCCTTTCTGAGTCTCCAGCTAGACCCCCCCCTGTACATGTCCACAGGGTCGCGTCCCCCACTCACCGGGCACAGCAGGTCTGTGGTCACGGTACTGAGTGTCCCCACGTCCGGGGCAGGGTGATTGGTAGCTGGTCTGGTCTGTGGCCCAGCAGGGGGCCCCCAGCCTTTATGCGAGCCACCTCCCGCCTTCCCCCGGGGTGGAGTTTGGGCGGGCAGGGGCGGGGGCTAGAGCGGACAGTGACGCATGCCAGCCCCCGCCCTCAGGCCAGAGCCCTGGGGTGCCAGGCCGCCAGCCACCCTGCCCGTCCCACAGTGTCAGGGGACACATCTAACCCGGCGTTGAGCTCTGCTTAAGGCTGGTCCTGATGGCCGCCACCCACTGCCCGCATTTCCCCCTTGACAAGATGGGTTCGCAGCCCCACCCATTGCTTCCGAGTGGGGCGGGGCTCCAAGGGGCCTGAGTCAGTGAATGCCCTCCAGGAAAACAGGCAGCAGTCACCTGGAGTATGAGTGCCCTGCAGATCTTTCACGGGTGACCTCAGTGGGCGTTCATCCAGCCTGGCCCTCCCAGTGTCCGGTCATGACCTGCCTATGCTGTGACCTTGGAGAGAGGGGCCTCAGCCTGTCTAGTACCCTCACCTAAAGCCAGAGACAATCCTTACTGTACTCCAGGGGCTATTTTACCCACAGGGAAACAGGTCCAGACTGGGTTGTGTAGGGCCTCTGCCTTGGCTTTTCCTGCCAGTTTATGCCCATTGTGGTCAAAATTCACAAACCAAACTTACTGCCACTGAGTCAATTTCATCTCATAGTGACCCTATCTCATTGTCTAGGGCTTAATTCCTAGTAACTTTTAATGGTAGAAAGCCTCATTTTCCCCTCAGAGGGGCTAGGGGTTTCAAATTGCCAGGCTTTAGGATCATAGACCAATGTATAAGCACACCACCATGACTAGGTAAAACTGTCCCTTGGGGGTCTGCATGGGAGCCAAGTTCCATCTTTCTCCTGAGAAACAGCTGGTGGGTTCAAACTATTCACCTTGGGGTCAGCAGTTCAGCCCACTATA
The DNA here is from genome assembly GCF_050624435.1 of Tenrec ecaudatus. Taxonomy (NCBI): domain Eukaryota; kingdom Metazoa; phylum Chordata; class Mammalia; order Afrosoricida; family Tenrecidae; genus Tenrec; species Tenrec ecaudatus. The sequence goes on from NC_134530.1 coordinate 292,748, forward strand.
CCACCAGGGCTGCTTTATCTGGCCTGGCCACCTCTGCACTCACCCTGGCCTTGGGTGCCAGTTCCCAGCCTCCTTCCAGCTTCAACCCAACAGGTCCCCCCAGCCCCAGGCTGGTTCCAGGTAAAGTCTTTGGACCAGATCATGGGGGATGAATAGTTCTTTGGACCAATGTGAGAGGACAGGTGTGGTGTTTCTTAGGACTAGGAAAGAGCTGGTGTGGGGCTCACTAGGTCCTGAAGGGAATGCAGTGTCTGAGGCTGCTGCCTGTACCTGTCAAAGGGGTGGGAACTCAGGCAGGCTCCCAGGACATCATACAAAGGAGCACTCTGGGATGGGCCACTTGAGGGGGATTTGCAATTGTGAGGCTCCAGGTGTGCCTGGCGCGCCTACAGCCTCACTGCCCTCAGGGACAGGCCCCCTGTAGCCTGTGAACAGGCTGCTCTGTGGGCCCTGCTGGCCCAGGAGTAGGCTGGGGTACAGAGCTTTGGCCACCTCCCAGCAGGGCCTGAGCCCAGTGAGGCCAGCTGGTCCAGTGGTCCTGGGTTTTATTTATAGCACCAGGGTGGCTGAGAACTCAAGGACTTGGACTCCCTGTGTGTGTTGTGGGAGGGGTGTGTGTGTTGTGGGAGAGGGGGCAACCTAATGTGGGTTTGCCCAGGGCAGGTCTGCATGGGAGCAAGTGAGTCCAGCCCTTTCTCAGGGCTGGGCCTTGGATGGCCCTAGGCATCAATGCCACACCCACTGCCTGAACCCTCTGGCCCACCCAAGCCTTGGATGGTCCCTGACCCTGCCTGGTGGCCCCCAGCTAATCTCTGCACTTCATTAGGAGACATTGGGACCCCTTCCTGGTCCCCACCTCAGCAGGAGTGAAACAACAGCAGAGTATAGTTCCTGGTTTTTAATCGGGGTTCAGAGGGATCGGTGCTTGTCCAGGAGGACTGTCTCCACGGCTGCCTGTGATGGGCAGGGAGTGAAGGACTGCTGTCAGGCTGCAGGCAGGAGCAGCTCCCTGGGTACTGCACTGGCTCCTGAGCGTTGATACCCCAGCCTCTGCTCTCTGCCCACCTGCACTGTAGGCACACGGCTACTCGAGGGCCTTCACCAGGGCCTCACTAGCCTCGATCCTGATCTGGATCTCAGCCCGCTGGGCCTCGTCCCCAGCTCCTGACAGTTCCGACTGTGCCTTCTCCAGGTTGGCCTTGGCTGCCTGCAGGGGCCAAGACAAGGGGGGTGGGGGTGGGATGGGTATGAGTAAAGGGCAGGCAGGAAACAGAGCCCCTGCCCCTCTCCCAGCCTGGCACTCACCCCCAGGTCCAGCATGTCCAGAGTCACAGCCTCCTCAGCCAACAGCTGCACAGAGGAGTCTGCATTCACTGTGATGGAGCCGCTGCTCACTGGGGGGCATAGTGAGAAGGGCAATCCCAGGGACCACGCTGAGCCACAGCAGAAGAGCCACATCCTAACCGGGGCCCCACCCACTCTTCCAGAGCTGTCCCAGGCTTCTCCTATGGGCCCACCAGGGGAATCCTCCTCGCTCCCCAAGGCATGGAGAGGATGGGGTTGCTCCCTGCTCTCCGGCCCCCGCAGTACCTCTCTTCCCACACCTGTCAGCTCACACTACCACCTGTGAGCCAGGGGGGTACAGGGTCTTGTGTGCCCCTCTGAACCCATGGTGCCCCAGGTGTCAGCCTGCTCATCTCAATGAGAATGAAGGCTTAGGTGCCCGCCCCACGGCTCACCAAAGTACTTGGTGGAGGAGCCGTCCTCCGCATGGACGACCACCAGGCCGGGCCGCAGGACCTGCAGCGTGGGCACGTGGGATGCCAGGATGCCAAAGGATCCCGTCAGTGTGGGCACATCCACCTGGCGGACGTTGGCCTCATTGAAGAACACCTGAGGAAGGGGAGGGCAGGAGCGGTCACTGTCTGGTCAGCATTTGACCACCTTCAGGAGCTGTGCAGGCAGGGTCCAAGCAGTCAATGATTCCTGGGGTAGAGACCCCACCCCTGTGCCCATTTGTATAATCATCGAGAATGAGACAAGAACCATAACCCTCCCTCCACCCAGAGTGTCTGAAGGGCAAGGGGAGAGAAACGTTTGTTTCGGGGGATCAGAGGTCTCGGGCCAGAAAGGTGGCGCAGCAGGAGCGGCAGGGGCCAGATTCTGGGCGTGCACGGATCAAGCCCAGGGCTGGGAGGGGGCCAGATTCCAGCACTAGAAAGTGGGGGTCCTCAGGTCAACGAATGGGGTTGCAGGGCGGCTAGGGGTCCGGCGAGGGGAGGGGACGGGTCCGTGGACGAAGGGCACCAGGGGCCGGAGTGCGAGCCGAGTGGCGTCCGAACCTGGGTGGGCGACGCGAAGGTGAAGGACATCTGCCCCGGACCCGCGGCAGGGGCCGGAGCGGCGGCGGCCTCGGCGTAGGTGCGGGCCAGGCACATGAGGCGGCCCAGGCCGGGGCGGCGGAGCAGCGTGGCGGACAGCATGGCGGCAGCGGGAAACCAGGCGCAGAGAGCGGGCGGCAGCGGCGGACGAACTGGAGCCGAGCGCGGGCGGCCTGGAGGGCGAGAAGGACGGCTCGCGAGGAAGTCTGGGAAAGCCAGTACGCGCCACGGCGCAGGCGCGAACTACGACTCCCAGGGGGCTGCGGGCGACGTTCTCTTCCTCTTGCCCGCATGGCGCAAGGCTTGCTGGGGGTGTGATTTTCCAGCTGGTCCTATAGCTCTGGAGGCCCGCGCTAGCACTCAAGAGGATGGGTCAGAAGCAGAAACACAGCTCTTTTGGGGAGGGCCATTGAAAACCTGCGAGGATGCCCGAGGTGTAATTTAGTTCATTATGTTTGAGGTGCCGCTTGAATATGAGACTTAATTTTTGTGGAATCCAGGTTTGGGGGTCCGGGGAGTTGGGGTGACCCACTCAAGGCCTTTCCTTTAGATGGCGTTTTGAGTCTTGAGAAAGCTGATTTTCTTTTCTTTTTAAAAAAATAATTTTATTGGGGGCTCGTACAATTCTTATCATAATCCATACATCCATCCATTGGGTCAAGAACATGTGTACATTTGTTGCATCACCATTCTCAAAACATATGCCTTCTACTTGAGCCCTTAATATCTGCTGCTCATTTTCCCCCTTCCTCCCCACTTACCCCTACTTCATGAACCCTTCATCATTCATAAATTAGTATTTTTTCATATATTACACTGTCCGACGTCTCCCCACCCCACCCCTCCTTCTCTGCTGCCCGTCCCCTCACCCCCACTCCAGGAAGCTATACGTAGATTCTTGTACTCAGTTCCCGAGAAAGCTGATTTTCTAAAGTCACCTTTAGGTTAAATAATAGTCTGGTAATGAGCTCTGGTGGGTTACACGTTGGGCTGCTAAAGTCAGGCATAGGTTAAAACCCACTAGCTGAACCGCCTGAGAAAGATGGGACTTTCTGCTCTGGAAGGCACTGAGCCTCGAACCCCACAGGGGCAGCTCTTCCTTGTCCTATAGGGTCGCTATGAATCAAGCTCCCTGGGCGGGAGGTTTTTTGTTTTTAATTAGTTTAGGAAGTCAACCTACCCCACCGCACTTTGCCCTTGTAGTTACATAATTCTCTAGGTGGGGCAAGAGTGTTTTAGGGTGAATTGTTATGCAAAACCCTGTTCTGGCCCTATCTATCCTCCGCGAAGCAGACCAAGTGGAACAGAGGAATCTGAAAATTCTTAATCTCCAGGGTGCGTTTCATTGCCTCTTGTAGTTACCCGAGCGGCAAGTTGGATATTAAACAAGCCTCCGCGATCATTGCTGGTTTGTTTTCGTTGTACCAAAGGTCAAGGCTAGAGGGACAGCAGGGGTAGAGCTGCATGTGACAAGGTGCTTGCAGGTGTAGGAGTCCCAGGGACCACGCGCGTCCTGGCCGAAAGGTGGCGCCACGAGCCCGAGAACCCGGTCGCCCACACGCGACGCTGACGCAGGGGCGCGTGCGCGGGCGGGCCGGAGCTCCGCTGACGTCAGCCGCAGCCCGCGCAGCCTCGGTCGCGGCTCTGACGTCAGCACCCCGCCCCCGCGCTCACGCAGGTTAGCGGCTCCAGGCCTTGGCGCCTCCCCTGGGCTCTGAGAACACTGCATACTCAAGACCTGAAGCTGGGCTTATAACCAGAAACCTATCGCGGACCCGTCTGAGGCCAGTCTGGTCCAGCACTGCCACCATCACCGGCCTGGCTTGTTCCAGCCTCCTCTTCTGGCCCCACAGGAAGCCTTGTCCCTAAACATTTAGAGGGTGTCTTTTTGTAAAGTCAAAAGCTCATTGTCATCCTCCCGCTGGGGACCACTAAATGGCCTCCCTGCAGCCCCAAGCCCTGGCAGCCCCCTCCACGCCCTTGCTCACATGGCTTTTCAGCACATCCATTGTGGCCCCAGGGCCTTTGCACCTGAGTCCGTTTGCCCTAAGGCTGCCCTGGTCCAACCAGCACTTAACTCCTGCTCTCTTCGCAGAGCAGAGAGAGTAGGGAGTGAACAGTCCAGGGGAAAGTAAAGCCCACCCCAGGGAGAGAGAACTTGGCAGGGGGCTAGACATGAGGTTTCAGCCTTGGGAAAAGAGTTGAAGGAGTGAGGGAAAGAGGTAATCACTTCTGCAGCTAAAAGGGGAAGGCACCTGATGTGCAAAGCCCACCTGCACCCCCAGGCTGGCCTGAGGCTGGGGGACTGAGGAACCAGAGAGTACAGCCATGAGACCAGGGGCCATGGAGAGCCAGGAGGACTTCCCCGGGGCTGATGGGGGCGTAGCAGGTACCTAGACCAGGCTGGTGGCATGTCTGTAGGGTGAGCATTTGGGAAGATGGGTGTTTTGAGGGGGCTAGGGTTTAGGTTGCCCTGTATAAAGGTCACCCCAAGACTGGACTCTGGTCGTCCAGCACAGATTTGTAGGTTAGGCGTAGAACGGCTAACCACAAGGTCAGCCGTTCAAATCAACCAACTGCAATTTAGAGGCGGATCTATGGGGTGGTTTGCTCCCTAAAGATTCACAGCCTCAGGACCCCCGGGGTGTGCACCCTACTTTGGCCTATGGGATCGCTCTGATTATAGACAGCAGTTTGCTGGATTCACCCCGGGAGGGTCACAGGGTGAGGCTTGGATGGTGCCAGCCAAGTGTTGGGGGACTCTTATGTACGATGCTCCCAGCTCCCTGGGCGGGGCATCCTGAAGACCCAGAGGTACGCGGGAGCAAGCTGTGCGTCTCATCCTTGAACTAAGAGGAGTTGGGCACCCCAGATTGCATGCCCTGAGCCCCGAAGCTGTCAACAGACCTGAGGGGTGGGGTGGGGGTGGGGTAGTCCGGGAGCAGAGGAGCGCCCCTAGTTCGGGGGCGGGGATCAGCGGTTTCATGTGGGGAGGGGGCGCCGGGAGTGCAGACTCCGCCCCCCGCCCCCGCCCCCGCCGGAAGGGAAGGGGAGGCGGTGGCCGGCTCGGAGCGAGCAAGCCAGACGAGGCGGCAGAGCGCGGCGGGGGCGGCCCGCCGGGACGGAGCGGCCGCGAGCGGCCCGGAGCGCGACCCACCGGGCCGGGCGCGCCGCCAACGCGGTCACGTGCGCGCCCCTCCTGCCACTCCCGGGCGCGGTGGCCGCGCGTGCTCCATTCATAAATCCGCGCCTCTCCGCGCCGCCCGGCCAGCGAGCCCGGAGCTGCAGCCGCCGCCGCCGCGGCCCCCGCGCACAGGTAGGAGCGGCCGGGCCAGGGTCCAGTCCCCAACCTGGGGCTCCGCGCCCCGCCCCTTGGCCTCCCGAGGGGCCCTGCCCGCGTCCTGCTCGACCTCAGTTTCTCCGTATTGGATGGGCGAGCCCCCCAGAGAGGCGCCTGGGACTGGGGTCTAGGCCACTCGCCCGCCCCACCCTAAGACTGGTTGGGCACCTCCGGGTAGGTGCTGAGCAAGCTCGAGGGAACCCGAGCCGCCGTGGGGACCCCCTTCCCGAGCTTGCCTCTCCAGCACCCCTCCCTCCTTCCCTCCGCCTCTCGCACTCTTCGTGGTCCCAGCGCCTCACCCCAGCATGAACTCATTCCCCGACCGACATCTCTGCCCGCACCCGCACCTGGGGCTGGGGAGCCCGCCGGCCTCTGCCTGCAGCCTCCCTTACCCAGGCCTCAGTTTCCCCACTGTCCCCTGGCTTTGGGACAGGACCCTGTGGCCTCATGCCTAGTCAGGACTGGTTTCCGGGAGCAGCCGCCGGACCCCCGCAAGGCTGAGCTGAGTGTGGGGGCAGGGCAGTGTCCAGGCGGCCCTGAGGCCAGGGTGGGCCCACGGGAGGCGGCCGCAGCCATTTTGCTCGCCCGCCTGCCCGGCGGCTCCGCAGCCGCCCCTGCAGGGCCTCCCCCGCCGCTCCACTCCAGCCCTGCTCCCTGGCAACCCTCCCGCTCCCGCCCCACCCACCCCCGAGCCTGCGCCGTCGCCATGGGAACCAGATTCTTCCGGCAGGAGTCGATGTGCACGCCGCCGGGTCCTCCTTTCCCACAAGCTCTGCAGAGGGGGGGCGGGGGGGGGGGGACCCTCATGGCCCAGTTGTGACCAGGCTCACTGCCGTGGGTGAACCCCGGCAGCCGCGGTGCTTCCCTGCTGCCTCCCTCCATGGGAATCTGGGTCCCCGTGAGGGGGGGGGGCATCCCCTACTTTGAAGGGTAGACAGGATATGGGGATTTTTGGGTCCTGGCCTGTTTTCTCATTTCTTAGAGGGGTGCTGCCCACTGACTGGCCCAAAGTGGGTGTTGGCGCACCGCCCCAGCCGTCCCCTCCAAAGATGGAGTGGTACAGAGAACCCCTGCTTGCGACCACGCAGCCCACTCAGGGCAGGGGGGGCTTCTCAGGGCTCCCCATCCCTGACCATGAGTCACCACCCTACATGTGGGCTCCTGCTATGGTTGGGGAGCTGACTTCAACGGCTCCTGTGGGCTGTGAGCAGAGGACATGTGGGCGCTGAGCAGGCCCTGCCCTCCTCCAGGACCTTTTTCTGGCCTCGAGATGCAGCCTACGGCCACCATGGCCACAGCCACTGCTGCCACCACTGTTGCGATGACCATGTCCTGGGACAACACCACGGGGCAACCCACGGTGAGTGAGGGGTGGGGGGGTAGGGGTGGGCCTGAGCATTCAGTCCAGAGCTCCTGACTGCGTTCCTTGCAGGTGGCGCCCAACCCGGTCCTGGACAACTACACAGTTCTGGTGGTGGTAATGTGCTTGTTTGTGGGGGGCACCCTGGTGGTGCTCTCTGGCCTGCTGCTGCTGTGCCGGCGGTGCTGGGAGGGGCACCGGAGGGGCCACAGGTGAGGTGGGGGTACACAGGCGTGAGCCCTGGCGTGTGATATCTGGGCAGGTGGGAGGTATGTGCAAATGTGTGTGGGCAGGGTGTGAGGTGCACTTGTGTGTATAGGAGGCATGTAAAGTGCAGGTATGTGAGATCTGTTCAGAGACTCGGGTGTCTAGTATGGGGATATAGATGTGTGTGGTTGAAAGCAGGTATGCAGCATGTGTAAACCAGGATGTTCATAGTTGCATGTGCATCTCTGTGCAGAGGTGTGCGCGTGTATGTGTGGTCTGAGTACATCAGTGCACCTAGTTGCACAAAGGTGAATACAGAGATGTGTGTGTGTGCGTGTGTGTGAGATCTAGGTACACAGGTGTGTACCTGGGTGTGCCTACGCCAGGCTGAGTATTGGGCAGCGTGCTGGCCAGGGGCCTGCCTCAGAGTGAGCCTCTGGCTGGGCCTAGGGGTAGATTTCTGCAGGCGCTCAGAGTGTTGCTATGCCACCCTTCTAGAGCCATGGAGGAAGCAGAGAAGACCACCACCACCTACCTGGACAACAGTGCTCACCTAGCCCAAGGTGAGACATGAGGCACCCTATGGCCCCAGCCCCTCTCCCCTAGCCGCCTGATCACACTGTCTGTCTCCCCACCAGACTGGGCATGACCCAATTCCGATTCGTCCCGGTTTCCTTAAAGCCCACTGCATAGGTGCCCTCGGGCGAGGGCAGAGCGTGACCAGGCACAGCCCACCCCTCTGCCTCTGCTCCACAGACCCCGACTCGCGGGGCGAGGATGCTGAGGGCCAGGATGCTGAGACGGAGCGTTTCCTCTCTACCAGCGCCACTGGCCGCCGCGTTTCCTTCAACGAGGCAGCCCTGTTTGAGCAGAGCCGGAAGACTCAGGACAAGGGGCGCCGGTAAGGGGGTGCCTCCCAAGGGGGGGAGTTGAGGTGGCGCATTGCTGATGAGTCTGGGCGCACTACACAGGTACACCCTGACAGAAGGCGACTTCCACCACCTCAAGAACGCACGTCTCACCCACCTGCACTTGCCCCCACTCAAGATTGTCACCATCCACGAGTGTGATGGGGGTGAGGCCAGCGCGGTTGCCACCACCTCCAAGGCCAACCTCGCCATCTTCCAGGTAAGCAAGGAGCCGGGGCCAGCCCACAGGGCTGGGAGGTGGCAGGCAGCTCCTGTGCCCAGGTCCTGTGCCTCTAAGTCTGGAGGTGGGATGGCGTTAGGCCCAGGATAGCTAATGTCCTATGCCCTTTGACCTGTCACTGCTCCCCTACGGCTCTGTCCCACAGCCCCCGGGGAAGGCCCTCACCGGCCGCTCTGTGGGCCCCAGCTCCGCCCTGCCAGGTGACCCCTTCAACTCTGCTGCCGGCAGCACTGACCTCGTGGAGATCAGCCCGTCGGCATCCAGCGACTCCGGGGAGGGCACCTCGGTAAGGAGCCGAGTGGGTGCGCTGAGCCAGCCTGGGCTCAGGGGAGGGATCCCTAGCTAGTCTACTCAGGGTCCAGGTGCCCCAGAGGATGTGCCCAGGGCTGTAGATGACCCTTTCCACCTAGCTGTGGAGCCCGGTCATCTCCCAAACCTCCATTCAGACCTTTCCCAACAGGAGGCAGGGGGGTTGCAGGCAGCTCTGGGGAGGAGAGTCCCAGCCTGAGGGTGTTGGGATACACATGGGCACTCCAGCGCTCACAGCCCCCCTTCTCCCGGCCAGCTGGACGCAGGGCCCCTTGGCAGCAAGCCTGGTGGGCCAGGGGCCATGGCAGTGCCTGGGGAGGCCTGCGTTGGCTCCAGCTCTGGGGCAGGCTCCGTCCTGCCCTTCCTCACTCGCCTGCGGCGCCACGCCAGCTTGGACGGGGCCAGCCCCTACTTCAAGGTCAAGAAGTGGAAGCTGGAGACAAGCCAGCGAGCATGCAGCCTGGACACGAGAGGTGGGCATGGCCCCCGGAGGGAGGGCGTGTAGGCAGCCGAGCCAGGACCCCCCCTGAGGCTGACCTCTGAGGTGTCCTCTGCCTTCCGGGGGCCCTCCCCCTCTCATGCCTGCTGACCTGTTGCCCAGGAACCCCTGCCCGGTGGCTCTACAGGTTTCAGTGTGGCCTTCTCTGGCTGCAGAAAGGTGCAGAGGTCACAAAAGTCTGTCAAGTTCCAGGGCGAGAGCTCTGGGTTCTGGTGCAAGTGTGCCTCTCACCTCGGTTCCAGGGCAGGAGCGATGCGGCTGGTGGGCTGGTTTGGGCCATGGGCCTCAGTGTGCCACCCCTGGGTTCAGAGATGCAGCCCTCTGGGGCCTCAGCAGTCTTACTACCCAGAACAAGGAAAGTGAGGTTGAGGGGTGGGGACAGGTGTGGCTGAGAGCACTGTCATGGACCTTAACCCAGTGGGGGCTGTTTAGCTGGAACTGGGGGCCGGGGGTTGATCTTGAGGTCAGTGGTCAGCACTGCTGAAAGCAAAGTTGCAGGGTCACCTGGCAGGGCGGAGCTTGGCTGGAGAAGCCGCCCAGGTGTGGGCCAGTGTTGCTTCTAGCCAAGACTGATGTTCACCTGTGTAGGTAGGGAGGGGTAGGTGCGCCCACCCCAGGGAGGGACCTATATTGCTTAGAAACAAAGCTTGAGGTTCAGCCATGCAGGTATAGGGCGCATCTCTTGGCCCTCAGGGGTCAGGCACCATACTGCTTGGAGCCGAGACTTGGGGTTCAGCGGCACAGGCATAAGAGTGGCTTCTGCGGGATGGGGTGGGGGAGCCAGTGATGTGGAGCACGATTACAGTCACATACAGTTGCAGGAGCACCCAGAACCTGTTTGCTGGGTAACTGGCCTCCCCGCCCCAAGACTTGCCACAGAAGCTTCTCCCAGGCCTCTCTGGCGTGGGAGGCCTGGTCTGTGGCCAGAGGCCCACGGGTGGGGCTGGGCAACCCCACACTTCCCTGCACCCCCCATCCCAGTCTGCCACACTCCCACTCCTTCCGGCAGCTGTGCCCCCTTACCTCCGGTCCCTGTCTTTCTCTGCCTCTGCCGTCTGCCCAGTGATCCCTTCAGCTGCATGTTGAGCCCTGAGGCTCTGCGGGAGGAGGCCTGGCATTGGTCTGCTCCTGCAGGCCCTGGGATAGCACCAACACATGGGGCACTGGACCCCCATGGCAGCACTGGTCCTGGGGAGCTGCTGGGCCTCACCTGGCCAGATGTGCTGACAGACCCTCCCTCCTCCTCTGCACAGGGTCCCCCAAGCGACACCACTTCCAGCGGCAGCGGGCAGCCAGTGAGAGCATGGAGCAGGAGGGGGATGTCACCCACGTGGACCTCATCCAGTACATCGCCCGGGCTGGTGACGCCGTGGCTTTCCCCCACCCCTCCCTGGCCAGCCCCTCCAGCCCGCCCCCCGCTCTCGGCAGGTATTTCTCAGTAGATAGAGGTGCTAGGGGTGGACTCGGGGGCCCCGCTGGCCCTTTCTCCCTCAGGCGGCCCTGCAGACACGTGGGTGTGCCCTGCTCTGCACAGCCCCTCCCGAAGCGGACTCGTTGGGCCCGCCTGCCCACCATGGACTGCAGGAGGGAAGCAGGGACAGACCTGGTAAGGGTGGAGGGCCTGGGGGGGCACCCAGGACTGACACCCAGCTAGGTGGGCCCATGACTGGAGCACACTCCTCCAGGCACTGCAGGGCTTTCTGGTGGCCCCGTCCCAGGGCTAGAAGCCATAGTGGCTGAGTCTACCCAGGCTGGCTTCTGGAGCTGCCAGGGAGCGCCTGGTGCTCTGGGCAGGTGAGGCACAGTGAGTGCTGGATTGCTCTGCTCAGCACCGGGCCCTTCCTCTATCTCTTCATCCTGGTTCCTGTGGGTTCAGGTGGGATGGGAATGGGCAGCTGGGTGACTACCCAGAGTTTCCTAGTAGTAGGGGAACAGCTACCCCCGGTGGGCCACATGGAGATCAGAAATTCATCCCAGTGGATCTGTTTGGGGGAGGAGCTGCCCACTTGCTGGCAAGAAGGTCCTTCCTACTCAGCAGGGTGGGGCAGGCCCTGCTCTGTCCTGGCCAGCATTTCAGAATGACTCTTAAGTCTTGCAGCCGCCACCCCCACCCCCCACCCCGCCCTGAGGTAGGTGGGGGGGGGCTGGACTGGGTAGCAGGGTCCTGGCAGACAGGTCCCCTGATGCCCGCTGGCTTGCAGGCTAGAGGCACCTGAGGGGCAGGGCGCCTTGGGAGGAGCCAGTCCTGAGTCCCCCCTGGAGCAGCAGCAGCAGCAGCAGCAGGACTTGGAAGCCGAGCGAGAGGTAGGACCAGAGCACGCAGCCTGCAGCGACATCTGGAGTCTGCGCGCCTCGCTCGAACTGCACGCGGCGGCCGCCTCGGACCACAGCAGCAGCGGCAACGATCGAGACTCAGTGCGCAGTGGAGACAGCTCCGGCTCTGGGGGCGCCGCGCCCACCTTCCCGCCCTCCTCATCGCCGCCGCCGGTGACGACGCGGCCCAAGGAGGGCGACGGGGGCGACACGGGGGGCCCGCGCAAGCTGCTGCAGATGGACAGCGGCTACGCCAGCATCGAAGGCCGCGGCGCAGGGGAAGACGGGCTGCCCGGCGCCCCCGATAAGCGCGTGTCCTTCAGCGAGGGCCGCGCAGCCGACAGCTTGGAGGATGTAGCAGCCCCTGCTCAGCCCCGCAGCCCGCGCGCCTGGCCCCGTCGCGCGCCGCGCCGCGACTACAGCATCGACGAGAAGACGGACGCGCTTTTCCACGAGTTCCTCCGCCACGACCCGCAATTCGACGACACCCCCGGGGCCGCGCGCCACCGAACGCGCGCGCACCCTCACTCGCGCAAGCAGTGGCAGCGCGGCCGGCAACACAGCGATCCGGGCACACGTGCCATGCAGGCCCCGCTCCCTCATGGCACCGAGCCCCGCCCCGCGCGGGCGCCCTTGCGTCGAGGCGACAGCGTCGATGGTCCACCGCCACCTACGCGTGGCGCGGGCACAGGGCCGGACGACGGGGCCGCCGCCATCCCGGTCATCGAGGAGGAGCCCGGAGGTGGAGGCTGCCCTGGCTCGGGCCTGTGCCTCGAGCCCCCAGAATCTTTACTGCACAAGCTGGCGGCCGGCCTCGAAGAGAGACTCTTCCCACCGCGCTTTGCCCAGCCCGGCCCCCCGGCCCCAACGTTGGCAGCAGCCGCTCCAACGTCCCCCGACCACAGCCCGGCATAAGCCTCAGGTTCCTAGTAACCGGCAGCGCAGCACCAGGCTTCGGGGACGGGAGGCGCAGAGCCTGGCGCGCGTGCGCGACCTCCAGGTCACGTGGCACACAAGCACATAGGTCGCTGGTCGCCCCAGGGCGTACAGGCACAGGCCCTAAGAGGTGTCCAGTCCCCAAGGTGTCCAGAGGCGACAGGCTTGGGGGCTGCTGGACAATGGGAAAATTGAGTCTTCGGCCTACTGAGAACTATTCCTACTACCTTTGGCCCCAGATAGTGGCCTATGGGTGGTGGGAACCATCATGGGACAGCTGGCACTGGGCTTACTGGCGGGTGGCCTCGGACACGTGCGTTGGGGCTTCAACCTGAAAAGGTAGATGGTGTACCAAGGTGCATGCACAGAACCCTCCTTCGTGAGAGCCAATCCGGTCACACGGGGCTGGTAATCAGTGCGCAGGCGTTACCTGGGTAGCCTTAGAGGTAGCCGCAAGGTCATGGCCCACCATGGTCTGTGGGGAGGTTGGTCCTAGGGAGCGCTGTCGACCCTTGAAGCTGATTACCTCACTGCGGCGTGTGCTCACGGCCACCTGCGCCCCCTCTGAGCAATAACCGCCCGCCGCCGCCACAACTGCTGCTGCTATTTGCTGCTCCAACCCTCACCCTTCACCCGGCCCCCAGCGGCTCCTCCCGCCTCCTCCATCTCCCCGGAACCCTCTGCATGTGAACGGGCTGCCCGCCCCTGCAGCTGTGTTATCCAAAGGAACTGGAAGGGCACCAATAGTGTTTAAATGGACGTTAAAGAAATGCCAAACGGCCCAGGGTTCAAGTTTTCCCAAGCTTTATTTATTGCCAAAAGATGGGCAGCCCCTGCCGCCACGGTCACCCTGCCCAGCCTCTACCCAGTGTGCACTCCGACTGTCATGGTTTTTCATTGTGTTTTTGTTCTCTGGTTGGTTATAAATAGTCTGAAAACTCGTGGCTTGCTGCTCTGTGGACCCTGGGGCATGGCGACCTTTGGAGGGGTGGCTGGACACCACTGGTGGTGAAGCTGTGGGGCTGGGTCTGGGCACCAAGAGGCAAGGGGTTGAGCTCTGCAGAAGTAGCACCCTCCACCCCCACCCCCCCCACACACACACACCCAGTGGGCACAGGCCAGGCAGTTCCCACATAACCAAGTACGGAATTGCCCTAGATGCCTCCTGTTGCTTATCCCAGTACCCGACAGCCTAGGTCTTAAAAGCCACTCCTTGGGAACGGCAGAAGGGAGGGACTGACGCCAGAGCCTCCACCTGACAGCCGACACAGCCACCCGGCAGCACCCAAGCACCTGCACAGCCACAGCTCAGTCCACCTCGCTTTTATTTTTTTCTTAAAAAAGAAAAAGGAACCAACCAAACGAGAACAGAAGGCAGCCGCGTGGCACCCTCAGCGGCTGGGCATGCGCTGTGGGGCCGGGAGCCTGTTTGCACCCCGGCGCCGTTGGTGCTGTGACCTGTGGGGACACGTCACGAGCGGTGGCAGGCTCTAATGTAGCAGAGTCAAAACAAACACGGGCGAGGCAGAGACACCAGTAGTCTAAACATAAAGTGCATCTCGATGGCTTCGCCCACGGCCGACACCTCCGGCCTGGGCACTGTCCCTCCTCCCCGCGCTGGGGGAGGGCTGCCAGTCAACAGGAAGTTGTGTCCATTGGTGAGGAGCTGAGGCCAGGTGGTCCGGGTGGGAGTGGGGCTCGGTCCCTGCTGTCCCCCGCCCAGCCCCTCCAGGGCACTCATGGCTCCCCGAGGGTGGCCAAAGCGTAACGTGTGCCGGTGAAGTTGTTCCCAGGCAAGTGGTGGGCTGGGCGTCGGTGGGAAGACTGAGGAGGGCCTGAGGAGCCCAGGGCCAGGCTGCGGAAGGGAAGGCAGAGGTGGGTCACACTGGGCCAGCAAGTAGTGCTGCCACCAGCAAGCCCTCTGCATCCTGGGGCGTGGCGACTGAAGCCCTCCTTTTCCCCAAGAGGCCCCTGCGGCCCACGGTGAAGGCCATGGGCTGCACCAAGCTTGTGGGGGATGGGCTGTCAGCACAAGCCGGCCTAGCAAATATTAGCTGTGGGCACCCACTCGTGTGCAGAGCAGGGATTAAGACGAGGCCGGGGGCCCGCCCCAGCACCCCTCCCCGACACCAGGTGGCAGGACGCAGCACCTCAGGGCCCAAGACGCCAGAATAGAGCAGACTGTGTGGGTGAGATGGGATGGGGGTGCCTATACACATGACCCCTGCGGTGGACCAGCTGTGGGCGGACCTGCTGGCAGCCCGAAGAGATGTTCTCGGTATGGACCAGCCTCCACCCACACGCCAGCCAAGGCGCCCTCTCTAGGGAGCGGCGTGGACACGGAGGGCCCTCACCTGTAGCCAGACGCGGTGTCCTCACTGCTGCTTGCAGGCCGATAGGCGGCGGATCTTGCTGCTCGCAGAGCAGGCCCGGCGAGCTGGGTTGGAGGCGCTGGTGCGGCGCTCAGCCCTGGACCTGGGACCCGGCTGGGCGGTCTCGGTGCCATTCACACACATGACCTTGGGCAGACCCCGGCTCTGTCCGTTCTGGGCAGCCTCCTCCTCTATGACCTGTCCTGGGAAGGTACAGCGCAATGTCCTGAGCAGGAGCAGGGGCGGGCCGTTGGCCCCACGCACAGCATTCTGGGATCGCCGGCCTGGTGCGCAAGCGCACTGAAGCTGCCTCGGCCCTTGCCAGCGCACTCGGACTCACCTCCGGGGAGTGGGGCTGGGGCAGGGGCTGGGCGGGAGAGGACCAGGTCCTGTCCCCTATGGGGCTGGCACATTCCACTGCCTTGGGCCGCCCTAACAGTGACAGAGGTTGCTGTCGGGGAAAGCAGGCCAACGTGCCTGGTGAAGCCCTGCAGATCCGTTGCCTGACCCTGCTGCTCCGGCTGGCGCCTAAGACGCACCAGGGAGCTGCCCAACAGAGCTGCTGCCACCGCGGAAAGGCCTCCGCGGTTCCCGCTCCAGAAGAGAAGCGGGTCTGGAAGGATGTCTCCTGAATGACCAACCTCTCTGGTTGCAGCAGCTGTTATTCCGGCTCCAGGAGGTGCATGTGGCTATGTGCTCCTGCTGGGTCCTCAATGCCCACCTCCATTCCCCCACATCATGTTAATTTCCTGCCGCGCGCCCTCCTGCCCGGCCCTTACTGAGTCCCCATGAAGCCCGGGGACAGGCAGGATCTCACCATGCCCATGGGGCATAGTGGAGGAAGCTGGTCCCTTCTTGCAGGTCGCCTATGCTTGGGTTTTAGGGAGGCGTGTCCCCAGCCTGTCCAAGGCACCTGGGAGTTCGAGGAACATGCTCATCACACAAGGATGGTTGTCCACTTAGCCTGGCCACGCTACCCTGACACATCAGCCCTGACCTGAGCTACATCAGTCTGGAGGTCACACACACAGCTCCCCTGCACGAGTCCCGCCCCGCCCCACCCCCACCCCCACCGCCCTCTCCCTGCTAACGGGGGGTGGGTGTGGGTGGGTGCAGAGCCACAGGCCTCTCCCCAGTCCGGCCCAACTTTGAGGTCTGCTCTAATGATGTCAAAAGGCTGCAGGGCAGCAAGGGCAGGGTCCCTCCCGGGGCAGCTCATGATCCCCTTGCTCAGCATTGCAAGGACAAGGGGTGTCTCAGGTAAGTGTGGACGCTACCGAGCTGCCTGTTTACATTGAGTCCCTGGTGACAGCCCACCCAAGCCTGTCCAGTGGAGCTGGGTTTCAGGCTCCGCCTGGGACTGGGTGTGCCTGGACACAGCACCCCAGCCAGCAAGTTTCTGGTGGTGTAGAGATGCACCACCACACAGGCCACCCACATTTCTCCAGTGGCTGCTGAGCTCCAGCTACCCTGAAGCAGTGTGCCAACACCGGCAGGGAGGCAGGGGGTGGTATAAGGTTAGGCCTGTGAGCCTCAGGTACACCCAGGCCCCTCTGCCCCTGCACCACCACCACCACCACAGGGGAGTGGAGATCAGTCAGCCCTCAGGCTCTGGGCCAGCACCCAGCTTGCAAAATGAGTAGAGAGCCAGGTGTCTGGGGCCCAGCCCTGCCTCTGCAGTGGGTGCTTCTAGGCCCCACACCTGCCCACAGGCCGAGCTCCCAGATGGACTGAGCTAGAAAGGGGACAGAAAGGATAAAAGCATCCCTGCAGACAGACAGCGGCCATGGCAATGAGCAAATCTTTTATGACACTACACCTGACAAGTAGCCCCCACCCCACCACCAGCAAAACCTTAGCCCGGAAGGTGGGGCCTGTACCCGACGGGGCCAAGCCTGGTCCCGCCCCAGGAGGGTACTTCTGGCCTACTGGCCAGGCAGGCAGGCCGCGAGGGAAGCGGCTACACTAAGACAGCCCGAGGGTCCTCTCCAGAAAGGCCGGAGCCCACGCTGCACAGCGAGCCCATCTCCTCTCTAAGCCCTGCCTCAGCCTCGGCCTCGTCACCTAGGGAAGAGGGTGGGGCGTCAGGGCAAAGAGGGTGCTCTGGGACCCCCAAACTCCCACTGGCCCTCCATCTCCCTGCCCCGCCACTCTCCCACATGGTCTGGTCCTCAGGGAGGGGCTACAGGGGAAGTGAGGGGCAAGCTGGGAAAGGCAGGTATGTAGGGAGGCAGGGGCCAAAGCTGTCGGGGTTGGAGATGTCAAGGAATGACCCTGGTGGGATGGGGGGGGGGGTAATGTAGGTGTAGGTGGGACACAGGAGGGGAGGGGTATGTATCCCTGTGGGTGGAGCAGAGTGGATGGGAGGGGCCTCACCAGGCACAGTGAAGTCCTGAGTGTAGATGATGTCATCCTCCATGTCCAGCAGGCCGTCGCCGTCCTCGTCCATGTCGCCGGCGCAGCTGTGCAGGTCTTCGAGGTAGGGCACCACCGTCATGCTGCGCCACCGGTCTTTGGTGTCCGGGCTGGGAGGGATGGGCACCGGAGCCTCGGCCACTGGGTGCTTCTTCCGGAACCAGCTGTGAGGAGACATGGCAGGGAGATCTCAGGCTACAGCCAGGACGGACGCAGGTACCCGCCCCCCCCAAAGCCCAGACTGCGCACAGCAGTGCTGGGCTGCAGCCAGCTCACGACAGGGTCACCGGAACCACAGCAGACCACTGTCCTGGCACCACTTCCCACCGACAGCCACCTGGGCGTTCTCAGGACTCTGCCAGCTCACCCATGTGCCCCACTGCAGCCGTGCTGCCCTCCTCACCTGTAGCCCCCCCACACACACACTCACCCACCTGTGGCGCCGAATTTGCTGGATGGAGAGCCTGCGAGCCGGCTCATACTCAAGCATTCCTGAGGGTAGAGATGCTGTGGTCAGCAGAGCACGCAGGTCCAGGTCCCACACCCTCCTGCCACTTCCTGCTCAACCCTCACAGGTCTGCCTAACCCTCCACGGGTCTGAGGAGCCAGAGCGCTGGACAGACTTGTCTTCTTGCCAGAGTTGAGGCAGGTGGGTCAGGTTTCCCGGAGCCACCACCATGTCCACCTTCAGCAAAGACTGCACGTACAATGGTGTTCACGTTGCTCAAGGCCCGCAGGGATTTGGGGCCCTGCGTTACAGCCGACTATGAGCTCCAGTGGGCTGGTCCCACACCAGGGAGTGACTAACTTGTGGAGAGGGTACCAGCTGCAGTGAAGGGGCCACCGAGCCCTTCCCAACATATGGCTCCCCACCACCACCCCCTGCCCACAATCACTGACCTGAGTCCACACGCAATGCTTATCAAGAACAGGGGCCAGAGAGAACCAACACATGCCTCGGGCGGCCTCCAAGCCTATGGCCTCACACAGGACAAAGCCCAAACCAGACTCGCTGCCACCTCAGTGATGCCAACTCACTGCAAGCCTGCAGACAAGGTGGAACTGCCCCTGTGTTTCCAGGGCACCAACTCATCACGAGAGCAAACAGACATCTTTCTCCCACAGAGCAACGGTGCGTCCGCACTGCTGACCAGAGTCGAGGAGCTACAACCCCTGGATGTCTGCCACTCCTGTGGCCTCACCAGCTCGTGGGCATCAGGGAATAATGACACCCTCGCTCCCCACCTGCAAAGGGTCACACACAGCAGTACACCAGAGCCTGCGGGGGGCCCCAACTGGACCAGGAGCCTCATCCCTCCATGTGCACATGGGACCACCAAGCACCTTGATCCCCATCTAGAGGCCCGCCCGCCGAGAGTTCGAGGTCAGTGTTCACATACAGGTGGGGGCCGCCAAGGCCAGGCAGGGCCACTTAGGATGACAGGCATGGGGGGTCTACGTGCAGTGCCCAGTCAGCACTGAGACCTGGGGCCTCAGGGTCTGAAGATAGTGGTCAAAGGGGCCTCTGTCAGCTGGGGCAGCTCCAACCATAACGGTGAGGACTAAGTGACATCACCTTAGAGACCAGCGGGATTCGCCTGTCACATTGGGCTTGTGAGGACCACAGCCCCTGGAGATGCCATGGGCATGGCTGCAGACAGACAGACAGACACAGGGTCACCACAGGACAGAGAACACAGCATTGCTCCAGTGTGTGTACACTCATCCATCCCCAGGATGCTCTTATATGTGTGTGAGCACTTTTACCTGTGGCCTATGGAGACCCAGGGACCAGTGCTGCAGGACCTCCTTGTATCCAGAGGCCAGCCTTGAAACGCACTGGAGAAGCTCAGTGGCCCTGGGCCCGCCGAGGACCAGAGTGGACAGACCAGCAGCCGACTGCCACCCAGTGGTCAGCATGGGGAAGAGAGCCAAGTAGAGCCAAGCGCAGGTCAGAACCAACCAGGAAGGAACCAGGCAGCTGCAGGGGTGGGCTGATGAGAACAGAGGAAGCCCTCCCACGGAGACCAGGCTATCCAGGGTGGTGGCAGGAAGCTCTGGGCAGGGCCTGCAAGTCCCCCAAAGGATGCCGGGGGTCAGCACGAGCAGCTGGCTGGACAGCAGCTGGCTCTCTCCCCACCTGGGGCAGGCACAAGCTCTGCTCACGAGTGCCTGCTCGCACTCAAGGCAGGGCCTCTGGGACACTGCAGCACCATGACCAGCAACCCTGCCAGAGGCAAAGCCAACACAGTCAAATGCAACCCAGCCACACAGAGGTGCCAGCTGATTCTAGAAAAGTTCAAAAAAATAAAAGTTCACAGAAAGCCTGCCACAAACAGAATCAAAACTCCAGTGCAGGGACAGGTACTGGGTGGAGGTGGTCCTGTGACCTATTCAACCACCTCCCATTTCCTGCCTCAATCGCACAAAGCTACTGGGTGGGACTATGCAAACGTGGTACCAGTCACCCAAGAATTGGGCAGCCTTCCAGACATGCAACCCAGTGAGCAGAACCCTTGCTGGCCGGGGATGATGGTAGCAGTGAGTGGCCTCTGATTCAGCCACCCTCATAGTCGTCCTGTCTGCGGACCAAGGCCGAAACCCCTGAGAAGTCCCACCATCTTTACTTCTGTCCTCCCTTCATTCTCTGACTGTCCGCAGGACATAGACACTCTTTGCCCACACAAAGGCGAACACACCGCTCCTCTTTCCTCGCACCATCTAGTCGGTTCTGACTCACAGCGGGCTGGACTGCTGCTGCCGGTGGCTGTGCCAGACTCACCACCATGCTTGTATGAGAGCCCACTGATCTGACGCAGCCGCAGGACACTCCATCACATCGAAGGCCTTCCCCGTTTCCGCTGCCCCTGCACTTGACCAAGCATGATGGCCTTCCCAGGGGCTGGCCCCCCGTCCTCGGCTCTCCAGGGCATGCTGGCTGCTCTTGTTCTAAGACAGTCCACGGTACTGTCGCCACATCGGCTTCCTCCCTTTCCCTTTTACAAAGGCCAACGTTCACGTGCCCAGGAGGGGTAGTCAACTGTCGAGTGGGAATATGCAAACAAGCTCACCACCATCAAGAAGAGCCAGGAGCGAGCCTTGTCCTCGGAGCCCAGGGTCCCAGCACTGGGAACAGCGTCCCCTGGTTTGGGACACAGAGGCCATCTGACATGGCAGCAAGCTCAGCGACCCCCATCCCTGTCCTTGAGAAAGAGCTAGGCTGCCTGCAGCACTGGCCAATCCTCTTGGCCAAGAGCCTGTCCTGATGGAACCACCTGGTCAGATGCGTTAGTTCCTTCCAGGCAGACTGCCTTCTGAACACAGCAAGTTGTCAGTGCCATCCAAGTCCCTGGGCACTGCTGAAGACAGCCAGGCCTGGCCACACAAGTCTACCCTCCGGGAGGCAGAGGGGCCTTGGCTGCCAAGCAGAAAGCAGGGCAGGAGGTCAAGGGCTGCTTGCCGACCACCCGCTGCTGCACCCTGAGTTGCCAGCACCGGCGGCTGGAGGCTGTAGACAGATGCCAGCCACCCTATGGCTGAAGCATGTGCCACTTCCTGGAGTTCCCAAGTCCATGTGGCCTCTAAGACAGGGAACTCCAGCAGACTGCTCGGTAGCCCACCCAGGGGCCCTGCTGATACCCTCACAAGTACCTTACTTAGCCATGTGTCCCCAGCCATGACTGTGCACCAGATCCACCTGCCAGAGCTGTGGCAGGAGACCCTGCTAGCCAACACCACGGCCTTCCTGGGGCCTGTCCCTGAACACCTCCTCCACTGTAGCCCACTCTCCCTGCCCGGCTCACCCCACCTGCCCCGCACTACCTCTCAGTAGGTCGGACAAGGGCGGGCCACAGTCACTGGGGATGGTGTAGTCCCCCTTCCCGATGTTCTCAAACAGCTTGTAGATGTTGTCGCCTTCAAAAGGGTAGAGGCCCGTCGTGATGTTGTAGCTGTGTGTGGAGGGAGGAGCACTAAGGGTGGGGTCTGCATGGGGGCCCATCATAGACTTGGGGGATGGGGGACCCCTGGCACAATAAGGGCAGGATCTGCAAGGGTGCCCACCAGAGCAGGGGAGGACAGGGTCTACAGCCATGGCAGGGCACTTACAGAGTGACCCCCGCTGACCAAATGTCCACCTTGAAACCAGAGAACGTGTCCAGACCGTTGGCGATCTCGGGTGGCTGGAAGGCTGGGGAGCCCTGGCTGGTCCTGCACGTGTCGTCCTCAGCAAATGGGTGCAGGGCCTGTGTGGCCACGGTCTCATCAGCGTACCCGCCCACAGACCTCAGCCCACCCCACCCACAGGCCCCGGCCCACCCAACGCACCTCGGCCACGCCCAGGTCAGAGATCTTGAGGGTGCCAGCAGTGGTGAGCAGCAGGTTGCCGGGTTTGATGTCCTTGTGCACGATGCCCTGGCTGTGCAGGTACTCAAGTCCGTCGATGAGCTGGCAGAAGTACCTGCAGGCAGGCACATGCTGGCCCAGGCCCTCCGCTATGGTGTCCCTTAAGCCCCTGGGAGTGGCTGGAGTGGGTGGGGAGGGGGTAGCTGTGGACTCACCCATGGGCCTGGCACACGGGGAACCTCTTCTCAGGCACGCTGTCCAGCATCTCCTGCATGCCGCACACGCAGTACTCCATCACCATATACGTGTGCCCGTCAAGGAAAGCACAGCTGGGGCCGCCTGCCTGACCTGCCCCAGGCACTCTGCACACCGGGCAGAGGACACCACCGTTCCACCATGAGGCTGACTCACGACAGGAGTTGGGCACTCACCTGCCATTTTGTGTCTTTTGGCTGCAAGGAGGCTTCGAGCCAGGCAGCCCCTGGGAGGATGTCTCCATGCCCCCTCAGTGTACGCTCACACACACAACACAGAGCAAGCTGACACACTCAGACACACACTGTGCTCACACACACACAATATCTCTTCTGCTTCTCCTGGTTACACAGTCCCCTCCACCCATGTGCGTGCGCACACACACACACAGACAGGATATATCTTCTGCTTCTCCTCATTGCACAGCACATCCACAAGCTGGATGACATTGCGGTGCTGCAGCCGGCGCAGGAGCTGGATCTCCCTACAGGAAAGGGCAGGGTTAGCATACCCCATCATCACCCCCGCCATTCAGGCCCCGAGACCCAGGCTGGCCCATCCTGAGGTCCACGCAGGCTGTGCAAGGAGCAGGTGGAGGGCCATCTGCTAGGCAGGGGACCGGCTAGAAGAGGACCCATTCCCACCTGCACAGGCTAGACTGAGCAGTCACCCCTTCCCAGGTTAATTCCTGCCCCAATGACTCCAGGCAGGGCTATTTCTGGTGCAGGCTCACAGTCCGGCTGACAGACAGCAGCTGGACTCTCCCAGCGTTAACAGGGCCACACAGGACACACTGCACCCTCCCTGCCGCAGGGTGCCCCAACACGGAATGCAGGGGTGGGGCTGTCTGCCTGCACAAGGCTCGGGTCTAGTTGAATGGCTCAGAGGTGCTGCCACAGGGTCTGAGCAAGGGGCACTAGGGAGCCTGCCTGGGCTCACTCTTGTCTCCAAGGCCAAGCCAAGGCCCTGGCTCCTGGGATGGACATCGAAGGGGCACTGGGTCTTCTGTCTCCCAAGAGAACCCAGCAGGTCACTTAGATGTCCTGATCTGACTGGAGATGTGTCTGCAGTGGCAGTAAGTCACTTGTGTGGTCCTATAGATGTTGGGAGGGTGTAGTGTGTCATGTGTGGTCTGTGGACGCTGGGGGTTTGTGATGTGTCCTTTGTGGTCTGGGGACATCAGGGGTGGTGTGACGTGGATGTGCTGGAGGGGGTGGCATCGACATCGGGCCAGGGCCTAGGCAGAAGAGGGCTGGCCAGTCAAGCTCTAGGAGCACTGGCTGCTACGGCCAGAGCGTCCATCCGTCGAGGGAAGTACTGCTGACAGGAAGGAAATGGGGCCTTCCGGCCAGGGTGGGGGAAGGGAGAGAGGTCCCACGAAGTGTGCGAGGATCTCCGCTAGAGAACCCAGGCCCTGAACACACGGCAAGTGGCCCAGAGCCACACAGACAGCTGCCCTGCCCCTGTGGAGTGAGCAGAGAACTGTGGATGGGCACAGCCGCGCACATTGCTCGGGTTCTGCACAGAGCAAACGGGCCTGCATGACAGCTGGGCTCCAGGCCTGGCCCTGTGTCGGGAAGGGCCTCTGGCAGCTAAAAGGGGCTACCTGCTGGGGCCCCGAGAAAGATGCAGGGGCTCACTCAGGGGCAGGAAAAACTAGCTTGCAATGTCTACAGCTGCATTCTGACTGGGCTAGGAGGTGGGGCAGCCTAGCTAACAGTCCATGTCCACACAGGGCTGTCACCAGGCCACTGGGGGGGTGGGTGGGGGCTGACACTGGCCACAAGATGGACAAGCCTGGGACACTTGGTCCTGGGAGAGAGGAACTGGACATACAAGACTGGGGTCACGTGGCACTATGCATATAAAGCACGTGGACGCACTGAGTCAGAGCAGCCCTGTGGGCCGGGGCAGGGTGGGTGCAGGCTTCTGTGTGGAGGCAGCAGAACATTCTGGCAGCGGACAAGTCTATACACTTGGCATAGGATCAGTGTGAGCTGCCATGGACGGAAAGGAGGACACACAGTAGTGGACAGCCTGTGGCAGGCCCACGCCGGCCCACTGGGGCTGAGCCTGGCCCCTAGAGGTCGGAAGGGTAGCTGCCCAGGACCAAGCACCTGACCTGCGCCACTGCCAGAACCTCAGGTCACAGGTCACAGCAGCGACACCCAAGGCTCCTGTGAGCAGCGCCCCCCCACCCCACTGGGACCATCAACCCACACACTAGTAACCACCAGCAAGATGCAAAGTTGGGACGTGATGGTGAGTAGGTGGACAGATCTGAGGGGACATACTTTCTCTCTGCCCAGAACCCCCCAGCTCACCCACCCAGCTTCTCACAGGAGGGTATCCAAGTGCTCAAAAACCTCAGAGGGGCCCTTGTCACCGTGCAGGACAGGGGGGGTCCCTGTCCCGGAGCAGGGAGCCCGAGGGGGCTTGGAGATAATCTGGTCCCCAAGGAGACCTTTCTCCCGGGCCAGGCTGGTGACGCGGCTGCCAGGGGGCAGGGACAGGGACACTGCAAGAGCTCACAGGCCCGCTGACTACCCAGACTGTCAGGGAGGCTCAGCTCCCTGGCTCCCCCACAAAGCCTCAGCAGGGCCAGCACATAGTCTGACGTGCTTGGCGGCAAGGGTACTTTCAAAAGTCCAGGTGCCTGGGCCAGGGTGTCTGTGCCCAGTATCCTGTGATAGTGTCCTGTGAGGGTCTCAAGCATTTTCCCCAGAGCAGAGTACTTTCTGGAATCTTTTCTGTCCTGACACTGGGTGGTGTGCTTGACAGCACCTAGACAGCTAGTCCCTCCCTGGGGCCTCAGGCAGTGCCCTGACATGGGACCTCTGCCCAAAGGCTTGATACTCCTGCCTCAGCAGGACCTATACTCATCACCTGCCAGGTGGGAGTCTCCCTCCTGACTCCCACAGCCCCAGCCCTCCCTTCTCCTGACCCCCATAGCCCCAGCCCTCTCCACTCCTGACCCCCATGGCCTCAGCATCCCCACCTTATCAAGCACTGGACATTAACCCTAACCCCACCTAGCACCAGACCAGCACCACGGTGGGACAGGGTGATAAGGGTCCCACAAGCAAATGGTGGTGCCCTAAGGGAGCCCAAGATCAGGGGTGTACAGGGACCCTAGCCACCATGCAGGCCCCGCAGAACCCAGCCAGGGGCATCTGACAGGGTATTTCTGGTTACTCTGGGAGTCAAGGCCTGCCCTGCTGTCTCCAGGGCCCCCTAGGTTGTGGCCTCAGTGGTCAGCAAAGTGGCTGAAGGTTCAAGTCACCCAGAAGCCCCTCAGAAGCTATCAAACAAGCCACAGAGAAGTAAGACCCTGCTCTGCAGCCTAGGGGCCACAGGGGGAAGGTAGGGGGCTGCTCTAGACCCCAGAGAGCCAGCACCCCAGGCTCCTTGCCCAGGGGGTCCCTTGCTGGGAGCCACAGCTGCCCTCCACAGCGAGGGAGGGAGGGAGAGAGAGGGAGGGAGGGAGAGAGAGGGAGGGAGGGAGAGAGAGGGAGGGAGAGTCCCTCCCCCTCCCCGCCTGCTGGCCTGAGATAAGCCAATGCCAACAGCCCATTTTGGCAGTGTGGGGACTCCCCTGGCACAGGGTAAACAGGCCACATACCCGCAGTAGCGGCAGGGGGTGCTCCCCACAGGCCGGGAGCTGGGACCAACACATAACCCCACCGAGGGTAGCGCGGAGTCTGGGGAGGGCAGGGCAGAGGAAAGTTGGTGGTGGGAATACAGTGAGGTGAGGCTGGGGATCCAGGACAAGAGGAAGAATGGAAGAGGAAGGGAGTCAGACAGGAAGTCAGTGGGGGGCAGGTTGGGAGTCAGTTGGGGAACAGGAGGCAGGGAGTTAGAGTTGGGCTGGGAGAGGGGTGGGAGGGTGTAGAGTAGGAAGCCAGTTCCGGGAGGCGCGGGCAGGAGGGCAGCAGGTAGGAAGTGTGGGGTTGGGGGGGAACGACACACTACTGGCAGGGAAGCATTTGGGGGCCAAGCAGAGTGTAGGAAGTAATACCAGGGATTGAGGAGAAAGTTGGGAAGTTGGGGGGAGGGGCAGGTAGGAAGTCCGGGAAGGAGGTAGTGAAGCAGGAGGGGGGGGCAGTTAGGAAGGGAGGGAGCAGGTAGTGGGGGCAGTTAGGGAGGGAGGAGAAGGACAGGTAGGAAGGGGGCAGTTAGGGAGCATCCAAGCCCCCCTACACTCTCACAATTCTTCCCATTGGCCTCACTGTTGGTGGTCCGAGCCCCCACCCACCCACTCTCACACAGGCACACTCACTTCTTGACGTTGGCCACCCAGTTGGGGGTCCGGGCCGCGCCCCCCTCACTCACACACTCACTTCTAGACGTTGGCCTCTCCGTTCGGGGTCCGGGCCGCCCCCCTCACTCTCACACACTCACTTCTGGACGCAGGGAGTGGGGGTGTCCGATTCCCGACCATCGGCCGGTCACACACTCACTTCTTGACGTTGGCCTCCCCGTTGGGGATGCGGCGCAGCTTCTTCTTCTTGAGGATCTTGACGGCGCGGCGGCACAGCGTCTCCGAGTCCAGCACCTCCTTCACCTTGCCGTAGGAGCCCTCGCCCAGCAGGTCGCCCATCAGGTACTTGCCGATGAGCTTGGCGCGCTTGCGGCGCGGCTGGTAGATGACCTCGGTGGAGTCGATGCGGTGGATGAAGGTGTCCATGCCCACCGACATGAGCTCGCCTTCCGAGAACATGGCCAGCGGCGGGGGCTCCGCCACATCCATGCCGCCCCCCGAAGTCCGCACACTCCAAGTGCTCAGAGCCCGGGCGGCGCCCACCTCATGCCCCGGGCTCTCAGTCCCGCCGGCAGGCGCGCGGCCGGCGCGGGCCAAGGCGGGCCATGCCGGGCCCCGCGCCGGCTCTGCCCGGACCAACTTTCGGGGCGCGGCTGCGAGCCCAGGCCGCGCCGCGCGCCTCCCCTCCGGCCCGCGGGGCGCGGCGGCCGCCGGGCGGGGGGCTCCGGGCGCCCTCTCGCCGCCGCACCCGAGGCGCCCTCGCGGGGCGGCCGCGCAAACGGCAGGCCGAGCGCGCTCCCCGGCCCGAGCTCCGTCGGCCCGCGGGACTCCGGGCGGCGGGGCGGCCCAGGCCGCAGGCTCCCGGCCGGGATCCGGAGCTGCCGGGGCCCGGGCGGCGCGTCCCCCCGCCGCGTGTGTGCAGGAGGCGGGGCGGCGAGGGGGCCCAGCCCATGCAAGGCCGGCCCACCGCGCGCGGCCGCCCCGCCGCTCCCGCCCGCCGGCCGGCCGAGCTCACTAGCGGCCGCCCCGGGCCGCCTCCCCCTTCCGCGCCCGACACGCTACCGCCATCTTGTTTACCTCCCTCCCCCCTCACCCCCCGCGCCGCGGCCGCCGCGCACCCCCCACCCCCGCGCAGGACCCGCCCTCTCGCGCCGCCGACGTGCACGTCCGTTGGCTGGAGCCACCGGCCCCGCCCCGCAACCCGCCGCACTGCGTCTGCTCATTGGTTCGTTTGGACTCGGGCGGGCGCCTGAGCGAGGATTGGTTCCCTCTTGGCCGTGCCCCGTGGGCTAATTAGGCTTTCTCATTGGCTCGTGGGTGCGCCCGTCTCCGGGAGGGGGCGGGATGAGCGCCTGGAGGCGAGGCCGGGGCGTTGACCTCCAAGGGGTTCGGCCTTACTTAGGGATCGGGACGCGAGCGCCAACTGCCACCTCGCAGGGCACGCGCAGTGGGCATGCCTCTCTAGGGTCGCGATTGCGGCTCGGGGAGTGGGGAGAGGGGGCGGGCCCTCGGGGGCGCTTTCGCTGAGCCCCTCCCCAACGCCACCTTGGGAACGAGGTCAAGGGTCAAAAAGTAGCTCAGAGTGGACAGTTCATAGCAAAAGTTGACAAAGTATTTAAAACAGCTGTTTCCGCACCAACCTTTATTTCCCACCTTTCTGCTCCTGAAAGCAAACGCTCCCGGCGACCCCGTTGTGTCAGAGCCAAGCTGAGTGTGGAGGGAAGGCAGTCCCTGGCTAGCTTTCCCCTCGAGAGAGTGCCGGGTCCTGAGTGGACTTGAACCTGTTACCACCTCCTGGGTCCCTGCTGCTCCTCAGTGCTGGGTGAGTATTAAGTAGCTCAGGCTTCCAGCAAGCGGACACTCGCTAAACAAACACAATCTAGGCACAGACTGCCTCAGCACACACGCGCGCAGAATTCCCCAGAATGGAGTGCAGACCACCCATGGAAACAACCTGGAACAGAGACAGGCTGGCTCCCTCAAGAGGCCTGCAGCCAGGAGAGGGGCCCACCCGCTTCCCTTGCCCCCTGGGGTTCCCAGGTCAGCGGCAGGCCAGCACACAGGGCGGCTTTCTCAAAACCGGAAGTGGGGAATCTAGGTGTGGGCGGGGGAAGCCCTCTATCTGGCCTAAGGCAGGATCTGCCCCAGCCCTGGCAGCCCAGCTCAGGGCATTTCTGAAGATCCCAGGCTCTCACCCTTTCTGATTGGAGGGACAGTAGAACTGCCCCTGTGGGTTTCCATGCTGTCCATCTCTATGGGAGCAGACAGCCTCATCTTCCTCTGAGGAGTGGCTGGGGGTTCAAACTGCTGACCTGGTTAGCAGCCCTGTGAGTAACCCATGGGGGCCCCAAGAGCCCTTTGCAGGTTCTAGGTCAGTGAAAAAGTTTTTTAAAAAAAAGGTTTGCCCTCCCTCCAAACTCCCTGCTGTCTCATGCCTGCCCTGGATGACTAACCGTGAAAGAGTCAATGTCTGAAGGCACACAGAGGGAAGGTGTCAGAAAGGCGTGGCCACTCCCATCCCCCCAGTACAGGTGTAGTCTGTAACAGAGGATCAGCATAAGTCAGACTCTACTCCCGGAAACTGTTTCAGTGTGTGTCTGTGTGTGGGGAGGGGGGTTTAGAGTGTGTACGTAGGGGGGGTTTGGAGTATGTATGTGTGAGTGTGTGACATGTTTAGAGTGTGTTGTATGATTTGGAGTGTGTGTGTGTGTGTGTGTGTGTGATTTGGTGTATATGTGTGAGTGTGTCTTGGAGTGTGTGTGTGACTAGTGTTTAGAGTGTTATGTCATTTGGAGTGTGTGTATGTGTATGAGGTTTGGCATATGTGTGTGTGATTTTAGAGTGTAAGGGGGGTTGGAGCATGTGTGTGGTTTGGAGTATATGCATTTAGGAGGTTTAGAGTGTGTGTGTAGTATTTAGAGTGTGTTATGTGATTTGGAGTGTGCGTGTGTACGTGTGAGAGGTTTGGCGGGAGTGTGTGAGGTTTGTTGTCTGTGTGAGAGGTTTGGCGTGAGTGTCTGTGTAAGAGGTTTGGTGTGAGTGTGTGTGAGAGAGAGGTTTGGCATGAGTGCGTGTGAGCATCTTCCCAAGTTTGCTTTCCATTTGAGTCAGAAGGGAGTGGGCACACCCTTCTGTGGTAGGAGCTCAGTGGGCAGGTCCTCTAGTGGACTGACCTCTCTGTGAAGCACTTCTGGGCACAGGGAAGGGCTTATATGAAGCCTATCTGCTGGCAAACACCCTCCTGCCCGTTATCAAGGCCAGCTCACGATGGCCCCATGTGACCAAGGGGAGCTGCCACCCCTGGGTCTTCTCGGCTGCCACCTTCACTGAGGGAGCAGGTCACTGTGCCTGAGGAGGGTTTGAACTGCTGACCTTGCGGTTGTGCCCCAGGCTAGGCCCCTCTCCCCACGACACCAAGGCTTAGAAGGGGAACTCGGGGAGCCATTGGACACATGAGGGTCTAAGCTAGCGGTTCTCAACCTGTGGGTCACGACCCCTTTGGGGATTGAATGACCCTTTCACAGGGGTCGCCCGATTCATAACAGTAGCAAAATGACAGTGATGAAGTAGCAACGAAAATCATGTTATGGTTGGGGTGGAGGGCCCCCACCACATGAGGAGCTGTGTGAGAGGGCCGTGGCATGGGGAAGATTGAGAACCACTGGTCTCCTCCGCTGTGAAGCGTGATGTGGCCCCAGGGGCAGCGGGAAAGCTGTGGAGGGGCTGTGCTTGTGGTCGTGGTTTGTCTTCTTTGACCTCACAAGGTAGTCCTCCTGCAGGTCCACCCATTGGCCCATCAGGTCACCTTCCTGGGGCTGCCCAGGAGGGCTGTTCGACCAGCAGGGGTTCAGAGGAAGAGCCCCCACCTTCCATGCAGGGGGTCTCAGTTGGACGCCAGCCATGTATCTCGGGTTCTGCCACCAGAGGCCTGTGAACAGGTTTCAGGTTTCGGCAGAGCCGTAGTCCTGAGAGCCTCGGTGGCATAGAGGCTTTGTATCTGGCTGCTCATCCCAGGGTCAGCAATTCAAAACTCCCAGTCACTCTGAGGCAGAAAGATGAGTTTGCCAGCTCCCATTAAGATGAGAATGCTCCATCAGGCCCCTGGAGTGGGCACTGCCCAACAGCAGTGGGTTGAGGTTTCATTTGGGGCGTGGACTTCAGTGGCTGGGGGTCTGCCATGGGCCACAGTCCCATCTTAGAGTGCTTTGTACCTTGCCAGGATGAGGCACAATTAGCGTGGGGCAGGACTCCTGTCTCACCCTGAGGGCCCACGACGGTGTGGTCTGCATCCCAGGACAGAGAGGCATCCCTGTCCAAGCTCGCTCTTTCACTGGGCCCTGGCCTCGAAGAGCTCCAGTTCTGGGACCAGCCAGCAGCCTGTCCTCTGACCTGTGGGTCTGCCTGCCCTGAGGAGAGGGCTCCACCCTGAGGCCTGGCTCCTGGTTTTGGGGCTTGCCCATCTCCACCACCAGGCGATCCATTTCCTTGGTGACTTGAGAGCCAACTGAGCCAGTGCACCAAGTGTGGGAACCTGAATACAGGAGGTGGGTGGTGGTGCTGTGTGAGGGCCACAGCTCAGGCTCAGGCACTAGGCTGACTGCCAGCCTCCAGGGCGGTGGTTTCTGCCACTTTTCCTGCTGGGTTCCCTTGGGCAGGCCTCGGCCCCTCTCCTGCTGCTGGGTCATAGCGAGCCTCACACTCCAGAGCCTGGCACAAAGCCAGGGTCTGTACAAATCTACCACCTGGTCCTCAGTGTCCATGTCTATAAGACGAATCAGCCTCCACGGCCCAGACTTCCCTGCTGTGTGGGCTGGGGAGCCTACCACAAACCTCCGTCTTCTCCTGCTGCTTCTGCTGCCCTTGAGCCCCACCCCGACCCCACGAAGCCTCTCCCCCTGGCAGCCTGTTCACCCTTCAAGCCTCTCCATGCCATGCTGCAAATACTCAGTAACCCTGTGGTCAACCGAGCCTGGCCCCAGGGGGCAGCAGCTGTCCAGGGCAGGAGGCTGGACAACCACAGCTGAAGAAATCGATGGGGACCATTGCCAAAGGACCAGGGTGGAGGAGGAGTCGGACCAGGGGGAAGGGTGGGTCCTTATAGGAAATGGGCAGGGAGGTCTGGCGCAGGTGAGCTTGGACATGACCTTCAAGAACTCCTCTGAGGTGACCAGTGTGCCCCGATTCACATCCCCGGAGTGTGGAAGTTGAGAGGATGTCATAGTGGGCGGGGCAGGCCAGAGAAGATCAAAGCGAGCGTGATGGTGGGGTGAGAGAGAGAGAGAGAGAGAATATGAGCATGCCAGCTCCAGTGGGGCGTGGCTGCTCGCTCCGTGGGTGGATCACTGTCCTCACCTCTGAAGGGCACCAGGCTGGACAGCGTCCAAGGCCTGTGGGTTCCTGCTTCCAGCCATCTGTAGGACAGTCGGAATTCCTCACCAGTACCAAGCCCAGAGGCTGCAGTTCTTCACAGTCTTCCGTATTCATATCCCAGCTTGCCCGCCCTTGAAAGCATCTTGGCTTGGGTGAGGCCACCTTCTCGGCCTCACAGTGGAGTCTGGAGGAGGAGGGTTACTCAGAGGCCCCGGGCCAGGTTTCTCAGGCAGCCAACACCGGGCCTGACAGGAAAGGTGGTGGGTGCAGTCCAGTGGCTCTGACCCGTGGCAGCCCCGTTTTGTTAAACTGGGCTCCCTAGACAGGGACAGCCAAGGACATCTAGCTCTCCCCCAAACTCCCTTCCTTGGGGTCAAGCATGTTGACTCACAGCGGGTCTTTGAGACGGTTTACCTAAAGCCCAGTCTTTCTGCCCCTGAGCTGTTGGTGCTTTTGAACTGCTGACCCTGCAGCCCAGCCGGTCACCTTTACACCACCACGGCTCCTGACTTATACAGCGAGAGAATCTCATATCAAGAAAATAACTCAGCCAGTGGAAAAAGCTAGTATGTCCAGGCTGGTTTCAACCTGCAGGTCCGATGTAAAGCTATGGACTTCTACTGACTTAAGTAGTTTGGGGGCTGATGAGCCTGTATAATCGGTGAGCACACCACACATTGCAGAGAGGAATAAATTCTAGGTCAGCAGGTCAGGCTGCTAATGGCTCTTACGATCAGCAGGCATGAAGGCAGCCTGTCTGCTCAGGTCCAGAGAACCACAGGTGCATGCACCAGATGCAAGACCCAGGCCCAGCAAAGGGCAAAGCAAGCTTCTCTACGCTGTCCGTTTAGGTGGGAAGGAAGCTACAGATCCAAGGAAAGTTTCAATCACATGAGACTGTGATCTGCATAAGGGAGTCAACCCCACTCCAGTCCCCTCTCTGCTGCCTGGCCCTTTCCAGCAGATTCCATCTGGAGCTGAAGGCCTTGTGTCGGGTCGCATGGGGGAGGGGGGCCTTCATGGTAAATCCACCCAGCATCCTGGCCCAGCCAGCCAAGTGCACACACAGTGTCACTCTTCATGACTGGCTGCGGATAGGACCGTGTGGTCTCAGGAGGCTTGCTGGCTGGTTTCCAAAACTTTGTTGCCAAGTTTTCCTCCTAGTCCATCTCACTCGACGCAGTACAAATAATTTCTTTTCAGGAGATCAGCGCCAGCTGGTCCCTGTGAGGCAGAGGTCAGAGAGGTCCCAAACGTCTGACTTTCCCCAAAGGCGGTGCTCCCCTCCCCCCAACCATCTCTGATGGCAGCTCCTTGCCCTGGCAGCATATGAACAAACAGATTAGCTAATCATGGGAAGGAGGGGAATAAGTTCACTTTGAGCATTGCACTCTTTTTTTTAACAGTTTTATTGGCATATAATTCACACATCATGTAATTCAATAGTTCAGTCATCTCCAGAAGATCTGTACAATCATCACCATAATCAGTTTGAGAACATTTTCTTCTGTCTGGTATTCATTGTTTTCACCTCCCCACATCCCCCCAACCCCTTCCATCATATCCCGAGTCCAGTTACTGTATAAGATTTACCTGTCCTGGATTGCATATGCAGATAAACATTTCAAACAAACAAAAGTAGTAAGTAAATAAATAATAAAACAAGCACCCTAACAACAACAACAAAGGACAATAGATAAAAACCTCAATCAAAGCGAGAGAAGGTATTAAAAACTGGAACAAATGTACAATGGCTCACAGGGAGATCAAACGATAAGGAGTTGTTAGGCGCGTCTGGTCTGCAGTGATCCACTTTCCAGGCTACTCACACCGTTAGTCCATGATGGGAGCAGAGTCACCTCTGGCTTAATGTATATGAATTTCTCCTTTACTTTTTTTTTTAATTTTAACAATTTATTGGGGCTCATACAATTCTTTTCACAGTTCATACATATACATACATCAATTGTATAAAGCACATCTGTACAGTCTTTGCCCTAATCATTTTTTTCTCTTTTCTTCTTTTACATTTTATTAGGGACTCATACAACTCTTACCACAATCCATACATATACATACATCAATTGTATAAAGCACATCCATACATTCCCTGCCCCAATCATTCTCAAGGCATTTGCTCTCCACTTAAGCCCCTTGCATCAGGTCCTCTTTTTTTTCCCCTCCTCCCTCTCCCTTCCCCCCTCCCTCATATGCCCTTGGTAATTTATACATCGTTGTTTTGTCATATCTTGCCCTATCCGGAGACTTTTTTTTTAACTGAAACAACTTTATAATGAGTCAAAAGGGAGATCAAATGATAGATACAACATTGTAACTTAGCTAAATCCAACTAAGCTAATTGAACTTACTATTTGATAACAGGATTCTCCACACTTCTTCCCGTATGGTCAGCGCAACGTCCCCAGAGGCTCCAGCCACGTGTGAACCCTGCAAATGGATTTGGACTCTGGACACCTTTCCCTGCATCAGATTTGGATTTTATTCTTTCCAACCCTGCGATCACACAGGCTGATGTGCAACTTCCGCGTGGACTCAGTTGATGCCCCAGCAGCATGCTCTGTTAAAATTTGACACTGTGGAGTCAAACTGACCGCTCCAAGAACCAAACTCCCCACCGTCAAGTCCATGCTGACACAACAGTGACCCTACAGGACAGGGTAGAACTGCCCCCCATGGGTTTCTGAGACTGTTAATAGTTTACGGAACTCAAAGCCTCATCTTTCTTCCGAGGGGTGGCTGGTGGTTTTGAACTGCTGACCTTGTGGTTAATAGCCCAAGATAGAGCCACTGCACCACCACGGCTCCTAAGGGGACTGCAGGACTCACATTGAGGGAGGAGCCTTAGGGAGCAGTGCCTCGAAGCTCATGGGGGCAGGAACCCCTGGAAAAGGAAGTGGGCTGGGCACCATGTGAAGAACTGTCCCTGAATTTCCCGAGTGGGAAAGACTGCTTTGCCTTATGGTTTGGTGGACTTGCTCTGAAACAAAAGAAATAAAATGGAGAGAAATAAGTGAAATAGAATGCATTTGTCAAAAGATAAGTCGGGTCCTCAATACTTGGGAATGTAACTTATTTAGACCCAGATGTAATTGAGAGGTCGGGGAGCCGACCTCGGCTTTGCAGACATAATTCTGTATATTGGCATGAGTTCAAACGGGAGCATGTTGAGCCCTGATCCTATAGGATGGGGTGGTGGCTGTCAGTCGGTCCTGGCTCGCAGCACCCTGATGTACAACGGAAGGAAACACGCACAATGGTTCCTAAACTTGAGCCCACTGTGGTAGCAACTGTGTGAATACAAGAAGGTCCTCTTTTCGGCTGCTCCTCCAACATGTCCAAAGTACAGTAGATGAAGTCTCACCACGTGGGGTGGGACCATGCAAATAGGTGTATGGAGCTCCTAGAGGTGATTTTGCCACACCCAGCAGTGGCAAAAGGCAACTTACGGTCCCCGAGGGGGAAGAGCCAGGAGTGACATGGCCTCACCCTCTGGACCGGAGATCCCTCGTGGACCCCTCTGCATGAGGACACAGTTGTGACAGTGGAGGTGGGTAGATGGAGTATGTCAGCCAAGGGAGTGGGTGGTGGGGGAGGCTTCCCAGTCAGTGGTCAGTGGAGTGAGAAGGCTGAGCCGTTGCAGTGGCATGCTCTGTGCGGGAGGTGGGCGGGGTGGGATGAGGGGGGGGTGTTGCAGCGCAAGGACCTTCTTGTTACTTGTCTGGGACCCTGATGTGCTCAGCCTCTGAGCTAGAGCTTAGTGCCTTCAGCCTCATTAGGGACTTAGTGGGTCCCTTTGAGCACTTCATGGCAGAATGAAAAGAGATTTCTGGGTAACATTTGCCCGGACAGAGCAGAAGCCAAAAGGCTCTGTGACCGCGAGGCTGAGGGTCAGAGGGCTGTGCGCTTGGGCACCAATAGTCTACCCCTGAGCCATTTCTGATCCTGAACTTTAACGGCCACTTCTCTAGCATGCCCTGACTGTGCGTTCTGTGTGGTCCTTGCCGGGGCTCAGCCTAAGCATAAGAAGCTCTAGAGAGCCCCTGGTGCAGTAGTGGTTACAAGTTAGACTCCGGCCCACAGGTCAGCAATTTGAAACCACCAGCCACCGTGAGGGAGTAAACAGAACACACTCTTATTCCTGTAAAGACAAAGTCTCAGAAGCCCACAGGGCCAGTTCTACTCCACCTTTACAGGGTCAGAATCAACTCTGTGGGAGTGAGCATATGGAAACCCAGTGGTGTAAAGGGTCACAGCTGGAAACCTGCCCAACCCCCACTGGAGAAAGATGAGACTTTTTGCTCCCATGGAGATTCAGAGCAGGGGTGAGAAGCTTTTTTTTTTTTTTTTTTGCCAAGACCATTTGGATAATTATGGCATTATTCCCGGGCCACACCGGTCAAACACTTGATTAACTCACTTGTGGGTTGCTAACCACAAAGTCAGCTGTTCAAAACAACCGGCTGCTCTTCGGGAGAGAGATGAGACACACTTTCCATAATGAGTTACAGTCTCAAAAATCTCCAGGGGCAGTTCCACTCTGCCCTCCGTTGTCCGTTGTGTTGTTAGGTGCCATCAGTTCCACTCTGACCCTACACACAGCAGAAGGAAAGCCAGTCCGGTCCCTCGCCACCTCACAATGTGCCTGAGCCCATGATTGCAGCCCTCCATCTCCCAGAGGGTCTTCATCTTATTCGCTGTCCCTCCACTTTACCAAGCATGATGTCCTTCTAGAGGGTTATGCTATGAATTGGAATCAACTCAATGGCAGCGAGTGTGTGTGTGTGTGATATGTATATCCTATACATTATCAAACCCTGCATGAGACAGAAGGCTGGTGTTAGAACTGGTTAAAAACTAAAATGGTCAGAGGGTGGAGGCCTGGGGGCCCTCTCCTGCTAGGAATCAGCCCTGGGCTGTGGCTGTGCAATCCTTTCTCTGTGCAGGGATCCCTGGTGACCTAGTGGTTATACATGGGCCACCAGCAGCTCCAAGGGAGAAAGGCTGGGGACTCGACTCTCTGAAACAGCTACTGTGTCAGGATCCCACAGGGGGATCGCTAAGAGTCAAGACTGACTTGATGGCAGTGAGCTTGGTTTGGGGTTCCCCCGCCTTTGTAGAGCCCAGGTGGCATAGTGGTTACACATTGAACTGCAAACTGAAAGGTCAGTCGTTCTAAATCACCAGCGGCTCTGTGGGAGAAAGATAGGCTTTCTACTCCCATAGAGAGTTATAGTCTCAGAAGCCCACAGGAGCTGATCTATGCTGTCCTATTGGGGTGCTGTGAGTACGCATCCACTCAGTGGCAGTGAGTCTTTTTTTCCCTTTGTGAGAATGGGCCCTGGTGAGGTACAGCATCTGAAACCCATAAGGGCAGCTCCCTCCTGTCTCATTGGGTTACTGAGTGGCCATTGGCTTGATTTTTTCCTTTGTGAGTGAGAAGCAGTCAGAAACGGCCCCCAGTTTTACACAGTAACAGCACATTGACTATAGGGTGAAATGCTACCCTTCTGGTATTTTAGCTTGCTGTGATCTGAATTGTGTAGCCCTCCAAAATGCATGTGATAAATCCTAGCCTTTCTGCTCCCGTCAAGATGGATAGCCTTGGAACCTCACATGGGTCAGACAACGGGGAGGGTCTGAGGGGCTGGTTCCAATCCCAACAATGTGGACAGCTGCCCCGTCCCCCAGAATTCACTGCAGAGGACAGCACTGAAGCTGCAGCTCAAGGAGAGGGACATGTCTGATCAGCATGTACCAGAGCAAATGAAGGGGGAGGAAGAGAGAGTGGAGCACATCCTGACCCACCAGGTGTTGACAATGATACTCCCGCTCAGAGCAGCCAATCCACAGAGAAGACCATATGGACAGTCCCACATCCCTTACTGACCCATAGCCCTACAGGGGACAACACTGGAGACACAGTGTGGGAATTGCTCCTGATCTGATCCCACCACACCAAGGCAAAACATTAAGGGCGTGCAACAGAACAGCAAGGGGAACAGAGCAAGAAAGTCCCCAGGAATACCAAAAAGACTTTGGGGCCAGGGCTTGGCACCCCATCAGACTGGACCAGAAAACACTCCTAAAGGCCAACAAACAGTCCTTGAACTAACTACAAGCTTTTCTTTTTTGTAGTTGTTGTGTTGTGGGGTTTTTTTTTGTCATTGTGGTTGTTTTGTTTTCTTTTGTTGCTTGTTTTTTCTCTGTCTTGTTTTTGTGCATGTAATTATCTCTGCAGGTCTGTCTAAATAAGATAGGCTGGATGAACAATCTGGAGGAGAAAACAACAGGACCAACAGTTCTGGGGGAACATGGGAGAGGGAGAAGTGGGGGGAAAGGAAGTGGTATTAACAAACCCAGGGACAAGGGAACAACAAGGGATCCAAATCGGTGGTGAGGAGGTTGTAGGAAGCCTGGTAGGGTGTGATCAGGGGTGGTGTAACCGAGAGGAATTACTGTAACAAATGAAGGCTGAGCACAATAGTAGGACAAGAGGAAAGTAATAGGAAATAGAGGAAAGAGCTAGGAGGCAAAGGACATTTATAGAGATCTAAATAAAGACATGTACATATGTTAATATATTTGAGGATGGAGAAATAGATTTATATGTATATATCTATAAGTGTAGTATTAAGATAGCAGATGGTCATTGGAGCTCCACTCAAGTACTCCCTCAATGCAAGAATACTTTCTTCTATTAAACTGGCATTCTATGATGCTCACCTTCCTGACACGATTGCTGACAACAAAGTGCGTGCATAAGCAAATGTGGTGAAGAAAGCTGATGGTGCCTGGCTATCAAAAGAGCTATCAAAAGGTATAGTGTCTGGGGTCTTAAAGGCTTGAAGGTAAACAAGTGGCCATCTAGCTCAGAAGCAACAAAGCCCACATGGAACAAGCACACCAGCCTGTGTGATCACAATGTGTCGAGGGGATCAAGTATCAGGCATCAAAGAACCAAAACTCATATCATTGTGAATGAGGGGGAGTTCGGAGTGGGGACCCAAAGCCCACGTGTAGGCAACTGGAAATCCCCTTAAGGAAGGGTTTCAGGGAGGAGATGAGCCAGTCTGGGTGCAGTGTAGCAACGATGAAACATACAACTTTCCTCTAGTTCCTAAATGCTTCCTCCCCACCCACTATCATGATCCCATTTCTACCTTACAAATCTGGCTAGACCAGAGGATGTACACTGGTACTGACAGGAACTGAAACACAGGGAATCCAGGGAGGATGATCCCTTCAGGACCAGTGGTGAGAGTGGCGATACCGGGAGGGTGGGGTAGAGAGGAGGAACCGATTACAAAGATCTACATATAACCTACTAGCTGGGGGATGGACAACAGAAAAGTGGGTGAAGGGAGACGTTGGACAGTGTAAAATATGACAAAATAATAACTTAAAAGTTATCAAGGGTTTTTGAGTGAGGGGGGATGGGAAGGGAGGGGGAAAATGAGGAGCTGATGCCAGGGGCTTACACGGAGAGCAAATGTTTTGAGAATAAGGGTAACGAATGTACAAATGTGCTTTATACAATTGATGTATATATGGATTGTGATGAGTTGCATAAGCCCCCAGTAAAATGACTTAAACAAAAGAAGATGGGGAGGGAGGGAAGCTTGGTGTGATGGCTGTGGGGAATGGGCTTTCTGTTATGGGATGAATCTTTCTTCAGCCTCTTACAGAAAATATAGGTGATTAAGGAAACAGAGAAGGGGAGAGGCCAAACCACACGTAAAAACCACCCCACCCTCCTTCCAGGGTCCACAGAGAGAGCGAATAAGAGACAGAGAATGAGAGCCACAGAGAAGAGGCCTCCTAAACTGTCAAAATCCCACTTGTGGCCTTTCTGCTATCGCAACCGAAAACCAGCCACAAGTCCAGCGCCAAGCAAGATTGAGGGGGGCCCCCCAGGTGACTGTAGGCGGGGCCTGTGCCCAGGAGAACAGAACGCACACGTGCCCCCCCAAAGCAGCTCCCGCACCGGCCGGAAATGACCCTCTGTGCGTCCCATAGGGGCGAACGCCATCGGGGGCGGGGCCGGGGTGGCGAGAGTCAGACTCTCCGAGGTGGGCTTCAGGCCGGGGCAGGGGCGAAGATTCTCCCCGGGGACGCCATTCCCTCCCCCGCTGCGAAGTGGGGACGCGGACGCCGGCGACCCCATAGCCACGCGCTCCCTGAGCTGATTCCCACCCGGAGGGCCTCTGGGGGCTCCGAAGATGCGTGGTTACACTGGGGCGACGGGTCACCCGCTGTCCCCCTCCGGCCACCAGGGGGCGGGCGCGCATCGCGGGCCAAGCTGGGGCGAGAGCGCGCCTGCGTGTGTGCGTGCGTGTGTGAGTGTGTGTGTGTGTGTGAGAATGTGTGTGGTAATTAGTGTGTGAGAATGTGTGCGAGAGGATGTGCATGAGAATGTGAGAGCGTGTGAGAACTGTGTGGGTGTGATCATGTGTGAGGGAGAGAATGCGTGTGGGTGTGAGAAATAGCGTGCGGGTGTATGTGAGAGAATGTGAAAGTAGGTGTGAGGTGAAAACTACGTGAACGTGCGAGCATGTGAGGAAGAATGTTCACGTGCTGCCCACAGAAAGCTCGTGACAGCGTGTGTTCGCACATGTGCGTGTTCGAGTGAGCGCGCATGCATGTGGCCAGGAACTGTGTGAGGAGATGCTGTGAGAAACCGGCAAAGGAGCGTGAGAAAGGGAGTCTGAGGCAGTCCGTGCACGTGAGTGTGGGAACGCATGCGATGGTGTGCATGTACGAGAACGTGTGTGGGTGAGTGTGAGAGAGGAGCGGGAGTCTGGCTGTGCATAAGTGTGTGAGAGTGAGAGAAAGTGTGCGGGAGAACGCGTCACGCACGCCCTCACAGCACAGGGATGGCCCGGGCCCCACGCATCTGGCCGCCCCGCCCTCGGGCTCATTTTTCTGCGCGGGGCTGTGCGTGCTTGACAGGAGGATGGGGGGCCTGGGAGCAGCGCCCCCACACCCCCGGGGGCCGAGGTGGCAACCGCCACACATGTCTGCTGACCGTGTGCCCCCCCACCCCGCGCCGCACTGCTTTAGACGTGGGTGTCTAGGGCTTTTCTCCCAAAGGATCCAGGACGCTGGGTCGTGTCTGGGAGCGTGTGTGCTGACGGGCCACCAGCTGGGGTTTTATTTTTAAATGAGGTCACCGAGACACATTTGTCACAGGCCGGCGCTGCACACCGCAAAATGCCGTCACAAGCCAGGCTTGTAATCCTCCCATCGGCTCCACCAGTTCTCCCGGGCCCTCTTCGCAGCCCCCTTCCTTCCTTCCTGGCCCTCCCCGACCTTAGACACACCGCCGGCCGCTGCAGGCGCCTTTCTGGAGACTGACGAGACGGAATCCGCCGGACGACGCGCCGGGCTTCTCCCTCTGCAGGGCGTACATCTGCCATCCGTTCCTGTTGCTGGGAGTTGGTGTTTGGTTTGGGCCTCCTTGTTGTCCAGGCACGTCTAGTTTACCCACGTACCACCTGCGAGACGCTCGGGGCGCTTCCACCTGGGGCCTGGATGAACACAGCTGCGTGCTGAGCGTTCGTGGCGGATCTTCGTGCGAAAGTGTGCGCTCATTTCTTTGGGCCCAGCAGTGAGACGGCCGGCTCACGTGACAGTCGCAGAGATACCATGTCAGCCGACGGTTGGCCTGCTTCCCAACGGGCCCGCCCACTGCGTCCTCACTCGCAACAGACAAGCGTTCCCGCTGCTCGGCGGCGCTCTTCTCAATGTATAGGCAACTGGAAATCCCCTTAAGGAAGGGTTGCATGGAGGAGAGGAGCCAGTCTGGCTGCAGTGTAGCAACAATGAAAAATACAACTTTCCTCTAGTTCCTAAATGCTTCCTCCCCCCACCCAACCCCCACTGTCATGGTCTGAATCCTACCTTGCAAGTCTGGCTAGGACAGAGGATGTACAGTGGTATAGATAGGAACTGGAAACACAGGGAATCCAGGGTGGTTGATCCCTTCAGGACCAGTAGTGTGAGTGGCGATACTGGGAGGGTGGAGGAAGGGTAGCTTGGAAAGGGGGAACCGATTCAAGGAGTCTGCATGTGACCTCCTCCCTGGGGGACAGAACAGAGAAGGGGTGAAGGGAGACATCGGGCAGGGCAAGATATGACAAAATAAAAATTTTTTAATTATCAAGTGTTCATAAGGGAGGGCAGAGGGGGAGGGAGGGAAAAAATGAGGAGCTGATGCCAGGGACCTAGGTGGAGAGCAAATGTTTTGAGAATGATGAGGGCAATGAATGTACAAATGTGCTTTACACAATTGATGTATGTATGGATTGGGATAAAAGTTGTAGGAGCCCCTAATAAAATGATTTTTTAAAGATACACATATGTTTAATGTATATCACTAGACAAGGGTTTTTTACACCATTATCAGAAGTTGACCCTAAAACTACTGAGATATTTTTTCCCCTTTGATTTAAATTCAAATTCCATTCCAACAACAAAAAAAGCAACCCAAACAATTAATGCCTAGCTTTAGGCTCCAGATTTCCAGATTAGAAAATGAAAACAGAAGATAAATGATGTCCTTTTTTTCCAGCAAAGTCCATTTTCAGGAAAATGGCCAGAAGCAGAAAGTCCAGGGCTACAGGCTCAGGAACAAGGAGTGACTGCCCCATAAGGCACTTCCAGGTTGATGGCTGTGACAGCAGCCTTTTCTAGAGGAAATTCTGTCCTTAGGCTGGGATCATTACCCAGAAACCCTAACAGCCCTGGATTAAGAACATCTAGAAATTGTTCAGACGGCACACATTTCTGTTTCTTTTAGCTGTGGAGGCTTCTTGGATGCTGCTCTGTGTCACCTGTCATCGTTCCCCCCCTTCTTTTGCTAATCTCCTCTTTTCAAATCAGCAAGTATACATAAAGTGCAAATGAGATCCAAGCCTCCCCTGTCCGTCATGCTCACATCTTGACAGCCAGTGATACCAAAATCGATGAGCAAGGTTGCCTGCAGGTATTTCTGGAGTTAGCAAAAAGTTGGCAAAGATGGTGTCTGAAGGCCAACAAAGACTTGGCGAGAAGACACAAAGTAGCACACGCAAGACAGGGCAAGGATTACGGGAGGCCTTCCAGTAGCAGGGAGAGGTTCTCATCACTGAATTATGAAGCAGGCCACCTCTGGGCCAGCTCTTCAAAGGAGCTCAGGGACTACCGCTAAAATGAGTGATATCAGCAGATTCGGCGCTCCAGTCACTCTTCAGTAAGGGCAGATTCAGCTGTCCTAGTTAAATGCTTGAACTTCTTTTTGGTTTCTGCCCTTTCTTCAGCACCACGGTACCAAACAGTCATAGCATATCTGGTGGCAGGAAGGCTGAACTTCAAGTGGGTTCCGGCGGTCTGACCAGAAGAGGAGTATGTCGAAAATAGGCTCTATGTCAGCTATGAAAGGTTTTCCTTATGAAAATATCCGTAGGATCCCACCTTGCAGCTTAGCATCCCAATTCTTGTTCAGATAGTAGATGCAGGTGATGCAGCGGCCCTCTGTTGGGGCTGTCCCATGGCGAACATAACCTGTTCCATTGGCGGGTAGCAAGCCATCATCATCTTGGACCTCCCCTCGACAGAGACTATTGCCCAGCCGGCATCCGCAGTACAGGACCAGTCTATGAGGGACAGGAAGCTGATGGCCTCGCAGCCTTCCCTCCTCGTTGCCTCAGATTCACGTGATCTGGTCGCTGCTCCGCGCAGAGCGCCCTTGCAGTGCAACTGCTTGACGCACTCCAGGATGCAGTCACCCACCACCTCGCCCAGAAAGTTG
This sequence comes from Tenrec ecaudatus, assembly GCF_050624435.1. Lineage (NCBI taxonomy): Eukaryota > Metazoa > Chordata > Mammalia > Afrosoricida > Tenrecidae > Tenrec > Tenrec ecaudatus. The sequence goes on from NC_134530.1 coordinate 336,068, forward strand.
TCCAGGTAGCAGAAGTCGACTTGGTGCCGGCAGGGCAAGATGTACTCCAGGGCGATTTTCTCCAGATCCAGCCTCATGATGTGTCCCAGGGGCATCTCGCCCGCAGAGGGAAGGTGGGGGACCCCAGCGTTCAGCCCGGGACGGAGAGACCTAAGCGTGAACGGAGCTTGGGCTCGGGGAGCGGGAGACCCAGTCAATGGCCAGAGGGAGTCATGCGGGGCTCCACGATCCAGGCAGGAATGACCCGGCCAGGAATCGGAGAGATCCCCCCTCCCGCCCCCCCTTCCCCCTCCCTTCATCCCCCCCCCCCCCCCCCCCCCCCCCCGCCCCGCGAGGTGCGAGCCCCACCGCCTGCCGCTGTGGCACTAGGCCACCTTACTTACTCGGTTCCAACTCTCAGTCTAATTATCTAACTCTCACCACTAATTATCAACGCATCTGAATGCATGTTTGATCCATTCCCAACTGCCAAAGCTGGTAAACATCTTCAGTTTCCCCATCTTTGTCATGAGTGCCAGGTATGTAAATCCAAATAATAGTACTTTGAGCTAGTTTTGTTTGTAGGTGTGTGAATCTTACAGGGTAGATCTTGAAACGTTCTTCTGCTTATCATAGATCTATCTGAACTGGAAATAGCCAATATCAGTTCATTTCAACTCATCAATGCCTGTGATGTCCATTTTTACATGTCCCATTTACTTTTTGATGAATTCTACTTTTCCTAGATTCACACATGGCAGATTTCATGTTCTCATGACTCATGGTTGTTTGCACCTGTGTTCTCGGTTAGAATCTCACCACATCAGCAAATGAAGGTCCGAGAGCTTTGCTCCATCAGTGTCACTAAGGCCGATTTTCCTCTGAGTGGATGTCACAAGAGGCTCTGAAACTTGCTCTTGATCATAGAGTAGCTCAAGGAAATGGGCGAACGTATGGCGTGAAAGCGCTGAGTAGAGAAGTTCAAAGGGCAGCTCAATAAGACAAAGTAAAGTGTTCTAATGAAATGTGAAATGACCTGGAGTTAGAAAACCAAGAAGGAAGAACACACTTCGCACATCTTGAACTGAAAGAACTCAAGATAATGTTCAAGCCTCAATCTGCACTATTGATAGACTCTGTAGGCAAAATATTGAATGATCCAGGAAGCATCAAAAAGTGGGACCACTGTACCAAGAAGAACTGGTCAACATTTAGCCATTGCAAGAAGTAGCACATGAGCAAGAACCAATGGTGCTAAAGGAAGACGTTCAAGCCACACTGAAGATATTAGCTAATATCAAGTGTCCAGGAATTGATGTCAGGGTACATAGTAAGAGGCGGCCGCCAGAAATTCAAGCTAGGTTCAGAAAAGGAACAAGGGCTATCATTGCTGCTCTCACATGGATCTGGAGTGAAAGCAGAGAATACCAAAGATACTTACGTGTGTGTGTGTGTGTTTTGACTATGCAAAGGCATTTCATAACAAATTATGTGGAGCATAACAAAGTATGGGCAATCTTGAGAAGAATGGGAATTTAAGAATGCTTCATCATGCTCATGCAGAACTTGTGGATGGATCCAGGGTCAGTGTGCGAACAGAACAAGGGCACACCACATGGTTTACAATCAGGAAAGGTGTACACCAGTGTTGTATCCTCTCACCACACTTGTTCAATCTGTACGCTGAGCAAATCATCAGAGAAGCTGGACTATATGGAGAAGAACACTACAGCAGAATTGGAGGAAGACATTAACAATCCAAGATATGCAGATGACACAACCATGCTTGCTGAAAGTGAGGAGGAATTGAAGCACTTGCTGATGAAGATCAAGGATTGGATCCTTCCATATGGATTACAACCCAGTACCAAGAATAGCAAAATCTTCACAACCGGACCAATAGGTAACATCATGATAAATGGAGAAACGGTTGAAGTCAAAGATTTTTGTCTTACTTGGATACACGAATACTATTCATGGCAACAGCAGTCAGGAGATCAAAAGACGTATTGCATTAGGTAAATCTGTTGCACAGAACCTCTTCAGAGTATTGAAGAGCAAGGATGTTGCTTTGAGGAATAAGATGCAACTGACCCCAGCCATGTGAGAAAGTTGACATTTATTGTGCCAACATGGCCAATAAACACACGTGGAATTAATTGAAGGGCAGAGACATAAATGGCTCTTGCTCTTTGATCATCGGACCAGTGTGCGGCTGCCTTGCTTGTTCTGTGCCTTAATTTGCAAGCTACACTACCTGTGGGACACCTAACCTGTGGACTGTGTTGCTGTCATTTGAAATTCCTTCAAGACCTGCTTTGCCACACCATTGGAATTACATCTCTTGAGCTGGGGCCTGTCGGACCCTGTCATCTGGCTGACTGTTGGTGACCTAGCTGCCTTTCTGTTTGCTGCCTGTGGCTGGATAGCCTGAATTGCTCTTCAGAGGACTACCCGGCAGCCCTCAAGACTTGAAGGACTGCCAGTGTCTCACAGCTGTTTCATGGGAGTGAGTTGCACTGAGCCATTTGTATAGCTTTATAGATTAATTGTTTATTTCTTATGTTATCTATCTATATAAAATTATTAGCATTCTGGTTTTGTTTCTCTAGAGAACCTGTCTTGCTTAAGAGTCTGACCTTGTGGAACAGACTCCAAATGCACCATGAGTTGATATTTTCATCTGTTTGGAAAGCTGACAGACATCCAGAATGAGGTTTGTCATCAACCAATGTTTCACCTTTTTTGAAATGAGAAAACCACTCGTACAGCTGAGTTTTTTCCATAGTACTGTCTTTGTAAGCTGTGTTCAGCATCACAACAGTTTCTGTGTCATTCTTCCTAAACGGGAAACAAAATTTCACAGTCACACGTTGTTATCTTAAATCAACCATCACAAAAAACGAGGTTTGAGAGAAACTACTTGCATGAAAAAATTCACTGTGACCAGAGAGCACTTTCCCAGTCAATGCCACTGGGTGCACTAACTCAGAGTGAGTTGCTCAATACTTGCCTAGTGGGGCGGGGAGGAAGGGGGTAGGGGGGATGCAAAATGCGTACTCTGAAAGGTCCGCCTAGTGGAGCTTATTTCCACTTGGGGGGATAACCCCTCGTACATATATACTTACAACAATTTAGGTGCCATTGACTCAGCTCGGACCCATGGCATCCCTATGCACAACAGGAAAAATCATGCATAGTCATGTGCCATTGTCACCAGTGTTCCTATACCTGAGCCCAGGGATGCATCCATTGGGTGTCAACCCATTTCCTGGAGGAGTTTCCTCTTTTTTGCTGCCCCTCCCCATTACCATGCATGTTGTCCTTCTCCAGGGCCTGGCCTCTCCTGGTACAGGTCTCAAGTATGCAAGATGAAGTCTTACCATCCTTGCTTCAAAGGAGCATTCTGTGTGCACTCCTTCCAAAACAGATGGGTTTACCGGTTTAGCAATCCGAGGTGCTTTTGCTGTTCTTCTCCAGCCCCACAACTCAGATGCATCCGTTCTTCTTCCGTCGCCCGCATTCAGGGTCCAGCATTCGCACTGGGAATACCAGTGGGTCAGTGGCACCTTATTCCTCAAAGCAATGTCCTTGTTCTTCCAGTCCGTTGCAAGAGAGTTCATGCAACCCCTCGTCTGACGCAGTACATCACTTGATCTCCTGGAGCATGCGCGCTGATTGTGGAGCCAGGCAAGAGGAAATCCTCGGCAACTTCAATCTTTTCTTCATTTACCATGATGTTACCTACCGCTCCACTTGTGAAGATGTTGCTTGGTCTTTCTTACATTTAGTCATAATCCACCCTGAGGGCTGCAATCCTTGATCTTCATCAAGTGCTTCAAGTCCCCTTGGCTTTCAGCAAGCAAGGCGGTGTCATCTGCATATTTTCTTTTGTTACAGTGCTTGGGCTAAGCAGGTTGGTACTAAGCCTTTCTCTGGTCCTGATGCAGTTTTTCATAGAGTCTAGCTTCTCTGTGCACCTGACTCAGCCAGGGCATTTTCTTTCTTTCTTTTTAAATCATTTTATTGGGGGCTCGTACAGCTCTTCTCACCATCCATACATCCAGCCATTGTGTCAAGCACATTAGTACATTTGTTTCCCTCATCATTCTCAAAACATTTGCTTTCTACCTGAGCCCTTGGTATCAGCTCCTTATTTTTCCCTCCTTTCCTGCCCCACCTCACGAACCTTTGATAATTTATAAATTATTACTTTGTCACATCTTACACTGTCCGATGTCTCCCTTCACCCACTTTTCTGTTGTCCGTCCTCCTGGGAGGAGGTTATCTGTAGATTCTTGTAATTGGTTCCCCCATTCTACCCCACCTTCCCTCCACCCTGCCAGTAATGTCACTCTCACCATTGGTCCTGAGGGGTTCATCTGTCCTGGATTCCCTGTGTTCCCAGATCCTATCTGTACCAGTGTACATCCTCTGGTTTGGCTGGATTTCTAAGGTAGAATTGGGATCATGATAGTGGCGGGGGGGGGGGGAGGGAGGAAGCATTTAAGAACTAGATGTTTCATCGTTGCTACACTGCACCCTGACTGGCTTGTCTCCTCCTTGAGGCTCTTCTGTAAGGGGATGTCCAGTGATCGACAGATGGGCTTTGAGTCCCTAATCTGCACTCCCTCTCATTCACAATGATATGATGTTTTGTTTTTTGATGTCTGATACCTGATCCCTTTGACACCTTGTGATCACACAGGCTGGTGTCCTTCTTCCAGGTGGACTTTCTTGCTTGTGAGCTAGGTGGCCGCTTGTTTAACTTCAACCCTTTAAGACCCCAGACGCTATATCTTGTAAGAGCCGGGCACCATCAGCTTTTTTCACCACATTTGCTTATGCACACATTTGTCTTCAGCGATCTTGTCTGGAAGGTGAGCATTATGGAATGCCAGTTTAATAGAACAAAGTGTTCTTGCATTGAGGGAGTACTTGAGTGAAGGCCTAGTGTCCATCTGCTACCTTAATACTAAACCTATAAATATATGCACATAGATCTATTTCCCCATCATCATATAGAAATATATTTACATATACACATGGCTGTATTTAAACCTCTATAAATGCCCTTTGCCTCCTAGTTCTTTCCCCTATTTCATTTTACTTTCCTCTTTTCCCACTATCATGCTCAGCCTTCATTTGGGTTTCAGTAATTCCTCTCGGTTACATTGCCCTTGATGAATCCCTACTAGGCCTCTTACACCTTCCTTGTCACTGATTTTGGATCACTTGTTGTTCCCTTGTCCCTGGGCTGGTTAACACCGCCCCTTTCCCACCACCTGCCCTTCTCCTATGTCCCCCCAGAACCATTGGTTGCTCCCATTGTTTTCTCCTTCAGATTACTTATCCAGCCTATCTTATCTAGATAGACCTGCAGAGAGAATGATATGCACACACACAAAAACAAGCCAGAGCAAAACAAAGTGACAAAAGAAAACAAAACAATGACAACAACCAAAAACAATGACCAAAAATAGAGAAGCCTGTAAATAGTTTAAGGTCTGTTTGTTGACCTTTAGGAGTGTTTTCTGGTTGAGTCTGATGGGGTGCCACACCCTGACCCCAAAGTCTATTTTTGGTACTACCTCAGTACTTCCTTGCTTTGCTCCCCTTGTTGTTCTGTTGCATGCCCTTAGTGTTTTGCCTTGGTGTGGTGGGGCCAGATAGGGCATAATTCCCACACAGTGTCTCCAGTGTTGTCCCCTGTAGGGCTATGGGTCAGTGAGGGACGTCATGTCTCATAAAGGGGCTGGCCATATGGTCCTCTCTGTGCATTGGCTGCTCTGAGCAGGGATATCGTCCCCAGGGATTGGTGGACCAGGATGTGCTCCACACTCTCTTCCTCCCCCTTCATTTGCTCCTGTGTGCTCCTATCAGACATGTCCCTCTCCCTGAGCTGTAGCTCTGTCTCTGTAGTGCTGTCCTCTGAAGTAAATTCTTCTGGGGGGAGGGGCGGCTGTCCACATAGTTGGGATTGGGGCCAGCCCCTCAGACCCCTCTACAGGTTCCCTGCTTCATGCCCATATGTTGCATTCACATCTTGAAGCCAGGGTGTTTTCAACCACCAGGGTATGCATGTGAAAGCTGGACACTGACTAAGGAAGCTGAAAGAAGGCTCAATACATTGGATTATGGTGCTGGTGAATGATGCTGAAAGCACCCCCAAAAGCTAAAAGACTAAATAAATCTGTCGTGGAAAAATTACAGCTAGAATATTCCTTAGAGGTAAGGGTGGAGAGGACAGGACAGTAGAGACCAAGCCCCGGAGAAGGAACTCATGCTTGGTAAAGCAGAGGGCCAGAGAAAAAGAGGAAGGTCTTCAGCCAGATAAATTGACACAGTGGCTGCAACGAGGGCCTCAAATATAAGAACAACCGTATTGGCATTGCCGAGCCGGCAGTGTCTTGTGTTGTACACTTTGTCGCTGTGAGACGTTAGAACCGACTTGATGGCACCTCACAACACCACCACCACCACCTAGCTTCTCTGGGTGTGTTGCCTGCCCACAGGGCACATGGGCTAATTTAAGGGGACGGATCTGTGTTGCTTTGGGGCTGGGTACAAAGTGAACCATCTGAGCAGCAGGAACAGAATCTCAGGACCATTCAGAAAGAAGAGTTTCGAGAAGGAGGTATCTGAAATTCCCTCTGGGAGACAAGGTGGTGGCAGCAGCAGAGACCGGGAGACAGGTTCCTTTCCAGCTGCGTGCCTTGAAGTCGGGGACTGGCTTGGGGAGTGGGAAGCCCCCTGGGCATTAATCAGTGCAGAAGGAGCTTTGTAACACTTGCTCAGACAGGGCCAAAGCCAAAGGTCTGTGTGGCTGGGGGGCTAAGGGAAGAGCAGCGTGGATGATTAGAGGCACTGGGGCAAAGAACTGTATCCTTAATGTTTCTGATCCTAGTGTGTGGAAACTTGACAATTCCCCTAAGAAACCCACATAGTCCTGAGTGAGCGCGGTGAGCTCTGGGCGGCCAAGTAGAGTGTGGTGTGGCAGGGACAGTTGGTGTCAGAAGGTTGGAGGATGGGAGTGTTTGACTCTGCTTCATGGAAGCATGTGGAGTTGAATTCTCCTTCCCACTGGGACGTCAGATGGGGGCCCCGCCCCATGCCAGCCAACCCCTGAAGTGGCCAGCACAGTTTGAGCACTAGCTTGCTAACCGGAGGTTGGTGGGTCTAGCCCAGCTGAGGATTACTTGGAAGTGTTTCAGGGGCCAAAAGAAACCTCAATCTCAAACATAATTTAAGGGGAACATTGGTTGAGTCTTAAAAGGGACAAAGACGACATGAAAACAGTGACAGGTCATCGGAGGATGCCATTAGCACGGGGGCAGTGTGGCGTCGGAGGATTCAGTCTGGACAGGGGTTAAACCGGGCGTGGAACTGTGAGCAATGAAGTGGGACCACAGGAGCCGGATAGGGCCCATGATTAGGACCCTTACATTATGTCAGCAGAAAGGTTCCCAAGATTGGTCTAGGGCCTTCCCATCAAGGCAGTTAGGGTGTGACTGAGAGAGAGTGACTCACGCCTAGGAACCCCTGTTACCATCCATCAAGGGCACACCCCAGAGCAGCTTGAAGTGCTGGCCCCTCCCTGGGCTGGCTGGAGACCAAGGGAAGTAATCTCCTTGCCAATGCACTTTGCCTGAGGGCAAGATTATCTACTTCCTCAGCCGGTCAATAAACCCGAACCAAACTCACTGCCCTCAAGTCCACACTGGCTCCTAGAGGCCCTGTAGCACAGGGTACACCTGCCCCTGTGAGTTTCCGACACTATAGCTCGTAGCTCTTTATGGGAGTAGAAAGCCCCATCTTTCTTCCTTGGAACTGCTAGTGGTTTCAAACTGCTGACCTTTCAGGTTCCAGCCAAATGTGTAACCAATATGCCACGAGGTTGATGGTCAAAGGAATTCACTGGAGGCTCTGCTGATGGATGTTGGACTGCCACTGCCATTCACCGCTTTCTGCAAATTTAAGCTATGCTGGAGCTTACGGGTTGGTGGCTTTGAACCCCTAACCTTGAAGTTAGCAGTCCAAGGTGGAACCACTATGCCATGGAGGCTTTTTCAGCTACCCTCATCTGATTCACAATCAAAAAATGTTTTAAAAAGACACATAAAAACATTGCCTGGAATCCTCCACCTCTCTGCTTCCAGACTCTCAGTTGGGTTTGTCTCCAGGAGACTTCCTCCTCCAGGGAACAGAGGTGGTACAGCGCCCCAGGCCTCCTCAGCATTAGTGTCACCACCCATCAGCTACAACAAGAGTCCCAGGCAAGGTCCTGATTGTCCAAGCCCAGTCACGTGTTCCCCCACCACCACCAGTGGGCAGGCCCAGGCACGTCTGGGAGCTGGGGTCTGCAGTGGCCTGTGATGTAAGGGCACGCATCATCATGCAGTCACTCATGTCTCTGGGGTCAGGCTGCACAAAGGCTGGATGCTCTAGGCAGTCCTGGGCCAGAACCTTCTCCCAGGACAGCAGAGACTGGGCAGTTTCAGGAGTCGAATCTGCCTTCCCCTTCTAGAGAGTTTGCCGTCTTCCCAGACAGGCCCTCCGAGACCCAGGAGCACACGTACTCAGAGCCAGGACAGGATGGAGGACACTGGGACGGTCTGCCAGCCATGTGTGGGCATCTGGGTTGTTTTCACTTTGGGAGCTATGATGAATCAGGCAATGAGAAATGTGTGTTTAACTGATTTTTACCATTAAGTCCTCACCCTGTCCCCAAACTCCATTCCAAATGCTTTATGCATGTGGGTACTTCCTAAACTCTCCCCGGAAACCCCCAAGCCCATGATGATTCCCATTTTGTGGACAGGAAGTAGGAGGGCCCCCATGGTGTCACTCAGGCAGGATTTGAACCCAGAAGGTCTGTACACCTGTGTCCCATAACCCTTTCTCTGCTGGGGTTCCTGTCAGCCCTCGGAGCGGGGGGAGGGGGGCAGTGTGCTGTTGAAACCCTTCTCTGATAAGGTCAAACCCCACAAATGCTCACCTGTCATCCAGAGTCCCCCACCTGTCCCTGTGCTCCTGACAAGGGTGGCCAGTACAGGCCAGGAGGGACAGGTGCTTCCCCAGCCCCTTGGGAGCATCAGGAAAGGCCACGAGGAGGGTGCTGGGTTCCAGGAAACTCCCAGATGTCCTTGGGATGGGGCCGCTGAGTCAGCCAGGCAGAGCCTATCCCCCCTGAATTTCCGTGCTGGGCTGGGCTGGGCTGAACGAAGGTTCAGAAAATTCCTGCACAAGTTTACATCAGCACCTGGGGCTGCCACCTCTGCCCAAGAGGAGGCGGGGCACCATGAGGGCTTCCCCTGCCTGGCCCCAGGCCCAGCCCAGCTCTCCTCCCAGCCAGGCCTCACCCTCCATCTGCCCCAGCTCCAGGGCCACTTCTGCCCCTCTGCCCCTCCCCATGGCTCGCTGGAGGCAAAGCAGATCGGGTGGGGCGTTCAAGGCCCTCTGTGTAGCTGTAGCCCTGGGGCGTGGAGCCTGGCATACAATCAGAAAGGGCCCTGCTGCCTCCTCCTCCCCCAGCTTGCCCCAGCTCACACAACCAACCTCTGAGAGAAGGGAGTTTCAGCTCTGGCCTTGGGCACCAGCTCAGTCTCCTGGGTGTCCCTGGGGCAATCCCTCAGAAGCCAGCTCCCACCCTGGATTCAAGGGCAGGCCCTGTGATCGCTGGCCCCAGCCTGTCCCAGGCACTCCCCCGCTCCATATCCTTCTAGGACTCCTTGTTGTTAGGACTCAAAGTGCCCGGATGTCCAACAGAACAAAACTGCCCGGTCCTGCGCCATCCTCACAAGCGTTCTTATGCCTGGGCCCATGGCTGCAGCCACTGTGTCCATCCATCTCTTTGAGGGCTTCCTCTTCTTCGCGGCCCCTCCATTTCACCCAGTGTGCAGCCCTTCCCAGGACTGCTCTCTCCTGACCAAAGTTCACCAGGGGCAGTCTCGCCATCTTCACCTCTGAGGAGCACTCTGGCTATCCTCCTTCCAGGACAGGTGTTTGTCCTTTTCCCAGCTCCCTACTGCCCCATAGTGACCCTCTGTCCAAGGCCCTGCACCCCTCCCTATAGGCACTTCTTCCTGGGAATGGCGCAGGGGCTTTGTCCTGGAGCTGACATGCCTGCTTCTCAAGAGAAACTGATCCAGGGCAGGACCCCCTCCAGCTCCCTGACTTCAGGGCCTGGCAGGGCTGCCAGGGCAGTGTCCGGCAGGGTGGAGGCCCTGGCTAACTCCTCAGCCCTGGGGCCCTGTCTAGATACAGAGGCGGGAGGGCCTGTTCCCAGCAGGATCTCAAACCGGTCCAACGGGTTTGTTGCCTGGGCCCTGAAGGGGCAGGCGATGCAGGCCTGCGTGGGCCCTGCCTGCAGGGGAGGACCCGTGATCCGCAGAGCGCTGGACAGCGCAGCTAGAGCCTGTGGACAGGTCAGGCAACCTACAGCCTGCAGCCCCTGACAGGTGGGTCCCGCCATCGGGAGCGCGCTTGGCACACGGATAGGGCGGGCTCAGGAGGGAGGCAGAGACTGGGGAGAAACCGAGAGACAGGGGCGGAGTTTATGGGGCCAGGGACGAGCCTGACTTAGTCTTGGCTCATATTGTGTGTGTGTGTGTGTGTGTGTGTGTGTGGTGGGGGGCCTCAGTTTCCCATTCTGCACCCGCAAAGGGGAGGAGGGATTTACAGGACCGGAGGAGGGCGGGGTGCTGACCACAGAGGGGTCCCAGGGGAAGTGGGTGCAGGAAGGAGAAGTGGCCAGAGACCCAGCGGGAGGAGGGACTCCCTGCTGCTCTCCGGACCCGGGAACGCCGGGACTTTCCAGAACGTGGGGAAACAGGAAGTGGCTGTCCTGGTCCCCAGCGGGCTGCCCACGGAGCGCTCCTCACCTGCTCTGAGGATCACTGACCCGGAACGCCCCGCCAGCGCAGCCTCCACTCTGGGACCTGGGAGCGCACCTCCGCCCAGACAGGGGCCAATGAGGGCTCCTGGGTGCACTCCTGCGGCGAAACCGAGGCTGAGGTCCAGGGACATATCACCCAGGGGAAACAGGCTGGGGGCTCCAGGGACACACCGCCCAGGGGGAAACTGAGGCTAGGAGTTCTAGGGACACATCATCCAGGAAGGAAACCCACAACCCCTCCTGACTGGCAGAGAACCTCAGAACCCCACTGACCTGACCCTCATTTTTGCTGGAAGTTCTCCTACTAAGACGACGGTTTTCGACCTGTGGATCTCGACCTCTTTGGGGGACGAACGACCCTTTCACAGGGGTCACCTGATTTATAACAGTAGCAAAATGACAGTGATGAGGTAGCAATGAAAATGATTTTATGGTTGGGGGTCACCACCACATGAGTAGCTGTATGAAAGGGTCGCGGCATGAGGAAAGTTGAGAACCACTAAGCTAAGAGGACAGGACAGCTGTGAGATCCAACCACACAAGCTACTGCCATTGAGACCTGAAGGACAGGGCGGAGCGGCTCCTTAGAATTCCTGAGACAATCTCACAAGAGCAGACAGCCTCATTTTTCTCCCTGGGAGCGGCTGGTGGGTTTGAACCACCAATCTTTCCGTTTCTAGCCCCATGCTTAACCTGTCTGTCTTTGTAGGGCCCTGGCTCCAGCGCCTCCAGCTTCAGGCTGCTGTGACCATGCCCAAGTAGCAGGTGAGCAGATTGAGGCTTGTAGGGCAACCCAACCACCCAGCCCCCAGGGCTAGCCCACCTCTGGGACCCATGCCAGGCAGTCAAATCCCACATATAAAAGTATAGGAGGCCTGGATGCTTGGCCAAATTTGAATTTCAGATGTATCATGAATACTTCTTCAGTATGACGACGTCCTTACCATTGCCTGGGCCATAACCCAGGCAAAACCCCTATTGTCACCGAGTTGATTCCGACTCATGGCGCCCCTACACAGGGTTTCTGAGACTGGAGCCTCGACAAGGAGCAGAAGACCTCGGAGCCAACTGCTGGATTAGAACTACTGACCTTGCGGTTGGCTAGACTAGCAGTCCAATGCTTACCTGATAGCAGCAACCCAGGGACATCCTAGTATATTAAAAAGTATTCGTCTTGCAGCAGAAATTAAAACTTAACCTGGTGTCCTGTGTCTTACCTGGCAATCCGTCTCACGGGCTAACCAAAGGGCTGAGGGTACCCATAGGAGCAGGGCAGCTGAAGGAGGGGCTGTGGGTACATCAGGCCAAAGGAGTAGCCTCTGGGTCACCACCACAGCTAGCATCTACACGCTGCACCCCAAGCTCTCCAGCTTCCAGGCTCCACTCAATGAGGAGGGATCTGGGTTTCTTGGGCACTGCAAGGAGTGGGGGGACTGGTGGCGTGGTGTGTTCCGAGCTGGCATTGGGCTCTAGCCACAGGTCAGCAGGTGTGCTCCCGGCACAGCCGAGGCTTGGCCCCTGTAGGACCCCTGTGGGCGAGTCTGCTCTTCGTTAAGCCGGAACTGGCAGTGGTGCCTTTGGCTTGGTGCGACACTTGTGGGGCACTCGGTCTCTGGCCACGGGGAACGCGCCTGGTGGCCACCCACTGGTCCAGGAGCTCTGCTGGTTCAGCAGCCAAGTGCTCGGCTGCCTGTAGAAGGGTGGGCAGGCAGTGCAAACCTGCCCCCAGCTCTGTGGTAAGAACCCCTGGAGATCTGGTCCCATGTAGGTCACGGTTTAGAGACCTTCTCTCTACCACCTGGGACCACTGTGTGTCAGAACTGGCTTCCCGGAACCCTCTGGCCACACACACTGGCCACTGTTGGTTTTGTCCCAGAACAGGAGGGAGTTCGGGTCCATCAGCATCTCCAAAGAGCGAGTGGTGAGGTGCTAGCCCTCTGGGGGTGGTGGGGGCGGTACGGAGCTTGGCTCAGCGGCAAGGCTGCCCCCAGCCCTGGCTCCAGGCTCCCGGGCTCCCGAGCCATGTCCCCGTTGCTGTCCCATACTGTGCTTTCCTGGAAATCCCCCAAAATGACTAATTCCCTTGAAATCCCCAAACTTGGCAGATTCTCTTGTGCTGAGGAGGCTGGCCCCACCCGAGCCCCTGGCCAGCAGGGAGCCCTCTATGCAGGCAAAACCACCAAGTGGCTTTGCTGTAGATGGCTCCCTGACTCAGTGTCTTGCAGTGCAGTAGCACGGGTCTCCAGCCCCAAGGGCTGGCATGGGGACTGGGTTGACTTCTACAGTGTGGGCCCAGGCACCAGGGACGGCATTCTCAGCAAATTGCCACCTGCCCCTCCCCTTTCGCCCCCTCCGCCACCCACCTCTTGAAGTTCCTGGTAATTTCTCTCTTGGTCCCTGAAGTGGCGTGGCCCATCCTGTGTGGGAGGGGACAGGCAAAGGCATCCGTGACGGAACCTTAAGTGTCTATTGCTCAATTGGATATATTTTCATTAGCCGGGGAAGGCAGCCTGAGTTAAGAACCCAGTCCACACTGCCAAGACTGAAGCCTGTCAAAGGGAAGCAGATTCCTTCCGGATGACCCTTGACCCTCATCCTTGCAGGGCCTGGCTGTGTCCTCCCTCTTTTGCTCTCTGTGTCTGAGGGCTTGGGCCTGAAATTTGTGGGCCCTATAGGGTTGAAATGTGCCAGGCCCCTCCCTGGTTCCTCTAAATCAGGCTTTTGAACAGCTTTTACGCTGAGGGGCTACGCTTCCCACACATTTCTGGCGGGCTAACTCCTACTTAAACTTCAAAGCCCCGGCTGTGATGTCCACTCCTCCAGGTACCTCTCCATGGTGTTCTAGGCAGAGGCTAGACTCCTCCCTGGGCTGCAGGCCTGATTTTCCAGGTGGGCTTGGATTTGGTATGGATCAAGCCCCCCTCCTCCATCAATATAGACTGTGAAGGTGGGGTGCTTCCCACACTGGAACCGCTTGAGCCAGGCCTGCCTACACCCCCCCCACCCACTCACACAAACAGTGGATCCAGTCACAGGGCAGCTGCCCCAGGGCTCAGCCACCTGTGCCAGGCCAGGCCTAGTTCCACCCTTTTCCCGGCAGCTTGGGGCTCCTGGAAGCCCTTCTGGGCGGGGCCGGCAGAGGAGCCAGCCCTGCCTGTGAACCTACCAGCCAGGATCTTGCTCTTTCAAGGGGCCCCATGTGCCCATCTCTGTGCAGTGGGTGGGTGGCCTGGGAGCTCTCATTCAGGTGGGGAGCCAGACAACAGAGAAAGATAGTGTTGGGGTGGACATGGCTGTGGGGAGTCGGCCAGCTGTTGTAGTGATGTCCCGTCCAGTCCGTTCTGACCCATGAACAGCCTGGACCTCCATGGGCCTCCCAACTATGGATGTCTGAGCTCTTTGTGTGGCCGCCGTGCCAATCCCTCTCAGGAGCCTTGTTTTTCACTGCAAAGGGGGTGCTGACAGAGCTGAACTCAGCGTTGGGGGAGGGCGCCCCCAGAGAACACAGCCTGCGGAAGGGAAACTGAGGCTCAGCGGGCGTAGGCCGTGGGCCGGGCAGCGTCGGAGTTCAAGCCCAGGCTCCTCTGAGTCCCCAGCCCCATTTGGTAGGGACACAGAAGACCTGGGGGTCCACGGGATAGACCCGCCCCTCGCGACACCGCCCGCTCGGAGGCCCCGCCCACAGCCCACCGAGACCCCGCCCCGCGGCATGACCGGAAGTCCGCGAGGTCCCCAAGATGGCGCCCGAAACCCGGAAGTGAGCGGCGGCCGCTGAGGAGCGCTGAGAAACTGAGGTGCCGCGGACTCCGCGCCCGGCCGGACCGGGTTTGAGGTGAGGCGCGTCCCGCGGCGACCCCCACCTCGATCCCGAGACCCCAGCCTCGGCCTGCCGACCAGCTGCTGGCCGCCCGCGCGCGGGCCGGGGCGCGGGGGCCGCGGGGGGAGCGTGACCCCGGCCCCGCGCCGCCCTGGACCCTGGCCAGTCCCCGCGCCGCTGCCCTCCTCGACTTTGCTTCCGGGACGACCCTTGACCCAAGTTCCCGGCAACTCCCGCCCCCTCTCCGCGCCCCCCGCCCGCCCCTCACTGTGCCTCCGGGCCCCACGCTCCTCGACGACCCCACCTGGTCCTTCACTGGTGACCCCGGAACCCCTTTTGCGCGATCCGGGCCGCCCCGCCCCCGCTTCTCGGGGACCCTCGGACCCGCCCCTCCGGTGACTCTTGGACCCTGGCGCCGTGGCCCAGCGCCTCCCGTCCAGGGTCCCCAGAGACCCCTGCCGCTCCTTGCTCAGCGCCCCCTCTGTGCGTCCGGCCAGGCCTTTCCCTGGCTCCCGCGACCCTCCCTGCCCGCCCCCGGCCTCCTCCGCCCCGGCGACCCCCATCTCGCGCCTCGCCAGATGCGGAGAGACGCCGAGACCTGCTGCTTCCAACGGGCGGGGTTCCCCACGGGGGCTTCGGGTGGGCATGGGGGGCAGCGACGTCTGGTGGGGAGGGTCGGGCCCCCACACCCTGGATGGGGCTGGGGGCCGTGTTGAGGGACGGCGGGGCTTCTGGAGCTGGGGCAGGGCGGGGACCCAGGTGGGCACCTGGCCGTGGGGGTGGAGGGCGAGGCGCAGGGCTGATCCTGCTGGGAAGGGATTGGGTTGTTGCCACCACCCTACCTGGCAGGGAGAGTGAGGCCCTGGGGACAGTGGGACCCGAGGGACAGTGAAACTCAAAGGGAGTGGGGCTCTGGGGACAGTGGGACCCAGTAGGGAGTAGGACCAGAACTAGGTATGGGACCAGGGGGTGGGAGACAGTGGCGCCTGATGGGGCAGTGGGGCTTGGAGCAAGTGTCACAGGGGAGGGGGGAATCCTGGAGGGGACAATTGGACTGGGATGGGGGAGATCCTGGAGGACAGGGTGGGTAGAACCTGGGGAGTGGGCCCCAGGCGGGACAGCAGGCCCCAGGCGGATAGTGCAACCCAGGGGTGGGGCTGAGACCCAGGTGGTGGTGGACAGTGGGACCCGAGGAAAGTGGGATGGGGGTAGAACCTGGGGTGTGGGCCCCGGGACAGTGGGACCTGAGGGGTGGGGCTGGCAGGCCCTGAAGGGTGGTCCCAGGTAGAGCCTCAGGCATGGAGGGCCCAGGAGGGAGGCAGGAGCAGCTGGGGGGGGGGGGGAGTTGTCTACTTTCTGGAAGGAAGGAAGCATGGTAAGAAGTTTGTCGGCGTTCCCTGACTTTGGCTTTCTACAACACTGTTGGTGTCCGAAATAGTCTTTCTCCCTGCTGCCACCCGCTCAGGTGTCCTGGCTCTGTGTGCTGCTGCTTCTGCAGGGGTGCCTGGCTGGTCAGGCACATGATGTACAGCGGCTGAAGGGGCTGACTGCACCTGGCCCCCACCACCTGCACTGCCCCTAGGTGGGGGTTCAGGCTGTGGGGAGCAAGTGGGAGGGTCCTGGGGAAGCAGACCCCTGAGGAAGGAAAAGCTGCCAGCCTGGAGGGAGCATCTCTCCACTTGGTCTAGAGCTGGGGACAGGAGGCTCCATCCATCCTGGTCCTCATTCCCCACCATGGGCAGTCCCTGGACCCTGTTTCAGTCCCTCCATCTGTGTGCAGGGAGAGGCCACGGGGCACTTAATGGGGCACCCAGCATCCGGGGTGGACTTGAGCTTGCAATCTTTATATTATGGTAATGGGCAAGATGGCGCGTTGGCTTTAAGCTGCTCATCGCAAGGCCAGCAGTTCAAACCCACCAGCTGCTCCTCTGGTTATCTGCTCCTGTACAGATTTACAGCTTCAGAAACCCACAGGGTTAGGGCTAGTGTCACTGTGTGTCAGAATCGACTAGCTGGCAGCAGGTTTATTAAGATTCTTCCTCATAAAAAAAAAAAAAGATTCTTCCTCACTTGCCTGGCACAGGGCAGAAGTGGACCTGGTGGCATGTCCAGTGGCTCGGGGAACATGTTGCTGGCCAGACTGGGTCTCTCCCAGCTCCCTGGCTTTCTCCCCCAACTTGTCTGGAGGGGGCAGGGCAGAGGCTTCTGAGCCCTGCGTAACGTTACTGCCCTCGGAGACCTGGTAGAGGAAGCCGGCCTGTGGGCTTGGAGCTCCAGCTGGTGGGATGAAGGACAGCTAGGCGAAGGCAGGCCAGTCAGCAGTCCTGGGGCACTTGGGGTCCAGGTGCCGGGGGCACCTCCTCATAGATGTTTGAGGAAGGTGGAGAGGGCCAAGTGGGGAGCTTCGGGACCCAGCCAATGTCCCAGCAGGCCACTCTGTCTTGGGTCAGGTTGCCTGTGAAGTTGAGTGGGCGGACTGGGAGGGGCTTCAGGCATTCAGGTGGCAAAGGACACAAGTCAGCTCCTGTGTCAGCTTGGAGGGGAAACTGAGGCCACAGCTAGAGCTGCCCGGTCCCCATGGCAGTTGCCATGGGCATCACTCCAGAGCCATGCTCAGGAAGCCTTCCTGGACTTGGTAGGCAGTTCTGAAGACCCTGACATCTGAGGGTGATTGTGTCATACATTGTAAACAGGACAATACCAGTAGTCCCCTAGTGCCCCCACACACACACTGTTCGAGGCTGTATGGTATCCACTATCCGTGTGCACATGTCTGTGTCCATTTGTCATGTGCCTGTGCACATCTGTGTGCATGTGTGTTAATAGACACTGGTGCCTGTGCTGTGTGCCTGCGTGTGCATGCCTTCAGTCACTTTTCCCAGCTGAAGGCTGTGTAGTCAGATAGTCTGCAGACCTAGTCCTTGTCCCTGCTTGTCTCCGTCTCCCCTGTCCCACCTACACCTAGCTGCTGGCCCCAGTCCCCATGACTGGGGTGCCTGCCTGCCTCTGCCCCAAGGCCATGGGGGAGAGCTGGGTCTGGCAAGTGCCCGCTGCATTCTTGGCCTCATCCCAGGTCACTTGCTCGCAGCTGCTCCCGGCTTGGGACAGCACTGGTGGCATAAAGGGCTCAGGCCCGTGAGTCTGAAAGCAGCCTTCTCTGGGAGTTGGTGATCTGGAAGACGCATGTTCTCAAGGCCACATGCTGGCGGTCTCTCCTGCGCGCATATGGAAAATGCCAGGGGCAACAGGCCCTGGAGTCTCCTCGGAGGTGATGGGATGTTCGGGAAGCAGCGATGATCGCTGCTGGATCAGGGCTGTATGCAGGCCCTGGAGGTGCATAGACTGGCTTCCTTGGAAGTCAGTCAGCTCCAGGTCTCTTCCCAGGGAGACAGGAGTTGCCTCTTGGCTTGTGGTCAGCACAGGCCACAGACGGGTGTGCTTCGAGGAACGAGGTCTGTGTCTAAAACTGTTCATACACAAAGTGGCTGTACCAGCCCTTCCAGGGACCCACTGTGGTGACAAGAGTACTGGTCAGGGCTGGAGTGTTGTTTGGGTGTTGCCTGCGTGTGCATGTGTGTGAGTGCGCACAGCTGCACCAGGTCACAGGCAGGCCGTGGAGCTGTCTCCTATGAGGACAGAGAATGAATGGGGCTCTCCTGGGAGCCTTTCACTGACTGCCTCCCACCAGTGCTGTAGAGGTGGCTACTCTGGGCTGAAGACAGGAAGGTGTCCTGGAGGGCATGTTGGGGACTGATGTCAGTTTTTTATGAGTTCCTGTGGCTTCTCCCTGCCCATCCCCTTCTTGGTAAAAGTGGGAAGGAGTCACTGAGGGCTGCCTGATGTGGACCTAGAGTGCCCATAGGGCGGGCAGGACTGGCGGAAGGTGATGGGGGGGGGGGGACCCAGCACTACCCTCAGACTCTCCATAGAGGGACCCTGATGCTGGCAGCTGAGCCCTGGATGTACAGAGCCCTCATCCCTAGTGTAGGTTCAACCCCCTGCTTAGTCCCCTGAGTGAAAGTGAAAGTTGGAGCCTGGGGAGGAGGGCTGGAAGAGGGCTGGCCTTGGGCAGCAAAGTTCATGGCCCTGAGTCACCAGCATCATCTGGTCGTCGTAGGGGAAGGGTGGCCAACAGGGGAGCTGGCCAAGTGCTGGGGCAGCCCAGAGGACCTGGGGGCAGTAGGTAGCCCGTTCTCCAGCAGTGGGCTCCCTGAGTGCCCTGAGGAAGGTGATCCCCTCCTTACTGGAGGCCCCAGAGTCCCTTCCTGGCAGAAGGGACAGGACTCTGGGTGTCCCCAGATGACTTGAGGTGTTGGTGAGTGTCCCGGTTCCGGGATCTCCCATGGGGATCATGGGGCTCTGGTGAGAGCTGGGAAGAGGTGTGAGCAGGACTGGAGTGGGGCCAGCTTGGAGGTGGGTGGCCAAGTGACCTGGAGAGGACAGTTGTCAGAGGGGCCGGCTATGTCCCCCTCTCCTCCACCCCATGTGAGCAGAGGGTCCCGCCCGGTGAATGAGGACCCACACTATTGGTCACTTGTCAGGCAGACAGAGCCAACTCTGCTGGACCTCAGGTGCAGGGTCCTAGCCTCTTGCTCCTTCTCCCCCTGAGCCCTACTGTCTGCCAAGCTGGGACACAGGTCCCCAAGAGGTGCAAGGTCAGAACCCAGGCTGGCCCCTTGGGTGCTTTGTGGGGCCACGCAGAGCTGCCCACAGGGAGGCCCAGGGAATCCTGGCTTCACCCCTGCTCAAGGGAAGACATGTCGAGGCCGGAGGGGACCACAAGCTTAGCGTGCCCAGGGTTTTAAAGCCGCAAATAAGCTCAGGGCTGGAGCAAGCACTTCCCAGCAGAGGAAGCTGCCCGGCAGCTGCTTTTCCCGCCTCTGGTTGGGGTCTCTGTCTAGTAGGGATGTGGGCCCTGGCAGGTCCCCACCTTTTCCTGGGCATGGGTGGTGGCATTGGCTGCCTGTGGCTCTGTCCCAGGGCAGTATGTTCCCCACATGCACAGGGTCCCCTGTGACCTCTTTCTCGATGAGGCTCTGGCTTGGTGTACCCAAGGGAGATGTACTGTGGGGGCATTGTTGGGCCCCTAGACTTGGTCTGGACAGTTCTGGATGGCTGCAGCCCCTCTGCCCCTGGCTGCTACTAGATGGACAAGGAGCAGGGACAGGGAGGAGGAGCTCCTGCTATCCTGGGGTATTCTTCTGGGCATCTGACCCCCAGATTCTCACGGAGCCAAGGGCTCATCCCTGTCTCCGACAGCTCAGTGGCAGGGCAGTGCTGCCCTAAGGAGCTGGGATCCAGGACAGAGGGGAGGGGAGCTAGGAGACTGAGACTCCAGGTCCCTGCCAGAACCTGTCCACCACCTCCCAGCCTCCCTATGGGTGCCTGGTCTCTGCTAACTGGGGCGGCTGTCACAGTGACCCTGCCCAGTGTTGGCATGGGAGCTGTGGATTCCAGATGTCCCTGGGGACCCTTTGGAAGTACTAGTCAGAGAGCTTCTGGGCCAGTCCCATCCCTTGGGGTCAGGGGTCTGGGGGAGCTGGGCTGAGGGCCAGGTTGACTCCTGACCAGGTTGCTGTCCTCACCTTGTGAGTGTCCTGGGCCCACTACCCCCAGCACCTACCCTTAGGGGGCCCAGCTCAGCAAGGAGATGTGTATGTGTCTTTTTGAGTGGGCACCTGTGTACCTGTATGTGCTGTGTTTCAGTGCTCTGTGTTTGTTGTGTGGGCATCTGTGTGTGTGTATGTGCATCTGTATAGCTATGTGTTACGTGCATGTGTACTTGTATGTGTTGTTTCTCTGTGAGTGCTTCTGTGTGTGTGCATTTGGGTGAATATTCATCTGTGAGTGCATTTATGTGTGTGTTTGAGTGTACATCTGTGCATGTGTGTGCATGCATGTCTGCGTGAGTGTTCATCCATGTGTGCATCTGAGTGAGTGTGTGTGTCAGCCTGAGTGTGTCTGTGTGCATTTGTGCGTTTATCTAGGAGTGCTCATGTGTCTGTCTGAGTGTCCTGGCCAGAGTGGGGTGGGGAGCTGAGACCAGTAAGCCCTCATTCTCACCCCTTCAGTTCTAGGGGCTCTTCCAGTGAGGGAGTGTGTGCATGCACAAACGCGTGAGCCTTTGTCTGTGTACCTGTGTTAGACTGCTAATCACAGGTGGCAGTTCAAACCCACCAGCCACTTGTCAGGCCTTCAACCGTGAAGGCATGCTCCCTCTCAAACCCTGGGGGGCACTACGTGTCAAGGGAATGGATGTGAGCCCGCCATGGGCTTACTCTCAGCATGGGGGTTTCACCATTTCTGTTTTCTGTGAAAGTACGGGTAGCACTTCTGCCCGTCACTCAGGGGCGCTTGTTTCTCTCAGGCCAGAATCCTCCTGGTTACCCAGTCGGCTCCCAGCCCTCCTTCCATCCCTAGTCCTCACTTTATTAATGGAGTCTTCATCTTGTGATCCTGCCTGTCACCTTGCTAATAAGAGAGGAGAGAGCACCCAGGACGCTGGCCTTGGGGACCAAGCCACTGTGGCGGGTACAGTGAGTCTGGGCTGCCCCTTGCTCCTGTGTTCTCACTCAGTCCAGCTCTTCTGGGAGCTGTGGGCAGCGATGGGAGCCAGCTACCATCTAGCCCCTCTGGTCTCAGCAGGCCTGTGTCTTCTCCGAGCTTGCTCCCGTCGAGGCGAGGCCAGTGGGTGCTGGTGGCCGTGGACCAGGACGCAGCATGCACTTTGGGGGCTGTGTTTCCCCGCTTCACCGAATACTGCTTTCACTTATTCAGTGATCCAAGCACAGAAGGCTCCTTATCAGTAAGCTGCCAGGCCGGTCTCTG
This sequence comes from Tenrec ecaudatus, assembly GCF_050624435.1. Taxonomy (NCBI): domain Eukaryota; kingdom Metazoa; phylum Chordata; class Mammalia; order Afrosoricida; family Tenrecidae; genus Tenrec; species Tenrec ecaudatus. The sequence goes on from NC_134530.1 coordinate 357,589, forward strand.
GTCATGACCACCTGGGCCAGGATGCTAGTGGGGGTGTCACGGGGCTCTCCCCCATGGCTCCCTGCCCAGTGACAAGCCTGCTGTCCAGGACCAGGATAGCCCCTCAGCACATGGAGTCTCTGTGGGGCTGGTGCTAGGCTACTGTAGCATTCTGCTTTTCAGACGGGCCACACGCTCCAACATGATCCCGGTTAGCTGGGCCTCCAGGGTCCTGAGCAAGGGTTCTGTTTTGCTAGGACCAGGCTGGAGACCCTGGTCTGGGTGCCCCTCCCCAGTTGGGGTGGGGACAGGTCTTGTGCTATGAACCAGAGTGCCACCATGTGGCCAGAGTGCAGATCCCAGATATGGCCCTGTGGGTCCTTTGTGCTACTTGGCACTGTGTGCTATCTGCTCTTGACCCTTCACCCCAAACAGCCCATTTCCGATGTAGAAACTGAGGCACCGAAGAATTGCCCTGACCTATGACCCCCAGATCTTTACAGGGGCTTGACCCCAGCACCTCGTCGGGACACATGGGGCACCCACAGGGCCTCCCCTTGTTGCATAGCCATTGGTTTTGCCAGCAAGCAAGAAGCTGCAGGGAGCTGGTAGGGGAGGAGGCACAGCAGGGGTGAATGTGGCTTGGGGGACAGGTGGGAGGACCCAGGGCCCAGCTCTCCCAGGACTTACGAATGTCCTTCCTCGGCCTCTTTCTGGCCAACCTCCCACTAGTGCTTGCAGCTAGGAGATGGGAGCTCTGCGCCACCTCCAGTCCCACCCGCCTATCTGCCCCGGGTTGCACAAGCACCCCGCGATGACTGGAAGTCCCCAGGGTTCCCGCACATCCTCTGCACTGGCCCAAGCACCGCCTGTCTGCCCCAGGGTGTCTGTGCAGCCAAGGGCCCTGTGCCTGTGTCTGCTGACAGTCCAGGGAAGGGACAGGGAGAGGGGCCCTGGACCTCCTGTGCTGACAGGGCAGGATTCTGTGCCCCAGGAAGGGACAGAGCTCGTCTGACTGGTGGGCCACAGTCCAGCCTGGCCTTGTGCCCGAGGGCAGGGCTGGCTGCAGCTCCCTGACCATTGTACAGGGGCATCTCCCAAACCCCAGGCCCTACCCCCAGGAGAACTCACTCTGGGAGTGACCCTTATGAAAGTGGGACCCAGGCTTTCCTGGTATCACTGGATACCTGGATCCCAAGACCCAGTAGGGGTCAGAGCAGGGACCCTTAGCCCTGATGAGATCACCTGCCCTGCTGTCACTGTCACTGCCTTGTCCTGCCCCTCTGTCACTACCCCTGCCTCTGACAAGTCCTCCCACTCCACTGTCACTGTCACTGCCCCTGATAAGTCCTCCTGCCCCTCTATCACTAGTCCTCTCACCCCACTGTCACTGTTCCTGACAAGCTGTCCTATCTGTGCCTAGCCCCTGGCTCTGCTGTCCCAGCGTCCGGTCAGCAAACTGACCTCAGATGCACTCTGTCTCATAGGACATGATGCCACCACCCCCGCCCTCTCCGCCACGGCCACCTACTGAGACACCCAGATAGAGCCTGGGCCCTGTGGTGGCAGCGGCCACCCATGCTCGCGGTGGGCACTGCCATGGATGGGGAGTGTCCCCAGCCGGAGCCCCCGCCTGGGGCCAGCGTCCTGTACGGCAGGCCCTCTCTGCAGGCCCCACTCTGCGGCTCCAGTGTTGAGGTAAGTCCCAGGCCTGAGTAGGGGACGCTGGGCCTGCTGGGAACTGGGCGGCCTTGACATCCGCACAGTGCCTGTGGCTATTGGCGCCCTTTGGCACCCTCTGAGCTCAGGACTGAGCAGGGAGGTTGGAAGGGTTGATGCTCTTTAACAGACTCAGCTTCTGAGAGTAGCTTCAGGGTCCCTGCAGACTCACAGTGCCAGTAGTGCCCCCTGTTCTCCCCACACCCCCACACCCCTCCCTCAGGTTCTTACGTACCCCTCACCTCTCCCGGTGCTGACAGCCCCCAATGTCTGGGTGTTCACCTGGTACTCTCAGTCTCTGGGTGCTACCAGTTCCCCAGTCTCATCTCCTGTGCTGAGCTCCATGTGTGAGAGGTGTCACTGTCACTGTCACGGCCCCCATACTGAAATGGTCTCAGCCTGGGCGTCCTCGAGGTCTGATAGGTGAGGCCCAGTCCGGCCCACACTGAAGGAGCTTCTGAAGAAAGGCGTGCAGTCTGCTCCAGTCCCTCACCCTGGAGCCCACAGTGTCCATCCCCACACGCCTGGGCCATGAGAACGGCCCGACTCTGGCCAGCGCTGTCCCCTGCCCACTGTGTGGTCAGTGTGGACAAGCTCCAGCTCTCACTTGTGCTGCCCTGTGGCAGTGTCTGAGCAGTCGCCCCGCCCCTCCATCCTGCTAGGTGGAGAGCACCACGGCATCTGCAGCATTGTGGGTAGCAGGGAGACAGTGGGGTAGGGGGCCGGACAGAGCCCCAGACTCATGGCAGGACCCCATCTGCCACCTCCCTGGCACCCAGAAGTGTGGCCCTCAGTCTCATCTCCCCACCTGTCCTGGACCCTCCTGCTGCTGTGGGGTGAAGGAGCACCCTATCGGAGGACTGCTTTCCATCTGGTCCTCTCCAGAATGACTCTCCTGTTGGTCCCAGGCTGTGCTGCCGCTGCTGCTCCTCCCCTCAGGGACTGTTCCTGAGGTGTGTGTGTGTGTGTGTGTGTGTGATGTGTGTTTGGCAAGCAACAGTGGCCTCTGGAGCGTCCTCCCAGGACAGAGCTTCCAGGGGTGGGTGGGGCCTATCTGTACCATGTCAGGCCTGGGGGTGTGAGGCACAGCCCTGCTTCAGCACAGAGAGCACAGGAGGATGTTCCGCAGGACAAGACCCTTTGTCTGCTCCACCACCACGCCACTCCCCCAAGCATCCTCTTTTCCCCTCTCATCCTCCTAGATTCTGTCTCCAGAGTCCCCCCGCCCCGTTTCCCTCAGCTCTGCACCCCCTGTTCCCTTCTGATAGCTCTCCCCTGTCCCCTTCTGCTCCAGTCCCCATTCTCCCACCCCTGTCCCTCTATTCCGGTCCCCCCTGCCCCTCTCTGCTCTGTCCCCCTACCCTCCTCTGGTCCATGCCCTTCTGCTCTGCACCCCACCCCCCAATCAGTTCGCTCATCCCCTTCCCTTCTGCTCTGACCCCCTGTCCCTTTTGCCCTGGTTCCTCTGGTCTGCCCTCTGTGCCCGTCTGCAGCAGGATGTCTGTTCATGCAGCCACAGCTGTGACTGTCAGCCTAGAGTCATGGAGCTGACCTGGTCACCCTAAGATCCAATCCTGTATGCAGCTCACCCTAATCTCCTTCCTCCTTGTGACCTCGTGGGCTCTGTGGTTGGGGGGTGTCAGGCCAGGTTGTGACTCAGGTCTGCTGTGGAGGCAGGGTCACCCATCATGTCTTTGTCTCTCCTAAGTTGTTGGCCAAGCCAGCAAGAGGAATCCCTTTCAGAAAGCGCAGGGTTCAACCCACAGCCAGCCCCTGGCTCTGAGCCCCGGGATTCCCTCTGCCCTGCAAGGGACTTTGGTGGATTGGGGGAGCCTTTGACTGTTGGGCTGGCCTGACTCACGCTCATCCCCTCATCTCCTTGAGGAGCTGTACTCAGGGGTCGTCTCCTGGGTGTTTGGAAGGAAGGAGTTCACCAGCCTTTCTTCTGAGGCTTCTCTAGTGAGTGAAGCTGCCTGCCTTCAGGCTGTTGTCTGTGCCACGGGGGGCCCTCCTGTTCTCCCAGTTCCTGCTCAGGCATCAGTTGTTGTAGTGCATGTATGTCCTAACCCAACACGGGTGCCCTTGCTTGGAAACTTTAGCTGATTGAGTGTTCCATCCTCATTGACCTGGTGGCCCCACTTGCCATCCTCGTGTGAGCTTCATCACTGGCGGGTCAGCATCAAGTGCCAGTCTCTGAGCAAGTCGCATCCTAGCCTCTGCCTCCTTGGAGGAGGAGCCATGAAAAGAAGGCTCTGATTTACTGGTTGGGGTCACAAGGCTATTCTTGGGCCAATTGTGTCCCAGGGCCTATAGAAAATCCTTGAGAAGGCTTTGATTGGCTCACGGGGGTCAGGCTATTTGTGTGAGGGGGGACAGGTGTCTCTGATTGGTTGCCTTCACCAGGTCTACATTCCTGGCTGAGGCTTTGGGCCTGTTTGCCAGGATCCCTGATCTGGGAGCACGGGGGATGGCCCCTGTTTGGGCAACACTGGGTCTGTTGTAAACCAGAGCCCCTCAGCACACGCCCCACCCCGCCATCAGGCTATACCTTCTGGGCTCACAGTCTTTTAATTCACCTTTCAGCAGTCCCTCCTCACTGGCCCCCAATTGGGATGCTCAGAGTTTGTTACAGAGGCAGAGTGGGACTGTGGCTGAGTCCTACTCCAGAACGTTGCAGGTTCACTGTGTGGCCCCTGGCGGTTTGTGCCCCTCATTGGAGCCATGGGCTTTGGTGCTAGGGGGGGCCTGGGGCTCTGCCTCCCCAGCTTTTAATTTTGAAAGATTTCATTTAGCTGACACCACCCTCCCCCCCCCCACACACAAGGCTTCCCATGACAGGACACACACACACGCACACACACGGAGTTCCTGGGGACAGGACACGCAGACACAGATACACACAGTTCTGTGACACAGATGTTCACAGCCAACTCGCTGGGTCATTCGGCTCGTCCCTTCTGGGGCCTGGACACTGAACACCCCTGAGTGTCATTGTGCACCAAGCCTGCTCTCTCAGAGAGGTGCCCTCCTCCGGCCTGCCCTGAGCTGCCCTCCTGTCTTCCAGAACACCATGCTGCACTACCCATGGTGGGAGAGCTACTTCCCGTCAGCACCATACCCGGCCTTCCCCAGTGACAGCCAGTAAGTGCAGCAGAGATGGCATGGGGGGAGGCGTGGGCTGAAAACTGACCTTCTGCCATTCCCCTGTGGGGGTTACATGCTGGGCTGCTGACTGCAAGGCCAGCGATTCAGACCCACCAGCCACTCCTCAGGAGAAAAGTGAGGCTGTCTGCCCCCTGGATGCTTCCAGCCTATACAGCGACAGGCCCACCATTCTGGCCTGCAGGGATGCTGTGAGGCAGAATCCATGGGGGTGTCCAGGAACTCTAGGGGGTAAATGGGACACTCCCACCAAGGGCAGCAGCTGAGCAGTCAGACCCTGCTGGGTGGAAGTCCAAGGGCTGGGGTGGGGCACCTCTGGAACTCAGGAGTTAGGAGCTGCCCTCTGGTTAAGGAGCGGTTTGGGGAACCACTGGGATAGAAGCAGGCAGAAAGAGGTGGGTTCCAGGCCCAGGCTCACCCAGTGCTCTCCTGCTAGGTTGAACAGCGCTCTCAGAGTGAGATAGACCCCAGGGTGGGAGACCTGTAAGCAGGGAAGCCTAGGGAAGGGGCTCTTCCCAGCGCACCCAGAGCACTGGCCTAAAGCTGTGGGGCAGGCAGCAAGCTCCACAGCTGAGGACCAGCTGGCTCATTGCTCTGCTCCTGGCTGTGTCCAGCCTCCTGCTTCCTGAGCCAGTTTCTTGGCCTGGGTTGAAGTGGGGGGGGGGGGGCTGTGTCGCAGAGCTGCCATTTCTCTGAGACCCCTCTGTACTCAGACAGAGTTGGTCTCAGAGTATGGGATGTGGGCAGCCATAGGGTCCCAGCAGCCCCTTTCCTGAGAGGGTGTATGACAGTGTGGTCAGACAGGGCAGCCTCAGGGCACGACCTTGACTGGTGTACTTCGACCCCGTGGCCTGGCTGCCTTCTACAGATGGCTGTGGAGTGGGCTCCCCAGGGCCTAGAACGAGGACCCCTCACTTTCTCTACATCTCTTCCTCCAGCCAGTTTGGGACCTCTGTCTCCTACCTGTACCCAGCTGTGGGAGGCCAATCTGGCCCAGATACCAGCTATGTCTCCACCTATGACCGCAGCTACCTACCAAAGAGCAGCCACGTCCCTCAGGTAAGATGGACCTCTGGTGCCAGGCAGACACAGCTGGTCCCTGGGAAGCAGCCCCATGGGCAGGGACCTCCCCAGTTAACTATGGCTCTGTCCATGGCCTCAGGCCCCAGCTTGAACCCACCTCCCCAGGTACCCTCCCCCCCACTCTCCCATGCCACCTTTCCACCCAGCTGCTCATGGTCACAGCCGCCTCTCCCCCGACCATCCCCCTACACTTGTCCCCCTACACCTCTGTCCCCACAGCCCCTGGCACTCTGGTGACACATCAGGCAGCCTTCTGGAGGGACATTCAGGGTCTTTCCAGGGTGCAGCTGTTCCCAGTGCCATGGGGACTTCTTTACACTGTGACTGTCCCCAGGCCACTGCCTGGAGGGTCATTCCCAGTCGGGGAGGCTCTGCTGGGTTTGGTGCGTGGGGCTGCACATGGAGGGAGCTGGTTGTGGCACGTGGTAAGTAGGGCCAGGCTGGGCTGCACGCCAGTCTTTGGGGGGCATGTCCTGGTCTGTCTGGCCCTGTGTTATGCAGCCACTCAGATGTGATGTAGATTGGCAGCACACTCCTGCGCTGACTCTGTCCCTGTGGCTCTGTTGCTACTTGCTGGGTAGTGCCTCCACACCAGACCACTGTCACTGAGTCAGTGTGACCATGGTGGCCAAGTGCAGGGCAGACCACCCTGACCCCGGCCTCCACCCTGCACTCAGACACCCTGACCCTGGGCTGCCTACACAGCTTGGCTATGTGGGAGGGAGCCCTGCTGTGGTGGGCTGGTGTTTTATCCTTAGGGAAAACTGAGGCACAGAGGGCTATCTGAGGGGTAGAAGTGCTCCTGACTTTAAGGTCAGATTCTCTACAGAGGGGGCCCATAGAGACAGTTCACCCCCTACTCATTTCTTCTGCTCTCCCCCCTTTTATTTGTAATGTGCTCTGCCCCACTCTTCTGTCACCTGGTCCCCTGGGCCTGCTGACAGGCCTGCCCTCAGATCCTAGCCAGTGGTTGCATCTCCCGCCACAACATCATGCTGCAGGGGACCAGGGGCCAGCACATGAGCGTAGGGTCTGACAGACTTCCTTCTGAGCCTTGGGCTGCAGACAGACTTACGGCCGATGACTTGGTGTGGCCATGGGTGCTGGCCTCAAATATTCTTGTGCAGACCTGGGAATGTGAACCCGGTGTGGCAGATGGTCCCTGAGCTGGGTGACATGAAGTGTCGGGGGAGATGATCCTGAGTCACCCGAGCCACCTGACCACAGCGTCTTCATAAAACTGGGTAGAGACCTGAAGAAGCAGGAAGGGCTGGGGCCTAGGATGGCAGGACCTCAAGAACCTGGAAGAGGTGGGAGACGCTTCTCCCCGTAGCCTCTGGAGGGAGCCCTTTTGGGTTCTACAGGGTTGACGGGGTGGAGGGGACTGGTGTAATCGGGGAAGTGTTTGGTGCTTGGTAAGCCTGCTGCTGTGGCTTGGGCCCGGAGGACTCCCACCCCCCGCCCCCCGAACGTTGGGGCAGCTGGTCAACAGTGCACACAGCTCAGCTCAAGTCCCAGCTTCGTAGCAGCCCCACCTCCATGTGCGACTGGTGTCGGCTTCCCATGGGGCTAGGCAGCTCATGGGACCCAAACTTGACCATCCTAGGGACCGTGCAGTCAGGCAACCTCTCCTGGGGGGACTGGGAACACTAGGCCACTGTGCCCCTCTGAGCAGCCTGCCAGGCAGCCTCCCAACATCCAGTGGGGGAGCTCAGAGCCTGGATGCAGTTCTGCCGCCGCGCTGCTGGGGGGGTCCCCTTAGGGCCACCCAAAGCTGCCACATCACAGGACTGAGCCATGTCCAAGTGCCCTCCACAAACAGGTGAGGTAGGTCAGGTGGGTAAGGGCATGCTGTCTGCTGCCCCCGACCTTCTGAGAAGGAGGAGGTCATAGCTGGCCAGGGAAAGTGGTAGCTTCCCCTATTTGTGGGCCACAAGCATTGATCGGGCTGAGTGGCTGCTGGGGGGATCAGGGGTCGGCTGGCCCTGCACCCTCTGCTCTGCAGTTCCCGGCAGTCATTCTGCAGAGAGTAAACAGTGGAGAGCTGGCTGGGCTCTTCTTACAGGAAGCTTTGGCACGCCCACTCCTCCTTCGAAGAGCTGAGGGGGAGGGTGGGGCCTGGGGCGGACCCTGCGGATTGCTCTAGAGGGGTGCCTGAAAACAGCCCTGGGGAGCCTGCAGACAGGTGGGGGTGAGGTCTGGGTGGGGCCTGTAGGCGTCTGGGGGCATTCTGCCCAGGCCCCCAGATAGCCTTCTCTCAGCAACTGCCCCCCCCTACCTCCAGCCTCTGCCCCTACTCTGGGGTGCCCATGATCCCTGCTTCATCCTTGCACCCCACCCCACCTCAGTGTCCCCCGCCTACTCAGGGTCACATCTGGCCACCCACCACCACTCTCCTCCAGTGCTCTTTGCAGCAGGAGCTTCTCCTGGAGCAATGCCCTTACCAACCCCTCTCTCGCCCATTGGAGCCACAGCCCATCTTCACCCAGAAGCCCACCCCCTGCAGAATGGTGGGGCATTGCCTGGGGTAGGGGGTAGACACCCCACTTTCATAACCTGTCTCTCCCAGATAGGCTTCTCCCCGAACTCAGCGCCCAACCTGTGCCCCCCAGCCCTGGGTCCTCCTGTGGGGGTGGTTTCTTGAGGGGCCCTTCAGGGCTGCTCATCAGCCAGCCATCTCGTGCTCTGTGGGCAAACTGCTGTGAACCCCCTCCTCATCGTCAGTGGAGCTCCTGCAGTATGGCTGCCATGGACGGGCACCGGACAGTGGACTTGCTGCCTCCTCGGAGCTGAGCTCTGTTCAGACATGCTCAGGAGATGTCAGGAGAGCCAGCCCCTAACAAATCCTCACAGGCCCAGCAGGCACAATTGTACGGCGATAATATGTAAAGGTTTTGGTAGAGACATAGAAACATAGAAGAGAGAAAGTAAAATGAAGGAGTCAGACACATTTCATGGTAGCATGCTCACCTCAGCCCCGCTTAGTGGGCCACTTGGGGATATGGAAGGTGGGAATGGCAGGGGAGAGGGAGCGGGGAAAGAGAACAGGGAGATGGGGACAGGGGAGAGAGCAACAATGGGGGTGGGGATTTATTTCTAACCAAGGCTATATATTTTGGGGGGGCATGGCAAGTCCCCTAATTACAGGTAAAGACATATCACAGGAAGGGATTGCACTATAGATAATACAGTAATAAGAGGGGGAGATCTAAGGGTATTGATTGGGGGTACATAGGTGACAAGTTGGGTTGACCCTAGATTCAGGAAGGCAGCCTAACTTTGGATATCACTGGGCAGGTTTGACCTGTCCTCTGTCTCTCCATGGAAATGATTACTGTCCTTATCAGTAGGGTGTGAGCCCACCTACAGTGGACCAGACATTAGTCTGATGGCAGAATGCCTTCAGGGAGAACATCTCTAAGCAGCTGACCTCCCACCATGTGTCTCTAAGGTTTTGGCATATCTTTGAGGGAAACAAAGCTGGGGAAATGTCTTTTTATGCCCCACCAGGAGACCCCCTGCACAAGCCGCAGGTGGGTGCACTGTGTCTGGAGTCTGCCCCCGGGCGTCCTAACTTTGTCTTCAGTGGTTCCGCAGGTGGGTGCACTGTGTTTGGAGTCTGCCCCCGGGCGTCCTAACTTTGTCTTCAGTGGTTCCTGGCTGAGGACACAGAGCAGACTGCGTTTCCATCCAGCTGTGCATATGCCGAGTGACAACTTGCTTTGAGGAGTGTGAGCTGCCCAGTGTGGCTGCCCACCTACTGCGCCTCGTGTGTGGGGTCAGTTCCTGGTCAGAACCGCGACTATGGGCCAGTCTTGAGGCCCTGAGCCAGGTCTTTTTTATGAGTGTGAATGCTGTCCCACCTTTCTTTCCCCTGCTCCAGGTCCTGCTGTGACCTCTGTCAGGGTGGTCAGCAGTGGTGGCCACACAACATGTAGTTCTTCTGGGCTCAGGGAGGGCAGACTGGTGTGGGGGACATTAGTGCACTGGACCCATTGTGTCCCTGTGTCTTCCCTCCGGTGGAGAGTGGCTGCTAGTTACATGTTAGATGGTTGTCCACAAGCTGCTCATGCCCAGCTGCCACTGTCCACAGTAGCATGTGAAACCTTGTCTTTTTGCATCCTTGTCAGGCCATTTGTGTTGTATCCCTAGAAACTGGTTCTGAGCACCTGATGCCCTCACCATATTGGTTTGTCTGAGCCCTTTCCATGACTTTCGTGGGTCAGCCTGCAGCAGAGGTAGATACATAGTCCTTGTGCCCACGGGCCCTAGCAGACCTCCCAGGCCTTGGCCCAGGCCCATCAGGTGGTGGGTGGTATGGGGACTGCGGTGCCCTTGAGACGGCCTCCAGTGCTGGAGGCGCCCAGGTGCCACAGCGGACTGAGCACTGCGCTTCTAACTGAAAGGTCAGCTCGCATTCAAACCCCCAGCTACTCCAAGGGAGAGTCCAGCTTTGGAGACCCACGGGGCAGTGCTGCTCTGCCTGGGCTCCTTCTGAGGCCATCCCTCTGCTGGGCACTGGGTTCCTGCCACCGCTGCTGTGCACACAGGGCTCGGTGTGGGTGGGGCTGGGTGCCCCACCGCCTGGCTGGTTTCCTGAGACCCCAGCACTAAGAGTGTTCTTTCTTGGAGAGCCTCTCCCTCCCCTGGGGACTCGACGCCATTCTGCATGGGCCTCCCGCCTCCCTTCCGTGGGGGACAGTGAGAAACCTCCCCGGTGCTGCAGAGAGCCAGGTGGGCTGTGTGCAGGTTTCCCTGCTCTCTGTCCAGCCGTGCTGTCCTGTCACTGTGGGCTGCTTTGTACCAAAACAGGACACCCCTCCTCCCGCTTTGCACAGGCACTGTGAAGACACAGTGCTCCCAGGCTTTGCACACACATGGGACACTCCATAGGACTTTGCAGACATGGGGAGCACCCCCATGGAGGTCGAAACAGGAACTCATCTCCCCAGTCCTGTGTTGTCATCCCCGCCCTTCCCTGGCACCATCAGACAGGGCAAGGCTGACCCTGAAGCTGGAGAGGGCAGCGTGTAAGCTTGGTCAGCACAGGTGGGTCCTGTCCACCTAGCTAGGGCCACCCAAGGCTGCAACAGGGCAAGCATCCCCTTTCCTTGCTTTCTACCACTCTGGGACAGGGGGCCACTGGAGGTGGGGCTGTAAGGGCAACTCCTGACAAGCCCCTAGCAGATGGTCTGTTGCAGAGAGTCTCCAAGGGAGGGTGGTTTCAGGGACTCTAGTCAGGGCTTCCTAGCCCGCAGTGGGAGGGGAAACTGAGGCTGAGCAGGGAGGGCTGTGCGGTCGCCCGGAGGCGGGGCTGTGCTGGGGCGGCCACCAGTGCTGGAGCCGCCCCGTCCAGTAAGGCCGGCGCTGCTGCCGGTAAGCGGCGCCCATCATTTCCCGACAGTCAGCGGCTGCGGAGGAAGTCGGCCGGTGACTAACCCGCCGGCGGCCGCGGCGCCCGGCCCGCGAGGTCATGCGGAGCCGCGGCGCCTCCGAGCCAGCCCTGCGCCATGTCCCGGCTGCACCTCTGGCTGCGCTTCGCCGCTCTGGGCGGCCAGGTAACCTGGGAGGGCGGGAGGGGGGAGGCGGGACGGGGCGGGCTCGGTTTCAGGGCGACCCTGCATGGTGACCCCAAGAGTTGTAGGAACTTGGGGTTGGAGCAGTTGCCACAGGCAGGGAGCTGGATTGAGGGGGATGTTCTTCTGGGGGTCTTGGGGTGGTGGTCTCTGCCTCCCATGGTCACGGGGTGGCTTGGGGGGCGGGGTGTCCTTGAAAGGAACTCTTGTTCTGCGAGCTGTTAGGAACCCCCATTGTGTAGGCGTGTCCCTACCCATCCGCCACTGTTCTGTGGCTTTGCGAGCAGGATGAGGGTCCTGTATGATTTGGGGCTTGGCTTTGGCTGGACAGACCCTCTGTCCCCATGACTCAGACCCCCTCTCCCCCAACGCAGTTCCTCAGGGACTCAAGGTGGGGTGAGGAAATGGTGTCCACCCTCCCGGGGGACCCCTGTTGTGGGTGGGTACTGAACAGAGAGTCGGAGGCAGGCTGTCCTAAGGGGGGTGTGGCTGGGGCTGCGCTGTGCGAGCGCCAAGCCCCGCCTCCGGTCCCACCCTCCGGCGCCCAGCCTCAGGTGCGGGCAGCTCAGGGGGAGGGACCAATGCTGCCTTTGGATAGCTCCTGCAGCAGGGGCTCTGAAGGTTTGAGGCTGTGCGCAATTTCTCAGACTTGGCCTGGCATGGAGAGCTTGGTGCTGTTCAGTTTGGCAGGTGGCCCCTTGGGGGTGGGGGTCTCTGATGGTCGAATGGGGGGTGTTTGGGAGCAGGGACATTGTGTGTGAGTCCCCTCCCCACCCATCTTAGCAGTTTGAACTCTCCTCCTGACCCCTCCCTGTGCTGGGGACCTGCTCATCTGGCCAGGTATACTGTCAATCAAGTGTCTCCCCTCTGAGGTCACCATGTTGCTATGGTAGGGGGCTCTTGCCCAGCCCTTTGCCCTACTTCTGTGGTAGGGAGGGGATCACATGAGCCCCCCTCATTTTGTCTGCTGAAGACAGGGTACTTCCATGGGGCCTCTCCCAGGTCTGCAGTGGATACACCCCTCTCAGGTGCTCTCTGGAGATTGGGGACACTGCTATAGGCCCTCTCCCAAGTCTACAATGGGGTCACCTCTCACATGGGAAAGGCAGTCCAAACAGGCAACTGCGACTTCAGTGTTTAGAGGTCCTTGTAGGGCTCCCAGACCCGAGGGCCTGCCTCTGCTGAGCCTGTGTGTGTATCCCCGCCCTGAGACCTTTCACTTCCTTCCCTGCCCACCACTCAGGAAGGGTCTGAGGGGGTTCTCTTCTGCCCCAAACTCAGGCTGGGTCAGTCCACAGCCTGTTTCTCCTGTCCCAGGGTTCAAGGTGGCCCCCACCCTGAAAGGATCCCAACTAGGGGTGGTGTGGGTTGGGGTAAGATTCCCAGAAATCAGGCTGGCTAAGTGCCGGCTCCCACTTCAGTTCCCACAGACTCCCCCCCACCAGGACCCAATCTACCCCACCTCCCCTCCCATGAACTCCTCAGGACCCAGGCCTGTCCTATGATTCCCCCCGAGCAACTGGGACTGTCCCGCCTGCCCCTCAGTTGTTGCTGTTGTCCATCTTAGCTGGTGACCCATGGGCATGCTGTGCAGTGGGCGCCATGCTCAGGCGGTGGTGCTGGGCCTCCACTTTCATGCTGCTTCTCCAGAGCCCCCCGCCCCCCCAGAGCCCTGCCATACACTCCCAGCTGTCAGTGCGAGTCCTGTCGGGGCATGGGGAGGAGTTGAGAGGTGTGGGCACTAGCCACAGGGCACTTTCGTTGTCTGGACACATGAGGTTTAGCGTGTCCACAAGTTTCTGGTGACAGTTTACCCAGGAGGCTCAGCTCTTGTAAGATGATCTCCGTTCAGTCAGGGAGGGTAGTTCAGGGTGTTGGTCCTGTGTGACTGGTCATGCCCTTCATGGGTGTCCACTGGCCACCCCGTCGCCGTGTGTCCACTGGCTGTGCCCCATGCTCGGGGGTTCTCTTTCCAGCGATGTCTTTCCCCGGCCCCCTTAGTTGTTGCAGGCCTTTTGGTCACACTCAGATGCTTTCAGGTCAAGCCCTAGCTTACTGGGGATGACCTTTGTCCTGCGGGCCACACGACCGCTTCACGGGAGGTGCTCTTGGCTCTGGGAGGCTTGCCTCTGCTCGCCATGTCCTCGGCCCCCCTCCTCCACACCTCCAGCTTGCCTGCTTCTCTGTGCCTGTGTGTTGGTTGGTCATGAGAACATTCGTTCTGTACAGCATTGGGCACCCATTTTCTGGGGCTCATCTCTTGGGAGCCTCGTAGAAGGGCCAGTGCTCTGAAGGGAGGCTGTGGCTTCCATGGGCCTGCTCCAGCCTGGGGTTGCCTCAGCCATGTCTGTGCCACTTTTGCCCGGACTTGCCTGTTGCTTCCACCTGTCACCACTTGATGGAGCTTCCAACCTCACATCAACACACAAACCAACACTGTCTGCCCACTAAGGACAGGAGATCAAGACCACACTGAGGTGCTGCATTCCCCCCGCCCCGCCCACCCCCCAGCATGGCAGCCTAGTGCACAACCACAGCGCCATCAGGACCAACCCAGCTGCACCAGCACATTGATGGGAGCTTCCAGAGGTGCTGGCTGGAGTCAGAAGAGCACATGGACCAAGGGATATCATTGCTGATGTCAGGATCTGGCTCAGAGGAGAGACCACCAGAAAGATGTTTACTTCTGTTTTATTCAGTCTGCCAAGGCACGCGGCTGTGTGGGTCTTAACAAACTATGACCGCCTGGGGAAGAGTGGGAATTCGGAACACTTCGCGTGCTCTTGCGGGCCCAGTATATGCAAGAGGCGGTTGTGGGAAGAAACCAGGACATCCTGCATGGTTTCACATCAGAGAAAGTGCGCGTCAGGGTTGTATCCTCTCACCTTACTTACTCAATTTGCTTACTTCGCCAATCATCCGTTGTTGTTAAGTGCCATCTAATCGGCTCTGACCCATAGCGACCCCATGCACAACAGAAGGAAAAACTTCCCCATCCTGCTTCATCCTCACAAGTGTTCGTATGCCTGAGCCCATTGAGGCAGCCACTGTGTCAGTCCTTCTCGTAGTGGGCCTTCCTCTTTTTCACCACCCCTCCACTTTACCGAGCATAATGTCCTTCTCCAGGGACTGGTGTCTCCTGACAACCTGTCCAGCACTCTAGCCTCACTTCTTCCAACACAGATCCGCCTGTTCTTTTGACTGTGTTCTCCTCCAGCCCCACTGTTCAAACGCACCAATTCTTCCACAGTCGTCCTTACACGTGCATACGATACAATGGGGAACGCCACGGCTGGGATCAGGCGCACCTTAGCCCTCAAAGTACATCATTTCTCTTCAACACTCCAAAGAGGTCTGTGCAGCAGACTGACCAATGCAATGTCTTTGATCTCTTGACTGCTGCTTCCATGAGCATTGGCTGTGGATCTGAGCAAGACAAAGTCCTTGACAACTTCTACCCTTTTCTACATGTCATGGTAACAATCATCATCAGCAAGTGCTTCAGTTCCTCCTCCCTGTCAGCGAGCAAGGTCCAGTCACCTGCATTCCTCAGGTTGTTAAAGCCCTTCTCCAATCCTGATGCCACATTCGTCCTGTAACCCAGCTTCTCTGATGATTCGCTCAGCACACAGAGCAAGTGTGGTGAGAGGGTGATACACACGCCTTTCCTGATTTTAAACAATGCAGGATTCCTTTGTTCTTCAGAGAAGCTGGATTATAAGAAGAATGTAGTATCAGGATTGGACAAAGGCTTATCAACAGTCTCTGATATGCAGATGACACAACCTTGCTTGCTAAAAGTAAGCAGGACTTGAGGCACTTTACTGAGGAGGGTCAAGGATTATAGCCTATTCTTTGACTTAACCACTCACTATAAAGAAGACCCCCACTCTCCCAACTGGACCTAGAGTAGCATCACAATAAACAGAGGAAAGCTTAAAGTTGTCCAGGAGTTCATCTTTCCAGAGTCCACAGTCAGTGCTCATGAAAGCAGCAGTCAGGAGATCAAATGACACATTATACCGGGTGAATCTGCTGCATCAGATCTCTCCAGGTGTTGAAAAGCAAGGATGTTACTTTGAAGACTAAGGTATGGCTGATCCAAGCCACGGCATTCTCCGTTGCCTCGTACGCCTGTGAAAGTTGGACGCTGAATAAGGAAGACCGAGGGCAAACGGATGCATTTGAACGACGGTGCTGGCAAAGAACATTGAAAGTCACAGGGACTGCTAACAGAGTCAACCGAACTCTCCTGGAAGAAGTACAGCTAGACTGCTCCTGAGCGGCCGCGATGGCAACACTTGGTCTCATATACTTTGGTCATGTTGTCAGTGGAGACTAGTCCCTAGAGAAGGACATCATGCTTGGTAAAGTAGAAGAGCAGCGAAAACAAGGAAGACCCACTACTACGAGACAGACGGACGGACCCGGTGGCCACACCTTTGGCCTCCAGCATTAGACCAGTTGTGAGGCTGGCACAGGAGCAGGCGCTGTCTCCTTCTCTGGTACGTTGAGCTGCGGCGAGTCGGAACCAACTGGATGGCACCTCCCAACAACAGAAGGTGCAGGGGCCATCAACAGAAGGTGGAAGGAAGGCAGTCATTACACCAGGGAGCAGATGAGCATGATCCAGTGGTGCTAAAGGAAGCCAGTCAAGCTGCACTGAGAGCATCGGCCAGGGCGGACGGATGCCAAGTGGAATGTCTCCGCACGCCGATGAAGCACTGGACGCACTCACTTGCTGATGCCAGGAAGTTTGGAAGACAGTTGCGCAGCCACCTGACTGGAAGAGATCCATTTCAAAGAAAGATAACTCAACAGAAAGCAGACATTCTAGAACCTCATTATTCTCACATGCAAGTGAAGTTTTGCGGAAGGTGATTCAAAATCTTTGCAGAATTATATCGATAGGGAGTTGCCAGCGGGTCAGCTGGATTCAGAAGAGGCTGTGGAACATGGGATGTTGTTGCTGACGGCAGATGGGTCTTGGCTGAAAGATGCTTGCTTGTGCTGTACTGACTGTGGCAAGGCAGTCATGATGGACGGACGCCCTTGAGATGAGCTGGAGCTCCAGGACACTGCATTGTGCTTATGGGGAATCTGTACATGGACCAAGAGGCAGCTGTGCAGACAGAACAAGGGGAGGGACACTGTGTGGTTTAAAATCTGGAAAGGTGTACGTCAGAGTCTTATCCTCTGGCAGTACTTACTCAATCTGTATATTAAAATAAAGAAAATCAAACTCACTGTCATGTCAGCCTTGACTCAGAGTGACCCTACAGGACCAGAGAGAACTGCCCCTGGAGGTTTCTGAGACTATCACTCTCTTACGGGAGAAGGAAGCCTTGGCTTATCTTTTTTTCTCCCAGAGAGACTAGAGGCATCAAACTGCTGTCCTTGTGGTTATCAGCCCAATGCACAACGCACTCCTCCACCGGCGCTACCTTAGAAAGACTCAAACCAAACCCACTGGCATCGAGGAGAGAACTGTCCTTGTGGCTTTCTGCGACGGTAACTTGATGGGACTAGAAAGCCTTGTCTTTCTCCGAAGGCGTAGCTGGTAGTTTTAAACTGCGGACCTTGAAGTTAGCAGCCCAACGTGTAACCACTGAGCAGTTATTCAGAGACACTGGACTAGATGTAGAAGAAGGTGGCATCAGGACTTGGGGGAAGACTTACCATCTGTAGTGCGACAAACCTTGCCTTGCTTCAAGGAAGGCGTGAAGCACTTGCTGATGAAGATCAAGGACTACAGGCTTTGTGATGGACTACAGTGCAAATGTAAAGAAAACAAAAGTCCTCACTACTGGACCACTAGATGACATCATGATGAACAGAGACAAGGATGGCATTTTTCTTCAATCCACTCCACTGTCAGTGTTCCTGGACACAGCAGTCGAGATGGAGGGATTACCTTGGGAAGTCAGTAGTGTCTACAGAGCAAAGCTGTCCCGTCGAGGACTGACATTGCCGACATAATGCATGGGTCTGTAGCCTCCTCCAGGCTCCTGTGCACGTGGCAGGTGGATAAGAAGACTGAAGAGTGGATGCACTTGAAGTGTAGTGCTGGAGAGGAATGTTGAGAGTATCGCAGCCAGCCAGAAGAACAAAGAAGTCTGTCTTGAAATAAGTATGGCCAGATGCTCCTTAGAAAGCCAGGCTGCTCGGTACAGTCGAAGGTCAGTGAAAAAGAGGAAGGCCCAGGAGCTGGACTGGGTCCGTGGCTGGTACAATGTGTTCACACAGAACGAGCTTCCTTCAGCTGCACAAGGAGTCGCGCTGTGTTGGGACTGTCTTGGTGGCATCTGACAACCATGGTGGACTTCCCACAGTCTGCCTGGCTGTCCCAACCTACCAGGCACCCACCCTGCAGGAGAGAGACACACTCTGCCCCATTGGGCTGCCATGAGTGCGATTTGGGTCTGTGAAGGGTTGCGTGGGGTTTGGTCCTGGAAACTGAGAGCCCAAGATGGGCACTTGGCTGAAATCAGGGTGGCAGCGGGTTCCTTCAAGAGCTTCTAGGGAGGACTGGCTCCTGCTTTTCGTGTCTCAGGCCCCCCACCTCACCCCACCCCCTTGACACTCACTAGGCTATCCTGCGTCTTCACAGCCCACAGCAGAGCATCTTCCGGTGTCCCTGCGCCGTCCTCACATCCCCTACCTTACTGTGGACCTCCTCCCATTGGGGCCCGGGTTGCCCAAGTCACCTCCCCTGTTTTCGAGGCGGCATCCCCTGCGGCCGGCCCTTCCCTGTGGGTCACCACAGTCCCCAGCTCTGGGGCTGCAGACTGGCTGTCTGGGGCACTCACCTTTCCTCCGACTCCGGCTGCTGTCCGACAGCTCAAACCACCAGCTGCCTCACAGAGGAAAGAGGAGACTCTAACCCCATAGAGTTAGTCTCAGGAACCCACAGGGTCAGCTGTACCCTGCCCTCCAGGGCTGCAGTGAGTCAGTGCTGATGCGATGGCGGTGAGTTGAATTCCTGGAACCCCATGGGGGACAGGGCCTCTTTCAGGCTAGGCCTTTCTCCCATGGGCCTCTGGGTAGACTCCCACCTCCCACTCTGCCTGGGCAGGTGAATGTGCTCATCACAGGCTCCCCCAGAAACTGCCCCGAAGGGACCAAGGACATTACTGAAGAGACAGCTTTTGTCTGGAGCAGCCAGCATCCCTGTTTGGGCCATCTTGTGTTCCCCCAAGTCCCTGACTTCCTCACCCCTTCACACACACCCTCCCCCTGCCCCCAGGACTCTTCGTGCCTCGATGACCTCTCCAACGCCTCCTTCCTGTCCTCGTCCGTGGACTCCCTCTCGGACATTGTGGACACGGCCGACTTCCTGCCCGCCGACGGCCTCAGCCAGGTGCCCACCATCTGGGATGTGAGCACTGCCTCGCCTGCCCAAGACAAGGTCAGGTTCCTCCCCTGTCCTACCTCCTACCACCGCCACAGGCCTATGGGGGACACTGGCCTCTCACAGACCTGGGGGGGTCTTACCCTCTTAGTCTGGGGGATTATCTGTAGACACCCCCCACCTGCTTACAGACTCGAGGATCATCTGTAAGCCCCTCACCTCTCACAGATGTGAGGTGATCTATTGGTCCCCTCACCTCACAAACCCAGGGGGGTCATTTGTAGGGGCATCCACGGTCAATGGGAGGGGCATCCCTGGACAGAGGTGAGGGGGTGTTTGTGGGCAGTGATGGGGACATCATTGGCAGAGGTGGGGGGTGTTAACTGGCAGAAGTAGGAGCAACTGCACACAGGAATGCAGGTGCTGAGGCCTGAGGGCGGTCCATGGAAGGGGCTGAGAGCAGAGTTTTGGGGCGTGGACCCTGAGCTCCACTGAAAAGCCCCCCTGTGAGCAGGCTAGAGTGGCTCTGAGGATGGGCCAGGCACAGGCTTGCGCTCCATCAGGGCTCACTGGCCACCCACACAGGCTGGCCCAGGTCGGTTGGACTGAGCCCCCAGCCCTACTCCACTGCCCTGGGCCTCCAGGCTGCAGGTCCTGTCCCTACAGTCAGTGATGAGGGCCTGAGGACGCCCCCTCCCCTGGCTGTGGGAACGGTGACTCACCCTTCCCGGAACCCTGTGTACTCCATTCGCGGTTGGTCATGTGAGCAAAAGGGGCAGCTGGGCCCCCTCCCCCACCTTCCCCTCCTGGTTCCAGGCACCCCCACCCAGTCCTGGTCTCACCCCCTTCTCCCAGCTCCCACCCCCCACTAGCTGTACCAGGCTCACCCCCTGACCCGAACCCTGCAGCTCAGCTTCAGGACAATTGACAGCGGGACCAGGGGGCTGGGCAAGACCAGCGGGCCACCCCCACCCCTACTCCCCAGCCTCAACCTCAGGTCTTCTTTATTTTTAGCATGCTCCGGGGTTCTTTTTACTCTTTTTCCAATTGTGGTCAGTCATGACTCAAAACTTGCTTTTGGAGGGTTTTTGAAGTCCGTGTAGGGAGCCCTAGTGGCCTGTTAAGCACTTGGCCCTGGCCAAGAGGTCAGCAGTTCAAGCTGCCAGCCCCTTGCTGAGAGAGAAGGCTGGGCGCCCACCCCACACAAAATCAGAACCCCACTAGGGCACCCTGCAGCCAGGGGCACAATGGCTGCCTCCACTCACCATGCCATCCCCTGAGTGCCCACCACCCACCTGCTCTGGGCTCCACTGGGTGTCTCGGCCACCTGGCCTCAGGGCTGTCAGCCCCGCCCCTGCCATCTCCACCTTTTGGCCCTGGGCCCCTCAGTGGACCCAGCCTAGCCCAGGCACCCTTCTCTCCAGGGACCAAATCAGCTGCTGCACACCATGTCTGTGTGTCCCCCTGGAAGGACCCCACCTTGTACCCCAAATGCCACTGAATTGGGACTCTCAGGCCTCCAGCTCTCTTGGCCACATACGGGCCCCACTGCCTGAACACAGATGCGCTGCTGTCCCCGCAGTGCCCCACAGTGGGTGCCCAGCCAGGGATCAGTGAGTCAACCTCCCAGAAGCTCACAGGGGGTGTCTCTTGGACTGACTGCTTGTCTGGCACTCCCTCCCCATAGCTTTTCCTGCCTAGCGGGCCGTTCCCAGGCCTCCAAGACTCCGTGTCCACCCTCCCTGCCACTCCACTCCTCATCAGCTACCAGGTGAGCCCTAGCCGGCCTGCCCCTCCCCTAGGGGTCTTGGCAGGGCCATGGAGTTTCAGGGGGTGGAGTGGGGTCTCAGGGTCAGGACCCCCTCACACTTCCCCTCAGTCGCAGAGCCAGCCTGAGGATGAGGACGAGGCTGAGGAGGAGGAAACAGAGGAGTTGGGTCACACGGAGACCTATGCTGACTACGTGCCTTCCAAGTGTGAGTGGGTGCAGTGGCTGTCGGGGTGGGGGTAAGCTCGTTTGTGTTCCAGCAGCTGCTGTGTGCTGCTCACACAAGGCTCTTCTGCGCACCTCAGAGGAGCCCTGGGCTCTCTGGCAGCGTGAGCCTGACCCCTAACCGCCTGCCCCTGCAGCCAAAATCGGGAAGCACCACCCAGACCGTGTCGTTGAGACAAGCACCCTGTCGAGCGTGCCCCCACCTGATGTCACCTACGTGCTGGCCCTGCCCGTCTGCACCCTGGACAGTGGGGCGCTGTCTGCCCTACAGCTGGAGGCCATCACCTATGCCTGCCAGGTGCGTGCCCATTGCCCACCCTGGAACCCCGCATGCCAGGCCGGCCAGCCCTCAGGCACTGACTGCCCCTCCCCCTCAGCAACATGAGGTCCTGCTCCCCAATGGACAGCGGGCTGGCTTCCTCATTGGCGATGGAGCTGGTGTGGGCAAGGGCCGTACAGTGGCCGGCATCATCTTTGAGAACTACCTGAAGGGCAGGAAGAAGTCCCTGTGGTGAGTCCTCCCGGAACCAGCTGCCAGTCCTCCCGGGCAGCCTGGTCCCCTCCTGACCCCGGGTCCTCTCCCAGGTTCAGCGTCTCCAATGATCTCAAGTACGACGCGGAGCGCGACCTGCGGGACATTGAGGCCCCCTGCATCCCTGTGCACGCACTCAGCAAGGTGCGGCCAGGACCCCTCCGGCCCCACCCTGCCCTGCCCCCTGCCTGGGGAACTCCTCCTCCGCCTGACCCCTGAGGTCCTGCCTCCCTCTCCTCTTGTCACCCAGGGTCTCCTGGGTTTGAGGAGGCCTTTGGGCTTCCCTGCCTCCCCCACAACAAGGCCCCACTACCCTCTTCTCACTCCGCCTGCCTGGTGGGGTCTGTGCCCCAACACACTGAGCTGAAGCCCACCACCAGTGCAAGCCTCCAGCCTCTGCCTAGTGGGGGCTGCAGCAGCCAAGGGCACTCACAAATGGGAAACAGGCATGGCAGGGCACAGGGCGCCCACACACATGTCCACTCCTGCCCTCCCCAGATCAAATATGGTGACAACACTGCCTCCGAGGGCGTCCTCTTCGCCACCTACTCAGCGCTCATTGGGGAGAGCCAGGCCGGCGGGCAGCACCGCACACGCCTCCGGCAGATTCTTGAGTGGTGTGGGGCCGCCTTCGATGGGGTTGTATCCTGCACTGGGGGCGAGGCACCTTTGACAGGGTCGTGTCCTGCACTGGGGGTGGGGCACCTATGATGGGGTTGTATCCTGTACTGGGGGGACCAGGGCTGCCTTCAATGGGGTTGTATCCTGTACGTGGGATGGTCCTTAACCCACACCCACAGATCGTATTTGACGAGTGCCACAAAGCCAAAAACGCCAGCTCCACCAAGATGGGTAAAGCCGTGCTGGACCTGCAGAGCAAGCTGCCCCTGGCCCGGGTTGTCTACGCCAGCGCCACAGGTGAGGGGCCAGGCAGCAGAGACCCCAGCAGACCTGGCTGTGCTGGACCTGCTGCCGTCAACTAGCAATGCCTGGGCCCCGAGGCTGCTCTGGCAGGCTCTGACATCACCAGGCCCATCTGGGCTCCAGCTGCCACTCACAGCGCCCTAGGCTGTGAGGACAAAGACTTTGCCTAGCCCCTTAGTCCTCCATGGCACTGGCTCCATCTTTGGGGCATGTTGAGGTCCAGCCTGACCTCTGGCTGAAGTGGCCAGGCTGACGACCCCTCCTGTTCCCGCTGCCCAGGGGCCTCGGAGCCAAGGAACATGATCTACATGAGCCGCCTGGGCATCTGGGGTGAGGGCACGCCTTTCCGCACCTTCGAGGAGTTTCTCCATGCCATCGAGAAGAGGTGGGCACCTGCCCTGCGAGGTGGGGTGGGGGGACCTGCCTCAGCTCTGGTACTGGCTCAGCATTCCCATGCTATAGAGAAGAGGTGGGCTGCCAGGTGCTCCTGGCCACAGGGCCTTTGCACAGGCTGCCCTGCCATGACAGAGCCAAAGAACACTGAGGGCTTGGGCTGCATCTGCAGAGGCGTGGGTGCCATGGAGATCGTGGCCATGGACATGAAGGTCAGCGGCATGTACATCGCACGCCAGCTCAGCTTCTCCGGGGTCACCTTCCGCATCGAGGAGATCCCACTGACCCCCGCCTTTGAGCGCATCTATAACCGCGCAGCCCTGTTGGTGAGCGTGGAGGCCCCGGATATATGTGTGCACAGAACGGACCGGGCTGCTCGCTGGGTCGGGGGTGGGGCTGTCCTGACCACTGCAGGTGCTGGAGCAGCAACTCTGGCCCCCACCTTTCTAGGCCTGCGGCACCCCCACAGATGTCTCCAGACTTCACCCAGGGTCTGCTGGGGTTGCATGGCCGGGGTTAGAGCCCCTGGGGTAGGGAGCTCATTGACTCCCAAGATTTCTGTACCCCATAATCATTCAGCCTCCTGATCTGCTCGTATACTGCCCATATGGGAACCCACATGCCCAGTGAGCAGCCATTTGCCACCACCTAACGTCGTGGGGGTTGGGTGTGGGTGACTGCACTGCCCACCAGCCAGCGCTCAGCTCTATTGTCCTTGCAGTGGGCTGAAGCCCTGGGCATGTTCCAGCGGGCAGCCGACTGGATTGGCCTGGAGTCACGCAAGTCCCTGTGGGGCCAGTTCTGGTCAGCTCATCAGCGCTTCTTCAAGTACCTGTGCATCGCAGCCAAGGTGCGCCGCCTGGTAGAGCTGGCGCGCCAGGAGCTGGCCCGGGACAAGGTGAGGGGCGGGGCCCAGGCTAAAAGGCAGAGCTGAACAGGGTGGGCTGAAGGAGGGGCGGAGCAGACCTGCCCTACCTCTGACGGCCAGTGTCCCAATGACAGTGCGTGGTGATCGGGCTGCAGTCTACTGGCGAGGCGCGGACCCGAGAGGTTCTGGACGAGAACGATGGGCACCTGGACTGCTTCGTCTCAGCCGCAGAGTGAGCGACTGGGCCCACAGTACCTCCACCCCACCCAGCCAGCAAACTCTCACTCCCCAAGGGCCCTAATGGGAGCCCCCAGCCGAGCCCCTGGAGGCAGGATTGGCCCTGGGTACCTGCCCTCCACCCAGTACCTTCCCCAGAGAGCCCTGCAGAGCCTCCTGTCCACCCAGGGCGGCCAGCGAGCTGACCCTGCCTCTCCCCCCAGAGGTGTCTTCCTCTCGCTCATCCAGAAGCACTTCCCGTCAGCCAAGAGGAGGCGTGAGCGAGCTGCAGGCGCCAAGCGGAAGCGTGAGTGAGACCCTGCCCCTGACCCCGCTCCCCAGCCCACTGAAGCCCCAGGCATGAGGGCACAGGCCCATGGTATCCTCCCCTGTCCTGTTCCTCCCCTGGAAACCTTGAGTTAGCAAACCGCTGAGTTCAGGCCTCCCTCCACTTGAGTGATGGGTTAGCTGTCCTTGGTGCCACATTGGTTGACTATTTGGAGGAGACCAGGCTGCAGAGGGAAAGGGGCCTGCGGCTGCAGAGAATCAGATGTCACTGAGGGGAGCCCTGTCAGAGCTGGGGAGCCAGGATGGGCACTGCCATCACCTGTGCCACAAGACCTGCTGGAGCAAGATCCCCATCGTCCCCACCCAGGCTCTCTGGCCAGCTCCTCTCCACTGCCCTTCTCTCCACTGCCCTTCTCCCCACCGGGCCCTCTGACTCGGACCCCAGTAAGCACGTCCCTTCCCTCAGGGCGGCCACGGTGTCGCCCCGTCAAGGGGCCCCGGCTGCTGTGCGAAGTGGCTGGCGTGATCCGCATCAGTGATGACAGCAGCACAGAGTCAGACGCCGGCCTGGATAGCGACTTCCACTCCTCACCCGAGTCCCTGGCCGACGACGATGTGGTCATTGTAGAGACGCTAGGCCTCACTGTTGAGGACAGAGGTGAGGCTGGCCTCTTGACGCTCTGTGACCCAGGGCATGACCCAGGTGGAGGGAGGCAGAGCAGCCTCTTGTCCCTCCGTGTCCCAGTGGGTTGCCTGCTCGGGGAGGGGGGGTAGGGCCAGGCTGGGTGGCCTATGGGAGAATGTTCCTGGTCACACCCCTCCCCATGCCCCGCAGGCCCCCTGTGTCCCCCACAGCGGGACATGCAGGGCCTAGGCGTGCTGGAGCGAGTACAGCGCCTGAAGCAGGAGCTGTTGGCCAAGGTGCGAGACCTGGGTCGGGAGTTGCCGGTCAACACCCTGGATGAGCTCATCGACCAGCTCGGGGGCCCCGAAGCCGTGGCCGAGGTGAGGGATCACCCACTGACTGGACAAGTCTCAAAGCGGCATGGTCAGCCAGCCTTCACTGTCCAGGCCAAGCCCAGCCACCTGCCTGCCCTGGGGTCTGGGGAGGGGGGCTGCGGACAACCCTTACTAACCAGTGGGTCCCATTGCAAGATCCCCTCCCATCCTTCCCCAGCTCAGGGCAGTAGCCTCCCAACTTGGGGTCCACAGTACTGACACTCTGTCCCTGCCCCTCCTCCACTCCCCCACGGCCACAGATGACTGGCAGGAAAGGACGGGTGGTGTCCAGACCCAATGGGACAGTAGCCTTCGAGTCCCGGGCAGAGCAGGGCTTGTCCATTGACCACGTCAACCTCAGGGAAAAGGAGCGCTTCATGAGCGGCGAGAAGGTGGGCACACTGGGCAGGGTGTCGGGCTGGTCAAGTTGGGCAGGACACCAAAGGGGAGGAGGTGGGCACAGACTCGGGAAAGATGAGCGTGCTGGGCAGGGCTTGTTGGCTGGGTGGGCGCATCTACAGGAGCCTCAGTAGCACGCTAAGCATCAGCTGCTAATCTTAGCAAAGCCGTTGTCCCCACCAGCCTTTGGCTGCCTCCAGCTGTGGCCTGGAACAGCTGGCTCTGCCCGGTGGGTCGCTGTGCCAGCCTCGCCTCCATGGCCTGGGTTGACTTTGGGTTTGGTATTCCCATTATCACGGGCAACTGTTCACACACCTGTGACCTTGTCCATGCACACGTTTTGCAGGAGCATGCACATGCTGCCCAGTGTACGCTGTTTGCCAGCATTTTGGGAATTGTGTCCCGGGCAAACACAAGTCCCCTTTTTTGATTCTGAACTGGAAAAGTGGGAGGAGAAGGAGAACTGGTTAACTATGTGGGCGACTCTACCCTAGCTGGCTCAGCCCCCCCACCTGCCTTCTTGGTCCCCAGCTCGTGGCCATCATCTCAGAGGCGTCCAGCTCCGGCGTGTCCCTCCAAGCGGACCGCCGGGTGCAGAACCAGAGGCGGCGTGTCCACATGACACTCGAGCTGCCCTGGAGCGCAGACCGCGCCATCCAGCAATTCGGTGAGCCCTGCTGCCCCACTCCAGGAGCCATGCAGCCTCCATTGGGCCTGCCCTCTCTGAGCCCCTTCCCTACCTCTGTGAGACCACCCACTTCATGGGCCGCCTCCTAGGCCTGCCCCTGCCTTTGTGAGCACCCAAGGGCCTCTACAGCCCTTCACTCCCTGCCTTGTCTCAAGTGCCCCCCACGCCCTCTGGGCAGCAACCCTGATTGTGGCCCTCTGCATGCAGGCCGCACTCACCGGTCGAACCAGGTCTCAGCACCCGAGTATGTGTTCCTTATATCGGAGTTGGCAGGCGAGCGGAGGTTCGCCTCCATCGTGGCCAAGCGCCTGGAGAGCCTGGTGAGGGCTGGCTGGGGATGTGCCCCGAGCGGGAGCTGGCTGGGGAGCCAGGGGCACAGGGGTTGTGCCCACCCTATCCTAACCCTCCTTCCCTGGCAGGGGGCATTGACCCATGGAGATCGCCGTGCCACTGAGTCTCGAGACCTGAGCAAGTACAACTTCGAGAACAAGGTCCCTGTGTGGGGCATACCAATGGGAGTGTGGTGGGGAGGGGCAGGTGGGTGGGGACACTGACCTGGGGCACCTTCTCTCTGCACAGTACGGTGCACGGGCCCTGCATTGCGTGCTCACAACCATCCTGAGCCAGACTGAGAACAAGGTCCCTCTGCCCCTGGGCTACCCTGGAGGGGACGCAGCCTTTTTCCGGGGTGAGCCCAGAGCTGAATATGGAAGGGGGGGCAATGGCCAGCCAAGCCTGGGGCAGAGTGTTGTTTAGGGTGCCCTCATTAAAGCAGGGGCTTAATGGTACCAGGGATGGGTCCTGGGGAGCTTGCTTTCTGCTGGGTGGGGGCAGAATACAGCTTAAAAAACCAGAGTCCTGCCCATTCCATCACTGGTGTCAAGCACCCCCAAGCCCAGCTCTGAGAGAAGCTGATGCTGGCAAGGGGGCTGGGCTGCCCACCTGTCTGAGCACACGACTAGGTCCTTCAACTGCTTTCCCAAACTCCTCCAGCGGGGATGGGGGTGTGGAGCGGTTAGGAGGGTCCTGAGGTGGACTGGAGATCTGACAGGTATAGCCCCCACTCTCTCTCCTCCCCTCCCCTCAACCAGACATGAAACAGGGCCTGCAGTCTGTGGGCATCAGTGGCCGAGAATCCAGGTCAGGCTGCCTGGATGTGGAGAAGGGTGAGTGGGAGTGGGTTCCTCTTGTGGGGTTTCCTGGGGAAGTGGTGAGGCTGGGCGAGCCCTGAGTGACATCCCTTTCCTCCTGCGGAGCCCAGACTGCTCCATCCCCAAGTTCCTGAACCGTATCCTGGGCCTGGAGGTGCACAAGCAGAACGCACTCTTCCAGTACTTCTCAGACACCTTCGAGCACCTCATTGCCGCCGACAAGAAAGAGGGCAAATACGACATGGGCATCCTGGGTGCGTGGCCAGCCGGGGTGGGGACGGGGCCTCCGGTGGGAGGATGGCCGCCGCTGGGGGTCCTCAACATGCCCCCCTCCCCGTGTGCCCCTGTAGACCTGGCCCCGGGCGTGGATGAGATCTACGAGGAGAGTCAGCAGGTATTTTTGACTCCTGGCCACCCCCAGGACGGCCAGGTGGTGTTCTACAAGGTAAGCAGGGCCGGCCACCCTGTACCCGACCACATTCCGTGGCCCTGCCCACCCAGCCCTCTAATGACCCTTGTTCGGTGGCAGATCAGTGTGGACCGCGGCCTGCGTTGGGAGGAGGCTTTTGCCAAGTCCCTGGAACTGACCGGCTCCCATGACGGCTTCTACCTCTCTTACAAGGTGGGCCTCCCCTCTGCCTTCGGCTCCCCAGCCCCTCCCAGCGCTTCACCGGCCTCACATGCACCCGCACCCCTCAGGTCCGAGGCAACAAAACCAGCTGCCTGCTGGCTGAGCAGGACCGTGGCAAGCACTTCACCGTGTACAAGCCCAACATCGGCCGGCAGAGCCAACTGGAGACCCTGGACGGCCTGTGCCGCAAGTTCCACCGGGTGAGGCCCGCACCCTGTCCTCGGCCCTGTGCTGTCCCCGCCATCCCGCTCACCTGCCTCTGTCCCCAGGTCACGGCCGAGGAGGCCCAGGAGCACTGGGAGAGCAGCTATGCCTTCTCACTGACCCACTGCAGCCACGCGGCCTGGTGAGGTGGCGGTGGGTGGGGCCTGAGAGGGGCAGGGTCGGGCCTCCAAAGGACTGGGGAAGGGGTCGCTGAGCTCCACCCCTCGGCACAGGAACCGGCCCTGCAGGCTTGTCCAGGATGGCAAGGACTGTGTGCAGGGCCTTCGCCTGCGCCACCACTACATGCTGTGCGGGGCCCTGCTGCACGTGTGGGGCCGCATTGCCGCCGTAATGGCCGAGGTCACCAGCAGCAGCTACTTGCAGATCGTGCGCCTCAAGACCAAGGACCAGAAGAAGCAAGTTGGTGAGGAGCAGTGGGTCCACAGGGGCAGTGCGGTAGGGGTCCTCCAGGGTCCCCGACTGACTGCCCTCATGTTGCCCGCTCACCCGCCCCTCTGCAGGCATCAAGGTCCCTGAGGGCTGCGTGCGTCGTGTGCTGCAGGAGCTGCAGTTGATGGATGCTGACGTCAAGCGCAAACGCCAGCGCCAGCGCAGCCTGGGCCTCCCTGCACCACCTCCACCCACCTTGCCCCGCCCTCTGGCACTGCCCTGCGGGCCCGGTGAGGTGCTGGACCTGACCTATAGCCCACCAGCCGTGCCCTTCCCACCTGCGCCCCGCTTCACCTACCCTCCATTGCCCACTGAAATGCCCCCTGCCCCCGGCCTGCTGCTGGGTGCCCCTGATCACACAGCGCCCCCAGACCCAGTGGACATGCCGCAGCACGGCTGTGACATCAACTTCAAGGAGGTGCTGGAGGACATGCTGCGCTCCCTGCAGACCGTGCCAGCTGCAGCGCCCCCCGGCCCAGCTGCAGCAGGGGTTGGTGGGGGTCCGGAGCGCCAGAGTGTTATCCAATTTGGGCCACCCTTCCCCAACTCCTAGGCGAGCACACAGCCCCAACCTGGGGCACTTTCAGAGGCCTATTTATGTGTCCACACGTCCCTCCCCTCGGCCAGTGTGCAGGGCAGTGGTCCTCTTCGACGAGGCAGGGAGCCTCTGCCCACCCAACCCAGCTCACAGGGCCCCCACTTCAGTGCCTTCCCAGGCTGACCCTCCAAGGGCCAGCTCATGTGGACATGCCCCTTACCCCCATGGGTCTGTCAGGAACTCCCCAGGCCACCCTGCTCAGGATTAGGGGTAGGTGTGCAAGGGGTCAGGCAGGCCCTGGGGGTTGGGACCCAGGACCCCTCTGTGCCTCTTTTCTCCTGACCCCCCCCCTCCAACCCCGAGGGCAGGCACCCTGACCAGGGGGCTCCCTGCTTAACCCACCAATGGCCACACCTACCAAACTGGGTGGTCCAAGAGCTGGAGACTCAGGAAACCCCAGGTGCTCAGGGTCAAGGCTCCGGGGGGGCCCCCCATTAATATATGCAATGCCCCCAGCCTCTCACTCCCTAAGTTATTGCATTGCCCCGCTGCTCTCCAGGCCTGGAAGCCCCCTGGGGCGGGGCCTTTCTATCAGAGTGTATTTATAATGAGTCCCATGTACATATGTAAAGAGAGTTTTAAATATATGTCCTTTTGATTATTTCCTTTGCCCTGTGCCTCTGACCAGGCCCGTGTCTGTCTGCTCGGGGAGGGGAAGCTGGACACAGCACGGCAGTTCCGAAGATTGCCTCCCTCTAGTCTCATGTGGCTATGTGCATGTGTGGGTGTGAGGGTCTGCCCAGGAACACACCGCAGACCTGGGCCAGCAGTACCCCTGGCCCTAGCTATGGGGGACCCCCTCTCAGGAGCATGCCCACCCCACATGAGAGCTCCCAGGCTGTACCTGGGGTGAGGGCAGCTCAGTCAAGGACCCACCTCCAGGCCTTGCGCAGAAGGCCTGAGCCACAGGACACACTCCCTGGCAGCCTCAAACCCATGCTCAGACCCTACAGGGTCTTAAGGCTTGTATATCTTCAAAGCAGTACTGCTGCCTTCCCTCCGTGCCACCCACTCCAAGGAGACAGAGGTGCCAGTAGGCCGATTTGAATGTTTTATTCCCACAAAGCAGAGGGGCTGGCGCGGCCTGGGGACTTCCTCCGGCAGAGGTGCACGCTGGGTTCTCGGGGCTGCCCCACCAGCGGGCTGGTTTGCAGGCAGGCCGTCATGGGTGCCGGGGGGAAGGGTCCAGGTAACGCAGGGCAGTGGGTTGGGGCAGAGCTTGTGGGACTAGAGGTAGCAGGGCAGGTCCTTCTCGATCACCTGTGAGGGAAGGTGAGGGTCAGGGCCTTCCTCTCCCTGGTGCCCATCCTCCCCCCGCCCACTCATAACACCTACCAAGGGCTCCTCCATGGGGCCGTACCGCTTCACCACACAGCCGTTCTTGTCCACGAGGAACTGCCAGGGGAGGAGGGGAGTTCAGCGACACCTGGGAGCTGGCCCGGCCCCCACCCCACAACACACCCCCTTACCTTGGTGAAGTTCCACTTGATGGCGCTACAAAAGATAAGCACTGTCACACGGCTGTGGGCGGGCAGCCCCTCCCCTGACACTGACTGCCCCAGGATGCCCCGCCCCCTCCCAGGCCCCCCTCACTTCCCCAGGATGCCCCGCCCCTGTTCCATGCTACCCTGACCCCAGGCCCCAATCACTCACTTCCCCAGGATGCCCCGCCCCTTAGGTTGGACTTTCATCCACTTCCACAGCGGGTGGGCGTCGTCGCCGTTCACGCAGACCTTGCTGTACATATCGAATTTGACATTATAGCCGGCAGCGAACTCTTTAATCTCGGCATTACTCCCTGGCTCCTGCGGGCGGGAAGCCGGGGCTCAGGGTCAGTGGGGTGGGTAAGGGTGCAGTGTGTCTGACTGACAACCCTCTCTGGCCTTCAGGAACACCACAACCAGGGACCAGCCCCACCCCTGCCCTGGAGCCCCACATTCCACCACCCCTGGCTCCACGCCAGCCACGCACCTGCCTCCCAAACTGGTTGCAGGGGAAAGCGAGGATCCGCAAACCGCACTCAGCATAGCGGGCGTGCAGGTCGACGAGCTGAGTGTAGTTTACGTCCGTTTTGCCTCATTGGGAGGCTACGTTGGTTACGATGCACACAAAACCCCTGCAGGCAAGGTTACACAACCAAGGTCAGGCCACTGTCGCTTGTCCCTCTCTCCATGCTCTCCCGGAGGCGGGCACATACCTGTACTTGTCCAGGTTCACCATGCGCCCATCGATGTCCTTGGCAGAAAACTCGTGCATGGAGCGCGCGCAGCGCCAATCGTCACGGGAAGCGCACTGGCAAGGGAAGGGGCACGCTGAGTCACCAAGCAGGGAGCCCTGCCCAGACTCCAGGGGAGCTGCAGCCTAAAAACCGGGCCCCCGGGCGAGGGAAGGAGACGGGTGGGCTCCCCACCTCCCGGTGCGCGTGCCCCTGCCAGCTGGGCGCGGGAGACACTGGGCACCCTGCCCCCTAGAACTCGAGACCCCCAATAGGGTGCAGCCCGCAACCTTCCGCTGAGGACGTGCCCTTCTACGCTTGCAAGCGCGGGCCTTCTGCCTGCCTGCAGCTGCCCGCCGACGCCCGCCACGGCCGCGTCCCCGTCCCCGACCCCGGCACCGCGAGGAGCCCGCGACTGCGCGGCCCATGTCGGCCGCGGTCGGGCCGCGCCAGTGCCCTGCGAGCCCGACACCGCGGGACAAAGGGCCCATGTAGCCAGGGCGCCGGGACTGTGACGCCACCGCCCGCCCCGAGGCCCAGGGCGGGCGGGCGGGGGAGGGGCGCGCCGGCCACTGCCGCGTGACTGGCGTTCAGCACACCCGCGCTCCGCCCCGGGCCCTGTCGCCTTCCGGCCCCGGGGACCGTGACCCAAGCCCCAACTGCCCACCCGCCGCCATGCCCCCAAACTCAGCCGCCCGCTGAGCTCCCTCCCGACGCTGCTCAGCCCCAGGGCCCGGCCTGAGGACAAGCGCCGAGAAGGATGACCAAAGGGTCTCCGGCTCCGGCCCCGAGGTCACAACCGACGCCCCTCCCCCAGAGGACCAGCGCCCTTCGGCCCCGGCCAGGTCACCGGCTGCCGAATCGCTAGTCTGGGCACACAAACCGACGCTCCGGGCCCCGCGCGCCAGCCCAACGGCCCGGGCCGGACCCAACTCACCATGGTGCTGGCCAAGCCGGACGCAAGCACGGTACCGCACAGAGCCGCCGGCTTGAGCAGGCGGCAAAGACGACTGAAACTCATCCCGACGACGGCGGGGAACTAGGAGCAGCAGCTCCTCCCCACGCCCAGAGGGCCAATGGACGCGCGCCGCCGCGCCGCGCCTCCCCGCCTTGGGCCACGCCTACCAGCGCTCTTATTGGTTGATTGCGTCAGCGCAGCTGGCGTCTGCCTACGCAGGCCAATGGGGCGTCGGGGTAGGGGCGGGCAAGGCGGGCAGGGGCGGGGCCATGCCTGCGGCTTTGTTGTTGTCTGCAAGTGCGCAGGCTCAATGGGAGCCCGCGGCCGCGGCCGCACAGTTGGTGGCTTGTGGACAGTTAGAGGAGGGTTGGTTCGCCCTCCGCCGCCGCTAGAGCGGCCTAGCACTCGAGACAAGTACTGGAAAGTCGGTACGCGGCTATAACTCTCGGAAAGATCGCCACCGCGCTTTCGAAATTCCTATGGTTTTAATCAAATTAACTTAATTGAGTCAAAATCATATCCGAGCTCCCCCAACTAGGGGCCGTGGTGTGGCTTTGATAGACGCCAACTGCAGCTGTAGGAGGCCCAGAGATCCCTAACCTCAACTATGGGGCCCCCTGACCCCAGCTATGGAGACCCAGAGACCCTGGCCCCGTGTCGGGGGTGGGGCGAGGGCACGGCCCTATCCATGGAGGCCCACAGACAGTATTGTGCTGCTTATTTA
The DNA here is from genome assembly GCF_050624435.1 of Tenrec ecaudatus. NCBI lineage: Eukaryota > Metazoa > Chordata > Mammalia > Afrosoricida > Tenrecidae > Tenrec > Tenrec ecaudatus. The sequence continues at coordinate 390,690 of NC_134530.1, forward strand.
AGTTACACAGGGGGCGTGATGATGACAGTTAGGAAACGTTTAACCGGAACGTAGAGACCCCCACTCCCGTGGTGGTTAGCACCGGCCCCTCCCCCTCCCCCTCCCGTCCTCCCCCAGAGAACACGTGATCTAGCTTTGGAATCTCCAGCCCCAGATTACCGCTCTAGTTTAGCTGTGATTCTTTACAAAACTCGGGCTTACTTTCGCAACCCATGGCCTTTATCAACAAAAAAACACACCCACCCACGAGATCGCCTCTCCTGGGATCCCATGGCTTCCTGGGTTTCTGGCTCAGTGTTTCCTAGCAGCTTGGGCCTGAGTCACGACATTCCACCACCCACTGCCCTCTGGACAGAGTGGCCTGTGGGCTGCGGAGCCTCCCCTACAGTCTTTCCCTTCTCCCCACCCCACCCCGGCCTCAAACGCTGCAGGCCAATTTGGAGGGGTGCAAGGTTCCCACCCTCTGAACCCCACCCCTCTCTAGAAGGGCTGTCTGATGGGAAGGGAGCATGGAGCAAGGGATGTTCACCTGGGTGCCCTGAGCCCTGCCACCACCCCACCCCACCCCAGCCAGCACAGGGACTCGCCTCCCGCTTGGGGGCTCCTGGAGTCTGTTCCACTTCTCGGGAACCCCCTTTCCTGTCTGCCCCCCTCTCTGACTCTCTGTAACCCAGCTCAGCCCATCCCAATTTTGCTGAAAATGTTCCCCGAAACTTTGGAGTAAACACTTTGGCCAGAGTGCTTATTTTCAGCGGCCCATAAAGCCAAGACAGGACACCGCCCACCACAAGGTCCAGGTGGGGAGGAAGGTAGTTTTCCCACCCCTGTCCCTGTCTGTGTTGTGATATGAACAGAGTGTAGGCTGGGGTGGGCCTGCGTGGGGACACAGTATAGGCCCCAGGAGGGGTTCTAAGAGGTTTCCCAAGTGGTCCAGTTTTACAGATGGTGAACCGCAGCCTGGGGACACCCCAGGGCCCCAAGGATGCTCCCTTGTCACCCGAGCTCCAGTGAACTCAGCTGGAAGCTGAGCCTCCCCCTGAGCCCTGCAAGGCAGAAGGGGGCCACCCACAGCCATTACATCCTCTGTTTTTGTTCTGAGGTTGTTGCTGTTAGGTGGGAGCTCATAAGACAGAAGGACACCCAGCCGGTCCTGTGCCTGAGCCCATTGTCTTGGCCAGTGTCTGGCCATCTCCTGGAGGGTCTTCCTCTCCGCTGCCCCTCCGCTTCACTAAGCACAATGTCCTTCTCCAGGGACTGGTGTCGCCTGACAACACGTCCAAAGCAGGTGAGATGAAGTCTCACCACCCTCGCCTCTCAGGAGCGTTCTGGCTGTACTTCTTCCAAGACAGATTTATTTGTTCTTTTGACAGGCCCTGGTCCTTTCAATATAGTCCCCAGCACCACGGTTCAAATGTATCGATTTTTCTTTGGTCTTTCCTCACTCCGTGTCCAACTTCCACATGTGTCCGAGGTGACTGACACTGCCATAGCCTGGGTCGGGTGCCCCTTCATCCTAAACCTATGCAACCATCACCCTCGTTCTAGAGCAGACCCAGCCGTGTGACGGTCTTGTCTGTGGGACACGGCATCCATGTCAGCAGCACCCTCCCCCGTGACCCCTTTAACCTGACCTCTCCTTCCTGCCATGCTTCTAAAGCTCAGCTGCATGCAGCCTGCGGCAGGCAGCCGTGTTAGAACACTAAGCAGGGTCACACAGGTGGTCCTGGGTGTGGGAGTCTTCCGTCCTGGGTCAACACCGAGGAGAGGAATGGTGAGGGCTGGTGGGCCGCAGCTCAAGATGACTTTTGTCTTTGTAAACAACGCCCCCCCGCCCCCGGCCACATACACACCCAAGGGTGCAAATGTGAGGGGTCTGAGGTCTTCGAAGCGGATTGGATAAGCACAGACAAGTTCGCTGCCAAGGAGCTGGCGCCACGATGCCGACTCACAGTCACCCTGTGGTTTCCCAGCCTGTCAGTCTGCCCAGGGTCACACAGCCTCATCTTTCTCCCAAGGAGCGGAGGGTGGGTTTCAACAGCTGACTGTGCATTTCGCAGCCCAGAGCACAGCCTGCTATCCACCAGGGCGCCTAAGGAGATTGGGTAAAACTCAGAAACCCATCTCACTGCTGTCGAGTTGATTCCACCTCCTAGTGACCCCACAGGACAGAGTGGAAACTCGGTTGTTTGGTTTCTGAAACCTTAAATCTTGACAGGACCAAGCAGCCTCCTCTTTCTCCCTCCAGGCAGCTGGTGGGTTTGAACCAACCACTGGCCTTGTGGTTGGCAGGACAGGGTGCAGGTGCTCCTAAGCTGTTCGGGCAGCTGGCCCAGAAGGCTAAGACCGCCAGCCCCACCCGGGCAGGGCTCAGCTCTGCCATCCTGGGAGGTTTAAAAGGAGGTGTTTTTGAAGAGAGGGGGCGGGCAGGCACCTCACGGCCACCTACAAGGCTGAACCCAGGTGGCCCTGGGCTGTGCTACCTGTCAGGCCCCTCAGTGGCCTCATGGCCACAGGGCCTACAGGCCGGAAACTTAGAGGCAGGTTGACCTCTGCCCCATAGGAGCGGGCCTGGGGCTACTGTCCTGTTACTGACTCCCCTACCCCCTACCCCCCCCCCCCCCGTCAAGGTCAAAGGACCAGCTGCCACCTCCAGCCACACCTGTCTGTCTGGGTGGGGCATGAAGGGAGTAAGGAGCATGCACTGCGGCCACTGGGGAGGCAGTGGAGAGTCACAGAACTGCCCAAGTTGTCGGTCACCCTCTCTCTGGCATGGACAGCCTCCCTGCACCCCTCACCCCCTCCTCCTCCCCAGGGGCCTTCAAACCAGCACTCATGTCTACCCCTCCCTCCCACCCCCATGCCACCTGTGCCCACATCTGCCACCACACTGACCTTCTGTCCAACAGAGCAGGGTGCTGCCGCCTGGGCACTCAAAGGTGTGTGGTGTCTACCCAGCTGACTGAGGTCCCCCCCTTCTGGGCCCACTACTATCGTCCCTCTCCAGGCCATCAGTCCTTCCTGGGGATGAGTCCAAGCCTCAGGTTCTCAGGGGCTGGTGTGGTCAGTAGGTCTCCGGACCTTTCTTCCTAGTCTCTCTCAGTCTAGAAGCCCCAGGGGGTGACCCTGCTGATGTCGGAGAGTTCAGTGGCCTAGCTTCCAGCCCTATAGAGACACATGGCTTCCCTCCATGTGACAGACAGACGAACAGGCAGGTGGTGGACCTGCCTGTTACCCCAGGTTCTGACTTGTGGTGACCCTATAGGACAGGGCAGCACCGCCCTGGGGTTTCAAGCACCTGGGGGCGCCAACTGGAGGCCTGGTAGCTGGCAGCTCAGTGAAGCCCACTCCGTAGCCGCTGGGCCTGCTCTACCTCAAACGTGGCACACTCCACCACCTGGGCATCACAAGAAGTACAGGCCACACCCCCCAGAGCACCATCCTCACCTGTCCCTGCTCTGGCTTCCACCCTGGCCAGCAGCGCCTGCCCTTGGGGCCTCCCTGTCCCACTGGTCTGGCTGGCTGTGCCCTGCTGTGATGACCTTGTCTTAGCCCATCTCCTCTACAGAGACTTGCTTTCCAAGCAAGGTCCCGTTGGCAGCTCCTGGGATCACATCTTTTGGGGACACAGCTTTGCCCCGACACCATTGGCCCTCACCCAGCTAGGACCACCCCTCACCTGGACTCAAACCCACAGGCAGCACCCACCCCTCAGTCCTCTTGCTCATGCCAGGATGCTGGTGGTGGCAGGTACAGCAGCTGGTGGTGTCGATGGCAGCTGGGAGGAAGGCCAGCCCTGGGGGCCCCCAAACACAGTCCTGCTTTGTCAGGGTCTGCTCCAACAGGGGTTTCTTTAATAGGGCGATCTCCCCACACCTCCAGGCCTGGGTCCCCAGTTAACCCCACCCGCCCCTCCCTCTCAAAGAGTGTTTATGGGGGTTATCAGCCATCTAGAGCAATCAGACTCTATAGTCTGTCCCGCCCTAAGTAGGGCCCCCTCCCTGCTGATCAGGACAATGGATTGAAGGAGAGTCCAGAGACAGAGTCAAGCCAACTCAAGGAGGGGTGAGCAATCCTATGCTTTATCTTGTCTGATGTCCAACCTCCCCTTGGACCATTCAATTGTGGGGGCTGGGTTGTGTGTGTGTGTGTGTGTGTGTCCCTCTCGACCAGCCTCTGAGGCCATACTCCCTTTCCTCCTGGTAGTGCGTGTGCACACACACACAGACATACACATGCACGCACACATACATGCACACACACGCACACATGTGCATGCACGTGTACACATGCACACGTGCATACACCCACACATGTACACATAGATGTGTGTGCGCGTGCTTTTACACACACATATACACATACATTGCGCACATACACGCGCATGCGCACACACGTCAGCTGTCTCCGGAGGGGCCGCTGTGGGTTCCACCCGCTGGCCTCGAGGGGAGTGGCCCCACGCCTTGACCATGCGCCACCGGGCTCCTACTCCTGGGATGTAGAGCCCCCTGCTAACAGACAGGTGTTAGGGTGAATACCCCCATAGGAATATCACAGCAAGTTCAAGTGTTTCCCGGTTTGGAGTGCGCCGGGCTGGAGGAGGGCGAGGGCAGCCAGGGAGCAGAGGGACGATGTGGACTGGACAGGATGGAAGACAGGAGTCACAGAGAGGGTCTGGGATCAGGGAGCCAGCCGGGGGGAGGGTCCACAGCTTGGGGTTGGAGTCGAGCTTTAAACAGCTGAATTCTAAGTTGATGGTGGCAACTGGATACCCTCCCCCCTAATCCACAACTTACAATTATACACCTGTGGGGGAGGAGGGGAGGGAGGGGGAACTGATTCCAATGATGGAACACTTTAACCACACCCCCCTCCAGGGGTGAGAACAACAGGAACGGGGGAGGTCGGGGAGCAGGGGCAGCAGTCGATGTGAGATATGAAAATAATAGTAGTTTATAATTTACCAAGGGGCCACGAGGTGGTGGGGGCGGGGGCAGAAAAGAGGAGCTGATCCCAAGGGCTCAATAAAAAGTAACTGTCTAGAAAAGAGCGATGGCAACAGATGAACAAATGTGCTTGATACAATGGATGTATGGATTGTAACAAGAGTTGTGAGAGCCCCCAATGAAATAATCTTTTAATTAAAAAATTATATAAAATGATCTTTTAATTTAAAAAATTGTAAGCAAAAATAAAAAATTGTAAGCATATATACATATATGTAAGGTTTTGACAAAGTACGCTTCCTGCTCTGGGCGCCCCCTCCGTGTTGGGAGGCCAGCTACACCTTACTGGTTTGTGGCAGGACACCAGGCCCCTCCGCTCAGGCTGCCTCAGCTGGTGCCTCTGCCCTGGGTCAGGTGGGCACCACTGTTCCCAGGATGCAGGACACATCCCAATCTCCCTCCATCGGCCATCTGTCTCCTTGTTCTCACTGGAGCTGGGGTGCTGAATCCCCTGCTGGAGCATTGCCCAGCCACCAGGAGAGGAGCAGGGTAGGACATGGCCAGTAGGCTCAGGAGACCCCCAGCTCCATGAGCAGCTGTCCATCTGCTGCCACCAAGCTCACAGGCAGACAATCACGCGGGGGCAGCTGGCCACCAGGAGCTGGCACGGACACGAGCCTCCCCCTAGAAGTGGGGGCCACTGTGTGGGGTGGAGGCCCGCTGAGCCCATGGAGGTCAAAGGTGTCACACACACACACACCCCACAGCCCTACCCAGCACACTGCCAGGCTGGGGCCTCGGGCGCCTTCCCCTGCTCTTTCTGCTCCATCTTGCCCGGGCCACGGGGTCTCTCCACCCATATCTACCAGGGCACTGCTGACAGGAGACCAGACTCCACCCGCCCTGTATGCACCACCCGTAGCCCCCCATCCCTCTGGTCGGGACAACCACAAGTGTCCCCAACATGGCCAGCATGACTGGGAGCGGACTGGCCCAGGGTGAGGCCATGAGTACCAACCTCTGACCTCCTTCCCAGCACTCTGAGTTGGCCACCCCCGACTCTTGGCAGCCAGGGCACCGCCTAGTGCAGTCCAAGGGCCTGTGCACAGCTGTGCCCTCGGCCCAGCACACCTACTCCTCAGCTGCCTCCCCCAAGACTGCTGCCATCCCACCTCTGCCTCCCCCAATCCGTCCACCCACCACTTCACCCGCCCTCTCCCAGCTGAACTGCCTTTCCCAAAGCAGCTTCATCGTTTATCTATGGCTTGTAGTCTGTCCCCTCCCAGATGGTCATGGGCTCTGTCTGCTTTGTTCCCAGTCCCTGCAGCTGCTGCTCAGGTCCCCAGGTGAGGTCAACCTTCTGTGCTGGCGACTAACTGAGAGGTCTGGGCCCAGGAAGAAAGGCCGGGCTACCTGCTTTATTAAGAACTCTCTCAAGGAGGGCACCGGGGAATGGCCGCGGGAGCCCTGCTCCTTGGTCCAGCACCCTGTGTGCCTCTTCGTGTGTTGGCAGTGGTGCGTGGCGGGCAAGGCCAGTGAACATCGATCGCCAAGCACCAGTGTTTGCGTAAACAGCGCCCAGTCACCGGGCAGTCTATCTGCCCAGGCCAACGATCCGTGCACTCTGGTTCCTCTCCAGCCTATACCTGTCTAAGTTCGCTTTATCGATCGTGTTTTCAATTCCGAGTTTCCGTCTGTCCACGGTGGTTAGGTGCCATTGTGGGGACAGAGAATGGGAAGAGAGTGCATGAGGATGATCCTTTCGTCGCAGAGATTAAGCCTGGCCGGCTGGGTCTCTGGAGTAGAGGGAGGCCTCCGCCCTGGTGAGTCCCAACCACATTCTCATCATTATTGATATTGTTCCCCACTAGATCCTCCCATCACAGTGCTGACGCCCCTTAGCCGCAGCTTCAACTGCAGAGGCCATGTGTATTATGTTCTCGCTCCAGGGCTCTGAAGACAGACACTCCCCCTTACCTGCCCCCCCCCCACCGCACTGGTGTTAGGTTACTCCTCCTAGGTACTCAGGGACCTTTGTTACTATGGGGTTACCTGTAATTAGGGGGCTTGCATGCCCCGGAGTGTATCTAAGCCTTGGTTGGAAATATACTTACTTTCTCTCTCTCTCTCTTTCTCTCTGTGTGTGTGTGTGTGTGTGCAGACCTGGCTCCTGAAGTCATGATGGTCTAGGACCGTGGGTCATGACCTTTCACAGGGGTCGCCTAAGACCATCAGAAAGCACCTATTTTCCGATGGTAGGAACCCAGACACTGCTCCTCTCTCTGTCTCCAAGCGGGTCCGCCCACATGCAGACACGCCCACCTACGAGTACCCGGCAAGAAGACTTACCCATGCTACACCATGCCGCAAGACAAAATTTTGTTGATTTGTCAGCAGAAATAAAATTTCCACAATATATAATTACATACTGTTTTGGGACTAATCACTATGCTTTTGATTTTGTTAGATTCAGGAAAGGAAGGCGAGCTCACCTTGGGCACACGGAATAATCACGACCAGTTGAGATGCAAAAATGGCAAAAGGAGTTTATTCGCTAGCTCGAGCTAGGGCTTCCTCCCTCCGCTGCCTGGCACAGCAGGGACCCAGCGTCCAAAGGGGATTGGCCCAGGTCCTTTGTTGGCTGGGCTTTTATGGGGCAAGGGGCAGGGGACAGTCCAGTGTTGTTGTTCTTCAAATTCATTGGAGAAAACTTCTGGTGCCAGCATTGTCCAGCTGTAGTTGGTGAGCAGTTTCGCGCATGCCTCCTCGACTGGTCCATCGGTGGCAGGTTGTTGCTTGAATTTCACTGGTTAGGTCGTACTCAGGCGCTGCATCCCATTGGTCAGTCTGGAACAGGCGATGTCTCATGGGACAGAGTTGCCTCAGTGACCAGGAACCTGAAACTGAAACTTAGACCTGCCCCAGACTTTGGTTTTATACAGCCTGCCATGGTGCTGGTGTAAACCAGGACCCCACATTCCCCCCTTTTTATGTTGTCACTATTTGGAGTAACCATACTCCAACCTGATCTGGCAATAAGCAGGTGTACAGAAGCAAGAAATCAGCAGGTTACATTAGATTTACCCTAGTCTAGGGTGGTTGGTATAAAGACAGCGTGTTTTCCCCCCAATGCCATGCAGAGCCCCCCCTTTATGTCTTTACAAGCACTCTTGCTCATAAGTGGTGTTCTGTACTTCTTCCGTTACAAGACAGGAGTCAGGATTCAGCCTGTGGTATTGTTGTTGTAGTACCATTAGCTGGGCAGTATTGACGTGTTCTTTCACAAAAACAATTAACTTATTTACAATGCATGGTCCAAAAGTGAGAATGAACAAGGGTGTGATTAGGGGTGCTAACAACGTAGAGCACCTCCTTTTGTTCACATTCTCGTCTCCGTCTGGCCAATCCTTCCCTGACTTTAGCCATGGACTCTCTTACCACTCCAGTGTGGTCGGCATAAAAACAGCATTCTTCCCCCAGGGCTGCACATAGCCCTCCCTGCTGGAGGAACACTAGGTCTAGCCCCCTGCGATTTTGTAACACTGCCTCGGACAGGGAGGTTAGTGACTTTTCTAAATGGGAGACAGATTCTTCTATTCTAGCTATATCTTCATCTATGGCTGCCCTCAAACTATTAAATCCCCGGTGCTGTACTGCCAAGGATGAGATGCCGGTTCCTGCTCCTAAGGCCAAAAAGAGTAGCCGGGGTTACTGCCGTGAAGGGTTCCCGCCTCTCCCTGGTCATCTTGGTATTCTCCACACCCCTTGTCCATGCGTCATACATTACTCTTTCCTGGTGGTAAACAACTTTGGGGAATATTAGCAGCATGATGCAGAACTCTATTGATTCATTAAGACAGGTAGGCTAAAACATGGAGTCAGTCCGGTTTTAGAGCACACCCACCACCCATTGAGCTCCAGAACTATCCACTTTATTCCACCCTTTGTATTCACAGAAGGGAAGAAGATAGCGCAGAACTGAACGTGGCTAGACAGCACCTTGCCTATGCACGTTCCATTTCCAGTGACTGCCTGGAGTGTCAGTCCTGGGCCTTCATGATCCCATCTGAAGGACCCGGGACCTCTGCGTTTAACCAGTAGAAAGGGGCAGCTATTCCTACTGCCTCATAGAACGGGGGTCAGATATCATACCACAGACAACAAGACTCAGTAGCATCGGGGCTGGTGTGATTTAGGGTTTCAAATGCCGCCGTCATCATACTCCATAGGGGGCACTGGTACTTGACTGGTGCGTGTCAGTGGTTTATGGGCGGATCCCCGGGGGGCCGTGGAGGTTGGGGATATAGCTAGCTGGCTGGGTTTTGGTTTGGATACATTTTCCTTTAGCACTGGATTGGGGCCCACAGCTTTTGAAATAGGGAAACCTTAAGTTCACTTTGTATCACCATACCTACGATCGGGCGGCGCAGGTAAAGATACATTCCCCACGAGAGTCCTGAGACCCATCATCTGTCCCTCTTTCCCTCCTCTGTGAATGTTACATGTATCAGGTTACAGCTAGGAGCCTACTTGGTCCGTGAACACGGTCCGACATAAGACGTTTCAATGAAAAGAGATTTTACCTGCCATTTCCATTCCCCATCGTTGGTGGTGACACATTTCCAAGCTGCACAATAAAGAGACTCGATTCCCCCACATTCACGCCTCATTTTCCCGGTCCTAAACCCTGGACATGCATAAAACCCGTTTCGGCTCATGGATATCTGCTTTTCCTCTAGCCAGGTTTGCCCTCCGCCTCCTACCCTCCCGAAACCTCCGCCACCGTAGGCAGTCATTCCGCGTAGGTCTCCGGGGAGTTGTTCTGAGTTGAAATGGAGGTCTGACCACCATGTATTAGGAGGAGCTGTTTTTGAGGTCTAATTATAAACTTCGTGGGTTTCCAAATTGGTGATTTCCCATGTAAGGAAACACGGTGTGTGGGGATTCGAGTCGGCCATCACCTTGTTCATAACGGCCATTACCCATGTCCTTGGGGTTCTCATCCTGGGCCTGGCAATGTTCAGGTGGTCACTCGAGTCGATTTGGTCTTTAGCGGGTTCTCTGGGTGGGATGATGTCTTCCACTGGTTTTGCTGTTGCTTCCGTTCGTGCTCACTGGCGGGTCGTACATGTGAGTGGTGAATCCAAGCTGCCACCCCGTCTGCTTTTAAGGCTGTGGGAGAAGATAAAACAACCTGATAAGGCCCCTTCCATTTGGTTTCCAGATTCTTGCTACAGAACCTTCGAACCCAAACCCAGTCCCCAGGCAAACACTGATGTTGACTTCTAGCTTCATTGGCCTGCTCCATGGCATTTTGGTAAACGGCCTGAACAGTGGGCCAAACATTGGCCTGTACCCTCTGCAAGGCTTGCATAGCCTCCAATATCTCAGCAGGCCCTGCATAGGGTGGGCTGACTGCTCTAGGGATAATGGGGGGTGGTTTACCATACACTATCTCAAAAGGCGTTAATCCAAGCGAGTAGGGGGAATTCCGCACACGGAATATAGCAAACGGCAGGAGAGTCTCCCAGTTTTTGCCAGTCTCGGAGGCTAATTTGGTCAGAGTCTCCTTTAAAGTTCTGTTCATCCTTTCTACTTGCTCAGAGCTTTGTGGATTTTTAAATATCATTTTATTGGGGGCTCATACAATTCCCATCACAATCCACACATACATCCATCATGTCAAGAACATATGTACATTTGTTGCCATCATCATTCTCAAAACATTTGCCTTCTACTTGAGCCGAGCTTTGTGGATTGTATGCACAATGCAGTTTCCAATTTGTCCCCAAGGCTCTGGCCAAATTTTGAACGACCTTGCTTACAAAAGCGGGTCCATTATCAGATCCAATTGTTTGAGGTATTCCATATCTTGGAACTATTTCTTCTAACACCTTCTTTGCTACTATCAGGGCTGTCTCTCTTTTAGTTGGGAAGGCCTCTACCCAACCTGAAAAAGTATCAATGAAGACTAACAAGTACTTGTAACCATATTTGCCTGGCTTGATCTCAGTGAAATCCACCTCCCAGTGTAGCCCAGGTTGCTTACCTCTTTCTCTAACCCCTTGATGCATATTTATAATTTTGCCTCCTTTCATTTCTTGGCAGACACGGCATTGACTCACCAGCTGTTCTGCAGTCAGTCCTTGGCCTTTGAATTGTAGTTTGGCAGTTGGCAACAATTGCAGCATCTTCCTTTTTCCCAAATGAGTGGCACGGTGTAAATTGTACAGCATCTCTCGTCCCACCTCAGCGGGGAGGATACGACTGTCCTGGGCCGTTAGCCACGGTGAGCCCTCTCCAGTGAGGGCGTGCAGCTTTGGTTTGGCCCACAGTTCTTCTTCAGCTTTGTAGCCGGGCACACTTGGAATGGACCCCATTCCTGGAAGAGAGAATTGAACAAGGCATACCTGTCCACCTGGCTCTTCATGTCTATCTCCTTCCTCTTCTTGGACCACAGCCTTTCTCGCCTCCTTGTCCGCGGCATGATTGTCCTCAGCGTCCATGGAGTTGCCCTTCTGATGTCCGGGCGTGTGCACCACTGCCACAGCCGTTGGCAGTGCCACGGCCTCCAGTAGCTGTAACGCTTCACTCATTTTTTATTTCTTTTCCTTCAGCGGTTATGAATCCTCTTTCTTTATACAAAGTTCCTGTAATATACACAGTTCCAAAAGCATACCTACTGTCCGTAACGACCGTCAGCCTTTGACCCTTGGCCAGCTGCAGGGCTTTTGTTAGCGGGATTAGGCCAGCCTTCTGGGCAGAAGTCCCTGTGGGCAGACGGTCGGCCCACACCGCTTGTCCTTCCGCAGTAACAACTGCTGCCCCAGCATACCTTTCACCACTCTGCGTGAAACCGCTGCCATCTGTGAACCACACTAGTTCACCGTTGGGGAGGGGCCGGTCGGTCAGGTCTTTTCTGGGCGGGTGGATTTCTGCCAGAATTTCGGCGCAGTCATGTTCCACCTGCCCCGCCTGGCAACAAAGTGGCAGGATTTAAAACAGTAGGAGAGAAAAGAGTTACTGGAGGTGCATTTAATAACAGTTATTTGAAATCCACTTCCCTGGGGGTTGTTTTAAAACTCCCTCTATAGCATGAGTGGTATAGATAACCAGGTCCTGCCCCAGAGTGAGCTTGTCTGCGTCTCTCACTAGCAATGGAAGCTGCAGCAATAATCCGCAGGCAAGCTGGCCATCTGGCTGAAACGGGGTCTAGTTTCTTTGACAGATAGGCCACCGGCCTTCTCCAGGGCCAAGCAGTTGAGTTAGGACTCCTTTAGCAACTCCTTTTGCTTCATCCACAAACAAAGCAAACAGCTTGGATGGGTCTGGCAACGCGAGGGCAGGTGGCTCCAGCATGGCCCTTTTTAAAGTTTTAAAGGCTCGATCCATGGCTATGCTCCATTCCCATTGTTTGGATTCCTTACTTCCCTTGTAGAGGGGCCGGGTGATTTCTGCAAACCCTGGTGTCCACAACCTGCAATAGCCCACTGAGCCCAGACACTCTCTCACCTGCCGGGGCCCTTTAGGAGGGGTATGCTTAGTGTGGTTTGTTTCACAGCTGCGGCTAGCCACCGCCGTCCATCCTTTAACTTGCATCCCAGGTAGGTGACTTCCCTCTGGCAAATCTGGACCTTTTTAGCCGATGCCCGATACCCCAATGACCCCAAAGTCTGCAATAGAGCTCACGTCCCTGCCAGACACGGAGACTGGGTGGGGACTGCCAGGAGTAGGTCATCCACGTGTTGCAGTAGCGCCAGGGAAGGATGTTGAGCTCAGTACTCACTCAGATCCTCGTTGAACAGAATTGGCACGTTTTTGAAACCCTGAGGGAGCCTTTGCCAGGTTAACTGTCCATGGAACCCCCTGTGTTCATCTGTCCACTCGAAGGCGAAGATTTCTGGCTTTTGGGAGCCACGGCAAGATTAAAGAAAGCATCTTTTAGATCAAGCACTGTGTACCATACATGAGTAGGAGGCAGTGAGCACAACAGCGTGTAGGGATTGGGCACCGTAGGGTGTATATCGACTACACACTTATTGACCTCGCGCAGGTCCTGCACCGGGCGATATCCCTGCCCACCAGGCTTCTTGACAGGGAAGAGCGGTGTATTCCAGGCGGACTTGCATTTGGGCAGGATACCTTTTTCTAGCATTTCCTGTATGGCAGGGGCAATTCCTTCTTTTGCCACCAGAGGCATGGGATATTGTTTGACTCGGACTGGCTCTGCCCCAGTTTTGAGTTCAATAAAAATGGGGGGCCTGTGTCGAGCCCATCCAGGTGTTCCAGTCTCAGCCCATGCTTCTGGAAAGTCCTTTAACCATTGACTGATGTTGGCCCACGAGGGGCCTGGTTTAGGTTGGAATAGTCTGTATTCATCGGCCAGATTTACTGTAAGGACTGATATTTGTCCTGGTCGGTGGTGAGGAGTAGTCAAAATTTGCCCTTTTGAGTCCGTCAAGCGGATCTGTCCATTTTCAAAGTATATTTGAGCATTTAACTTGGTTAAAATGTCTCTTCCCAGCAGGGGTGTCGGGCACTCGGGGATGAGCATGAACGAGTGACTCACCCGACCCACACTGAGGTCCATCGGTAACAGTTGGTCCCCGTGGCACCTTGCACCCAGCTGGTAGGAGACGACAGTTTTCCTTTATTGTGGGTGAGGACCGAGTGTTCTGCCCGTGTCGACTAAGAAATCAACCGGTTTCCCCTCCACCAATAAAGTTACCCTGGGTTCGGGGAGGGGTTCCAAACCCCGTCCTCCTAGTCACTGTCTTCTTTGGTTCCTGCATAAAAGATGGGCCTATTGTTTCTTATCACTTCCTTGTCCCTCTTTCCACTTTCTAACATCGTTTTCTTCTGGGGACTCTGGTCATCCCAGTGCCCCCCTTCATGACAATCCCAGCACCAAACCTCCCCTTTCTGAATCAGCCCTCCTTTTTGATTCGTTTTCTCTGGACAGTCACACGCCCAATGACCTCGATTCTTACAGTAGGCACACTGGTCCTGGTCAAGCTTGACCCTGCACCCACCCCTTCCCTGGGCCCCGGGCGCGCTCTCGGCCTCTTCCCGCTGCCACCCTTACTTTAGCTACTTCCCTGACTACCTTCTGTGTTTCACCTGCTTGAAACCTCCGATCTTCCATTTGCTGCCTTCCCTTCCTCTCTTCTGGGTCTCTCTATTGTTGTCCACCTTTTCTGCCACCTCCAACAGGTCCTTCAAAGTCTTTCCCCCAGTCTCTCTACCCTCTGTACTTTTCCTTTAATCTCTGGTGCGGCTTGATTAATAAAAGCCAGCATCATTGCAGCCCTACTCTCCTCAGACGAGGGGTCCATGGGTGTATATAGTCTGAAAGCTTCCATGATGCATTCTAAAAATGCAGCTGGACTTTCTTGGGGACCTTGCCTCACATCACCTACCTTGGCCAAATTAGTCGGCTTCCTTGCTGCTGCTCAGAGACCAGCCATGAGAGCCTGGCGATAAACTCAGAGCCTCTCCCTACCTTCCGGTTCATTGAAGTCCCATGCGAGTCTTTCCCGGGGAAATGCCCGGGTGATCGCCCTAGGGTTTATTGTGGGCTGCCCATCTTCACCCGGTACCAGCCTCATAGCCTCCTGTTGGATTCGCTCTCTCTCTTCTGTGTTGAAGAGAACACGGAGAAGCTGCTGGCAGTCATCCCAGGTGGGCTGATGCGTGAACAGAACAGAGTCTAAGAGGTTAATAAGATCCTCAGGGTTCTCAGAAAACTTAGCATTCTGAGACTTCCAGTTATATAAGTCACTAGTGGACAAGGGCCAATATTGGAGGGCCTGCTCCCCGTTGTCCCGCATGGGGTCAACTGCCCGCAGCGGCAGAGCCTGGGTAGAGCAAGATGCTGGGTTGGGACTGGGAGGGTTCCAAATCCCTGCCCAACTGGTGTCGGAAAGAGTGGCAGGCCCTGCAGGAGTTTGAATAGGGAGGGGGGGAACTGTGAGGGGGAGAACCAGGGGAAAGGGAACCAGGTGAAGGTGGGAGCGCCAGGGAAGAGTTAGGTGTAGGGGGGGAAATTTCCAGTGGGAGGGGGCTGGGGTTTTAAGGGGGTGGCACTTGCCAGGTCTCTTCTGCATCCTCAGGCGGTGACTCTGCCTCAGCCTGAAAAACTTTTGGGTGAACTTTGTTAGTAACCAAGACCTGGGTCTGAAAATTTTTATCCAATTAGGGGGATTCAGTGCCAAATCTTGCCACACCAGGATATAAGGTATTTGGTCAGGATGGCCTTCTCATCCGGGTCAGAAGACAACATCTTTCACTTTCTGGATGATCAGTAGATTTAAAGGTTCCCTCACTCAGCCATCCAACTCCGAACGTTGGCCACTCTGAACGACAGAAAATAATTAGTTTTCCCTTTTAATTTCCACAGAAAGGTTATTTGCCCTAGTTTTAACTTCCTTAAAATTGTCCACCAATAGGGACCATGGGGTGCTTGAAGAGCCTCCCAAAGCTGTGGAAAAATATATGATTAAAGACAAGACAAGCGACACAAAAAAGTTGCGACACAGACAAAACAGAGGACGGTCACACAGTGTCTGCAGACTCTCCGAGGCGTCTAAGGCCTCTCCATCTGAGCAGACCCAGTCTGTCGGAACCCAGGTCCGGACTCTAACAGGAGGACGTCTCCCACTCTGAACCCGACCAGTGACTGCTCTGGAGTATCCGCCTTGGTCATATTCTGGTCTCAATTAACGACGCCACCCAGAAACCTGTCCGGACAGAATTTTAGAAAACTCCTACCTCAAGGTCAGTCCGTGCGTCCACAGCAGGGCCCGTGCTCTCAATCCTAGATCCAGGACGAGCCCCCAAATGTTAGATTCGGGAAAGGAAGGCGAGCTCACCTTGGACGCACAGAATAATCACGACCAGTTGAGATGCAAAAATGGCAAAAGGAGTTTATTCGCTAGCTCGAGCTAGGGCTTCCTCCCTCCGCTGACCGGCACAGCGGGGACCCAGCGTCCAAAGGGGATCGGCCCGGGTTCTTTGTTGGCTGGGCTTTTATGGGGCAAGGGGCAGGGGACAGTCCAGTGTTGTTGTTCTTCAAATTCATTGGAGAAAACTTCTGGTGCCAGCATTGTCCAGCTGTAGTTGGTGAGCAGTTTCGCGCATGCCTCCTCGACTGGTCCATCGGTGGCAGGTTGTTGCTTGAATTTCACTGGTTAGGTTGTACTCAGGCGCTGCATCCCATTGGTCAGTCTGGAACAGGCGATGTCTCATGGGACAGAGTTGTCTCAGTGACCAGGAACCTGAAACTGAAACTTAGGCCTGCCCCAGACTTTGGTTTTATACAGCCTGCCATGGTGCTGGTGCCGGCAGTCGTAAACCAGGACCCCACACTTTAATGATGTTCAATTTGCAACAATGAAAATACGGCCTGCATATCAGATATTTACATGATGATTCATAACAGTAGCAAAATGACAGTTATGAAGTAGCAAGGAAAATGATGTTATAGGTGGGGGTCACCGCCACATGAGGAACTGCTAGGTGGTAGCATTAGGAAGGTTGAGAATCACTGGTCTAGGAGGTGGGCACTTGCATGTTTTAATTTTACCCCTCAATTATACAACCACCCCTTGGACCCATTTGATTGTGGGGCTGGTACCCCACATGCCATCAGGTTGGCCCCAATCATAGTGACTCTGCACATGGCAACGAAACACTGCCTGGCCCTGAGCCACCCTCACAACTGTTCCCAGGCTCGAGCCCAATGTTGCAGCCACTGTGTCCATCCTTGTCCTCGAGGGCCTCCTCTGTCTCACTGCCCCTCCCCTTTCCGAAGCATGACGTCCTTCTCCAGGGACTGGCTGAATGAATGGCGCTTTCAATCGAATGGTCGTATGCCCAGGATTGGTAATGTTCTCTATCATAAAATGACGCTGATGTCTCTAAGCTAAGGTGACCTGGAGACACCTATAAACCATCTAGAGATGTGAACAATTACTTCTCATGAGACGGCTCTGCTTGATGCTCACCCTCAGGAAGCGACCACTGAAGACATGGTGCTACAGCAAAGGGTGCTGCAGAAGCTAGATGGGACCTGGCTATCAGAAAGAACTTCTGAACGTGTCTGTGGTTAAAGGCTTGTCTTCAAACACGCTGCCATCTTGAGAGGCGTCAACTGAGTCCACATGGAAGAAGCACACCAGCCCCTGTGACCCAAGGATTGTAAATATTATCCTCCAAACCCAAAGGAGGAAATAGCATCAAAGCTCAAATTGTGAACACCTGCTTCACAGAAGGCTACAGACACAGAGGAAGCCAAAGCCTGTTTGCAGCGCCCACATATGCACTAAGCCCCAGTCAAGCTCCTCTGCCTCAGTGAAAGACTGGAATAGCCTTGTTTTTTGTTTAAATCATTTTATTGGGGCTCTTACAACATTCCATATATCAGTTGTATCAAGCATACCTGTACATATGTTCCTATCATCATTTCCAAAACATTTTCTACTTGAGCCCTTGCTATAAGCTCCTTTCCCCCTTCCTCCCTCATGTATCCTTGATCAATGATGCATTGTTATTGTTATTTCATATCTTACACTATCCATTGTCTCCCTCCACCCACATTTCTGTTATTCATCCCTTTGGGGGGCTATATATCCCATCTTGTGCTGGTTTCCCCCTTTCTCACCCTTCCCCCTCCCTGAGCACCCCCTTCCCTCAGGGTATGGATACTCCCATTACTCTTCCTGAGGGGTTTGTCTGTCCTGAGTTCCTTGTGTCCAGAGCTCTTATCTGTGCCAATGTGTGTTCTCTGGAAGCTGATAAAAGCTAGAGGGCATGCACAAATTCAGGCCTTTGAGACAGGAAGCCAGTACATTTGGGAGGGCCCCAATCTAGGCCAGAGGGGCTTCATTCATCCCATGGGGTCAACCAGTACCACTGATCACCAAAGAAGCTGGAATCAGGAGTGTACCTCCCTCTTTCCCAGCTGCTCCGACTGTTTCTCCAGCCTCCGGTTTCCACATGTGGGTGTGAAGTGCCCTGAGCGTGCCCCATGTCTTCTTTTTTTTTTTTATATCATTTTATTGGGGGCTCTTAAAATTGTTACAATCCATACATCAATTGTATCAGACATATTAGCACATATATTGCCATCATTCATTTCTAGACATTTACTCTCTATTGAGCCCTTGGGATCAGCTTTTCTTTTCCCTCCCTTCTCCCCCCGACCCTTGTGACCCCTTGATAGATTGTAGACTGTTATTATTTTCATAAATCTCACACCAACTCCTTGTGTCCCTTCCCCTTTGGTTTCCATTGTTCTTCCCCCTGGATGGGGTGTGTGGCTATATGCAAATCATTGTGATCGGTACCCCCTTCCTCCCCACTTAGGCTCCCCACGAAGATAAACTGAGGCCAGAGAAGAAGAAGTTTATTCTGTGCTCCAGGGTGAGATTCACAGATTCCAGCGAGGAGCTGGTGAAGTGGCTGCCCGCTGCCTAGGAGGGAGGGAAGAGGAGAGAGAGAGATGGAGCCCTGAGCTCCTGGGCCTCAAGCTGGGGGCGTGAGAAGTTGAGTCTATCTGTGATGGAGAGGCAGTTTTTAAGCGGTAATCAGGAAGGGATGGAGCAGTAGCTGCCGCTGTAGCTTCGGGGCTTGTTTGCCTGAGACCCAGGGAGCCCTTTTGAAGCTAGCTGTCTGGGTCCAATAATGGCAGGTCAGGGTCTTCCTAATGCCCCCAACTGGTGCCTGACCTCTCCCCCTGCTTCCCCCTACCCTTTTGGTATCGCTATTCCCATTCCTGTTCCTGGGTTCCATGTGTCCTGAGTTTTATCTCTTGCCTCTACCTATGTACATGTTCCCGTCTAGTCCAGAGTGGGAAGCAGCACTGGGGTTTAGTGGGGGTGAGGAGGCCTCAAGGGGTCAGTGGTATATTATGTGATCCATAGGGGCTCTACTGCCCCAATTAACTCATCACCTCCCTGTGACCCCTCTGTGGGAAGGTGTTTCATTGTCCACAGATGAGCTTTGGGTCTCCACTCCAACCCCCTCATTCTCACCAACTAGTTTTTGTTATGAAACTTCTGATGCCTGTTGCCTGGTCCCGATGACACCTCATGATCACATCGGCTGGTGTGCTTCTTCCACATGGGCTTGTTGCTTCACTGTTGGATGACTGAAAGACTTTAAGACCACAGAGGCTATATCTTTTAATAGCCATGCACCATCCTCAGTCTTTACCACATCTGCTTATGCACTTATTTTTTCTTCAGCAATCGTGGTGGGGAGAGCAGGAGTGGGGCACGTGTGAGTATCACAAAATGCCATTTTGTTAGAACAAAGTGTTCTTGTATTGAGGGGTAGTATGAGCTGAGGCCCAAGGCCCATCTGCAGCCTCAGTGTGTTGCCTTATAAATATACATACGTAGGCCAATGCCTCTATTTTTATGGATTAATGTATTTACATAATTATACACCTGTTAATACCTTTATCTATAGCTTTGGTCCCTAGAGCTTAGCTGTGTTTCCTTTTGCCTCCTCCTGCCTCACCGTCACGTTCCCCCTTCTTCCACCACTTCATACTTCCCTGTTCTAAACTGTAAAACATGAAACTACTTCTATCCTTTATAAAAACTCACTTGGATCACAAACAAACTTTGGCGTGAATTCTTTCTCCTGGGAAGCCAAGGACCTAGGTTTTTCCCACCTGAGGAATCTAACAGAAGTATTCAGAAACTAGAGGAATGGTGTATGATTCGTAGGTGCTATGCTGCGTCTTGGTTGAATTATCCCTTCCTTACACCTTGGGAATAGCCTTAGCTAAGCTCCATTATGGCCACTGATGTAGTTCGGATGAAAGGTACTGTTTTATCACTTGATCTCCTCTTGACCAGGGTGGGGTTGCAGTGATCTTTTGGTCTTCGGCCAGATGCTTGACCCATGTGCCACCAGTGGACTCCGGTGCGGGGAGCCTCCTTTCTGAGCTGGATCTGGGGGTCAATGGCAGTGGGCAGGCGGTGGCAACCTCTCCTGAGCAGACCTCCCGCAGAGCCTCTACTTCGCCTCCAAGGCGGGGCCGCTCATCGTTCCCATTACACAGGCCGTGAAACCGAGTCCACCCCACTCGTTGTTCCCATTATGCAGCCCCGGCGCCGCGCGCTGGGAGGGCCCTGTGTGCTTTGGGGCGCACCTTCAAGGGGCCCTTACTAGCTGCGTGACCGGCTCTGGGCGTCGCCCGATCCCGGATCCCGCCGCGGGATTGGTGTCGCCGCCCGCACCCGACCTCCGCCGCCTGAGATTCTGAGCTCGCGGCACCCCGGCAGGGCGTTAGCGGAAACTCCCGGGCGCACTCGCGAGACCGGCCGAGATTGCGCGGGGCGGTGACGTCACACGCTTCCGAGCACCGCCCACCGCACGTCTGGGGCTGCCCTCGGCGCTGCCGGCCCCAAGGTCGCTGCCTTCAGGCGTTCGCCGAGGACAGCCCAGTCCAGGGGAGGAGCCCGGCGCAGGCGCCTTCCGCCTGGGTCCTGACTGACGCAGGCGCAGTGCATCGGTCGCGAGGCAACACACCGCCATGGACGACGAGGAGGAGACTTACCGGCTGTGGAAGATCCGCAAGACCATCATGCAGGTGGGGGACGCGGGGCGCCCTGCGTAGAGGGGGCGGTCGGCGACAGCGGCAGGCGTGGCGTCTTCCCCTCCCTCCGTGCCGGCGGCGGCAGCGGGACGCGGGGCGGAGATGGTGGAGGGGGGCAGGAAGCCCCGAGCCCCCAGTTCTCCGCGGCGCCTACTCCGAGAGCGCGCCGAAGCGGGGGGCTCCAAGGGGCCGGGCGGGCGGAGGCCTAGCTGTAGCCCCGTCTTCCCGCGGAGAGCCGGGCTCGTGGACGGCTCGAGAAAAGGCCCCGTATGAGAACCGGAGGCCAGGCTCGGGAGCTCTCCCCACACCACCACCCGGTTCTCTGCTCCCAGTTGCACCTCGCGCCCACACCGGGGTCTACAACCGACGTCACTCCTGCCTCCCACCCCCCGTGGCGGCTGGGGTCCTCAGCTGTGGTGTAGAGCCCGCGGACGCGCTGGGGGGTGTCCTGGTACCGGTTAGCTGCCGACCCAACAGGAAGTCTTCACATAAGGGGGAAAGGGGGTCAGCTTCGGCCCTGGTCACCGGGTTCCCATGGCCAGTGAGGGGCTGCTCAGAGCAGATGACCTCCACTCACTCCTGTGCTGCCAGGCCATCCTGTACCCACTGAGATTACACAGGGACTAACTGCAGAGCCAGTGCCCGCACCCCAAAGGAACCCTGGTCACTGGATGGCAGAGAAAACCTGCCCAGGCCTGGGGGTGAGACTCCCTGGTGGAGGAGAGAGGGGTCCAGCTCCAGCCTCCTGTGAGAGCTCTCTGGGGACAGGGAGAGACCCCAGTGTGGTCTTGGAGGGAGGGGGGAAGCATGAAGCTATAGGGGAGTTCATGGAGTTCTGGGCTAGCTCAGAGTGGAGGCAGGAAGATAGCTTGTTCTCAGTAGGGAGGGGCTCACACTGGCCCTGCCCAGTGGTAGCAGTGGGATTAGAGGGAGGGGCTTGGACATTTCACCTTGTCATCCTGCGTCACTGGCCTCCCTGGACCCTCCTGGTCAGTCTCATTGTGTCCCTGGTCTGTGCTCGGGCCCTTCTCCCTGCAGCTGTGTCATGACCGGGGCTACCTGGTCACGCAGGACGAGCTAGACCAGACGCTGGAGGAGTTCAAAGCCCAGTTTGGGGATAAGCCGAGTGAAGGGCGACCTCGCCGCACGGATCTCACAGTATTGGTGGCCCACAATGACGACCCCACCGACCAGATGTTCGTCTTCTTCCCTGGTGAGGTTTGCCCCAGGGCTCCCAGCTCCATGGCCCTGGGATGAGGGTGGGGTGTCAGGAGTGAGGCCTGGCCTACGATCCAGTGGTGTCACTCAACAGAGCCAAGTGGTGGCCCATGTTAGTCCTCGTTGCTTCCCAGTCAGGGGTTCCTTCCCTGCCTTCCTGCCCTTGCTCGGCCTCAGTAGGACTCTGCTCTTTCTTGCTTTGTCTAGAGTAGGGGTCCTCAAACTTTTTAAACAGGGGGACAGTTCACTGTCCCTCAGACCTGTTGAAGGGCCGGACTATAGTTTTTTTTAAAAAAAAAACAAACTATGGAATTCCTGTGCATACATCTTATTTTGAAGTAAAAATCAAAATGGGGCAAAAACACCTGGTGGGCCGGATAAATATCCTTAATGGGTGACATGTGGCCCGCGGGCCATAGTTTCAGGACCCCTGGTCTAGAGAGTGGTCATTTTATCTCTGCGTTCCCCCTCCCCACCCGTTTTCATTGCATACAGAGCTGGGGAGTCAGGTAGATGTGAACAGGGCCAGGAGGGACCCTATAAATTCCTCTTGCCACTGTCAGGTGTCGCTCAGCCCAATGGTTCCCACCCTTGCCCCCTGTGTCAAGCGACAGGCCTGCTTTTCTCTGTGTGGCCATGGGCTATAGCTTCTGTTTGTGCAGCCCTTGGTGGCCCTTAGGCAACTTCCGTCCTCTGGCTGCAGAGACTGACGCTGCCCTGAGTGCCGGTGACCCATTTCAAGCCCCCTGGGCTGTGTCACAGGGACCTAGTGGTTATGCATCGGGCTGCTAACTGCAAGACCACTAGTGGCTCTGTCAGAGAAGGATGGGCCTGTGTTCCCATAAACAGTTCCAGTCTGGGAAATGCACAGGGGGAGTTCCACCCTGTCCTTCAGTACGTCAGCATCAAGTCGATGGGTTGGACTTGGGCCAGGCCTGGCATTGCTGGCTCACGTACCACTGTCATGTTTCTGCTGCGAGTGACGCGCCCTGCTTGCTCTCTGGCATGGCGCTGTTGGCGTTTCTGGTCGTCCTAGGCTGTGGAGGACTGGAGTGCGCTGGGAGACCCTGGCTGTCCAGCTGCCTGTCCCAGTGTCTTGCTTGCTTAGGTGGTCTTGGGTTCCCAAGGTCTGACCTACACTCGTCCTAGTGACCCCAAATCCACTCACTGAGTGCTCTCATCATGGGTCAGCAAGGAGTTCTTTTGTGTGCATGGAAAGGAGCTGCTCACACTAGGTTGAGCCTTAGACAAACAAAGAGCCGTCCCCGCTTGTCAGTGACCCGGGCTGCCTGGTGGATCTCTCTGTCGTGCTGCGGGGCCATGTGCCAGACCCGGGGCACTGCTGTCCGGGGCCTCAGCCCCTCCTGTCTCCCCCAGAGGAGCCCAAGGTGGGCATCAAGACCATCAAAGTGTACTGCCAGCGCATGCAGGAGGAGAACATCACGCGCGCCCTCATTGTCGTGCAGCAGGGCATGACGCCCTCCGCCAAGCAGGTGGGTGCACCAGGCCCTTGGGAGTCTCCAGGGCACCCCACCCTGTTGGTTATGGGGGCCTTGGGCAGGGGTGTGCCCCTGGGGCCACAGAACAGTCCCACTGCCTCGCAGCCCCTTTTTCTAGGGCAAGGCCTACCTGTTGCCTCTTTCCGGGAGTCCTGGATCATGGGGATATCTGTTTACGGGGTGTCAGGGGCTGGGATGTGCTCCCTGAGCCAGTGCTGCGCCCCCCTCCCCCAGTCCCTGGTTGGATGAGATACCCCAGAGTGAGCACTCTGTCCCCCCACAGTCGCTGGTGGACATGGCCCCCAAGTACATCCTGGAGCAGTTCCTACAGCAGGAGCTGCTCATCAACATCACGGAGCATGAGGTGAGGGGCGGGTGGGGGCTGGGACCTGTGTGAAGAGTCCCACTCAGGTTCTCGGCATGCGGCCCTGGGCCGGCTGCCTGAGTGTGACTCATGGTGACATCCTGCTCTGTGCAGCTGGTGCCGGAGCATGTGGTCATGACCAAGGAGGAGGTGACAGAGTTGCTGGCCCGATAGTATCCTTTCTGTGACCCTAGCACTGCCTCTCCCCTCCCTGTCCTGCCCTCTCTCCTTGCCTGTCTGACTGCCGACCACTGCCCACCCTCATCCCAAGTGACTTTTCCCTGACACCCATCCCAGTAAGCTCCGTGAGAACCAGCTGCCCCGGATCCAGGCTGGAGACCCTGTGGCGCGCTACTTTGGGATAAAGCGGGGCCAGGTGAGGACCTTCTCTTGGGGGCTGGAGCCTGGTCATAGGGCTGCTGCCCGTTGTGCTCTGAAGCCCCCCCCGCACTGACTGTGCCTCGCCTCCGCAGGTGGTGAAGATCATTCGGCCCAGTGAGACAGCAGGCAGGTACATCACCTACCGGCTGGTGCAGTAGTCAAACCCGCGCATGAGGCCTTGCTTGTGTGGCAGAAATTGCTCCCTGGATGCTGCCCCCTGCCGGGACCCTGCTCAGTGGTACCAGTCCCCACGTGCTCTGCTCTGTACCCAGGCCACTGCTTGCCATTGTGGGCGTTCTGCCTAGGGTGTCAGCTCCCTGCCATCCCTGGAGACATGGACTATGGGACTAGCGCCCTCGGACATCACCCAGGACAATGACTGTAGCTCTGGCCACCGGGGGCAGGTGGGTTCTTGGAGCCTCACTGGTTGCTGACCGGGAAGAGCAGGCCGGGCCCAGCTTTGGGTGTCAGGAGAGACCAAGTGGAGCAGCGTGTGGCTGATCGAGGCAGAACATGGCTAGTGATAATAAACGTTTAATTAGACAGCTGTGTCTGTGGGGGTGGGGTGTCAGGGCCCAGCGCCTACTGCTCATCCTGACCCTTGCAGATGTGCCAGGCCTTCCCACAGGGACCTTCCAGCATGGCAGCCACCCTGTGTGTACAGCCTGCAGTGGGTGGGGCAGGGCTGCTTGTCCCACTCTGTGAGGGGTCCTGAGCACCGGCTGCAGATGCGTTTCACTGCAGTTTGGTTTTCCAGTCCTGTTAGATCTCACCGGAGGGGCCCCCAGAGGTAGCCACGGTCAGTCCTGTGCACTTGGTCTCACACAGGGCCCCAGCAGCCCTGCCCTGCGTTTGCCTGGCTGGACGTTTGAGCTGGGTCTGTGAGGGTGCTGTCCTGCCCACCTGGCCCCGCGGAGGGCTGGGTGCTCTTTGTGATGTGGTTATTGACTGAGCTGTGCTGGACTTGTCCCCGGGGCCTGTCTCAATGGGGAGCCCAAGACTTCACTCACATAACCACCAGCACCCTGGGTTGCCCGTCCCTTCTGGTAACTGCTCTCAGAGAGAGCCCCAGAAGAGCCACTGACTGGCTACCCTGACCCTCGGGCTTTCACCCGTGTGCGGTTCCTAGTGATCTGTGGAGAGGCTGGCCCCTCCCTCACAATAGTGTGCACTATTGATCTGATGCCTAGGACCTGCAGGGACCCCACTCATGGGTCCTCTACTCCTGATTGGCCCAGGGCAAGAACTGGCCTCTGTGCCCTGGGCAGCGAAGGTGAGGTCTGCTTGAGGCATCCCTCTGAGGCCAAGTGTCTTCACAGCCTGGGAGTGGGGCCCTGTGAGGACAGGGACGAGAGCCATCCTTCTGCCCGCCCCCCCACCCCCCCTCCCCCAGGCAGCAAAGGAAAGCTCAGCTCAAAGCTTTATTGGTGCAGCCCAACCTGCTGGGCAGCTCCTTCCAGCAGACATGCAGGGACAGCAGCCCAGGGGCCAAAGCAGGTTTGGGGAACAGTCCAGAAGCCAGTGTCCAAAGCTAAACTCTGCGTCCACGCCCGTCAGGCCCTTGCAGCCACTGTGTGGGAACATAGCTGTGACAGCTGCTGAGCCAGTCCAGTCCTCTACCCAGCACGGTGAGCTCAGGCTGCCTCTCCCAGCGGGGACCCAGCACGCAGCCCCCTGGTGTTGTTGGACTGGTTGGTATTTTGTGTCAGAAGCAGCTCGTCTTCGCTGCCACTGTGCACACCCTCCTGGCTGGCCTCATGCGCCTGCTCCAGGAAGCTCAGGCGCTGCAGAGCCTCGGCGCCCCCTGATGACAGCGGGTCCGTGGGCTCCTCCAGCTCCGAGTCCGAGTCATTGGAAAGCAGGTGGGACCCTGGGGAAGTCCGAGAGGACCAGAGTCAGGCGGACAGGTAAGACAGACTGCCTTGACAGAAGAGCAGACGGAATAGGAGTGCAGTTGACAATGGAAGAGGACTCACCTGGGGGCTCCTGCAAGGGCTCAGCTGCCACCTCGCCCACCTCCAGGAACGGCACTTGCCCCACTGCCTCTGTCCACTGAGTGGCCGCCGCATCCTGCGGGTATATGGGGTCAGCTGGGGCTGGTGGCCTGCGGCTCCACTGCCCACCCATCTAGCTAGCTAGGAGCCCTCTGTCCCAGGACACTCCAGTTGGAAACAAGTCCAGCAGGTAGGCCCAGCAAGATGGCCAGTCTGGCCAGGCCTGAGCGAGGCAGCCTTGGTTGGGGTTCCCATGGCCTGGGCCAGTGCTCAGAACCCTCCACCCCTACGGCTCCCTCCAGTTCCTGCCCAGCCTCGATGCAGCCCTGGGTCCGCTGCCCACCTGGGAGCTGGGCGCCACCTCAGGCTCGTCCTCAAAGACCAGTCCATAGTGTGCGATGAGGGTCTCCACAACCCGTGCCTGGTGGGGGTAGTCCACAAGGGAGGACAGGGACACAGTGGCCTCCGTGGGCCGCGGCCGCAGCAGTGTGGGCCCAAACACGATGCCCAGGTTCCCCGGGGTCATCTTATTGTCTTGTTCCACCTGCACGATCCTGGGGGTGGGCAGTGGGCTGAGCAGGGGCGGGGCACCACTTACCCACACGGGCCGCGAATCAGGTACTGCAGTGTGGTTCCTGGGATCTCAGCCCGCCGCCCGCCCCTCACCTGCGCAGGTGGCGCAGCAGGTACTGCAGTGTGGCCCTGTTCTCCTGCGGCAGGTCCTGCAGCAGCTCCCGCAGCCGGCCTGCCATGGCCACGGTCGCCGCCATAGCACTCTCGCCCCCCGCCGGCCTGCCCCTTGCCGCCGCCTTGGCCTCGGCCTCGGCCTTCAGGCTGTCCTTGGCCAGCCCCACGAGCCCATGGTACAGGCGGAAACACAGCAGTGGCTCTGGCAGCTGTGGAAGGCGGGAGGCTCAGGGACCTCTCCATGAGGCTCCACCCCACCCACCACGGCATGGCTGGCCCCGGCCCCGCACCTCACCTGGCGCAGGTAGAGCTTGAGCACGTTGCTGATGTCATGGGGTGAGGCCTGCGACAGCTCCACCAGCTCCTGGCCGTTTTCAAATGCTTGACACAGCTTCTCCACGCGTGTCTTCACCCCGTTGACTCGGTAGATGCCCTGGGTGTGGGCTCTGTCAGTCAGCCTGCGCCCTGGCTCCCGACCCCTGTGCCTCGTCCCCTTCCCAGGCCTGCCTTCTGAGCCCCTGCCAAGCAGTCACCTTGGTGCGCATCGCACGGCGCTCAATCTCGCCCACACACTTCTTGACCACGAAGGGCACGCCGTCCGGGGTGCTGCGAGCCGCGGGACCGAAGTCCTGGCCGAAGAGCTGCAGCCGGCCCTGTAGTTTCTTGCCTCCGCACTGGATGGCCAAAGTCTCCAGGCACTTCCTGTGGCAGGCCAGACAGCACTGGGGAGGGCCAGGAGGGTGGGGTGAACGTTCTGACATCACGGCCCCAGCAAGGCCGCGCCCCCTCTTCTGGAAGCCCTCTCATCATCACCGCCTACCCCCACCCCCAATCAGGGTCCCTCTGCTCTTGCTCCTACCTTCTCACACTCGGCGCCCTGGAAGTACACGTAGCTGTTGCATTCACGGCACTTGGCGGGCGTGCGCAGTTTGCGCAGGTGGTGGGTCCGGGCTGCCTTGGACAGCCCCACTTTGCGGAAGGGACCACTGGGCACAGCCACAGGTAGCTGGGGGGTCATGCTGGCGAGGTCGCCTGGGGTTGGGGTGGGGGTGAGCCTTTAGCACTGCCTGGCTTTGGGGCATCTTCCCAAGGCGAGATGATCACCCACCCCTCCACATCACCCCTGGCCTGGCCAGTCTCCCACCCTGCTCGAAGGCTGACGCTCCCAGGCCGGCCTCCTGGTCCAGCTCCTCGTTGGATGACATAGTGCCGCTGGACGACGTCCGCTCGAATTTCTTCAAGTCCCCTGCGCAGAACACAAGCATCAGACCTCTGGAGCCCCCGGGGCACCTTCTGCATGCTGGCCCCCTGCGCCCCCACCCTGTGTCCCTGACTGTCCTCCCTCTAACACCTCTCACCTGAGACATCCAGGCTGCTGTCTGCATCAGAGACAGAGATGGGCCAGGACTTGTGCACCTGGTGACTGCGCCCACCTATGGGTAAATGTCTCTCCATGAATAGGTGGGCCATCGTAGGTCTCCCGCAGTCACGCCCCTCTAGTCCGCCCCACACTTACCACGCCGTTCCTTGGCCAGCACCCCCTCCTCCAGTTCACCTGCTTCCAGGCGGCTGCCAGCTTCTGTCCCTACCATTTCAACATTGAAGCTGCCCTTGCGAACACGCATCACAGGGGACCTGGGGGTGCACCAAGGGGGAGGCCGTGAGAGTGTTGCACCCTCACACCCGCCCCTTGGCAAGAATCACGTTCTCCCAAAAAGATATGCTGGAGTCCTGGCCCCAGTGCCTGGGGAGGTGCCACTGTGTGGAAGAGGGGTCTTGGCAGATAGGGTGGACCCTAACCCACGACTAGTCACAAGAAGAGACTCAGACAGAGCGACTAGAGAGAGGACGCCACATGACGCCGCCAGACTGGACAGAACAGACATGACCGCGGGCCCAGGAAGGCCTCTGCCTTTGAGCTGTCGGAGGGCTCCGCCCACACCCTGCATTTGGACCAGTTCAGTGCATGGTACCAGGAGCTGGCCGGGACGTGCGGCTCGAAGTCGTAGTGCACGTCGGGCTCTTCGCCGCGCTGCAGCTGGCGCACGTGGGAGGCATACTGCTGGCCTGGGTCGTACAGCTTGCTGCTCTCACACAGCATGTGGAAGTTGACGGGCAGCGGGGCCGCTTGCGCCTGCAGCAGCTCGTAGTAGGAGACGGTGACCTGGGGGTGGGAGAGGCGTGGTTCGTGGTGGGGGTGGGGCAAGTCTGAGCTCAGACGGAAGTGGGGGGCTTGGTGTGGTCATGGGCGGAGTCAGACGAGGACCCCCGGCACCAGGCACCCACCGACTTTATGATCTGGTCGCTCTGCCGTACCACCTCCTGCAGCTGCCGCAGCGCTGTCACCTTGGTGTCCTCTAGCTCCTGCTTCTGCGTCTTGGCGTCGGCCACGCAGGTGCGGTAGGTAGCCATGGCCTCCTCCGCCTGCGGGCGCACAGGGTGGACAAGCCATAGTTAGGCGAAACCGGGAAAGGAGGCATTGTGTGCAACAACCCCCCCCCCAAACAAAAAGACCCTCGTGCCAGCCCTCCTGAGAGCACGTGGGGTGGGGCTGAGGTGAGAGCCCCCAGGAGGGCAGGGCTGTAGGCAGCCCAGGTTCCACCTGGACGAGTGGGGACAGCAGAGAGCACAGAGGCAGGTCTGAGGACCCCCAAAAGACATGCTGGGGCCCCGGGGACCTAACTGTTTAGGAGGGTGGCCCCTGCAGACACCCAGGTCAGTGGCCTGGACTCTGTGGGGGCGGCCAGCCCAGTCCAGCTTCAGACCTGAGCTCCACACAGAGGAGGCAGGCACCTATCTGGTCAGATATCAGGTGTCTGCGGCTGCCCGCCTGGGGCTCTGCCAGGCAGGCCAGCCGGCTGGCCGTGCAGTGTTCTCACCTTGTTCTTGGCCTCCTCCTCCAGTCGCCGACGCTTGTCCAGGTTCTTGGATCCAGCGCTGCCCAACCCAGGCCCGCCACCTGCCTGCTCCTCCTCCGCCTTGGCCACCAGCACGCGGGCCTTGTCATGGTCCTCGCAGCGCTGCACGTAGCCCTGCTTTGCTTTCCGCAGGTTGGCCTCTGCGTCTTGCTGGGGGGCCGAGGTCGAGCCTGTCCTGGATGGACTCCCCACCCTTGTACCCCCCAGCCAGGCAGATGCCATCCGTGGTGCATTGTCCATCACCCTCTGCTCTCCAATGACCCTTCCCTAACCTAACCCTAATCCCATGATCCAGCATGAGGGGCCCTCAGGGGGACCTCAGGCGTCAGCCAGACCCACCTCCACTCGCCCCTCTACTTCCCCCTTAGCGGACAGCAGGCTGCCTGCCCTGAGTCAGACACACGGGGCAGCAGAGGCCCGGGGTGAGGAGGGGGTAGTGATGCCCCAGAAGCAGGGGAAGCTTGGGCAGTGGGCGTGGCCTTCCTCACTCATCAGCTGAGTGAGCCTGACTCCTCTGCTGACTGACTGACCAGGCCGCCCGCCAGGTGTCAAAGGAGGCTGGAGAAAGACTCCAGCTGACCACCCGAGGGGCAGGATCTCTGCTGTGGAGGGCACCTGCTCCCTGCAGCTGAGCGAGCAAGCACGGGCGAGCTGTGCTTGCCTGACTGCGTGATCCACCATAGCCCACAGCTACATGGCGAGGGGCTCAGGCATAGAGAGGACCCAGAAAAAGCACAGAGGCTCCACAACGCCATTCAGCGTGCCCAAAGCCGGGACCCAGAGGAGGGAAGATTGGACTGAACCCTGAACTTTGACTGACAGCTCTGTTATTGACAGTGACTGCTGGCCACCAGCTTCTTCCCACCACCAGTTACAACTAATACCCAACCTCTAAAGGTGGAGGGGGGGTGCCCAGGGTCCCCCATGACCATGGGACCTGGCAGCTGGGACAGACAGACTCACTGAGCATGGACTGCCTCCGTCTGCTCTGCGGGTGCCGGGAACGGCACAGCCCACAGCAACTGGTGTTACGAGTCATGGGCACCAGTCAGCTAAGTGTACACCTCAGCGGCAGCTGGCCAGTCTTGCCGCTGCTATCTGCTCCCCGCAAGTGTCCCAGTGTGGCCCCCCAAACCAGGAAGTCCCGCGAGTCCTGCGTACCAGCTTCCTCTGAGCACGATGCCAAGCCTCCTTGATCTCCTTCCGGCGCCTCTCGTGCTCCTGCCGCCTCTGGGTCAGGGGCTGCAGGAGAGGCTGTGAGTGGGCCCCACCCACCAAGGAATTCCACGCCCACCAGTGGTTCCACCCACCCTCAGGCCCTGCCCACTGCCTGAGCCCACCCACTACTGCAGCCTGGCCCCGCCCCTGACGGCTCCCCAGCCCACCTGCAGGAAGGTGTGCGCCTGGAGGGTGCCGGCTGCTTGCACCATGCAGTGGCCCAGCTCGAGGTCCTGCTCCAGTGCCAGCGAGTAAATGGACAGCAGGGGCATGTGGGGCTGCAGGGAAAGGGCGGTCACCAGGGACGCCTCTGCCTCCTTGGCCGCCCTGAGGACAACCACGCCCCACGTCTCACCTCCTGGGTGATGCTCTGCCTGCAGTGGTGGACCAGCTTCTGCAACCCTTTAGAGAACTCCAGCTCTGGACACAGGGCGTTCGAGGGGCAGGGCAGGGGAGCGGGTGAGGGTGTGGCGATATGTGGGGCAGGGCAGCAGGGTGGACAGGACTGGAGTGGGTGGGGCAGCGTAGGGGTGGAGAGGACCTAGGACCCTCTCCGCCTCACCCGCCCACCACTTACCGAGTGCCGAGCGCTTCTCCAGGTAGGTGATCACGTCCTTCATGTACTTGGCCATGCTCTTGGCATACTGCAGAGCCACGTCCACCCCGCCCTCACAGCGCTGCAGCAGCATGTCCACCTCCTCGGGGGCCGGGCACCCTGCAGGGGTCCCCTCTCAGCCTGGGCCCTGCCACCCGCCCACCTCCCTGCCTCAACCTCAGGCCGGCCCTCCAAGTCTCGCACCAGCTTGTTCTGAAGCTCAGCTCACACAGCCCCACAGCCCTCAGCCCATCCACTGCCCGGCACGTGCTCACCCTGCTCGCAGTCCTCGGTGCTGGGAGGTGGGCCCTCCCCCTCCTGGCAGTACAGGTGCTCCATGGCCTGCAGGGGAGGAGGCAGGTGAGGGCAGCCCCGTGTGGGCCGGGTTGATGGTCACCAGCAGGACATGGCTCACGGAGAAGCAGCCTCCTGCCCACCCCTGCTCACCTGGCTCGGGTCCCCCAGGGGCACTGACAAGAACGTGCTGGTGTCCACTTCACCCATGAGGAACTCGGACACGCTGTGGGTGAGGGGTCAGGGTCACATGGCCGCACTGGACACTCTCCCAGCCCGGCTAGCTGTCAGGCCACTCACACACTGCTGAAGGACACTGCGATGGTCTCCAGGGCCTTCTCAAACTCCTGCTTGTCCAGCTCCTCGTTGCACTCATAATGGAAACCTGGGGGCAGAGATGAGGGGGGTCGGGCCTCTGGGAGGTGGCCACCCTGTAGCTAGCTGCCGGGAACCCTTAATGCTGCAGAGCATGCACAGAGAGCAGGTCTGCCTGCGGGACTCCTGTGTATCCTTCAAAACCAGCCTGGATTTTACCTGATCTTTTCTTTTTAAACGGTGTCCGTGGAGACATTGCTCTGGGGTGGGACAAACACAAGCAACTGCAAGCCATGCTTCCTCATTGTTGTGAGGGCCTGTCAGGTGGGCTCCGACTTACAGCGACCACGTGTCCAGCAAAGAGCAGCACTGCCCGGTCCTGCGCTGTCCTTTGTGGCAGCTGCCCTGTCAGTGCCATTTCCTCTCCTTGATGGGCTCCTTGTGCCAAGCATGATGTCCTTGTCCGGGGATGGGCCCTTCTGACAACATGCCCCCACACAAGATGGAGAGGCTCCATCGTTGCTTCAGGAGAACATTCCTGATGTACTTCCTCTGCGACGTGGTCGCTTGCCTGGCAGCCCACGGTCATTACAATACTGTGTACTAACGATCACTGAGAGGCATCAATTCGTGATTGGTTGTCCATACCCATCGGGCAGCTTGCCCAAATGTGGGTGGTGGTGGTAAGTGCCGGTGAGTCAGGCCTGATCCACAGCGACACTTTTCAGGGCAGAATGAGCACCGCACGGTGCTGCCCCACCCTCACAATTGTTCCTACGTTTGAGCCCATTGTCCCGGCCATCCTGTCAGCCCTATTCTTTTTCACTCCCTCCCCACTCGACCAAGCTCTGGGGACAGGTCTCTCCTGATAACGTGCCCTATGAGGTGGTGGACAATACGATGGCTCAGGCCGGGTGCACTCTGGACCCTGAAGTGACATCCTTGCTCTTCCGCCCTTGAGAGAGGTCCTTGGCGGCATATTTGCCCAGTGCAATGCATGCTGTGATCTCCAGACGGCGGCTCCCCGGGAGCCAAGCAAAATGAAGCCCTGACAACGTCAGCCGTCTCGCCGTTTGTTTCAGCGTCTCCTGGTCCGGGTCAGCAGTTCTCCACCTTCCTCATGCCGACACCCTTTCAGACAGCTCCTCATGTGGTGGGAACTCTCCAACCTTAACTCTATTTCCGTTGCTACTTCATCACTGTCATTTTGTCACTGTGATGAACCGGGCGAGCCCTGTGAAAGGGTCGTTGAGAACCGCTGACTTGGGTCTTCTTTACATTCCGTTCTCATCCACACTGAGGGCTGCTTCCGCTCCTCTTCCCCTCGAGTGACCAGGGTGCGTCATTTGCATATCGCAGGTTGTTAGCTCATGAGCCTTCCTCCAACCCTGATGCTGCATCCTCCACAGAGTCCGGCTTCTGGAATTACCTGCTCGGCACGCAGACTGAGCGAGTGTTAGAGGGTGCGATGCTGATGAGACACACCTGTGCTGGCTGTCAGCCGTGCGGTCTCCTTTGTGCTATTCACACACGCACAGGTCCCTGGTGCACAGACAGGTTCCGCACCAGCACAATGCAGTAGTTGTGCACACCCATTCTTCTCAAGATGACCCCACCCCCAGTTTAGCGTGGTTCACACAACTGAAGGTGCTGGCAGAGTCAATGAAGCACAAGTACGCAGCTTTCTCTGCTTTCAGCCAAGATCCATGTGACATCAGCAACAATGATAGCTCTTGTTCAACATCCTCTCCTGAATCTGGCCCGAACCTCTGTCAGCTCCCCGTCAATGTACTGCTGTGATCATCTTCAGCAAAATGTTGCTCACATGTGATTTTAGTGGAGGTCTGAGACTTCCCACAAGCTGTTGGGCCACCCTTCGGGGGAAGGGGCATGGCCGGGCCGCTGCCAGGTTCTCGCCCCGAGGAGCCGGAGGAGGACCTCCTTTCGTTGAAACAGCTCGACTGGGTTCCCTCAGCTTCCAGAGCCTTGCTTTTCACACACGCCTGGTACATGTCACTGTGTGGGGGAGCCCTGACACATGTTAACACGCCTGGTACATGCCACCGTGTGGTTCTGGTACATGTCACTGTGTGGATGAGCCTTGACACATGTTAACACGCCTGGTACATGTCACCGTGTGGTTCTGGTACATGTCACTGTGTGGACGAGCCCTGACACATGTTAACACGCGTGGTACATGCCACCATGTGGGTCTGGTACATGTCACCGTGTGGACGAGCCCTGACACATGTTAACACGACTGGTACATGTCACCGTGTGGACGAGCCCTGACACATGTTAACACGCCTGGTACATGTCACCGTGTGGGTGAGTTCTGACACATGTTAACACGCCTGCTGCATGTCACGGGGTGGACGAGCCCTGATATGATAGTAAAGGAAAATCACAGATCCAACAGGAAACAGCTGTAGCAGACACAGGCTGAGACCACATTCAGAAACAGGACCAGGAAGGGGCAGGGCTTCAACTTGGGGGGCTCTGAGTGTGGGTGCAAAGGTGAATGTGAGGGTGGCCTGTGTCACTACATCAGACATGTGGATGTGGTCGATTGGCAAGGGCATCCTCATGTAGCTGTTACTCCATCTCGGCCGTGGAGCTGAATCCAGCCAGGGTGTCCCGTGGGACCAAGCCGGGCAGTGGGCGGGGACCCAGGCTGGGTTCTTTGTGGAGGAAGCCCATGCCTCACCTTGCTCCCCTGACATGGCTGGTGGGCTTGCGCCCGTGGGTGGTCACTTAATCCACTGTGCCTCCGGGGCGCCTCCTCACACCGCTGTGGATGCGGCACCTTGGTGGTACAGTGGGTGAAGTGTTTACCCGAGAACAGAGTTTGGTGGCATGAGCCCACCAGCCACCACTCAGGACACGCCCGGCCACCTGTCCCCAGGGCCAAAGCCGGGGGCCCTGCCGGGCGGCTGACTCTGTCCTCCACTGTGGGCTGGAGTCGCCTAGACAGCAGGGAGCTTTGCACAGACTTAGGTCAAGTTCAGAAATAGATGCTGACCTTTGACCTTGTTGATGAGGTTGCCGGCTGCTGTGAGGGTCTCCACCGTGTTCAGTAGTGGGTATCTGGTGATGACCTGCCGAATCACCCGCAGGGCCTCGCCCAGGTTCTCCAAAGCCAGCGGCCGGCGGGCCTCCAAGAGGTCTGGGGACACAGTGGGAGCGGACACTGAGGCAGGGCCGGGCTGCCAGTCCCCTGGTTAGAATGCCTCCACCTGCCAGAAAACCAACTCCTGCTCGATCTTCCACCTACAGCCCCTGCCCCACCTCCTCACGGTCCACCTGGCCCTGCCTGCCCCTGGATCAGGGGGTCCAAGGCTGTGTACTGCTCCCCCCGCCCCAGGTCTTCTCACTGCCCTAATAGTGTCCCACGAGGCAGTACTCACCCCACCCCCACTTTACAGATGAGGAAACTGAGGCAGAGAGAGAGGGGAATTTGACTCTGTGCCATCACATGCCGTCTACAGTCACAACCGGCTGGGAGCCCAGGGCTGTTTTCCTTACACAAATACACACACTTGCATACACAGGCATGGGTGCGGGGGGGGGGGGGAACAGACTGGGGATCTGGCTGCAGCCAAGCAAGCAGCTCTGACCCCTCTGTCACATTGGAGCCCCTGACCCCAAGCCACCTATCAAAACACACACACACATGCACACGCACACGCCCACTGCCTCCACTGAGAACCCAACAGCCTGAGGCTGTCCACTTTTGCTGAAGCTAACAGCCTCATATATTTCTTCCAAGGCGCACTGGTAGGTTTGAACTGCAGACCTAGTCCTCTGGTCTATGCAGGATGCTTAATTAAAGGCTGGGCCCTAAAACCAGGGGCGGTGCCTCCTCTGCACTGACCACGGGGACCCCCTAGGGCCCCAGCTCCAGCAGCCCTCCCCTGACCCTCACAACCTCAGCACCAAGCCCCCTGCCTTGGGAGACTGTTGCCTCACCTCTGGCTCTGGGTATATGGTCCCGCAGATTCTTACCACCTGGTCTGATGGGTTTCTGGGTCCTGGCCAAGGCCAAACTGGCTGTGACCAGTCTACAGGAGCCCCCCACCCCAAGTGGAGTAGCCCCGGCCCTACTCAGGACTCCTCCATCCACACTGCACACGCAGGTGCTCAGGACATGCCTCCAACCCCTGGTTGGCTCACCAGATATCTAAAGCAAAGGCAGGTGGGGAAAATGAGGCCCAGAGAAGCACTACAGGGAAGGGGTATGGACCCGCCCCCACACCCGGGTACCCAGTCCCAGCAACGGCCGCAACAAACACAGGACCAGAAGCACACTGGGGCTGGATGCTCAGAGCCAGGGAGACTCCCGGACCCAAAACTAGAGAAGGGGGCCAGGTGCAGTGGGTTAGCAGGTGGGGTGGGCTGCTGACCACAAGGCCAGCAGTTCAAACCCACCGGCAGACATGAGAGAGATGAGGCTGCCTGTTGCTGGTCCGTCTTGGGAAACCACAGGGCGGTTCTGCCCTTCCTGGAGCGCTACTGTGAGTCAGCATCACCCGATGTCTGCTCTTTTGGTTTGGGGAGGCTCACAGGAGATCCGGGTCTTCCGGTACCAGACCCTTCCTCTGTGCCCCCTACCTCCCAGGCACAAAGGGCCCTAGCACGCCCCTCCCCCCTCCCGCCCCCCACCCACAGCAGACTTAGGCCAGCCTCAAAGGAAGCTCCTACAGAAAAAGAACTGAGATTAGCAAGTTTCCCCAGGAAGCTGGGCTGGGCTGGCCCCACCCCCGGGACCACAGGGATCTGAGTCTCCCTGCATGGCCAGGCCGCTTGCTGGCACCGAACAGCCCCCAACAGGCTGTAGTGCAACAGGGACAGGGGCCCATTGGGGGCCTCTGTTTCCTCCTCTGGTGAATGGTCAGCTGGTGGGCGGCTCAGAGAGCTAGGCCCAGCCTGGTACACACTTCCGGGAGGATGAGGGGCCCAGCAGAAGCCACGGTGCCGTGCCCGCCCGTGGTGCCCGCTGGGCTGCCAGGGACAGACAGGAAGCTGGTGAAAATAACTGAGCAGGAAGCTGGGCTGTGGGCAGCAGCCGCGTGGAAAGCCCAAAACCTCACCAGAGGCAAACGCACTCCTAGTGGCTCTCCTGCAGTGCTGCCTCTTGTCCCTCCTGAGTCTCTGGCCGCCAGACCCCAGACCCAGACCCAGGCCTCATTCCATTGCTGCGGCCCCTCCCTCCACACTTCCCGCCTGGGCGTCACACATTCCACATGTCAGCGGCTGCTGTTCCAAATGGGCCCTATCATTTCCAAGGGCTTCTAACCACATGGTTGGTGTTTCAATCCACCAGCCGCTCAGCGGGAGAAAGTTGAGGCTTTCTATTCTAGTACAGAGACGGTCTCAGAAGCCCACCCCTGGGCTGTAGTGTCCCTGTGAGTTGGAGCGGATTTGATGGCAGGGAGTGTAGTTTGGTTTTGGTGAGTCGACCCTGTTGCCACCAAACTCCTACACACCCCTCAAAGCCTCTGCTGCAATGCCTTCTTCCACACAGCTCTCCTGGTAACCCCATTTTGAGCCTCCTCCCATGCCTTCCACCCGGCCCGGCCCCACCTCCCTTCCCTCGCTGCTCCCCAATCCCCGGTCCCAGGCTGCCAGCCTCACCTTCATGGTGCACGCACTCTCTGAGCTTCTCCAGGGCCTCAGCAAAGTGGGCTACTTCAGTCAGGAGGCAGGCGATGTCGTCAGTGGCATCAAGGCAGGTCCCCTCAGCGCTCAGGTCCGCAGGGCTGATTGCTGTCAGTGGGCTGCGGTGGCCCCGGCCCAGCGTCCAGGTGCCAGGTCCAGACAGCGGGAAGCCTGCAGCACTGGCGTGCCGGCTCAGGCTGGTGGGCCGTTTGAGTGTCCCTGCGGCCTTGGCACTGCATGCCACGGCTGGAGGCTCCAGAGCCGTCCCGGCTGCATCGGCACCGTCTTTCCTGGGCTGCTCCTGGGGTGGGCAGAGCGGGGATGGGGCAAGGGCCAGGGATGGGGTACCCTAGCCCACACTGCCTCAGTTTCCCCATAAGTAAAGTGGGGCTCTGCTAGGGTCAAAGGCCAGAGGTCACAGGGCTGAGATTTGATGTAGCGTCCCTCCTCCCTCATTACCCAACATCCTCTTCTTTAGCGCTTTCACAAACAACGGTCTCGGCCCAGGCCGCAGCAAGGGGCGGGGCCTGCAGGGTGCAGGGAGTTGTCCCACTTCCTGATGGGGGTGGGGAAGGCCTGGGGCCCTGGGCCCTCTCAGGTCCCACAGACGCACCCACTTCCCTGTGATGTCACCGCTAAAGTTTCTTTCACACTAAGGGCCACACAGACCCCTGGCCCATGGACATGGCCCAGGGCTCTTAGGCACATCCAAGACCCAGTCTTCCCCCCCCCACCAAGTCCCAGAGATGACTTCCAGGCCTCGTGGATCCTCAATTCCTACAGACCTCCAAGGGCCATGGAGAGCCCCAACATGCTAAGTATCTCCCAGGCCCCCAACACCCTGAGCCTCTCGAACCCCTTCCCCACTCCCATCCCCAGCCATCCCATAGCACACCCAGCTGCTCTATAAGCCACCCAGCCACCCCTCACAGCCCCATTGTCCTAGTGGTGTTTGCCACCCCCCCATTTCCCTGAGAAGACCCCTCCCTGGCACCTGCCCCACCCACTGCCCAGGCCCTAACCCTGGTAGCGACACCAAAGGCCCTATCCTGGCCAGTGCTGATGTCCCTTCCTGTCGTCCAGGGTGGCGCCTGCAGACCAGTCCTGTGGAGACTGTCTCTGGCCCCATGGAAGGCAGGCCCAGTATGGCATGGCCACCGGGTTCCCCAGCGGTTCTGCCCTGCTCCCGCAGGTCTGGGGGTCTCTGCGTGCACATGCACACGCACGCGCGCGCGCACAAACACACACACACACATACACACACACATACAGGCCACTCACCGCCAAGGCCTGCGGGCTGGGGCTCCCCGCCCGGGTCTTCTTGGAGATGGAGGGAGTCTTCATGAGGTCTCGCTTCTTCCTGGAGAACATGGTGCTGGAGGGAGGCCGCTGGGGGCGGCGGTGGGGTCTCAGCGGCCAGGGGACCACATCTTTGCAGGCCACCCGGTACCCCAGCTGTCAGGCCCACGTGACAGGCCCAGCCTCCCCCTCCCCCACCAGGAAAAGGCCTCCAGTGGCCCAGAAAGACTCAGACCTGTTCCGACTCCCTCCGCCT
Organism: Tenrec ecaudatus; assembly: GCF_050624435.1. Classification (NCBI taxonomy): domain Eukaryota; kingdom Metazoa; phylum Chordata; class Mammalia; order Afrosoricida; family Tenrecidae; genus Tenrec; species Tenrec ecaudatus. The sequence continues at coordinate 429,939 of NC_134530.1, forward strand.
CGGCCACCTCGGCCTGCTCCTCCACACAGTAGGCGCGAAGGTGCGGTCAGGCCCCACCCACCGGGCCCTCCCTGGCCCCGGCCCCGCCCCACCGCAGCCCCCACTTCCTCCTTCCCCTGACTTCCCCTAAGACTCAGGGACTAGAGCCCCACGGACACCGAGCAGGAGCGCAGGAGGAGGCCGTGGTCAGCGTCACAGCCTCAGACCCCAGCCTCGGCCCCTCCCCGAACCTGAGAGCCCACCCACCCAAAAACTAAACCAGATTCCCTGCCGCTGAGCTTCACAGCGACCCTCTAGAACAGGGAACGACTGCCCCCGGGGGGCTTCCGAGACTGTCACAATGGGGGGCCTCTTTCTCCTGCACCCCTGAGTTCCACCCAGTGACCTAGGCACGACAGACCACAGGACACACCCAGACCACCCGCGTGGGGTGACCCCTGCAGCAACCCCAAGATGGCTGTGGCCCTGCAGAGGGCTTTAGCACTGTCCCAAGGTAATCCGTTTCTGAGCCCACGCTGGCAGATGGCCCCCCAGATATCTAGGCAAGCAGCTGACCGTCCTGGACGGCTCAGGGCGGGGGCTGCCCAGCCCTCCAGGTCTGGAGTGCCCGCAAGTGTCAGTGCTGCCTAGCCGCTCTGCCTTGTGTGACAATGGCTCCATCCTCACCGGGCTTGTCACCAAATTGGTACCCCCTTCTCTCAGCTCCCTCCTCCCCGCGAACCTTCATAACTGACCTTGGAGCACTGAGCAAGCAGCCAGCAGTCCTGCCAAAGCCTGACCCCCACTGCTAAGCCAGAGGGCCCTCAATTGAAGTGCTTCTACTGGCCACTCCAAGCGGAGGGCTGGGGTGGAGGGGCGCCACCAGGTACGGGGCGGGCAGGGGGGGCACCAATGACCAAGCTCGGGCGCCATCCACTCACGGGCTCGCGATCCACGTGCTGCAGGGCCAGCCTCAGGCTCACGTGGGCGCATGCGCGCAGATACACTGGTTTGGTGAAGTGCCACAGACGTGGCGGTTGCCTGCGCGGCCGCGGGACCCACGACGACGTCAGACCAGCAACCTGGCCGACACCTTGGCATCCACACACCGCACACACGCAGTACAGACGGTGACCAGACACGCACACGGTAAGACCTTCGCTTCTTTATTGCCCACGGCCCCCAGCCTAGCGCCCAGCACGGGGGGGGGGTCCCCAGCTAGTCCACCCAGCGGGCAGGGCTCAGAGCACAGTCTCCACCACCTGGGGGTCGCGCAGGAAGCCGCTGATGCCTTCGGGGGCGGGCGCGCGCGGCCCGCCCGGCCCCGGCACCTGGCCCTGGACCACGCATGCCCACTTCGCGTCCGCTTGGCCCTCCTCTGTCCCTTGGTCTTGGGAGAAGTACAGGAATACCTAGCGGTGGGCAACGGCAGGAGGGGGAGTGGGGGACCGTAAGCCTGCTGGCCTGCAGCCCCTGCGCCCACCACCCCACACCCCCAGGCCCCGCAGGCACCTCCTCCAGCGTGGTCTGGCTCACGGAGAAGTCCTCTATGCCGTGCTGGGCGCTGTGGGCCGCCAGCTCGCTGAAGACGCGCGCCAGGGCGCAGGGCCCATCTGGCGGCAGCTGGAAGCGCAGGAGCCCGCCATGCGCCTCCCGCAGCTGGGCCCCCGGGAAAGCCGCCGCCACGAACTCAGCGGCGGGCTCGGGCTGCGCTGCGGGCACCCGCAGGACCAGCGTGTGACCGGCCCCGAACCTGCCAGGGAGGTAGCCTTGAGTCCGCCCGCCCGTTACACCTGGCCTCACCCTCCACCTGTTAGGCCGCTGCACCCCAGCCAGTCGCTAATCCCCACCCCCCCCCACGGCTGACCCCAGCTCCTGCATTCTCTCTGGGCCCCTCCCACTCACCTGCTCTTGAGGTGCTGCGCGCTGCCCAGGCAGCGGAACCTGCCGTTGGTCATGATGGCCAGGCGCGTGCAGAGCGCCTCGCACTCCTCCATGCTGCAGGACAAGGCGGACCGGAACCGGCGGGACCCTGGGTCAGGGCTGCCCCTCCTCGCGCCCCTCCCCTCCCATGTCTCCCTGTGTGTACGGCCTGCAGTGGTCCAGCCTGAGCCCTTCCTCCGGGACCGCACCGCCCCAGCGTGGGACCTGCACCTGTGCGAGGTGAGCACCACGGAGCGGCCTGCCCGCACCACGGCCAGCAGGCTGTCCCACAGGAAACGCCGGGCCCGGGGGTCCATGCCCGTGGTGGGCTCGTCCTGAGAGGGGTGCACTGTAAGTCCGGCCCCACCCAAGATGGGGGTGGGGTGGAGGCCAGGGCCAAGACCTGCCTCTAGCCTACCCAGGACCACCACCAGGACCCCCCCCCCCAATCCTCCCAGGGCCAGGCCAGCCACTGGCCCCACCCACCAGGAAGACCACAGCTGGGTCCCCGACCAAGGCCACTGCTGTTGCCAGCTTCCTCTTGTTCCCGCCACTATAGGTGCCTGCAGGCCGATCCGCATAGCGCCCCAGACCCAGGCGTGCCAGGCCTGCACTTGCGCTCTGTGGGTGGGGCCAGAGAGCACACAGGGCGCGGTCAAGGGTGAGTAGGCGGGGTCTGGGAGGGAAGGGCAGGTTCCCGGGTGGGCTCGGTGGAGACAGACTGGGAAGGGGCTGGTAGAGAGCTGGATTTGGGGTCGGGTGACAGGTCTGGGCTGCCACCCCACCCCCACCCCACCCGGGCCAATCTCACCTGGGCAACCTCCACTTCGGGCACGCCGCGCAGGCGCGCAAACAGCTCCAGGTGCTCGCGGCCAGTCAGCAGCTCGAAGATAGCGTCAGACTGTGGACAGTAGCCCATGCAGCGGTGTGCCGCGGACGGATCCTGAACCACACTGGAGGGTACAGGGGAGCTCAGGGACCGGCTAGAGCCCACACCGGCTGAGTGGGGGCACATGGGTTTGGGGGCCTGGTTGGAGCAGGTAGGTGTCTCAAGACCTCCTGCTGAGCCCGCTTACCTGTGGCCCGCTAGGATGGCGTCGCCACCACTGGGCAGCAGGTCTGCAGTCACCATTCGAAAGGTGGTGGTTTTCCCTGCTCCGTTTACCCCGAGCAGCCCAAAGCACTGTGGAGACAGACCCACGGCCTAGCCACCGTCTCTTGACTGCCCGGTGTGGGTCTGCCTTCCTGCTTGAACAGGGGCCCCTGGGGCGGCATAACACTGTCACTTGATGGCAAGCAATGGTGGCCACGTGTCGGATGTGTTTGGTCTACCTGACAGACACTGGGCCGGGAGGCAGTGTTTCCTGGGCACATGTGCACCTGTGATGCTGGGTAGGGGGGTCCCTGAAAGGACTCCAGGGCAGGGGACAGGCAGCCCAATGCAGGCAGCTTTGCAGGTATACAAGAAACATGTAGCGATCCCCTCATTGAGGGGTTTAGGAGAAGAGATGGGTCAGTCAGGGTGCGATGTAGTACCGATGAAGAACACAGCTTTCCCCCAGATCCTAAATGCTTCCCCACCCACCCACCCAACTACCATGATCCGAATTCTACCTTGCAAGTCTGGATAGAGCAGAGGTTGTACACTGGTGCATATGGGGGCTGGAGGCACAGGGAATCCAGGGTGGATGATACCTTCAGGACCAGGGGTGTGAGGGGCGATGCTGGGAGAGTGGAGGGCAAGTGGGTTTGGAAAGGGGGAACTGATTACAAGGATCCACATGTGACCTCCTCCCTGAGGGATGGAGGGCAGAGAAGGGGGGGGGGGGAAGGGAGACTCCGGATAGGGCAAGATATGACAAAATAACAATCTGTGGATTATCAAGGGCTCATGAGGGAGGGGGGAGCGGGGAGGGAGGGGAAAAAAAAGGACCTGATGCAAAGGGCTTAAGTGGAGAGCAAATGCTTTGAGAGTGATTAGGGCAAAGAATGTACGGATGTGCTTTACACAATTGATGTATGTATATGTATGGATTGTGATAAGAGTTGTATGAGCCCCTAATAAAATGTTTAAAAAGAAAAAGAAACATGTAGCAAAGAGCACTGGTCACAGGCTTACAGAGTGAGGCTGGACACTGGAAGGTGGTCAGTAAACGCAAATTCGTACACAGGGGGCAGGGTTTGGATATTTGAATGTAGTTCATGTCAGGGGCTGTAAGCAGTCACATGGGACAGCTGTGGGCAGCTGGGGCTCACTCGGTGCCAGCTGGCACCCCACACAGGTTGGTGTCCACATGCTCAGGTGTGCTTAGAAAGGTTTGCTGGCACATGGGCAGGCGCAGCTGCTGGCACATGGGAGGTGCTTCAGAAGGCTTACTAGCCCAGGAGTGTGCACGCCTCAGGAGCCCAATATGTGCTGCTACCCGGGAGCAAGGTTCCTCACACCTGCTGCACACAGTAGGGCTAAAGCCACATCAGGGCACAACTGGCATCCAGGGCCTCTGTCAGCACACACCGGGGTGTTGATAGAGAACTATGTGTGCACAGTAGGTGCTTGTGAAGATTAACAGGCATTCAGTAGGGCAGCCGCTCACTGGGCTTACCTCCCCTGGAGGGATGCCCAGGCACAGGCGGTTGACAGCCAGCATCTTCTGGCCACGGTACACCTGGGGTGGGGATAAGGGGAGCACATTCCTGGGGATGTGTAGGCGGGCTGCCAAAGAGCACCACAGCCCTCCTCTGGGTGCACCCACCTTGGTCAGGTCCCTCAGTACCAGCACGTCCCCCTGCGTAGCCCCGAGCTCCACCCGCTCCCGCTCCCGTGCCACGTCCTCGTCTTCTTCCCCCAGAGGCGGCAGAGGTCGCAGTTTGGGTCTAAGGACCGAGGGAAAAAATGGCCCACAGCTGCCACCACCTCCTCCCTGCCTTGCCCCTCCCCCCTGCCAGGCCCCACTGACTGTGGAAGGAGAAGGTGGCGATTCTGCAGCAGGATCGTGACGGTGAGGAAGAGGGGCCCCTGCATTGCCATGGCCAGGAGGTTCTTGCCGACCACCTCCCAGCGCAGGGGCGACTGGAACTGCCTGTCTCCTGTGGGGTCAGGAAGGAGGAACTGGGCCCTGGGGAGGCTTCCAGTCCTGTCCCAAACCCAGGCCATGCTAGGTTTTTAAAGGAGAGGGCTAGGGATTGGAGGGGTCACCCAATGGAGTTCTGCCTGCCATCAAAACTAATGGCATCAGGACCTCCCTTAGGGTCTTAGACCTCTTGTCACGCGATCCAACGTAGATTAGTTTTTGTAGCTGCCCTGTCAGATCCAAACTGGGGTCTACATAAGACTCCTGGGGCTACTGCATTACAAATTACTTCGGTGACACTGCCTAAGGCTTGGCTCAGCTGGTGGGATGCTCTCACCCAGGCGCTCAAAGGCGTCTGCCATGGCCTGGTTGCACACCATGTCGATGAGCCCTCGACCCAGGCAGAAGTGCGGGAAGATGAGGAAGACTCGCTTCAGGACCCGGCTCACCGCCTGCAGCTTCTGCTCGGAAATAGGAGTGGGAAAGTAGGTCAGGGCCAGGGAACAGGTCCTGCCGGGGACCCAGCATCCGGGCACCCCACCTGGTCAGCGAAGAGCTCCAGCACAAAGGTGGCCATGCTGCCATTGATGCCAATGAAGAGGTTGATGCAGGTGAGCACCACATAGGCCGTGCTGGGCACGGAGAAGAAGAAGGAGGCTGGGTACATGAGAGGAGTGATTGACCAGCTGTGGGGGAACAGAAGTCAACAGGGCAACTGCTCAGACACAGCTGAGCAGCCCCAAGAGGATTGCAGGGTTTCCCTCTCCCAGCCACTGGGATTGAGGCATGCTGAGCTTTTAAGGTCACTTCAGCCCATCACCGGCTCATAAACCGTGTTCAACCACCTTCGACCTCCATCACCTCTCTCGAGACACTGCAACTGTCTTTTCTCCCTTCCCAGCCTGAGGGAAGGCAGGAATAGAAGGGTGGGGAGAGTGGGTCTCCAGGAGCTGAGCGTCTCACCCATATAGAAGCAGCAGCAGCAGGAGGGCAGGCAGGTTGCCAGGGGCCACATAGGCCTTCTGCTGGAAGGCCAGGAAGATGAGCACCACAATGCACGCTGACACCAAGTAGTTACACTGCAGGGGGATGGCAGGTGTGTGTTGGGGGGAGATGGGCGACTGTCCCCTTCAGCTTGGTGCCGCACCCTGACCTCCCTGCTTTGGGGACAAGGAGGCATGAAGTCTCCAAGAACCCTAAGACCCACCCGCAGGCTATTCTGAGCAGGAGGGGTTGAAAGGGATAGCGCTGTACCCCCTGCCCTCCCCCGCGGCCCCCGCACCATGTCCCAGAGAAAGTTGCCAAGCCAGTAAAAGGTGGGAGGAAGGCCCCCCATGAGCTGCAGGTGTTTGGCTCGGGTGACACGCTCCTCGATGAGGACCAAGGTGAAGCTGGCTGGGACAAATGACATGGCGAACACCACGCAGATGGAGACCAGGACGTCCACTGAGGAAGCCATTCTGGAGGTGAGGGTGCAAGGGAAGTTGAGGGGTGCATATAAGCTGATCAAAGGAGAGGGGGGGGCGGGTCCCTAGTGGGACAAAAAGCTGTGGGCTAGTCCTTGGAGTGGGACGGGGGGCGCGATGGCAAGGCTGTTCAAGGAGGAGGGTGGTGGGGCCAACAGCGAGGAGAGATAGGCTGGAGGATGGAAGATGATGGAACAAGATTTTGGGGGCTGTAGGGTGAGCCTTGAAAAGATAACTCACAGGGCAGCCTCAGACAGCTGCTCCTTGGTGAGGTTCAAGGGGTGGTTGATCGTGGTGATGCTGTGGGCATGCTGAGTGGGGCCTGAGGGTAGGCTGGCACGTAGGACTGCATTGTTGGCTCGGTTGACAAAAGCCACCATAGCATGCCAGCCTTTGTTGTTGAACCAGACCTGGGGCGGGGCCAGCAGGGCACAGGGTCAGGGCAGGGATTTAGGGTGGGCCTCAGAGGTGCTCCACCCACACTCCAGCTCCCACCTTGAGGCTGTCCTGAACATGGAGGCCCAATGCCCGAGCTGTGAGGTTGTTCAGGATGCGGTCCAAGGCCCCACCAGGTTGGGGGTTCAGCAGCACCCGCAATTCCTCCAGCGAGCGGCCCACATCCTGCCCCGAGGGCAGGTCTGGGTCCCGGCCCCCCAGTGAGAAGCCCCCATACCTGCGTGGCAGCAGCAAAGGGTCATCTAAGGACCCAGGAGGGTAAGGTGGGGACAGAAACACCAAGACAACAGGAAGGGGTGCTGGGATGGGAATCAGGCAGGAGTTCCTTCATCAGGGCCATCCTCACCTGACTTCATTAACCCATTTCTTGCTCTTCAGGCTATGGAAGAGATGTACAGAGGCAGAGAGATGGGGAAGAGGGAGAGATGATAGAAACAGAGGCAGACATAGAGAGATGGAGATGGGGTAACAGAGGCAGAGATGGAGGGACAAGAAGAGATGAGGAGAGGGAGAGACACAGAGGCATAAACAGGGAGATGGGGAGAGACAGCAGGGACAGAGATGTGAGAAGAGAGAGAATTGAAGGGAGGTGTGTGAATCAGGAGCAACCTGGGTGGGCCCCCACCTGCAGCTCCAGGTGGGGCCCACTGAGCAGCTAGCCCCTGATATGACCAGTCCACCCCCAGCTCACCCTGGGCGCACCAGGCGCGGGTAGGTCTTGACCAGGAAGTCCGACAGGTTGCGGCCAGTCAGGTTCTGTACTATCTCACCCGAGCCTGTCACCAGCTGGGGTGGGGGGAGTCCCCCAGCTGCAGCCGGGCAGTCGGGTAGCAGCCGGCGGGCACCGGGCTGGCTGCACTGACAATCAGGAGAGGGAGACTCGGGAGTCCAGTTGCCGCCAGTGAAGACCCTAGCCACGTCCGCAGGCACCGCAGGTACCGAGAAGAGGCAAGTGGGGGTTGGCGTGCAGGTGGGCGTCCTGCAGCGTAGAGGTAGGCAGGGTGGTGGCCACCCAAGCTTCTGGAACAACAGCTCCCCAGCAGGTGTTCTCTGATGCCCACCAGCCAGAACCCAAATGGGAAACCGGGCCAGGCAGACCTGGTTCAGGTGGTTCAGGTGTGTGTGGGGAGGTGGGGGTTCACCTGGTGGAGCTGTTCTGGGGGTTGGGCCACTCCAGCCCTGCCTCTTCCAGCAGGGATTCGAGCAGGCGGGCATGTGCAGGGTCTCCAGGGGTGTCCTCACTGTGGGGGTTAGGGGAGAAGTCAGAGCTGTGGCCACAGATCCAGCCCCGCCCCAGCCCTGCACACCCACCTGAAGAAGGACACCTGGGTTCCATACAAGGCTGGACTGAGCCGCAGCGGGGGGTAGTCTTGGAAGCGGGGCACAATGAGGCTGAACACCAGTGCCAGGCCCACAAAGAGGGCGGGCAGGATGATCTGGGGACCAGCCCATCAGCATTGCCTGCTCCCCAGGCTGACCACAGCACCCCTTCTTCCACTCTACCCCTTTACAGCCAACACCCCTACCCTTCCTGTACGCTACAATCAGCTATAAGCTACTGAAACCCCACTCTGTCTCTACAGCCACCATGGCTCCTAGATACCCCCAGCCTCCCCTGCTCTCTCTCTTCAACCAGCTGTGGCTCCCCGGTGCCCTTAGTTGGCATGTTCAGAGGGAAACATACACAGGGAGCTGAATCGGGCACCGGGTAACCGGCGAGCAGGGAGAACTGGCCACTGGCCCTTTACCTGCGCAAACAGGCCTCGTCGGCTGCGGCGGGCCAACAAGAAGCGCTTGAGGAGTAGGGCCCGGAGCTGCTGGCAGGTCAGCAGCCAGCCCTGGACTGGGCCGGTGGGCTCCAGGCTGGAACTCTGCAGGGCCTGGGTTTCCAGGGCCAGTCCAGCTGTGGGGGACAGGCGGTTGGTGCTCACACCCGGGTCTGGGCCAGGCCCCGGGGCCCCTGTGGGGACTCACCCAGCTCCTGTTTGTCCAGGGCTGTTTCTTCTGGCAGCACCATGGCCCGCGAGGACCTGTGGGGGGCTACCAGGCCCACCGGGTGCTGCCCAGGGGTACCGTCTGCAGGGCAGCAGGAGTCAAGGGTGAGTCTACTGCCAGGGGCTAGGGTCAAGGGCTGGGGTCATGGGTGCGGGGTAGGGCCCTGTGGGTCTTGGGTCAGATATCAGGGCTGGCCTAACTCAGCTCAGGTCCAGTTCTGAGCCAGGCCCGGGAGCAGCAGTCACACCTGCTGGGTCAGCGTCCACGCCTTGGTCTTCTACCACCTTCAGGAAGATCTATTGGATGGGTGGGAAGGCAGGGGGCTCAGGGCCTAAGGACTCACATCGGGGGAGCTGGGGGCTGTCAGCCCCTCACACACACTGGGTCCCAGAGGTCCCCAGCCTGCCCCAACCACCACCTCCCTGGGCAGTTTTTGCCATTCATTCCTCGAAACTCTACTTCACCTCCCGCATGGCCTCCGACATGGCCCAAGCAGCCACTCTGACCACACCACACCTCCTCCGAGCTTCCCTCCTGCAATGACCGTGTAGCCCTCATACCTCCTCCAGGCTGGTGTCCGAAATCCCGTAGCCACTGAGCCCGAGCTCCCCCAGCTGCCCATCCAACTCCTGGAAGAGCTGAGCGAAGCTGCCGTCCAGGGCACCCTCGTAGGGCAGGGACAGCACCAGCTCATGGGGCAACTCCTCCACCAGCTGGGCCCCGGGCACCCGGCACTGCACCAGGGCCAGCAGATAGGCAGCATCTGAGAGGCAGGGGCACATTAGGGCCCTGCAGATTGGGGGGTTTGGCCTCCCATCTCCACCTCCCTAGGGAAGAGGCTCGGGGGCCCAAGAGGGCCTGGGATCTGGATTGGAGTCCTATAAGTCAGAGGCAGGCTAGGTTAGGTTAAAGGGAACAGATTATTTGGGTTCAACTCAGGGACAGGGGTGTGGGCTGGGTTACCACCATGCCAGCACTCCACCTTTCCGGTTTCCCAGTCCTCACCGGCCACTCTGTTCTGGCCCTGCTCCTGGCCAGCGTCCACGCTGTGCACCAAATCAGTGGGCCCCTGCGGGGACAAGGACTTCATCTACAAGTCTGCGGGCTGGGCAGGGACAGGGTGGGGGCCGACTCAGTCACTCACCTTCCTGCCAGCACTCAGGGCTGGGGTCTTGGCCAGCGTCAGGTAGTAGCCAGAGCCCAGCTGGCGGCGGAGGAAGAGTGGGGAGCCACAGCAGCACAAGCGGCCACTGGCCACCATGGCCACCCGGTCACCCAGCAGCTCGGCCTCATCCAGGTGGTGGGTGGAGAGGATGATCGTGCGGCCTGGGCGGGGCACCAACCACAAGTACCAGTTGTGCCCTGGACCAGGGCGTCCCTGCTCCACACAGCACCCTTCTCCTCCTGCAAAACTCCAGCAAGGCACTCCCTCCCCAGAGACCCCACTGACCCCCTCAGGGGGAGTCCAGGGCGCCCTCACCTTCACGGTATTGGAGCAATAATTCCCAAATGCTGCGGCGGGAAGCGGGGTCCACGCCGGCGGTGGGCTCGTCCAGGATAACCACGTCGGAGCCCCCCACGAAGGCTATGGCTACAGACAGCTTCCTCTGCATCCCTCCTGGGTGGGTGGGGCAGGCAGGGGCAGAGCTTAGTGGGACTCCCGACCAAAGGAGAGGGGCATGGACGGGGCGGGTTCAGCAGGAATCAGCCCAGAGGGGAGGGGCACAGGATGAGGTCTAGCAGGCAGTGGGGTTGGAGCCCTTTAGGCCCGAGAGGAATGATGTCTTAGGTCTCCAGCTCTGGGCGTGATAGAGGCAGGTATAACAGGACTCCATCTCCAGCTGTGGACACCTCAGACCCGCCCTCCAGCTGGGCCACCACACACTGGCGCCCTTCCATCCTTGGAGTGGGGTCCCCGCCATGCCCCACTCTCCAAAGCCCCAAGTACCGGAGAGGTGGCGCGTCTGTGTCCTGCGCTTGGGCAAGAGCCCCACGTCACGCAGCAGCCGGTCCTGTTCTGGGCCCACAGCGGCTGCACTGAGACCCTTCAGGCGCCCGTAGAACCAGACGTGCTCGTCCACCGTGAGCCTGTGGCCGGGCATGGACACGGACCAGATGCCAGTGGGCAGCCAGGGCAGACGCCCTCCCCCACAGGCGCATGCCCCTCCGCCCACACGCACAGGTCGAAGAGCACGTTGTACTGGGGGCAGATGCCTAGGTGGGGCCGGATGACTGCCATCTGGGTCCGGACATTGTAGCCAAGGATGAAGGCGGAGCCGCCGCTGGGCGGGAAGAGCCCACTCAGGATGGACCTGGTAGGAGAGGAACATCAGGGGAAGCCTAGGCCCCGATAAGCCCCCACGTGGGCCTGGCCCAATTGGGTGTTAGTGCCCCATTTTACCGGTGAGGGGAGCTGATGTCACAAGAACCTGCGGGCACCTGCCCTCGTTTACCCCTGCCCAGCCCCAAGTGAGCAGGGAGGGCAGGGTTTATGAGGAGGGGCGCCCACCGTGCAGTGGGTAGTGGGGAGGCCAGGGCCGAGCAGCCGGCACTCACAGCGTGGTGGTCTTGCCAGCCCCATTGTGGCCCAGGAAGGCAGTGATGTGTCCCTGGTAGAAGTCCAGGCTGAGACCACGCAGGGCAGGCTGCGGGCAGCCGGGGAAGCGCTTCTCCAAGCCACAGAGGGAGACTCCAGGCCGCAGGGTGGGTGGCACCTCTTCCATCAGCACTGAGGGCAGAAGGGAAGGAGGCTAGGGGGCAGCAGGGCCCCTGGGGTGGGCGTGCCCAAGAGACTTGGGGATGGTACAGCCAGGTCGGCACGGGCTGGGGAGGTTAGGAGTTGGGGAGCCCCAAGGGCCTGGGGTGTCCAGAGGAGTAAGAGGAGAGGTTCTTGGGGAGGGCTAGTGTGTCCAGATGGGGAAGGAGAAGCTAAGGCTTGTTGGGTCTCACCATCCGGGTCCTTGGCTGGGGAGGTCGGGGCGGTGTCCCTGTCTGGCGGGGACCCACACCAGTAGCTCTTTTGGAATGGGAAGTTCCAGGGTTCAGGGATCCCGTACTGGCCTGTGGGGTTGGTGGACAGTCATATCTTTCAGCCCAGAGGTGCCTACTTCTGGCCATACACTTGGGGAAGGGCACTACGTGGTCAGAAAAGCCCATTGGCGCCTTGAGAACAGCTAGAACAGAGTAACCAGGAAGCCCCGCCCTCTTACCTAGGCACCTAGTCTCTGGGTATCAAAAGGTCCAAGCCCCACCTCATCCCATGCCCTGCCTCCAAACACCGTCTCACCTGCATAGATGTACCCAGCGCGAAGCCTGGCCCCCTGGGGGCTAACTCAGTCACCAATGGCCCAGACTCTGCGCTCCGCCCTGCATCCCATGTGTGTGCTCTGGGAGGCGCCAATCCCCTGCCACCCACCTGGCCACACGGCCTCCAGATACCAGGTGGCCAGGCTGTAGAGCATGGCGTCGAGCAGAAGCAGGCTGGAGACCTGGGCCAGGCTGAAGACATCAGCTGGCCCGGAGGCCAGGTTGTACCACTGCGCGCCCTCGCCCTGCTCCTCCAGCAGCGCCAGGTTCTCACAACCGAAGCCGAAGGCCACGGGTGACAGAAGGCTCTGTGGGCAGGTTGGGTGGGTCAGTGGGGGTGGAGGGCTTCAGGTCGCCCCCACCTGGCCAGCCAGCCCTCACCACGGCCACGCGGACGCCTGCCGACAGCTGGTCCCGCCAGGCCACGCACAACACGTAGGGTAGGTAGAGAGTGAAGTAGGCCAGGCCCCCACAGGCAGCGGCCAGGTTGGCGTGGGAGAAGAAGGTACTCAGGAGGAAGCTCTGAGCCACTGTGGCCACAGCAAAGGTCGCCAGGAACAGGAAGAGGACGACGGGGTGGCTGTAGGGGAGGATGTCCCCGAGCTGTGGAGGAACGGGGTCTCTCAGAGGCCGGCTGGCCTGGCCGCGCGCGCACATTCGTGTGCCCAGCCACGGTCGGGCGGCAGACAAGCACCCACCTTGAGCACCAGCACGAGCAGCGCAGCGCTGAGCAGGAAGGGCGCGAGGCAGCCGAGCAGCCAGCCAAGCCAGAGCACGCCTCGGCTCAGCCCCATGGCCCGCATGGTGTCCCGCAGCCTAGTCTCTTTCTCTCGCACCACGGCCTTCACCGTCAACGCCACTGAGTAGATCCAGGCCAGCGTCAGGAAGAGAGGCAGCGACCGGCCCAGCACGAGCAGGAACCTGGGGGGTGGGAGTGAGAAGTGACCAGCGGGGTGGGGAGCGGGGCAGGCACCGCGGTGTGGAAGCATTGAAGTGCCGGAGAGGCCACCTCCACCCCTGGGGGACAGCAGCGGGCATCAGACCCTGGGTCTGCCGGCAGGGGGGCAACACGGGCGCTCACGCGTCGTCCACAAAGCACGGATAGGGCATTTGCTGCAGGTAGAAGGCCACGCGGGGCGCAGCGCCGCTGAGTGCCTGCAGGGCCGCGTGCTCCAACAGGTCCTGCAGGTACACGAAGCCGCCCCACACGTAGCGCAGGTCGGTCACTGGGTCAGCGGCTGGGCCCGGGTCCCAAAACCTGGGGGTGGGCATGGGATGTCAGATAAGAGCCTGCACGGAGGGGTTACGGGCCTCTCTCTAGAAACAGCCTTAGCTCCGCCCATGCCACGGCGCAGTCACACGCTGGCTCCGCCCACCAACGCCTTTCACCTAATCTCTGCTCCCAACCCCAACCTGGCAGTGGCCTCGCATAGCGACCCCACAGGGTAGGGCAGAACTGCCCCTGTGGGTTTCTCTTCGTGCAAGTAGAGAACCTCATCTTCCTTCCGCAGGACGGCTGGTGGTTTCAAACTGCAGACTTTACAGTTAGCGCACTGTGCACCCTCAACAGCCTCTCACTCAGGGCTAGTGTACTGCAGACCCTAAGTCCCAGGCCCCAATTGGTCTGAGCTCGGCTCCACCCACCATGTTTCCAGCCCCCCGGCCCTACCTACCAGACCACCACCCTCAAGCCCACACCTGTCCCTGATTTTATTGGTTGTCATGACATCATCGATGTCCATGCGAATCTTGATGCGCAGGTGACCGGGCCCTGAAGCGGGGGCTGGGTACTGGCTGGGGTCCAGGGGGTCCTCGTGTCCCTGAAAGACGACACCTGCCCAGAAGCGGCGCTCGGCCAACAACTGCAGGGCTCGCTCCACCAGGGCGGCCTCCGTGGGCACTGACTCCAGCTTGTCCAGAGAAACGCACTGGGGGGTGGGGAACGAGGGGTGGGCCTCATTTGTCCAGTTGTGCTCCCTACCCCCTGCTCTCCCCCTCAGACCACCCAGACCCAGAGGGCCCCCTCCCCACCTCACCATTCAGCCTCACGGACCTCTGCACTTCAAATCACTCAGACTTGAAAACCTCCCCCCTCAGACCACCCCTATCCCTTAACATTGCCCCAAGCCTCAGGCTCTTACAGGATAGGCCCATCACCCCCTCTAGGTCCCCATGACGTGTTCACCTCCACCCTCTGCTGACCGGGATCCTGACAGGGCAGCCCCTCACCTCCATCACACGGCCCAGCATGCCCACCAGATGCCCTACATCGTTGTGGGCCTCCTGCCAGCTGTAGCCGCCCTGGCTGGGGTCCAGGAAGGCTTGCAGGGCCTCAGCCTGCTCCTGGTTCTGGGGTACCAGCCGACTCATCCCGCTGTTCTGCAGGAGCCGCTGGGGGCGGGAACAGTGGGGGTGGACACTGGTCTTCACACCCACTATGGACCTTAGTCCCGGCCCCACTGCCCCTGGCCCAGAAGACCCCTGCCCTTTGACCAAATCTTCCTGGGAGCAGGGCTGGGCGTGGGAGAAACCTCTGTCCCGGGCCTACCTGCAGCACGGCCATGTTGGCAGTGTCATTCATGAAGCTGACAATCTGGGGTCCCAGCACCCCCCATGCCTCTTGGATATCCCTCAGCAGAGCTAGCTCCTCAAAGGTCCGATTCACCTGCACAGAGAGGGACACAACCTCAGCCTGAGTCTTTGCACCTGCTGACCGCTTTCCCTGAAGTCCAGCAAAATCCTCCTTAGAAACCCTATTCCCTGGCCATCCTCTGGACACCCCAACCTGGGCCCCTCACAGCCTCAGGGCCACCCTCACCTGAGCCATGAGCTGCCTTGTGAAGGGTGTATCAGGTGTAAACAGCAGTTTCCCTAGAACCAGTGGCTTCAGGCGTCTCCACAGTAGGCGGGACAATGGGTGGGTGTCCAGGACCCCCATGAGCTCAGTACAGGCGGGGCCTGGAGCAGGGGTATCTTGTTGTGAGGCTCGGTCCCAAGCGCAGCGGCCCCCTGCCCAGAAGGGGAGCCCAGGCTGGTCACTCACTCAGACCACTGTCCACCATGGCTGGTTCCTGCTCCTGACCCACAAGGTCTCTCAGGTCGCTGTCTTCGTACCAGTTGAGGGATGGCACCCCTGGGCCACTGGGCCCTTGTGTACCACACAGGGCTTCTGATACCAGCATCAGGGGGCCCCCAGGTTCTTGGGGTCTCTGAAGCAGTGCCTGCAGCTCGGTCAGGCTGGGTTGTGCCAGGAGCTGCAGGGAGGTCACCAGACAGTGGCCAGCAATACTTGCTCTGACTGTCCAGTCCCACATTGTAGTGAGGGCAGCCGCCCCACCCAACTCCCAAAGGGAATCACACCTCCTCCAGGGAGTCCACGGGGTGCTCCCTGCAGGCTCCTTACCTCCTGAGCCAGGTCTTGGACCGCCTCCCCAAAGCCATCCATGGCCTCCTGGGCTTGGCCCAGTGAAGACCCCAGGGGGCCCTTCAGAGAGAGACAAGTGACAGTATCAAGGTGACTGCTTGCTCAGGGCCATGCACCCTGCTCAGTTAAGTGGTCAGTGTGTCCGGGGTGTGGGCGGGGGTGTGGGGGTGGACTGAGGCTCAGCACGAAGTCCAAGGTCCTGGACACGATGGGGGAAGGGGGGCGGGGGCAGACAGGTGGAGGAGGAGCAGTGCTCGCTGCAGGGTGGACAAGGAAGCTGGAAGCAGAGGCACAGGATGGGAGCAGCTGCCCAGGCCAGGCCAGTCTCACCCCTGGGAATATGGTCCCCAGCAGCTCGGTGGCCAACTTGGCTGGCGTCGTTAGGGGTCCCTGTGGTGGCTGATCACTTCTTTGGGGCCCAGCTGAGGGCAGAACCCACCAGACCACCGTGTGAAGCAAGCCTCGGTCTCAGATACCCTCCTTCCACCTCCCACCCATCTAACAGCCAGGCAAGTGGAGGTCCCAGGGCCCTCTCACCTGTCCATGCAGCCCGAAGGGTGGGAATCAGTTTGTTCAGGATGGCCAGCACCCTGTGGGCATTGGGCCCTCCCAGGACAGCCCGGGCTTCAGCCAGGAGGCGGGAGACCCTGGGGACAGAGAGCCCGCCGAACGCAGGCTTGGGTGGGCACAGCTGCACCACCACCCCTCTCCCCCTCCCAGGCCGGCACCTCTCTCTCCTGCCTTGCTCACAGGGAATCGTTGAAGTTGTTCAGGATCCCAGGCGCCTCCCCGGGCATGGGCTGCGCAGAGCAGGTGTTGTTCATGCTGCAGATGAGGCCCTGGAGCCAGGGCAGAGTGCCAGCGGAGGGCAGCGGCTTGTTGGGGAAGTGGCCTGCAGGGATGCCTGGTATGTGACACTTGCTCACTCCCTGTTTCTGAGTCCCCAATGCGAGATCTCTGCTCCCCACAGATGGCAGGCCTCCAGCGACAAAGAGCTCACTCCCAGACCATGTCTGGGGTGCCTTGGGTGAGCTCTGGGCCACTAGCTGGGAGTCCCTTGCCTCCCCCTGCCCCAACACTGTCCCTGGGAGTCTCACACTCATGACGTTCCACCGGGGGGTGGGAGCGGCGGACGGCCACGAGGATGAAGAAGAGGAAGAGGGGCCACAGCAACTCAACGAGGAGGTGTATCTGAGAGGGCAGTGGAGTCGAGGGCGTGTGAGGACAGGACGGGTGGTGTAGATACTGGGGCGCCCCGCCTGCCTGCCCACAGCCTCAGTACCGGCTGTCTCCGGCGATACGTGAAATTCTTCCAAAGCAGCAGCATCAGCTGCGTCCCGAAGGCCATGGTGGGCTGGGCAGGGAGCAGGCGGACGGGGTAGGAGGGCCTCACACCTCCAGCCCACTGCGGGGAGTTCTTCGCGGGGCTCTGCTAACAGAACTCCTACAATGGAATAGGCCAATGGGAGATCTGCCCGACGCCATCCTCGCATTTGATTGGCTGACAGCGCTGTCACTCCTAGACTGTCCGGCTGGGGTCTGGAAGACCCTCCCTCCAATCCCGGGGGGGCGGAGTCTCGGTTTAACTCTTTCTTCCCGGGGGCTCCACCCAAGCGCCCCGTGGGGGCCACTCCCAGGTCTCCCCCGCCCTCTCGGTCCCTCCTCCCCTTCTCCGCCTCCCCCTTCTCTCCTGTGGCGGGAACGCTGGGGTGCTGTGCTAAGCCCGCGGGTGCAGGCGCTGGGCTGTCACCCATCTTCCAGAAGTGACAGCTGAGGCCACTCCCGCCCCCAGGTACTTCTTGTTCAGCGCTCAGCAGCTCAGGGGAAAGGCGGCTATGGAGGCCGCTGAACCGGGAGCTCGGAGGTCCCGCTCCAGCCTCCCTTGTGCAGATGGGGAAACGGAGGCTGCGGAAGGGCACGGGGTTGCCGAAGGGAGCCTGGCCCAGACCATAGAGACGGGGACCAGGACCCTGACTGACCCCACTTCTCAGTTCTCCTCTTCACATCGCGTCGTACGGGGCTTCGCAGCTGGAAAGCGGCCTCATTTTGTAAGCTGCGGGCAGCCAGGAGGGGGTCGTGGGCAAAGGCCGTCCCCTGTGAGCCTATAGCCCTGCCTCCCCTAGAGGGCAGGTGGTCAGCTCTCCAGGCCCCCATCACAAACCGGGGGCAGGGGGAAGGGCGAGGGAGGGCCTGGGCTCTGGGCCACAGGCTCTAATTCCCAGGAACCTGCTCCCCACCCTCCACGCCCTCGAGTCTCGGGGCTCCTCCCTCTCCGGGTCCCTCTCACCGTACCAGCCCCCTAGCTCTAGCCGCCTTCCTTCCGCGACCGCGACCGCGGCCCTTTTAAGAAGAGCCCCCAGCGGGCGCAGAGCCCCCGAAGCTGAGCGCCCTCCGCAACCTGGCGCCCTTAGCTGCGTCTGGCCCCGCCCCGCCCAAGGGCTATTGGCCAGCCCACCTACCACTCAGTTACCAGCCCTACCGGAGTCGCGCGCGCTAAGTGGAGAGGCGGGGCCACTGGGGGGCTGCGCGGAGCCGGGTTTCTTAAAGGAGCCCTGCTCGCCTGCTTCATCATAGTGGATGGCTGCCAGCCAGCCTTGGGACCCAAGAGACAGGGACCAAGCTTGAGAGCTGGGCTGCTTTCTCACAGCGCACAGCTACCTGTGAAATTGCAGCTCCCCACTCGCTCTTCCCACCGGAATCAGTCCCTCTGCATTCATATTCATTCGAAGGTCTCTGAGGCAGGCACCTGCAGAAGCTAATGGCCTGCCCCCCATCACTAAGATTGGGTGCTGAGTCACCTTGAGACCCCACCCTCTGGAACATGACCCCCCCCCCAAGTTCCCTGAGGGTACTGGGAAGCAGGAAGGGGCTGGATGGGTGTGGGCAGGCCCAGCAGATCCCCAGTAATGGGGTGGTGGGGACAGAGCTGCCCTTCCCTCCTGGTTCTAACCCTGGAGGGGGAGGGCTTATAGGCCTCTCACCCAGTGGCCTCAGGCCCCAGCTTCCTCCTCTTCCAGAATGCACTCACCTGTGTCCCAGTGTCCTCCCTGAGGACCCCAGACCAAACACACACACACCCGCTCCGGCCCCCCTCCCCCCCCACCCGGCCCGTTTCCCCTGCCAGCCAACCCCAGCACACCCAAACTCTCCAGCCACCTGATTTGTCTTAAAAACAGAGGTTTTTTATTGTCACTTGGTCCACAATCAGCAATTTCACATTATTTCATGGTTCCAGAGCTCCTGGTGGGGGCTGGTCCCAGGGGGATCTCCTTGTGGGGGACCCTGTGCAGCTAGGGGAAGGGGGATGAACTGAAATGGGAGGGCTAAGGGAGGGTGGGGCCAAGGGAATGGAGCTTTCTGACTTCCTGGGAATCTTAGCTGCTCTAGAGGCTGCCAAAAATACTGCAGGTCCAAGGCCTGGCCCTCCCCTAGGGATCCCATTACCCAGCACCCATTCTCCCTCTGCCAGCCCTTGGGGAGAGAAAGAGAAAGGGGGAAAAATATGTTTTTCTTTCTTTAAACCCTGCCTGAAGCTTCCGTGGTCACAGAAACCACAGGAAGCCAGTTGGCAGAGAAGTGGGAGGGGAAGAGGTGAAACCGGAAAGGGGGGTTCCTCTCCTCACTCCTTCCCCCATACAAGCAGCTGGTTCTTGGGTCAAACCTGCAGCCTGTGACTGGCAGAAGCAGCGGCTCACTAGAGCCCCTGTGACCTTTGCCTGGTGGCCCACTCTTTTGCCACAGAGCAGGGGGCGCGGGTGGGAGGGGAACCACACACATGCCCACTCCCCAGCCCAACTGCCCCCAGATCCTCGACTGTGGCAACACTCCAACACCCAGAAAACAGGACAAAAACACACAAACTCCCCCAAAACCCACATGGACGTCAGCCCTTCTCAATAGCCGGCCTCCTCCTGGTAGTAGGAGGGGAAGTGGGAGGCTTCCCCCGGGTCTGGGCATTCGCCTGCTTTGCCCGGGACCCCATCGGCAACAGGGCCTTGTGGGCAGTACTTGGGGTCATAGATCTGCCGGCCCAGACCAAAGACCTGGCCGCTCTGGGTGGCCCCCTGCGTATAACCCATCTGCAGGGACATGGAGGAGTTGTCACACTTGTCGGTTCCCAGCTTGGTGTCATAGATATGGCGCCGGGTGCCTGGAGCTGTCATGCCCACCTGGAGAGGGAGGAGGGAGGAGAAAGGGCGTCAGTGGGGCAGGGAGCTGGGGCTCCCAAGTCCCCATACTATCTCCTAGCTCCACCACCTGGCCTAGCCTGGCTGGTCAACCCTGAGTTGACGCTGACACCTGCAACCCTGAGGATGGGGGCTGCAGTCCCTGAGGAAAGGGCCCTGGTGGCTGGGAATGGGAAGGGGGGTTTGAGCACCAGCAGAGGGTGGGGAAGACACACTGGAAGACTTGGTGAGTTTTACCCCTACCCCGTATCGTATCGTATCCCTAAAGCCACTTCTGGGATGGCGGGCGGGCCGGTCAGAACCAACTCCAAGCAAAGGGCAGCGACAGGTTTGCACAGACGGACTCAGGTGACAAGGCCTTGCCCACTGAGCCTGAGGCTGGGCTTCAGCCGCAGACGGAAAGGTGGGAGTGGAGTGCTCACCATCTGTGCCGCCTTGCTCCAAAGGGAAGGGAACCACTGCTGACTCACTGAGACCTTACAGGACAGAGAGCTGTCGTGTGGGTTCACAGGAGTACAGAGCCTCATCTTTCTCTCATGGAGCGGTTGCTGGGTTCAAACTGCTGACCACGTGGCTGGCAGGCCAACGCATAACCCGCTGCACCCCAAGCGCACCTGGATCCCCTCTTTCCTGATTCCATCTGCATTCTCAGGATGCACTCCCTCATGCCAGCATCTGTGCTCAGCTCCCTTTCCTGCCGGGCCAAGAGGTGCCCACGGGGCTGCCCAGCACCTGACTGTCCAGAGATACAATGTGGACGCATGCAGGGTCATAAAAAGAGTGGGAACTGGGGGCTTGAGAAGTGTCCGAGCTGGGTGAGCTTTGCGATTTCATTAGGGGGGAGGCTGGGGACAGAGAGGGGCAGCAAGAACCCTGGGGGCACATAGCACAGTGGACCTCAGACAACTCCAGAGGAAAGCTACAGGATGCTGGGGTCCCTGGGCCGCCTGACAATACTGGGTGGGGGGAGCATGGTGGAGAAAGGTACTGAGGGGTTTGGCAAGGCGTGTTGGATGGGGGCCCAGAGGGGTATAGGGGCACAGGGCATAAGTGTGGCCCAGTGTGGTCTGGTGGGCTGGGGAGGGGTGTGGGGAGGAGCCTGGCACAGTAAGGGGACAGGGACTATGGGCGGGCGGGTCTGGCACAGCATGATGGGCGGGGCATATCCCACCTGGCTGGCGCACTTGTTGGTCCCCATCTGCAGGCTGATGGTGGAATGGTCCATGGGCGGCAGGATGTGGTTCTTGGGGTCATACAGGTGGCGTCTCATGCCGTACGCTGTCATACCTGACTGGCTGGCGCATTTGTTGGTACCCATCTGTGAGGAGCGGGGGAGTTAGGTCATCCCTGCCAGGCCTGGGGGGCCCAGGGCTTGGCTGTGCCCGAAGCCCCGCCCTGGGGCATGGGAGGGGCAGACCCACCTGGAGTCCGATGACACACTGCCCCGCCTTCATGGTGGCATCATCAAAGTTCCGCTCCTGCTTCTCAGAGTACTTGACGCCGATGTCCACGCCGCTCTGCAGCCCCTTGGTCTTGGCCTGGGTGGACAATGGGAGCTGGGCATGTCCGGGGATCACGGGGCCCTTGATGCACGTCACGGCACGCAACCCCAGGATCTCAGGCCCTGCACCGCCACCCAGCACCCGCCTCTAGAGGGCTTTCTCCAGGTCAGAGAGCTGATGTCCAGGTGGTGTCCAGCCTGTCCCACCGCAGGCAGGACCAGCCCTGGGCCCTTACAGCCTGAATCCCTCTCAACTTCCCTGTCTCTCTATTGCCGAATCCCATCTCCCCTCCACGACACCCGCCCCCCCCACCCCCCAGCCATCCTGCCTCGGGCAGCCACCACCACCTCTGTCTTGTCATCTGGGGCCCAGACTCTGCTCTGGTTTCTCTGTCCCACGTGGCAACTGCAGGGGCATCTGCAAACACTGCTCGGAGCATGGTCCCCTCCACAGCCCTCTTCCCCACTCCCCTAACAGGCAAACCGGTTGCCAGGCTGACACTTGCTTTC
This sequence comes from Tenrec ecaudatus, assembly GCF_050624435.1. Lineage (NCBI taxonomy): Eukaryota > Metazoa > Chordata > Mammalia > Afrosoricida > Tenrecidae > Tenrec > Tenrec ecaudatus. The sequence continues at coordinate 451,757 of NC_134530.1, forward strand.
CCCTCTTGCTCCCACATTGTTCCTTTTTCCACTTGGGCTCAGCGTGACGGTCGCTGTTCAACAATCCTGCTCTGAGCACACTGTCCTCCTCCTCGCTTCTCTAAGGCACGTCTCCCTACTTCTACACCTAACAATTGGGGCCACAGGACTTCCAGATTTCCATGGGAGCCAGGTTCACTCGGGAACCCCAGAGCCGGTGAAACCGCACCACTATTCCCTAGACATTATCTTTCAACCTTAGACCTAAAAGTACCTGCGCAGTCCTCTGGGGACCAGACTCGGGCTGGTTTGGCGAGTGTAGGATGCTCGCCCTGAGCCCGGTACACCTCGAGGGAGGCTCTACCTGGGGTCAGGCTAAGACCAGCTCTGGGAGGGATCTGGTCGGGAGCATAGTGCATGCATGCTAACGGGACGAAGAGGCTTGGCGAAAGGAGGGGGGGAATGGTGGCACAATTCCCAGAATCTTGTCAGTGTCCCTGAAGCGTGCCTGAATGCGTCGTCGAACTTGACCGTCTTGTCCTGCATTTACTTTCAACAGCAAGAAGCTTTGTTTGATGCCTGCTACCTCTGTCTGACTGTGAGCCGGTGAAGGGGTGGCCTGTGTCTACCCAGTCCACCCCCGAGTCCAAAGTGCCCATCACATTTCACTGCTCAGACACATGATGTATGAGCGTCAATGGTGAATCGAGAGCAGCCTTACTGCATGGCCCTGGGGTGGGTTGCTGCCCCTCCGTGGGCCTTACCTTCCCTGCCAGGGCGAGAAGAGACACCTGCACTTGGGTCATGTTCCCACTCTCAAATAGGTCGTTTGCCTCAAACAGGTCCACAGGATTCATGCCATAGCTGACCATGGCCTTGATGAAGTTGGAGAGGTTTTCCAGCTGGGAGGCGGAAAGAGAAGGGTCATTAGGGGACCTCATGATTCTCACCTGGAGGTAGGGCTCCAACCCCACCCCCTCCACCTACTAGGCCTCACCTGGTGCCAGTTCTGCATGGAGCGGTTGATCTTAGAGACCGAGCCTGGCTGCAGCTTATTCATGAGTCTGGGGGAGCGGGGCGAGGGAGAAGAGACAGCGGGGTAGGGAACAATGAGATCGTCCATTAATACAGCCAGAAATCCTGGTCTCAGGCAAACTATGCCTTCCCAGGTAGGCCTCACTCTCCCCTCCTGTATCGTCCTCTCTCCTCCACCACATAAGCAAAAGTGGGATGTGTGGCAACCCAGATAGCTGGAGGTGACCGGGGGGTTTCCATCAGCAGTCTAAATGTGCAGAAGCACACCGAAGGCAGCAGGGGCTTCCAAAGTGTAATGTTTGGACAACGGCTGAATGTGAGGTGACGCGGAAGGTCTCCTGCTACGATGGAAACTGTCCCGTGAAAGGAAGGGGTCAGGTAAGGATGCTTCTTGTGAGCTCTGCCAGACCACGCGGTGGGCAAGAAAAAATGAAGCTGAGCAAGAACGGCGTGAGTCTCACGGAGGGAAAAGCAAGCGTACTTCGGAGAGGCTTGATGGGACGGTCGGGGGTGGAGATGTGTCAGGGACCGGGTACTCACGTGCATAAGATGACCCCGTCCTTCAGGCCCTTCTGGAAGTCGGGGCCTATCGAGAGGCCTGTGAGCTCCTCGATCCAGCTGCGTAGTTCCAGCTCCTTCTGAGGGTCGTATTTGGACAGGAGCTGAGACACGGGGCACAGACATGGGGGCAGAGGTCAGACCCAGTAGGAGCCCCCTGGAGCTCCTGACGAGGGCTAGAGAACAGGCAGAGGGTCCTGGAGGTCCCTACCAGCAGGGACTCCCCAGCCCTTGCTCACTGGGACTGAGAAGTCAGCTCCTGGGCACCAAGATGCTGCTCTCTGTCTGTTGCTCAGACCCTCTCCCAAGGGTGCCAGTTTGCAGGGTCGTGCCTCCCCTGCACTGGGCATACCGACCCCTGCTTGTGGTTTGGGATCCTGTGGGCACTGAGCCCTGATAGGGTCCGACACAGCATGTCGCTATGTTGCACCCCGTCCCTCTCAGGCCAGGACACTTTCATCGCCCCAAAGACAACCCTGGCCCAGCACCTGCCTGGGGCCGGGCAAGGCTGGCTTCCCTGGTTCCGAGCCCGAGGGCAGTCCTCTCTGCAGTGCAGGCTGCTCTCCCATGTGTGTGAGACACACTGTGACCATCACCCACCCGCGGTAGACACGGGCTTCTTCCCTCTCCAGGCGGCTGTGAATGCCTGCCGCCAATTCTGTGGGCAAGTCAGAACCGACTCGGTGGCCAGGAGTGTCATGTTCCTGAAAGGGGTGCTGGCGGCCACAGGGTCCCATGAGAGTCACAGCCTCGGATACCCACAGGGGTGATGGTCCTCTGGTCTGTGGGGTCACTGCGAGTCCAGATGGACTCGATGTGGGCGGGAGCTCATTATGGACACCCCTTCTTACCCGAGTGTCCCTCTGTAAGCTCTGTCATCACAGAGCCTGATCCACTTTCCCTGGGCACCCCTTTCCCTGTGATAGGGCCTTCCAGGGCGATGAAGGCAGAGGGGAAGCCCCGGGGTCTGGGAGACACAGGTGGGTATGTGGGGGGCAGAAAGGGGAAAAGTAGGTGTCCTCCGGGCGGGCGGTACAAGGTGGTGGGTCCTCTGCTCCTCACAGATCCCTCGGGGTAAGGGCTCTCTGCCAATTCCCACTCTCAGCTCCTCTCCAGTCTCTGGATGGGGATGGGGCACGTCCCCACCTCAGTTTCCCTACATTTGGAATCATTAGCATAAGACCCCCCCCCCAAAGCAGGTCTGCTTCTGCTTCCTGCAGGTCCTCCTGGAATCCAGGCCAGAGCTGGGGCTGGAGCTCTGGGAAACCAGGGCAGGAGGGCTAGGGGTGGAGGCCAGCCCAAAACCTGATCCTCTGGCCCATCCCCTTAGGCCTGAGCCTGCAGGTTCCCACGCCCTGGGGGGCCTGTAGCTTGCTTTGTCCGCTTGTCCAGCTGGGCCCTGTCCCCACTGGCTCATGGAGGCCAAGGGGCCAGGGGTCCTGGTGGAGGCACGTGGCCTGGTCCCACCCACTGCAGCCAACTTCCTCCCTTTGCCTGGCCGGGGCGACTGCCCTCAGCACATTCCTGCTTACCGCAAACAGGCAGGAATGCAGCCGCGGTCCCAGCTAAATCAGGACCAGCTGTGCCCGGCTGTTTAGTCCACCCTACACACACACACACACACACACACTCACACACACACACACACACACACACACACTCTCTCTCTCACACACACACACACAGAGCATGGATGTCTCAGCCGACCTCAGGAGGCATGCTGGATACTGGCCTGTCCATGTTGCCCAGCAGGGGATAAACTGTGGCCTGGGGTGGGCAGAGAAGCTGGCCCTGTGGACAGAGCATGGCTCAAAGTCGTAGGAAGCTGGTTTCCCACTGTTGGAAGGCCCTTCTCCAGACCAGGAGGCTGACCTCAGCCCAGGCAAACAGGTTACCACTTGCCTCGGTGGCTTTCGGAAGCTGCCCTGCCCCTGGAACTGTCATGTCGTCATCTACTTCCTGCTCTTCCCCAGGGGACATAGGGACTGGCAGTGCAGGACAGTAGTGCCTGAGAACCAGTGCCCATTAGGTGCTGGACCCTGGCAGGTATGGATGCCAATGCCGGCACTGTGTGGTTCTGGGCCCCAGAATAGCCTTTTTGTCTGCTTATGGAGGCCCTAAGACGATTCTGGGTGGGGGTGTGCACCCTATCTCCCCTGCCCTATCAACGCACACACACACACAGAAGCACAGACTTGGGCATGAGCCCCCTGTTACTCTGGGGTGGGGGAGGGACCTTAGGGAAGCCCACAGACCTTTCCTTGGCCTGCTGCAGCCCCATGCCCTAGTAGGGGAGGGTGGGTGGGGGCAGTGCAGGTGCCAGGCACAGGCTGGCAGGTTGGCACACTCCACGTGCCCAGGCAGGCTCTGTCTGCCAGCCTACATTCCCAGGTGCCTGGTGGAAGCTGTGCAAGGGTAGAGGGATTGAGAGAGTCTGTCCTGGGCGGGCCCCAGGACCTGGAGTTACTTATCTGCCCCTCTCTGGGCCAGCCCATGATGGCTTCTGCCGCTGTCCCACCTCCTACCCCTTCGTGTGTGTCCAGGTGGAAAATCACCATGTTTAGGGGCACATTTATAGACACCCCCTCTTTGGGCACAAAGAGAATGAAGGAGAGGCTGCCCAGGCCCAAACTTTTCCAGTGGGCATCTTCCCACCGCCCCGCCTCCCAGGTGTGAAACCGGGAAATTCCGGTTGGGGTGGTGGGTGGGGGGACACACCCTTCGCAAAAGACCCGGCCCCGCCCCTCCCATCCTCAAAAGCAGAAGTGTGCCCCGAGGTAGCTGAGGGGGCCTGTTGGGGGTGCCCCCAGACCCTCAGGCGGGCTGCCTTCCAAGGACCCAGGGCAGGGTGTGGAGCGGGCAGGGGGCTTCAGCGGGAGAGGGTCCTTGACCAAGTCCGCTCAGGCGCGAGTCCTCTCCCCAAATCCCAGACCACAGGCACCCCGCGGCTTGGAGCAGCCTCCCGGGGACCCCCTGACCACCCGGGGCGCACAGGGGGCGGCTCCCCGCGCCTCTCGGACCTACTGCCCCCCCCCGCGCCCCACTCACCCTGTTCTTGACCTCGGCCGACAGCCCGTAGGAGGGCCCCTTGTTGAACTGCGAGGAGCTCATGCTGGAGGGCCGGGCGCAGGCTGCGGGGAGCGGGCGCGGACGGCGGGACGGTCCGGCGGGCGGGCGGGCGGGCGGCGCCGGGGACCCCGCGCCCCGCCCCCGCCCCCGCCCCCGCCGCGGATTGGCCCGCGGTCCAAATGCCCTTATAAGGCCGCGCAGCGCCCATTCCTGCGGCTTCCGGGCCCCTGGGCGCCGCGACCTCCGCGGGGCGCAGCGCCCGTCAGTCTCCTGGCCGCGGGGGCGAGGGCTGCAGACCGCGCGCGACGGACTGCGGGCCCACGCCTGCTTCCTGGGCCTCGGTTTACCCGTCCGCCCAATGGGACGGTGGAGGGCTGGGACCTCTCTGTCCCTCCCCAGGAATTCACATAGCGGAGCTGGGGCACGAGAATCACCGATACCTCCTCTCGGACTACAGGGCCATTGGGGCTAGGGTTTTGACGGGTGGATAGGAGTTTGCCAGACCAAGAGGGAATAGCGTTTCTGGGGGCACAGAAGGGCGGTTCTAAGGCTGGAGAGCCCCTGCCAGTGGTTGAAAACCAAAGGACCACACTCACTGCTCTGGGGTGGATGCTGACTCACAGCGACCCCACAGGACAGGGTCAGAAGTGCTCCCTGGTCTTTACAGGAGTAGAAAGCCCTGTCTTTCCCCCAAGCAGCGGGCTGGCACGTCGGAACATGAGGTTAGCAGCCCAGCACTGGGCCTCCGGAGCTCGGTCTGTGCTGGAAGGAGGGGGGCATTAGAAAACTAACTCAGGTCACAGTGCGGCTCCCTGAGTTTCTGAGTCTCCGTCTTTCCAGGAGCAGAAAGCCTCCTCGTTCTCCCACGGAGCCGCTGATAGTTTGCTAAGGCTGAGGTCAGCAGGCCAATACACACACCACTGCACCACCACGCCTTGAGAAAGCCTTCCCCCCACCCCAAACAGACAAATGCACAGCCAGGGGCCCCTGTTGACTCATGTCAACGTGGTCCTGTTGGTCCTGTGCTGAGGGTAGACCTGCCCTGTGAGTCTTCCAGGCTGTAAATCTTTACAGGAGCCCACAGCCTCCTCCTTCTCCCCTGAGGCCCCTGGTGGGTTTGAACTGCTGACCTGTGGCTAGCTGACCGGCGTGTAGCCCATTATACTCTCAAGAGCTGAGTTAGGGGCTGAGGTAGGTGCACGGTTCTCTGTAAGTCCACGGCCACCCCATGGGTTCACATCCTGCTCCCCGCTTGGCTGTGTGGCCTGTGTCATGGGCCCACCTCTCCGGGCCTCAGTCTCCTGGTCTGTAAAGTGTGACGTGGCTCCTAACATCAAGCAGGGCGGTTGCCCACAGGGAATGTCAGGCATGCAGTGGTGGCCGGCTGGCCCAGGCGCGCTCAGATAAGGGCGCCTGGGGTCACAAGCTTAAGAATTTTGACCTCGAGGAAGGGGGAACCTATCACAAGGATGGACACGTAAACACACACACACACACACACACACACGCCCTGGGGGACAAGCAACAAGAAACGTGGAGGAAGGGAGATAGCGGTCCGTGTAAGATATGAAAATACTTATAATTTATCAAGGGGTCACGATGGCGGGAGGGGGTGGGAGGGAAAAAAGCGGAGCTGGCGCCAAGGGCTCAAATTGGAAGTAAACGTTAGGAAAGAAGACGGCAGCATTGATGCCATCGACATGTGGGTCGTAAGAGCTGTCAGAGCCACCAACACAATGATCTTTTAATAAAAATTTTTTTCAAAAAAGAATAATTTTGGCCTCACCAGCAGGAACCTAAGGAGACCTGGGCTTCCCCTCCAAAGGCCTGGACCCCAAGGTCACCTCCCGCTTTGAGCTCAGCATGCCTGCCCCTGGGAGGCTGAGGTGCAGGGGAGGATCACAGCTCAGTCATCCTTCTGAACGTGAACAGGGCCTGGGGGAGCTTGGAGCTGGGCTTACAGGTGGGAGCCGTCGGCCCCGGGGGTGGAGGTCTTAGGCTGATGCCCCCATGTCTCCGTGGGACCTTGCACGGAGTGGGGCTCTCGGCCTCTGGACACCTCCAGGGGATACCAGGGTGTCCACTCAGCCTCAGCAGGGTGAGAAAGCAACATGACAGTGACTGTAAGAGCACCCTCAGCCGGAGCAGGCCTGGTCACTCGGAGCAGGCCTGGTCACTCGGGGCAGGCCTGGTCACTCGGGGCAGGCCTGGTCACTCGGAGCAGGCCTGGTCACTCGGGGCAGGCCTGGTCACTCGGGGCAGGCCTGGTCACTCGGGGCAGGCCTGGTCACTCGGGGCAGGCCTGGTCACTCCGGGCAGGCCTGGTCACTCGGGGCAGGCCTGGTCACTTGGGGCAGGCCTGGTCACTCGGGGCAGGCCTGGTCACTCGGGGCAGGCCTGGTCACTCGGGGTGGGCGCGTCTCTGCTCACACGCCAGCGCACTGCCCTCCCCGGCTCACCCCAGTAGGTCACAAGGAAGCAAAGCTCAGCCCCCTCTCTTAACAAGCTCCCCACCAACTTCTTCCTCCAGCCCCTCCGCTGGCCTGGCCGAGCTCACCGGGTCTGGGCCAGCTTTACCACAGTCCCTTGCCTTTGGTTTGCTTGGTTTTTTTTCACGAGAGTGGCTTTTTTCTTTATAATTTTCAAGCCCCACCCACCTACCCTCCAAGATGATTCCCAAGAAAGTCCTTGCAATCCATGTCCAAAGCGCAAGGACGCCACCACTATCAGAGGCCAGCTCAAAGCAGGGAGTCTATTTCTTTAGAGAGCTGGGCAGCCCCCAAACAGTCAGGACCTCCCCACGCTCATCCCTAGCCTCTGGCAGCGCCTCGCCTATCTTTCTGCAGGATATTTAGGGATTGATTTCTTCCTTCTAACCTTTGCCCTAGGAGCCCTGGTGTTGGGCTGTGATCCACAAGGTCGGTAGTTCAAAACCACAAGTGGTTCTGCAGGCTTTCCATTCCTATAAGAGTCATGATGGTAAGAAGCACACCAGCCTGTGCGATCACGAGGTGTCGAAGCGACCAGGTATCAGGCATCATCAGAACAAAAAATCTTATCATTGTGAATGAGGGGGAGTGCGGAGTGGGGACCCAAAGCCCATCTGTAGGCAACTGGACATCCCCTTATGGAAGGGTTGCGGGGAGGAGATGAGTCAGTCAGGGTGCGATGTAGCAAGGATGAAACATACAACTTTCCTCTAGTTCCTAAATGCTTCCTCCCCACCCCACTATCATGATCCCATTTCTACCTTACAAATCTGGCTAGACCAGAGGATGGACACTGGTACAGGTAGGAATTGGAAACACGGGGAATCCAGGGAGGATGATCCCTTCAGGACCAGTGCTGAGAGTGGTGATATGGGGAGGGTGGAGGGAAGGGGGTGGTGGAAAGGGGGAACTGATTACAAGGATCTACATATAGCCTCCTCCCTGGGGGGTGGACAACAGAAAAGTGGGTGAAGGGAGACATCAGACAGTGTAAGATATGACAAAATAATAATTTATACATTATCAAGGGTTCATGAGGGAGGAGGTAGCAGGGAGGGAGGGAGAAAATGAGGAGCTGATGCCAGGGGCTTAAGTGGAGAGCAAATACTTTGAGGATGAGGGCAAGGAATGTACAAATATGTCTTATGCAATTGATGTATGTATGGATTGTGTTAAGAGTTGTATGAGCCCCTAATAGAATGATTTTTTTTAAAAGAGTCACGGTGGTCTCAGGAAACCCACGGGGCAGTTTTACCTGTCCTATAGGGTTGCCGTGAGTCGGCATGGACTCGGTGGCCGTGGATTTGGTTTTTAACAGTTTCCTAATGCCTTATGCCATTTGACCTCTTGACCGCGGCTGCCGTGAACACTGTGCATCCAAGCAAGATGAAACCCTGACACCTCCGGCCGGCCGTGTCTCTGGTCACCGTGGTGTCGTCTGTTGGCCCCTCTGTGAGGACTGTTGCTTTGTCCACCTGGGGTTACAGTGCACAGAGGAGCCTGCCAACCTTGGTCTTCATCAGCAAGCCCCTCACTTTCAGGTCATCTGCACAGCGCAGCTTGTTAACGAGCCTCCCTCCAATCCTGCCTCCTTCTTCATAAGGTCCAGCTTATGGGCCTCTTTGTTCTGCACGCAAACTGGAGAAGTTCGGTGGCACGCACCTTTGCTGATCTGAAGTCACCGCAGGCCTCCTTGTTGATGTCTGACGGACTCCTTTCCGCTCTGGGAGCCTTCTGCACGAGGGCGGTCAAGTGTTCTGGAATTTAGTCGAGGAAGCACAGGTGAACATCTCGCTGATGTTCTCCACTCCTGCAGTGGCAGCCCTCACTCCACATCCTCTTCCGAATCCCGCCTGAGCTGCGGGCAGCTCCCTGGTGATGTTCTGCTGCACCCATTCTTGACCGGCCTTCTGGGGAAGTTCACGTGTCTGGGATATCCATGACGTTGCTGTGCTGAGCTGCCAGCACATCAGTTCCGACTCATAGCCACGGTGGCAGCTACACAATCTGGTGTCAACTTGAGACTATTAACACCAAAGGGGTGGGGTGTAGCCTGTCAATCAGGTCACAGTTTGATGACCTCATTGGGAGGTGCTAAGGAGATAAGTAGCTCACTGGAGGCGGGACACACACACTTCCTGAGAGACTTTCCTGTTGACAAGACTCATGGAGCTACATTAGATCACTGGAGCTAGAGAAGCCACGTGAAGACCCACGCCAGCACTGAGATGTTTCCACCAATACTGGATCCATAAGACTTTCCACCCACTGGCATGTGATCTTCCTGCATTTGGCATCAATGCATGTGTTGTGTGAGTCTGGAGAGAACTTTAGAGACTGGTATCGGACACATGGGCTAATATCAGACTTATGGACTTGATCTGAGCTGGGCTGAGATGTTTTCTCAATATACAGTTGCTCTTGTCGATAAAGCTCTTTCTTATACACAAAACCCTGCCTGGTCCTTCACCACCCTCACAGTCGTTCTTATGTTGAAAGCTGTGGTTGCGACCATGGTGTCTGTCTCATGGAGGGCTTTCCTCGTCACTTTGCCCAGCGTGACGTCCTTCTCCAGGGACCGGTCTCTCCTGGCAGCATGTCTGACTACGGGAGATGAAGTCTCAGTATCCTTGCGTCTAAGGAATGTCGCTGTGCCATGCACCTTCCAAGAAATAGTTCTGGAAGTCCGTGATTGTTTCAACTGCGGATGGAAACCAGTTGCCAAAACCATTGGTGCTGCTGGGACGACTGTCACCCATTCCTGATCACGTTCTGCCTCCTGAAATGGGGGCTGCAAACCAGTTTTGTCTGCACAGCTAGTCTGTGCATTCTTTCCTCTGCTTCTGTCCCACCCACCCCCCAACCCCTGACTACTTTCTGTGAGCAGATCGATTTTACATTCACCAATTCAGATCAGTTTTACATTCACCAATTCTTAATTGCATTAGTCAAAAACAAGGCTTCAGGAATTGATGGAATACGCAGTGAAAAGACTTCAGAAAGCCGATGAAGCCCTGGAAGCACTCAGTCTTCCATGCCAGGAAATTTGGAGGAAAGCTACTTGGCCAACTGACTGGAAGAGACCCATATTTTTGCTGATTGCAGAGAAAGGTGGTCCAACAGTATGCTCAAACTATAGAACAGTACCATTGGTACTGCACGCAGGTGGAATGTTGCTGAGGATCATCCAGGCACAGTGGCAGCAGTCCATTGACAGGGAGCTGCCAGAGGTTCAGGCCGGATTCACAAGAGGCTGTGGAACCAGGCGCATCGTTGCCACTGCCAGATGGATCTTGGCTCAAAGCAGAACATGCCAGAATGATGTTGACTTGTGTTTGGGCAAAGGCGCTCGACTGTGTGGACCCTCATAGACTGCGGACGACCTTGAGCTGAATGGGGACTCCAGGACACTTCGTTGTGCTCGCTCAGAGCTTGCACGTGGATCGAGAGGCAGCAGTGCAAACACTGCACGCTTACGATCAGGAAGGGCGTGCCTCGGGCAGTGACCTCTCAGCACACTCGTCCAACCTATTGGCTGAGCAGGTCATCCGAGCAGCCGGATTATACGAACGAGCGTGTCCTGAGCTTGAAGGAGGGCCTGTTAACCTGCGGTATGCAGCTGACAGCCTTGCTTGCTGAAGGAGGAGGAACTGAAGCGCTTGCCGTGAAGATCAAGGATTGTAGCCTTCAGTGTAGATTAAGACACGATGTAAGGAAGACCAAAATCCTCACCGCTGGGCTATTGATACACCATGATGAACGGGGATCCACGACCAATGCTCATGGGAGCAGCTGGCAAGCGATCACAGGCAGGTCGCCTGAGGGGAATCTACTGCCCCAGTCTCCTGGGCAGTATTGACGGCCACGGACGTGGCTTTGAGGAATAGGATGCAGCCGGCCCAAGCCATAGCCTTCTCCATGGCCGCCTGTGCATGTGAGAGTCGGACATTAAACACGGGAAACTGCAGAGGGATACACACATTTAACTCGTGATGCAGGAGAAGCGCAGTGGAGGTGCCGTGGGCTGCTAAAAGGAGGAACCCATCCGTCTTGGAAGAAGTAAGGCCAGAGAGGCAGGGATGGTGAGACGTCGTCTCACACGGTGATGTGTTGCCAGGAGAGACCGGTCCCTGGGGAAGGACGGGTGCTTGTTGAAGTGGAGGGCAGAGGAAGGAGGCAGGCCCTCTGAGGGCTGACGGACGCGGCTGCATCCAGGGACTCCGGCACAGGAACGACTGTGAGGACGGCGCGGGCCGTGATGTGCTTCCTTCTGTGGTGCACGGGGTCCGCTATGGGTCAGCGCCGACTCCATGGCACCTCACAACAACCTCAGTTCGTACACATTTTGCTTCAACTCATCCTTTGCAATCTCTCCAAGGGGTCCTCACTCATCCCACCTCCTCCCTGTGTTTCAGTGCCCGACCTTCAGGATGACTGAGGGTCATGGTCTGGGAGGTGTGTGTGTGTGTCGGGGGGGGGGGGGGGAGGGTCTGCCTGTCTCTCTCTGACCAGTAAGTCTGATCTCTTTTATGGCTTTAAGTTCCAGCCCACATTTTCCTCCACTCTATTCAGGACCTCCTAATAGGATCCTTTTGGGGAGACACTCATGTGTGTGAGAGAGTTTTATAGCAAAACATAATTATAGAGCCCAGTCCAGGTCAAGTCCATAAGTTTGATATTAGCCCAGATGTCTGATATGTTGATGAATTCCTCTTCAGACTCATACAACACATGCAATGACGCTGAATGCAGGAAGATCACAGGCCAGTGGGTGGAAAGTCTTGTGGATCTAGTGGTGGTGGAAGCATCTCTGGCGTGGGTCTCCGCGTGGCTCCTTCAGCTGCAGGGCTCTACCATAGCTCCATGTGTCTTGTCAGCAGGAAGAGGAGGCAGAGTGAGTGTGGGTCTGACCTCCAGTGAGCTATTGATCTCGGTTGAGCCTCCAGATGAGGTCATCAAGCTGCCACCTGAGAGGCTGGACCCCCCCACCTTTGCAAGTTGACACCAGATGATGTCTTTTTTTTGAAGCTCAATACACTTTATTTTATTTTTTAAATCATTTTATTGGGGCTTGTACAATTCTTATCACAATCCATACATACTTCCATTGTGTCAAGCACATTCGTTGCCATCATCATTCTCAAAACATTTGCTTTCTACTTGAGGCCTTGGTATCAGCTCCTCTTTTTCCCCCTCCCTTCCCACCCCCTCCCTCATGAACCCTTGATAATTGATAAATTATCATTATTTTTCCATGTCTTACACTGTCTGACTTCTCCTTTCACCCGCTTTTCTCTTGTCTGTCCCCCAGGGAGGGGGTTATATGTAGATCCTTATAATCAGTTCCCCTTTCTACCCTACTGTAGTTGGAGGGGGTTCAGTAAACACAATTGTACAGATGAGATATATAAATATTATATTAAAGTCATAGAGAGCATGAGAGATAGAAGAGAGATTGAAATAATGGAGTCACACACATTTCATGGTAGCATGCTCACCTCCTGGATGGCCATGATCTTACCAGCCAGGTCCATGCACAGCATGGGCTGAGGCAAGGGGGGCAGGGACCCAGTAGGATGCTTGAGGACCCCGTTTATTGCTAACCAAGGGTTATATCTACTCTGGGGGCATGATTACAGGTAATCACACGTCACAGGAAGGGGCAGTACAATAGGCAGACACATCATAGGAAAGGGCTGTACAATGGGCATAGGCGTAACAGGAAGGGATGAGCTAGGGCTGTACACGTGATAGGAAGGGGAGGGACTAGAGGTGTACATGTGACAAGAAGGGTGGATCCTAGATTCATGATGGCGGCCTAATCTTGGTCACCCTTGGGTGGGCTTGACCTCTCTGGGGTCTCCTACAAGGAAACAGCCAACTACTATCCTTATCAGAAGGGAGTGGACCCTACTTGTTATGGGATAAACAGTGGTGTCTGCTTGCTCTGGATGGCTGATAACCCTCAGGGAGAATGATCCTGATCTACTCCTGATGACCTCCAAGTGCACAGTCATTCGCAAGCAGCTCAGTTTGGCATATATTTGGGGGAGACAGTTTGGAAGAAATCCTTCTGTTTCCCACAGTTCCCCCTTGTGTTTTATACATAAAACTCAAAAGAGCCACAGTGGCTACATGGTTATTTTCTATACATTGAAAGCTGTCAAGACAGATTTAATGACCAAATTAATACAGCCAAAAAGTCAGGCTTATAGCACACATTTTGAATCCAGGCATGGAGGATAAAGTCCCCCTAAACCCAGCTGCTATTGGAGGAAGGTGTGAGAGGGGCTGGATGCCGCAGGGGGAAGAAAACGAGCAAATAGGAGCATCTGCTTCTGTAGGGAGAATGAATCAACCGTGTGCTCACTTCAAGGCAGCACAGCTTTAAAGGGAGAAACTGTGGAAATGACAGATTACCACAGGAACATGTGCTTGGACTATACCTCCAAGTGCCAGAGTGGCGGCTTTCCTACCATGGAACACTGGCTTTCCAGATTCCCTCCATCCCAGTCAGGGAATAAGTCCCAGTTCTATTTCCCTTAGTGCTAGTATCCCACACCCAACCTTCCCTCCACCCTCCCGATATCCCCACTCTCAGCACTGGTCCTGAAGGGATCATCTGTCCTGGATTCCCTGTGTTTCCAGTTCCTATCTCTACCAGTGTACATCCTCTGGTCTAGCTGGATTTTTAAGGTAGAATTGGGATCATGATAGTGGGGTGGAGGAAACATTAAAGCGCTAGAGGAAAGTCATATGTTTCATCATTGCTACACTGCACCCTTACTGGCTCATCTCCTCCCTGCGACCCTTCTGTAAGGAGATGTCCAGTTGCCAACAGACAGGCTTTGGGTCCCCAATCTGCATTCCCCCTCACTCACAATGATATGAATTTTTGTTCTTTGATGACTGATACCTGATCCCTTCGACACCTTGTGACACATAGGCTGGTGTGCTTCTTCTGTGTGGGCTTTGTTGCTTCTGAGCTAGATGGCCACTTGTTTATCCACCAGCCTTTAAGACCCCAGACACTATATCTTTTGATAGCCGGGCACCATCAGCTCATCAGCTGTCTTCACATTTGCTTATGCACCTGCTTTGTTTTCAGCAATGTCAGGAAGGTGAGCATCATGGAATGCCAGCTTAATAGAACAAAGTGTTCTTGCATTGAGGGGGTACTTGAGTGGAGGCCTAATGTCCATCTGCTACCTTAATATTAAATCTATAAATATATGCACATAGATATATTTCCCCATCATCATATATAAATATTTTTACATCTATATCTGCCTGTATTTAGTCCTCTGTAAATGCCCTTTGCCTCCTAGTTCTTTCCTCTATTTCCTTTTACTTTCCTTTTTTCCCACTATCATGCTCAGCCTTCATTTGGGTTTCAGTAATTCCTCTCAGTTACATTGCCCTTGATCAAGCCCTACCAGTTCTCCTACATTCTCCTCACCACTGATTTGGATCACTTGTTGTTCTCTTGTCCCTGGGCTTGTGAAGACCACTTAATTTCCCCCCACCTTCCCCTCTCCCATGTCCCCCTAGAACTGTTGGTCCCATTGTTTTCTCTTCCAGATTGTTTATCCCATCTAGATAGACCTACAGGGATAATAATATGCACAAAAACAAGACAGAGCAAAACAAAGCAACAAAACGAAACAACAACAAAAACAATGACAATAAAAAGAAACCCCCCCACTATCATGATCCCAATTCCACCTTACAAATCCGGCTAGATCAGAGGATGTGCACTGGTACAGAGAGGAACTGGAAACACAGGGGATCCAGGGCAGATGATCCCTTCAGGACCAGTGGTGAGAGTGGTAATAACTGGGAGGGTAGAGGAAGGGTGGTGTGGAAAGGGGGAACAGATTACAGGGATCTACGTGTGACTTCCTCCCTGGGGGACTGACAACAGAAAAGTGGGTGAAGGGAGATGTCAGACAGTGTAAGAAATGACAAAATGTTAATTTAAAAATCATTGAGAGTTCATGAGGAAGTGGGGAGCAGGGAGGGAGGGGGAAAATGAGGAGCTGATGCCAAGGGCTTAAGTGGAGAGCAAATGTTTTGAGAATGATGAGGGCAACGAATGTACAAATGTGCTTTACACAGTTGATGTATGTATGGATTGTGAAGACAGTTGTTTGAGCCCCCAATAAAGTGATTTTTTTAAGAGAAAGAAAGAAAAACCTGCAAATAGTTCGCCTGGATGTGGTGGGACCAGATAGGGTGCAATTCCGGCACTGTGTCTCCAGTGTTGTCCCCCGTAGGACTATGGGTCAGTGAGGGATGTCATGTCTCTTAGTGGGGCCGGTCATATGATCCTCTGTGTGCATTGGCTGCTCTGAGCAGGAATATTGTCCCCAGGGCTCGGTGGGCCAGGATGTCCTCCGCTCTCTCTTCCTCCCCCTTCATTTGCTCCTGCGTGCTCTGATCAGACCTGTCCCTCTCCCTGAGCTGTAGCTTCAGTGCTGTCCTCTGAAGTGAATTCTTCTGGGGGGGAGGGGCAGCTGTCCACGTAGTTGGGATTGGGACTGGCCCCTTATTATGTGTTTTTAACTTCCTTAATCTGGAGGATTTTCTGTGAGTTCTGTGTGGTCATTGCCATGAATTCTGCTGTGCCAGAGCACTGCCTGGGGAGGCGAGGCAGCATGGACTCAGAATGGCGTGCGTCAGAATGGGTGAGTAGAGATGGAGGTGGAGGCCAGAGGGAAGGCAGAGGTCGTCAGATAGGGCCACTTCCTCTGCCACACGATGAGGAGGAAACGGAACCGTGCATCTAAAGAATGTGTTGTGGACAGAAACCATGGGGGACGGGAGGCAGCGGTTGGTGGAAGATATGAAAATAATAATTTATCATTTTTCCAGGGGTCCGCAGGGTGGCAGGTGGCAAAGGAGGGAAAAAAGCGGAGCTGATGCCAAGGGCTCAAATAGGAAGTAAAGGTTAGGGAAGAAGACGGCAGCATGTGTACAGATGCGCTTGACACTATTGATGTGTGGGGCGTGAGCTGTCAGAGCCCCCACCACAACGATCTTTAAAAAAGAAGCATGTGTTATCAATTACAACCGCACCTGCCCCCATTGATTCCAACCTGCGACCCCTCCAAGGGCTTCGGAGACTCCATCTTCCTAGGGGCAGAAGGCCCATCGCTTTCCAGGTAATAGCTAAGGAGGGGCGCTGTCATTTTTCAGTACGTCCTTCTTTCATTTCCTTTGCATGCTGTCTCCAAATATTCTTAGTTTTCCTTAATTGACATCTGGTACTCGTTCCAATATATCCCTTCCCACACAGTTCTCCTGTTCAGTCCCAGCGGTGGGGCTACACAGCCTCTGATGCTGTCAACCCCCTTTCCTCCTCCTTCTCCCTCCCCAGGGCGAACAGGTGTGTGTGTGTGTGTGTGTGTGTGTGTGTGTGTGTGTGATGAGCTCAGTGTCAGCTGGAAGGGCGACACAGGGGGGGGGCGCAGCCCGAGCAGTCACAGCAGTCTCTCCCCTCTCCTGTCCAGGTCCTTCTAGCTGCCCCCTTCCTTCAGGGTGGGCGGCAGCGATGGCCCCGCAGCAGCTCGTTCCGTGTCAGTCGCCGGTCCTGGACGCAGACCCTCCCCAGCTGGCTTGTCCGTCCGCCTCCACGTGCAGGCTGGCCGCGCCCCCCTTTCTGCAGGATGAGTGGCCGCGCTGCCCGCCGGGCCCGGGTGGACACCCATCTGCTGGCTTCCCGGCCTTGGGCTCACGCCGCTTTCTGAGGGTGCTGGGCGCACTCCCGCAGCTCGCGGTGCGCCGCTCTCGTGGGCGCTCCAGTTTCCGGGCGCGTATGGGTGTGTGGTGGGGGTGGCGTCTCTCAGACTGGGGGGTCGCGACACACACACACCCGCACCCCGCAGTGGGGTCGAGGAACTGAAGGTGGGGGTCGGGGGCACTTGCAAGCGTCATAAAGGCGTGTGAACGCGCCACCACCGGAACCCCACTCCCCGTCCAGGGTGAGATGAAGCCGGGGTGCCGGCCGGGGAGTGGGGTGGGGGGCGGGGGGAGGAAAGGTGTTGCGAGCCTGATGCAGCGCGCCACTGCGGGCACTGGGGACACCGGCAGGTTAGGGCACTGGGGACACCGGCAGGTTAGGGGTGCTCTGTTGAGTTTCCAGGCTCCTTGGGCACCCAGCAGGCGGACCGCGTGGGATCCGGGGTGCGGCGCTGCGCGCACGTCCGTCCGTCCGTCCGTCCGTCCGTCGGTCGGCAGCGGGAGCGCCCGCCTCCAGGCGCCTGGGACGCGCCCTTCGCGGGGGTCCGGGCCGCCAGCCCGGCGGGGGTCGGAGCGCCAGGCCCAGTGGAGGAGTCGGAGAAAGGAGCACCCATGCCCTTGTCGCCCGCGCGTCGTGTCCCCAGCATCCCCTCCGACCCCTGAGCAGGCCTGCGAGCAGCCTCGCCAGCGAGAGCTCCGGAGAGCGGGCGAAACGGATGCTGTCAGTTTGCAACAGTTTAAAAAATAGAAATCATTTTACTGGGGCTCGTATGACGATCGAGAGTTTACAGTGTAACACCTTGTCACCCATTTTAAATTTAATCTGGTGTCTATGATGTTCCGCTTTCTTTTGCATTGAGTTTTCTAAGGTGTTTTTTTTGGGGTACGATTTTCTTTACATGAACTCCACAGTAGGTAAATCTAATCTAAATGAACAGTTTCTTAAGGTTATGGCAGGTGAGGTTGGGGGGAAATGATTACACATTTCTTTAAATATAATGAATATTTTCCACACAAAAAACCCCGAAACCAAGAATGAACAGATTGTGGGGCTGACTGCACGACTCTGTGGACCTCCCGTGGTGTGGCGGTTGCCCAAAACCTCTCTGCACGCGCTGGCCAAAATATGGAACGCTTCACGAATTTGCGTGTCATCCTTGCGCAGGGGCCATGCTAATCTTCTCTGTATCGTTCCAATTTTAGTATATGTGCTGCCGAAGCGAGCACAACTGCGAAGCTGTCCCCAGAAGTATATAAACGTCAAAATTACAAAATACCTAACACTTAGGGCTACTATAGATGGTCGTTATATATTAGCATAATTTACCATAATCAATCTGAGAGAACATGTGCTCTAGTTTAATTTACTTTACATGTCTTTGATCACGTCTAAAATCCTCAATCGTTTACCTCTTTTACAGCCGAAAAGAGTGGACGGCAGGCGCGAAGGCTTGTGGGAAATAATATGTAAAAGAGCCGGCTCACAAGCAGCCCCGCCCCTCACTCCCCGGAGCCCGAAGAGGGTGGGAGGGGCGGGCAGCCGCGGGAGGCCGCCGGCATCCCAGCGTTCTCCGCGGGCGCAGGGGACGCTCTAGCCGCCGGGAGTGGCACCAGCTGGGACGAGGCCGGATGAGGAGGCGGAAGATGGCGGCGACCGCCGGGCTGCGGTGAGGATCGCGGCGGCGGCGGCGAGAGGCCAATGGCCGCCGGGGCGCGCCTCAGAGGACCTGCAGATCGCTAGGGCCCGACACTGGGCGGCATGTCGGAGCACGCGGCGCCGGGAGCCCCGGGGCCTGGGCCCAACGGTGGCGGCGGCGGCGGCCCGACCCCCGCGCGCGGGCCTCGCACCCCCAACCTGAACCCCAATCCTCTCATCAACGTGCGCGACCGCCTCTTCCACGCGCTCTTCTTCAAGATGGCCGTGACCTACTCGCGCCTCTTCCCACCCGCCTTCCGCCGCCTCTTCGAGTTCTTCGTGCTGCTCAAGGTGACAGCGGCCTCAACCCCTGACCCCAGACCCCTGCGGGCACCCGGGAGCCCAATGCCTGGACCCCACCTCCCGGTCCCAGATCCCCGGCCGCGCCTCCCTCCAGCACCCACATCCAGCCCCTGCCCGCCTTCCGAAGGCCGGGGTCCCAGCCTGTGCACGGCCCTGCAGACCCCCGCCGGCGCCGCCCCCAACCCCCTGCCCTGGGCTTTGCCCAGAACTTACCCCCTGCCGCCCCTCACCACCTGTCTGCCCTGGGGCTCCACGCCCCCTTTCCCATCACCCCGCCCGCACCTGGCTCTGTACCCGCAGAGTCACTCCGTGTCCTTGCTGACTGGCCCTTCCGCAGGTGGGACAGAGGACTCAGGACAGCTCTCGGACCCGGGCTGGCCCATGTCACCAAGCCCCCAGGCTGAGGGTCTGGGGACGGGAGGGTGGGGGGCTCATCACCTGGCGTCTGAGGAGCAGCCAGTGGCCTGTCATTTGCTGGCTCTGTTACGACAGTCCCCGCCCCCTGAAAAGGGAGATGCCCACAGGGCTGCCAGCGCTGGGATTTGGAGTGCAGCCCTTCCAGCCGCCCATCTGTGTGTGTGTGAGCTTTCTGACAGAGGGGTGGCCAGTGACGTCCTTCCACACCAGACTTTCCTGCGTGGTCCCCTCACAGCTGGGGGCCTGGCACTACCTCGGGGGCCCAAGGGTTGCTGGGAAGTGTAACTCTAGTAACCAGGCTGGACTGGGACACCCAGTGGAGGAGCCAGGGGCTTCGGGTCTCAGACCCCGCTACCCCGCCTGCCTTCACTCATGCTAGTCTCAGGATCTGGGACAGTGGGAAGTTACTGGGTGATGGGTGCCAAAGGCATGTTGGGAAAGGCCTGTGTAGGCAGCAGAGCGTGCCAGGTGTCCGGGCTCATGGTGGATTGCTGGTTGGTGAGAGGGGAGCGTCCACCACTTCTACATGGGGCCAGTCCAGGCTGTGGACACAGCACTAAGCACAGACCAGTGAGCGGTGTCCCTGGGGCCTCATCTCCTTGTGGACCTACTGCTGTGGTCAGCCCTCAGAACAGCGGAGGGGGTCCCCTGCAGCAGGGCCAGCGGGCTTCCTGAAGGTGGCATTACCTGACCCAACTCTCTGGGATAGTAGACCTTGCTGAAGGGCCCCATTGGGCCCTCTTGGGATTCCACCTGTTGGGGCAGTGCTTGCGGGGCCACTCTGACAAGGGATCCTGCCTAGTCCCCAGATAGTCCCATGGGGCTTTCAGGCAAGGGGGAACACACCTCTCACCTCTGGTTCTACCTGGCCATTAATCCAGTGTGAGCGGACAGCCAGGTGTTGCCCGTGCCACACCTAAGAGTGGCCCAACTTGCAGGTGTCCCCCCTGCCCGGGCACCAGGCCCTCTGTATAGTGGTGGTTTCAGGGCCCAGCTGTTTGTGCGTCCTTGGGTTTGGGGCGGTGTAAGACCTCCGTGGCCTCACTGACCCGTCCGTCCTCCCCCAGGCCCTGCTGGTGCTCGCGGTCCTGGCCTACATCCACGTCGCCTTCTCCCGCTCGCCCATCAACTGCCTGGAGCACGTGCGGGAGCACTGGCCGCGAGAGGGTGTCCTGCGAGTCGAGGTCCAGCACAACTCCAGCCGCGCGCCCGTCTTCCTGCAGTTCTGTGAGGGCAGTGCCCGCAGCGGCGGCTTCCCAGGCCTGGAGCTGGAGGAGGACGACGAGGAGGAGGAGCTGACCATGGAGATGTTCGGGAACAGCTCTGTCCAGGTGAGGGCTGCCCCCGCTGGTGAGGCAGGGGGACAGGGTCCAGCTAAGTTCTCTGGTGGAGGTGGGGACCCAGGGGTGGTGAGTTACCCATTACCATGCATGTGCACGTGCTGCCCTGCTCTGGAGTCAGGGCCTGGGTCTCAGAGGGAAGAGATGAGACACTGACTTAGACCTCTACCTGGCCATGGACGGAGTGAGGAAGTGGGGGTGGGGCTGGGAGGCTGCGGATCCCGGCCGCTGGTGCTGGCTCACGCAGGTCTGGTGCCCACAGTTTGAGCTGGACATCGAGCCCAAGGTATTCAAGCCTCTGGGCAGCAGGGACACACTCAACAGCAGCCAAGACTTCCCTTTCCCTGAGACGCCCCCCAAAGGTAGGCCCCCCAGCCCTGAGTCTGAGAAGGGCACTTGATCACCTGGACCCTCAGACTCCCTAGTTCTGTTCCAGGGCCTCTGTGCCCAACCCTTCCATGATGGGGCAGGGGAGGCCCCTCCATCTGGAAGGGTGTGGTATGGGGACACCAGACGTGGATCTATTCCTGAGGTGTCAGACCCTGCTCCTGACCCCTCTAGTTCTGCCCCCACCCCACCCGTAGCCTCAGCCTACCCCACCCCTGCAGTACGCCCCCAGAGTGGTCCGCCCCAGGCCTTGCCCCCACAGTCTCCTTCCTCGCTGCCCCGCCCCAGCCTGGCCGCAGGACGAGTACATCGTGGAGTACTCGCTGGAGTACGGCTTCCTGCGGCTCTCGCAGGCCACGCGGCAGCGCCTTAGCATCCCCGTCATGGTCGTCACTCTGGGTGAGTGTGGTACCGGGTTGTGGGCTTTGGGTGGACAGGGGGCCATGCTGACCGCCTACCTGTGGGCCCCCAGACCCGACCCGAGACCAGTGCTTCGGTGACCGCTTCAGCCGCCTGCTGCTGGACGAGTTCCTGGGCTACGACGACATCCTCATGTCAAGCGTGAAGGGCTTGGCAGAGAACGAGGAGAACAAGGGTGCGCTGGGGGCAGGGGCCTGGCGGACGAGGAGGGGGCAGGGGCCTGGCGGACGAGGAGGGGCAGGGCACACAGGTGACACCCCTGCCACTCAGGCTTCCTGCGGAACGTGGTCTCGGGCGAGCATTACCGCTTCGTCAGCATGTGGATGGCCCGTACGTCCTACCTGGCAGCCTTCGTCATCATGGTCATCTTTGTGAGTGGGCCCCCAGGAGCCCTGCACACCCCTGCCCTGGTGGGCTGGGGCAGCTCACAGGGGTGGGTGGGGGCAGCAGGAGGCCCTTCCCCTGCAGATGTTCACCTTCCCGAGTGTCCCCACAGACCCTGAGCGTGTCCATGCTTCTGCGCTACTCCCACCACCAGATCTTCGTCTTCATTGGTAAGTCTCCGGGCACTGATGGGTACGCCCAGCCCCCTCCCCTCGCCAACCGCCCCTCCCCTCCCCTCACGGCCTCGTGCCCGCAGTGGACCTGCTGCAGATGCTGGAGATGAACATGGCTGTCGCCTTCCCTGCCGCACCCCTCCTGACCGTCATCCTGGCCCTTGTCGGTGAGACCCACCCCCTTCCTCACCCCTGCCTGTACCCCACCCAGTGCCCACACCCCTGACCCCCCCCCAATCCCTGCTATGCAGGCATGGAGGCCATCATGTCCGAGTTCTTCAATGACACCACCACGGCCTTCTACATCATCCTCATCGTGTGGCTGGCTGACCAGTATGACGCCATCTGCTGCCATACCAGCACCAGCAGGCGCCACTGGCTGCGGTGAGCTCCCCATCGGCTTCCCCCCCCCCACCTCCAGCACTGGAACACCCCTTGCCCCGCCCCCACGTCCAGCACTGCGACACCCTCACCCCGCCATCTGCCCACAGGTTCTTCTTCCTGTATCACTTCGCCTTTTACGCCTACCACTACCGCTTCAACGGGCAGTACAGCAGCCTGGCCCTGGTCACCTCCTGGCTTTTCATCCAGGTGTGTGTGGGACCAGCAGAAGGAAGTGTGGGGCCTGGGCCCTGCTGGAGAGGGGGTGGGGAGTCTGGGATGGGGTCACTGGTCCTCCTGTGGGGGACAGATGAAGCAGAGCCAAGGTGCTACAGGGGTCAAGGCTGGGCCATGGAGGCTCTGACTCTCATTCCCGCCCCTCCCCCTAGCACTCCATGGTTTACTTCTTCCACCACCACGAGCTGCCGGCCATCCTGCAGCAGGTGCGCATCCAAGAGCTGTTGCTGCACGCCCCTGCGCCAGGCCCCGGCTCCCCGACAGCGCTGCAGGACAGCCTTAACAACAACGAGGCTGCGCCCGGCCAGCCCACCGCGCAGCCCCCTGCCCTGGGCCCTGTGGCCACTGGCACCAGAGGGACCCCCGAGGCTGTGGCGCCCAGCTCCCTGGTGGCAGCCGCGGCATCTGTGGCGGCAGCGGCAGGTGGTGACCTGGGCTGGATGGCGGAGACAGCAGCCATCCTCACTGATGCCTCCTTCCTGTCGGGCCTGAGTGCCTCCCTGCTGGAGCGGCGCATGACCCCAGCCCCCGGCGGCCCAGCCCCCACCCCTACGCCCCAGGACGTGGGCACCCCTGCCTCCCAGGAGAGAGAGCCCAGCTCTGCCCCCACGAGCCCCGAGAGCACGTCCTCAGAGGCCGGCAGCTGAGCCCGTGCGGGCCCTGGCTCCCCAGCCAGCTGGGCATGACCCTACTGACACGGGCAGCCGGGAGGTCCCTCATACTGACAGGTCTCTTGGGGTCCACAGGCCCTACCCTCTTGGGCTCCGGTGGGCCGGGGTCTGCTCTGATGGGCCTGATGGTGGCCAGGCTGCCTAGCCTGACAGCCATGAAGTGTAGGCAGCCCACTGAGTCAGGGCACAGGAGCTAACTGGGCTTTCTGGGAGGTTCTAGAAAGGGCTTTGAAGATCGAGTGCTGTGTCCCGTGGATGGAGCTCAGTGGGGCCAGCAGGGTGGCACAGCTTTACCCTGTCTCCTTGGCAGGCCGGCGGCCTGGAATGCCAAGTACAGTGCCTTCTCTAGCCGCTGGCTCCCGGCCACTCAATGAGGACACCAGGCCGCTTTTCCACTATTTAATTGCAGTGTACAAAATTGTGTTTGTATATAGAATAAATCCTCTGTTACAGCGCTGCCACTGTGTGCATACCACCGGGCATATCTCCACGGCGCTCACGTGCCAGGCGCAGGGGCCTGTCACTGTCGCCCAGCTGGGCACGAAGCTCGCCACGCCGCACCAGCGCCTGTCGCAGCCGCTCGCGCACCCCCTCAATGTGTGCCTCCAGCGCCTCCAGCTCACTGACGCCCGGGCCACCCGAGGACGGTGGGGTGGGTGCACGGCCATTGGAGCAGAGCCACACAGGGCCATCCGGTGGGCCTGCAGCCGAGCCCATGTCCATATCGGCGTCGGCAGTTGGGGGCTCCAGCAGGAAGCGCACACGGCGCTGCTCCGTCCTCACGGCACGGCGCACCCGCCTCCAGCCACCTCGGCCCCGTGCCGGTGCCACCTGCGCCCCAGGCTCCGCAGCACCACTGGGGACGAGGCTGCGCTGCAGCTGGCTGGAGGTGGTGCCACTCCCTACCATGCCACATGGACTCAGCCCCACCACGAGGCAGGGGAGGCAGCCTGGTGACATGGAACTGGGGTCTCAGGGAAGAACCCAGTGGGTGCTGGGACCTCTCTAGCCAGAAAGGGGCCATCGCTGAGGGTTGAGACTAACCCTGCACCCCCAGGGAGGCTGCCCCATGCTGAGGCTTTCCGGGTCCGGCCCCGGCCCCTTACCTGGTCTCAGGTGCCTGCAGCTGCTCTCCACTCTGCAGATCTGGCTGCGGCTCAGCATTGAGGGCCCGGTGGATTTTCTAGGGGTTCACAGGGACCGGTTGGGGGTGCAGTCTGGCAGGGCACGCTCCCCCCTGCTTGCAGCCTGGCGGGGTGCCACACCTGGCTCGTGTGCAGCCAATACTGTAGCTTGTTTCCCCTGCGGATGCGTGGCAGCACCAGGCGGTAGAAGACATGCTCGCCCAGCGAGCTGAGCAGGGCGCTGCCCAGGCCCAGGCACAGCAACACAAACAGGCCCGAGAAGTGGTAGATGCCCATCTGGAAGGTCTGCAGGTGACAGGATGCCAGCTGTCCAGTTGCGGTGCCCCACCCTCGAGCCAGGGGCAGGGAGGTGGGACCCCAGGTGTGGCCCGGGGTGGACGTGGACCTAGAAAAGTGTGTGTGGGAGGCGGTTCTGGAGCTGGGATTTTGAGGGTTGAACCGTGACAGCGGTGTGTGGTGGGCCTGGCCGGGACTGTGCCCACCTCGGTGACAGCGATGGCCCGCTTCCCGCACGGCACCATCTTGTACCACTTGTCGTGCAGCAGGTCGATGAAGCCCGAGGACTTGTAGCCGCTGATGAACTTGGACAAGTTGGACGTCAGCGGCGAGTTCTGGGGAAGCCCGATGCCATAGCCTGGGGAAGGCAGCCCGCAGGATGGCACCACTGCGCCAGCCCATGGAGTCTCCCCAGCCGGCCCGTGGCTCCCTCCCTCACCCTCTATGGCGAACGGCTTGCCCACGGTCAGCAGTTTGCAGTCGGCGTCGATGGAGACCTCGTAGTCTAGGAGGGACTTATCCATGATGAAGGCGTTGAGCTTAGGGGGGTCACTCCTGCAGAGGGGTGTGTGTGTGTGTGGGCGGAGCCTGTGCTCACCTGCCCGCACCCCTGCCCCAGCCCGTGCTCACGTGAGCATGGCGACGCCGTCCGGCGTTGTGGCGGCACTGTGGCGGCGCATGTGTGCGTGCATCTCCGGGAAGCTCTTCCTGATGTAGCCCTCGGCACTGCTCTCGCGGACAGTTCCCACTCGGAAGCCGGGCGGCGGGCGGTGCAGCTATGGGGAGGGGAGGGTCAGCCTGCCAGCCACAGCCTCAACTAAGGCCTGTCTTGCACCCCACAGGGGCGGTCCTGCGCCCCGGGAGGCTTCGGCGCAGCATCCCTGGTCTCCGCACATTTGATGCCATTTTAAATAACAAAAAGAAACTGCCATTGAGTCAATTCTGACTCACAGGGATCCTACAAGACAGACTAAAGCTGTCCCAGATCATTGAAAGCTGCCTCTTTCTCCAGAAGAGCTGCTGGTGGTTTCGAACTGCTGACCTCGCAGTTAGTAGCCCAACGCATAACCATAAGGTCACCAGGACTCGTTTAGATGCCCATAGCTGTTCCACCCCCACCCCCAAGTTGAAACACCTGCAGTGTCCCTACCCATTGCTACTGAGTGGATTCTGACTTGGGGAGTCTATGTAGGGTGCACCAGACTGCTGCTTTCTCCCCGGCAACGGCCGCAGGGGCCTGACTCAGATGGAGGAGTAGACTTTTCCTAGGGTTCCCAGGTTGTCGATCTCTAGAGAGGTACCCTGCCTGCCAGCCGGCCTCCCATTCTCCCTCCTGGGTGGCTGTGACCTCACTTGGCAGCTACCCTCTTGGTGGCAGCCGGGGACCTGAATGTTTAGCATAATTTTCATTCATGTTGATGTCAGTGCTACCACATGGGGCAGAGCATGCTCAGGGCTCAGCCAGCTCCAGGAGGCGGGACGTGGGACGCGGGACGGGGTAAGCAGCCTGACGCTTCAACAAGTGCAGCGCGGGCACAGGTGATAAAAAACAAGGGTCCCAAACCAGGCGACTCAAGCCAAGCGCACACTCGAGCAAAATGGGGCTGACGTCCGCCCAGCAACGGCTGCAGCAGCAGCACATCAACAGGGAGCTGCCCAAATTCAGACCAGACTCAGAAGGACGTGGAGCAAGGGGTGTCCTTGCTGCCGTCAAAGGCACGTCAGCCGAAAGCCAAGACTACCAGAGAAATTTCTTGTTGACCAGGCAAGGGTGTGATGACCGCGCAGCTATGTGGAGCTGTGCTCCTGAGGAAGCCTGCACAAGGCCAAGAGGCAGTCAGCCGAACAACAGGAACGAGGGGCTGTTGAGGGGCTGGGAACCATGAGCGTGTGCATCACAGTTGTGCCCTTTCACCACACACACACACACACACACACACACACACACACACACACACACACACTCAGTCTGTGTGCCGGGCAGGCAACATGAGAAGCTGGACTGTGAAGAAGAATGCGGTCGGGTTTGGAGGACAGCTCATTGAGCCCCTGCGCAACATGCAGGCGACCCCGCGTGCTTGCAGAGCGCAGGGGGCTTGGACCCCAAAAGACCACCTTCCGAATGGATTACAACTCAATGCAAACCAAAGCCAGAATCTTCACTCCGGGTCAGTGGACACCACCATGGCCAATGGAGGCGAGACCGACGTCGTCACGGATCTCATTGTGCTGGGATCCACAATCAACCTGCTGGAAGCAGCCCTCGGGACCAATGGGACGGCAGGGGTCAACCCTGCACGAGGTCTCTTCAGATGTCACTTCAAGGACTGAGGTGCACCTGACCCAAGCCAGGCACGGGTTCAGTCCCCTCGTGCGTGTGAGTGTGGGGATAATAAGGATGGCCAAAGAATAAATGCCTTTGAATTGTGTTGGTGAAGATGGTGGAACATTCCATGGACTGTCAGAAGAACAAGCCTATCTGTCTCCGGACAAAGTGCCTAAAGAACGTTCCTTGGGCATGCTTTGGACATGCTGTCAGGAGGGGCCAGTCCCTGGAGAAGGACACCATGCTTGTTAAGAGGAAGGCCCTCGGTGAGATCAATGGGCACTGGCTGGTGGCAGTGCCAGTCTGGGCGGTGTTTTGTCCTGCTGCCTGTGGGGTTTGTGTGGTCAGAACCCACTCAGCGGCACCGGACAACAGCACAATGGACTGAGCAAGAAGCAAGAGAGGTCAACTGCATGCGGTGGATGAACTTGACAGATAAACTGCGGAGGGAGTGGGGTGTGGGTGGCCCGGGGAGTTAGGTGATACCAATTCTGGGATTCTTTCAAACCAATCCGGTGGGCAGGGGGAGGGGCCACTCGGTGGATGTAACTCCCCGAGAGCTGATTCTAGAGCAGAGAGATGAGTTTGAGGAGATGACAGTGAGCTACTGAGGCGTGTTCTAAAATGTCCATTAAAATAAACCAGGTGGAGCCAGGTCCCAGCACTGCCTCTCTGCTCTCTGTCCTCCAGGAGGGAGGTCGCCGCCAGGGAGTGCATGAGCACGGAGTCAGCCTGCCCTAGCTCTGCTCTACTGGCCTTCCCTGGGGAGCCCACCTCCCTGCCCTCACTAGATTGCCCCACCCACCAGACACGTCCTGCGTCAGGGCCTTTGCACGTTCTGTTTCCTCTATCTGAGCCTGATCTTCACTTAAAACACACCCCCATGTGAGCCCCCCAAGAGGCCTCCCCTGAGCCCACCTCCACTTGGTGAAATGCCCATCCCATCTCCACCCTGCCTCCCATCCTTTGTTCTGTCCCACATTTCACCTCCTCACGCAACATCTATGTTGCTCATTTATCTCAATTACTGTCACCTGGGTGTGGATGTCCCTGAGGAGTCTCTGCCTGCTTGTCCTGCTGTCTCCCCAGGAGTCTCTGCCTGCTTGTCCTGCTGTCTCCCCAGTGTCTGGCACACCCCAAATTCAACCCATGGCTCCTGACTGGCCCTGACACACACACACACACACACACACACACACACACACACACACACACACACACACACACACTTTCCAAAGCTGTAATCTCCATGAAAACAGCTTGCCTGGAGTGGTCAGAGGCTTCGAACCACCAACCCTGTCAGCAGCCCAAAGCTGAGTCCACTGTCCCTCGGTGCTCCTGTCTGACTGCCAGTGACCCCATCAGGACCCAGGAGAACCTGTTCTGGGTTCCGAGGCCGGAACTCGGTGAAGCAGACAGCATCTTTCCGGCTCCCCCCTCCCTCCCCCTGCATTCCAAATACAGGCATTTGGCTAGGGCACAGTGCTTAACCCTCCCTGCCACCAGGGCTCCCGGAGGCACTCACTCAACCCACCGCCACCGAGTCAGTTCCGATGCCTGCTACCGGGGTGAGCTCCTCGGACTGAGAGGCTCAGGGAGCAGACAGGCGCACCCTCTTCAGAGGGTGCTGATGCTGGTGAAAGGATGGACCGGTGCAGTGCCTGACCCACCCTGTCACCCCAGGACCCCTTCCTCAAGCTCTGCTCGCCCCACCCACTGCCATGGGGTACTCCTGTGGACACCACATGGGGAGGGGGGGAACTGCTCCTGTCAGGTCCCAAACTGGAACTCCGTTCAGAGTAGAAAACCTCCACTTTCTCCCGCAGCCCGGCTGGTGGTTTGGAACCACGGGCGCTGCAGTTAGAAGCCCAACTCCTAACCCTCTCGGGGGCACGCAGAATCGCCCGTGGGACGGTTCTTGGGTCCGCCCTCCCATCTCTGAAGGCCCCCTGCTCCCCCTTCCCCTACAGGCGCCGCACCTTGGGGTCGTGGATCCCCGAGAACTCCTCAAAGGTCTTGTCCCCGACCATGACGGCGGCCAGGTTGGCTGTGTAGCTGGACAGCACGAGCAGGCAGAAGATGGCCCACAGATTCATGAGGAAGCGCCCTGTGGGGCACTTGGGCGTCTTGCTGGACCCGGTACGGCCGAAGAGGATGGCATAGCAGAGGGTGAGCGCAGAAGAGTAGGAGAAGACTGTGCCCCGGTTGCGACCACGTGGCGTGAGGCCGTAGGGGCTGCGCCACTCGTACAGCGTCAGGAAGAGCGCCGTCAGGTGCAGCGCCACAAAGACCCCCACCCACATGGACCAGTGCAGCGGCCACATGAAGGCGCCCAGCGGCGAGGCGGTGTCGCGCGCGCGCACCAGGATGCCCAGGCTGGTGGAGAAGAAGGGGCTGGTGAAGTCGACCACGCGCGAGCGTGCCGAGTTGATGCTGAAGCTGGTGACGGCCATGTGCGCCGAGCCGGCCAGCAGGTCGCCCACCAGGCCGGTCCAGCGGCCGTCGCGCAGCGCGCCATACTTGCCGTCGCCCACGATGTAGAGCTCAAAGTCGAAGGGCGCGTCCTCGGCCAGCCGCTCCAGCAGGTCGATGCAGTAGCCGTAGCAGCATTTGCGCAGCGCGCGGGGCACTGAGCCGTTGGCCAGCGCGGCGAAGAGCGCATCCAGCGCTGCCGAGTCGTTGGTGCCCGGCTCCAGGCACAGCTGGCCCGCCGGGCACTGGCCCTCCTCGTCCGCCTCGCGCGCGAACACGAACGGGTGCTCCACCAGCGTCACCACGCGCAGCTTGGGCCGGGCCTGGGCTCCTGGCGGCGGCGGGGGCCGCAGGGCGGCGGCCCCGGGCTCCAGCTCCAGCCGCCCGTCCCACCATCTGCCCACCGTGGCCCAGGCCGGGGCTCCCCGCGGGTCCTGGCGCAGGCTCCACACCTTGAAATGGCGAGCCATGTGGACCTGGGACGCGGCCGTCACCCACACCGGCCCCGTGCGGCCGTGGAAGGATGTATTCGCGAGGAACCTGCGGGCGGGGGGCGGGGGGCGGCGGTCACCCTCTGCCAAGCTCAGATCCTCACCTCCACCTGCCTTAAGCGCCCGGGCGCGCCCCATTCTTTTCTCTACAATGGGGGCAGTAGTGGACACTGTTGGTGACCCCCAGCCCCCTCTGTCCGGCCAGAGGCTGTCTCCCTGAGGAGCTCCTCCGCCCCAGAGCTCCGCCCCTGCTGCCCGGCCCCTCCCCCAAGCCCGCCCTCCGGTCTTACATCCCCGCCCCCCCTCTGTCCCGGGGACTTTAGCCAAGGCGGCCACTCCGGAGAGCCTCACCTTGAACTCGGAGAAGTGGAGCAAGCTGGTGACCAGAGGCCTGGGGCCTGAGCTCGGTGCGGGTGTGCCTCCAGGTGACCCAGCTGCCTCCCAGGGACTCTCACTGTTTTACAGCCCACACCCACACCCCCCAATCCCTGGGCTGGGCTGAGCCAGTGACGGACAGATATGGGGGTGCAAAAGCTCCCAGACTCATGGTGGAGCTGATTCCGGGGTGCAGTTCACCCTCGGGGACCTGGGGGGATCAGATTGAGGGTGGATCGGCGCCTGCGCCGCCCACCACGCTGCTCTTCTCCAGAAAGTACCCGAAACTGAACCCCCGGAGGTCGAACAGCGGCTGACTCACAGCGCCCCTATAGGACGAGGCCGGAACTGCACCGAGCGCCTCCAAGGGAGCCCGAGGAAGTTCCTCTGGCCGCTGCTCCTCCGACAGCTGCGGGGTTCACGGCCCAGAGCTGGACCGCTGCGCCACGAGGGCCCCTTCCTTCTCCCAGACACCCCAATAAAACGCCATCCCAAGCCCGTTCTTGACCTCTGCTTCTGGGTCCCCCACCCCAGACAGGGACAAAACCACCACCTTGTAAGGACAGTACAGCGAGGCCTGTCGAGGTGGCCTTTGGGGGGCCTTGAAGGAACCCCCGTCGTGCAGTGGATCAAGCCTCCGCTGCGAACCTCAAGGTCGGCCGGTCGGTGGTTCGAGCCCACCAGCCAATACTTGGGAGAAAGATGAGGTTGTCCGCCCCGGGCGATTTACAGCTTCGAGAACACATGGGTCTCAAAGGGTCGTTTGGGGCGGAACCCACTCGAAGGACTAGGGGGTTGGGTGGCCCACCGACAGAAGGTCACACATGACCACCGGCCTGGAGAGATCATCATTCTCAGCAGGGTCCTACTCACCTAGCCAGGAAACGGCCCGAGGACTCTGGCCCAGCAGGCCGCGGCGCGGTGCAGTTGGCCACGGTGGGGAGCAAGGCGCGCTCTGGCTGCAGGCTGGCCATACTGCCCAGGGCACGGGCCACAAGCTCCACGGCGTCCTGGATGGCAGCTTCCAGAGGGGGCCGGTCCACCTCACCCAGAGCCAGCAGACCGGGCGGCAGGTCCGTGGTGGGCAGCGCCTCGGCGGGCAGCGGCGTGCCCAGCAGCCACCGGGGCCCCCGGGGCACGGCCGCCAGCACCTGCCAGGCGTGGGGCGCGTCGCATCCCAGGAGCACGGCCGCCGGCACCGGGGCCTCGGCACCTGCCAGCGCCCCTAGCGGGGCCAGGCGCAACTGCAGCCCTGCGTCATTGGTGTCCGGGCGGCTCAGGTCCAGGACGAGCTTCGGGGCGCGGCCTGCCCGGTGTGTCCAGAGGGCCACCAGACCCCCGGGGTCCCGGACGCGGCAGAACACCAGGCAGACGTCCTCCCAGACGTGCACCTGCAGAATGCCCACCAGCACGTCCACCAGCGTCTCCAGTGGGCTAGCCCAGTCCAGCTGCAGGTGTAAGGGACTCTGGTGGGCAGGGGAAAAGCAGGCACTGTGAGGGTCCCGACCAACTACCCCGGCTTCCCAGCTCTAGCAGGAGTTGCACGGTCAGCAGATGCCTGACGACCGGACACCCCTTCTCTAACACCTTCTATGGGTCCCCACTGCCTCCACTTGGTCAGCGTCTGGACCCAGGCCTCCTTTTTCTTTTTTTAAAAATCTTTTTATTGGGGCTCATAAGGCTCTTAGCACAGTCCGTACATACATCAATTGAGCAAAGCACCCTTATACATTCGTTGCACTCGTCATTCTCATAATTCACCTTCCACTTGGGTTCCTGGAATCAGCTCGGTTTCCCTTTTTCTCCCCTGTCCCCCTCCCTCCCCGATCCCACCCCTCCCAGGCCTCCTTTTTCTGGTATACCCTTCTCCCTTTTTTGCTAGCCAACTCCTACACATTCTCCAAAACCCACCTGCTTTCCCCTTCTCTATTCAGAAGTCTTCCACCTCCCAGGCAGAACCCCATCTCCCCTTCTGGGGTTCCCCCAACCCCAGAAAGAAGATCCCTAAGACAAGACCTGGCTGATGCCCTGTCAAGGCAGCCTGCCTCCCCTCCTCTTGAGACCCTTCCTCACCCACCACTGCCTCTGTGCCAGGCAAGGACCTCAGCAGAGGGGCCTGGGGACACCCGAGCAGCTCCCCTGGGGTGGCTTGTCTCATGGAGAGGGAGGGCCTTTGCGAACAGGGTCGCAGGATATTGCCCCGGTGGGGCAAGGAGCCGAGTGAGTGCAAGGGGGCACCTGCCTGGCAGGCGGGGGTGGGCGGGGTGGACTGGTACCCTCAGGCCAGCTGAGGCGCACTTTCGGGAGGCGTCGGCAGAGGGCGCCACAGGCCTGGTTTGGGGTCATGGGCACCCCGACCGCCAAGCTGGCCTTGGTACCACCGGTTAATAAATCCAGGGTTGCTCTAGAGTCGAACTTCCACCCCAAGGGGTGGCCTGGAGGGGACCCCAGGTTGGAGTTAGGAGGCCTGGAGGGCGGGGGATCACGGCTGCCGCCTGAGACTCATACTCGTCTTTTTCGCCCCACCCCACCCACGCCCAGCCCGCCCCCCACGTTCCCAGGAACCCTCCCCGTTGGGCCGGGGCAGTCTTCCCCAAAGGTACACAACGGGGTCCCTCCCTGAACCAGGCCGGGCGCGGACAGTAGAGAGGACTCCGGGATGAGTAGGGGCGGGCGGAGAGGACAGGGGGAGGTGGCGATGGTAGGATGCGGACCCGAGGACGCACAGGAAGCATAGGGACCGGAGGGGCAGGGGCGCGGTCTTCGCCTTGGGGCCCCTGGGAGGATCCAGGTATCTGGAGCGATCACCTCGAGGACCGGCTGCCCCTTCCCAGACACGCGGCGCTGCTGCCAACTTCGGGGGGAGGGGGAAGGGGAATAGGGGACCTTTCGGCGGCGGAGCAGGCCACGCGCGCGGGGCGGGGAGGCCTGGGGCCGCGGCTGGGCTCCCGAGCTCCGCTCCCCTCGGGCGCCGTCCTGGTGACTCCTGCCCGCGCGCCTCTGGGTTTCGTGTCGGGGTTCCGGCCACCGCGGGACTGCCGCCTCCAGACTCCCGGGCATCCCGGTCCCCCACCCCGCCAGCCCCAGCGTACCGGGGCGCCGAGGGGCGCGCGCGCCTCCCGCCGCAGCAGGCTCAGCACTGGGGTCTCGGTGGCGGTCGCCAGGAAGTGCAGCTGCAGCAGCTCGGGCCGCGCCTCGGGGAACGCGAGCAGGGCCACCACGCCCGGCGCGGCCAGCGCCCGGCACAGGCCGCGGGCCAGCGAGGCGGGGTCGCGCGCGGGGGGCGCGGCGGCCACCAGTTCCAAGCTCAGGTTGTGGGGCAGCCGCGGTGTGACCAGGGCGGCCCGGGCCAGGGCGGCGCGGGCGCGGGCGCGGGCGGAGGGCGCGCGGGGCAGGAGGGCGCCCAGGCGCAGCGAGCCCCCTGAACGCGCCAGTTCGCCGCACGGCTGCGGGTGGCCGCGGGCAGGGCCGGACCCCAGCGCCAGCGCCAGGCCCAGCCACAGAGCGCGTCGCACAAACTCCATGGGAAAGTTGCGGGCGCGGGTCGGAGCCGCCGGAACACCGACCGCGCGGAAGGGGGCACCGTGGGCAGGTCTGCCCTCCCCGCGCGGCCCCGCCTACCGGTGCCGCCCCTGCAGCCTGCGGGCTGGCCTCC
Organism: Tenrec ecaudatus; assembly: GCF_050624435.1. Lineage (NCBI taxonomy): Eukaryota > Metazoa > Chordata > Mammalia > Afrosoricida > Tenrecidae > Tenrec > Tenrec ecaudatus. Next base: position 485,777 of record NC_134530.1, read on the forward strand.
GCACAGGGCGGCCCTAGCCCCTCCCTCCTGACTCTACGGAAGAAGAAACCGAGGATCCACAGCGGGGGGTGGGGGTGGGGAGATTCTATGTCAAAGGGACCCCCCACTCAGGGCCTCCCCCCACGGTCTGAGCAGGTCAGCAGTACTACTAAGGAAAACCGAGGCTAGGATCTGCCCTGGCTTCCAGCACCAGGGTGGACAGACCGTCCCTGCCCAGACCACCCCACAGGAGTTTGGTCTAACCCTCATCCATCCTAGGGACCTCCCAGAGAGACTGCTTGCCCGCCAGCCTTGGGAAGGTCAAACTGGACCAGAGAACTACTCTCCACCCTTCAAAATCCAATGCCAAATGCCTCTGCTGAGAGAAATGTTCCCTGATTGCCCCCAGAAAGATAGGGACCCCCATCACCTCGTATAAGCCCCGCTGCCTGCCTCCACCATCACAGGTCCACCTTCTCCACTGCCCGTGGGCCTCAACCCCCAGCTTTGCGTGAGGGCAGGGGCTGGCTGGTGAGCCTGGCGCTCACACACATCAGGTGTCTCTCAAGTGTCTGATGCTTGAGCAACTGCTGGGACAAGGATGTTGGCCCATGACACCCTCTCTACCCTGCTTGACCCCGCCTTCCGTCACCCCTAGCCTTTAGGGGGAGAATTGCTTCCCCCCAGATGTGCTGCAAATCCTGCCCTGTCTGAGACAAGGCTTTGCACATGCTGTCAAGAGGAATGGGACGGATGTGGGAGGACATCCGTGCTGGGTGACGCAGCGGGCCCGTGAGAGGGAAGGAAGGGTCCTCGGTGCCTGGATGGACATTGCTGCCACACTGAGCCCCAGCCTCGGTTGGTTGTTGGGATGGAGCAGGGCTGGCTGTGTCCGGTACGTTGTACAGGGGTCACTGTGGGTCAGGGAAGACCCCAACAATGGTGGTAGTCCTGTCTCTCTCTGTGAGGCTGAGACAGGGTTTGTGGAGGGGAGACAGGGTCGAATACTTTTGAGACAGAAGAAAAACACTGTGATCGAGTCGCTGCAAACTCAGAACGATCCTAGAGCACAGGGAGTAAAGCCTGTCTTTCTCCCAAGGCAGGTGGTTTTGCACAGCTGACCTTGCAGTGAGCACCCTGGCGTGTCAACAACTAAGTCACAGCCAGATTCATAAGCAAGGGAGGGTAGCAGACCACATATGGGAAGATGCTGCCAAGACCCATGCTCTGCACAGACTGCAGGCACCAGCCCTCCCTCTGACTGGGCCCCCATACTGAGGGAGAGCAGACTGGCCTGGGGGCAGCTTCTCTGGGGGCTCTGGGCCAGGGTGTCCAGTGACCTACTTTCCTGTGGCAGCCAGCAGCAGGGCCTCAAAGCTGGCGGAATGTGGACAGGTCCAGGAGCCCCCACCCCCCAGGGCAGCACAAGGAGTCCTGTTCTGTCTTCCCATCCCCCCTCCCTGGGGAGGCAGAGCACAATTGCCAGCCTGCCCCCACCCCCGGCTTTGGGAGTCTCCCAAGATCTTGGGATGTGGCAGCCACTCAGGTACAGAACATCCCAGCTCTGCTCAGGGAGTTTCCGGCCCAAATCCATCTTTTTGGGGCATTTCAGAGCAAGGGCAGACAGGGAGTCCATTAGCTGATGGAAAACTGCTGAAGCCCAGCCCATTAATGGTGGTGTCTGAGTCTTGAGGGCAGAGGGACTCCGCTCCCTTCCCACATCCCAGGGGCAGGACAGGGAGGGGCCAACCCCTGGGGGGTGGGGGGGGGGCGGGCACCACTCCCAAGCCAGCCCAAACACTTGCTGGGCATTCAGGCACACTCTCACCTCCAGGGGAACCAGACCTGGGCCACCCTCCTAACCTGCCCCTGTGGATGAGAGCCCAGGCCACTGACCAGCTACCCACCCTGGCTCCTGTGGGCCGAGGGGAGCCTGGCCCCCACTCCACGGAGGGAACAGTTCCAGGGTGAGGTGGGGCGGGTCAGTTCACCTGTTGGTCCCATTCCAATCTGCCCTTGTCCCCCAGGCACCATCTCAGGGCAACACCTGTGGCATGTGGCCCACCAGCCTCCCAGAGGGCTGGGCAGCGACCTTGACAGCAGGGACAGAGGCGGCCAGCAGAGGCCCCTGGAATGTTAGTCATTCTGCTGGGCAGGTGCCAGGTGCCGCTGCTGTAGCTGGGCATGCTGTCAGTCTGTAAGCAGGGTGTCAGTGGCAATGCCGGGGGGGGGGGGGGGGGGGAGGGGTCTTCCAGTGTGGCACTGCCTAATGCTGGGGTGGAGCAGCCCCCAGGAGGCAGCCCAGGGGAAGTGGCAGCAGGAAGCATGGTCACGTAGTCACCAGGACACCAGCCAGGCGCTTCCTGGCCTGCAGCCTAGCTCCCCAGAGACCTGAGCTGACACAAAACCCGGGGGTGGGGGTGGGCAGGCTGCAGTCTCAGAGCCCTGCTGGCATGTGTTTGCAGGCCCCTCCCCTCCAGGGCTTCATGGTCGGAGATGATCAGAAAACCCCTCATCCCTCACAGGAGGGAGGTCCTGGCTGAGGTCTCCCCTGCTCCCTGCCACAGTCTGAGGGTGGGGGTAACACAGTACCCAGTGCCCAAGGCTGGTGTGCTGCCGCAGAGCTGGGCAGCCAGCAGAGGACACCAGCCCAAAGCATGAACTCAGCTCTGGCGGCTACGGGAAGCTGTTAAATCACAGGGCTTTCTGGACTGTTAAGCAGGGCTGTCCAGCTAGTCAGCTTTCTGGAAGCTTCTGCCGCCGGCCTTGAGGCCTGTGTCTGGGCTTGTCTCCAGGCGCACTGGCCAGTGGCTGACAGAGGCCCTGGGGCACTGAGGGCCCCTGAAGGTGGTTCCAGTGACACAGGTAAGCCTGCTGGGGGATGACAGCCTCCCTGTCACCTGTCCTGACCTTCCATGGCTGTCATAGGGAGGGGCAAGGCCTCAGGCCCCCTCCTTCCGCTTGGGGCAGGCCACTCACAGCTGCCACCTTGGCCTGGTGTGGTCAGTCTTGTAAGCGAACAAATGCTGCTTGGTGACAGGTTTGCTGTGTGTCCACCTGAGTCTCTCTGGCAGTTGGCGGGCCATGTTTGTGCATGGGGGCATCAGCGCTCCCCAGGTGAGAACACCCCAGGTGTGTGTGTCCATCTGTCCCCAGGTGGGGTCCTGGTGGGAGGCGAGGCAGCAGTGATTTGGAGCCTCCGGTGGTGAGAGAAATGGGGTGGGGTGCCCTGGCCCCTCTGAACCTGGAACTTAGGAGGCGCCGTCCTCCGCCCACCCCCAGGCAGAAGCGGCACAAAAAGAGAAGCATTTAGACGGTTTTTGTTTTTTCTTAAAAAATGAAACAAAACAAGAAAACACCACAGCAGCGCCAACAGGAAACATGACAAAAAGAACCAGCGGAGCCGGCCTCGCTGTCCCCTCCTCCTCAGAGACCTCCACACCGGAGCTCAGTGGGGGGGGGGGGGGGCTCTGGCCAGGCCTGGTGCACTGGGCTCAGGTCCAGGTAGGAAAGTTGCACCCGGGCCCTGGGGCTCAGGTCCCACAGAGGACAGGGTGCCTGGCACCCCAGGCAGGCAGTGTGTGCTCACTTGGGGGGCCGAGTGATGATTCGGGTGGAGAAGTTGAAGAGGTCTCGGTTGATCTTACGCAGGTTACACACCTCACCCTCCAGCTCTGTGACTCGGATTCGCAGCTGGTCCTGGCCACCCAGGTCGTTCTGGTGGCAGTGACCAGGTCAGAGGCCAGCAGGCACCAAGGTGGCCCAGGGGTTGGGGGTCACTGTGAGGTCTCTGCTTGCTCCACCTCCCCCCTGAGCGGCAAGGACCAGGGTGGCATGTGGGGTGGGGGCTGTAATTGTGCCCCTTAGCCTGGTCCACGGCCCAGCCCCCGAACTGGGCCCCACGCACCTTCTCCATGGCGTTGCGCATGATGGCCTGCAGCTGCTCAGCACGCTCCAGGTAACTGGGCTCCGAACCCTGAAATGAGGGGGGTAGGTCCGGAGGACTCACCTATCCTCTGTCCCCCGCCCCAAGCTTCCCTGCACACCGGGCCTGTGCCCTCATGCCAGCTCCTGGGGTCACACAGAATGGGGGGCTGATGTCCTTAGGACGGCTGGGAGACACCGAGACCCCCAGTCAGGGGCAGGGCATGTAGCCAGTGGGGGCACAGGGTCACTTCAGCCCTCTGGGGTACCCAGTCTCCTCTCACACCCATGGGGTGAGACACGGAGGCCTGGGCTGGAACATGGGCTCTCTTTGAATTCGGCCGCAGCTATACCCACACTACCCCCGTAGGGCCCAGGGGCCTCCACCAGCAAACTGCAGGTCATGGTCCTTGGGCTGGGAGGGTCTCTGTGGGGGGAGGGGGGCAAACCGCAACACCCCCCCTCTGTGTACCTGGCGGTGCACACCCAGACGCAGTGTGAGCGCCCCGCGGTGTGGCTCATCACCGTGCTCGGCCCCCAGCAGGTGCTTGTTGAAGTGCGGCAGCGGCAGGCTGGGCCTGAAGTCGGAGCTCAGCATGGCCACGGGTGCCAGCACGATGAAGGCGTTGGTCACGGGGCCTGGGGGCGGGGCCACAGGTCACTGCAGTTTCAGCCTGCAGTTTGCTCCCTGGGCGCTCTCACTACTGGGGCAGGAGGCAGCAAGGCCCACTCCACCCCACCCCTCCTGCCCCAGTGGGCAGTGAACTGGAGGGGCCCACCTGAGGGTCCCCCGCCCCGAGGCTCAGTGTCCCCACACTGTCCCCACCTTTGAGCGTCACCGTGCGCACGCACTGCTTGCTCTGCACGTCCCACAGCCGCACGGTCTCGTCGTGGGAGCCCGAGAGCAGCAGGCTGCCATCCGTGGACACAGACAGGCAGGTCACCTGGTTCCTGAGTACGGGCAAAGCGAGAGGGCGGCTCAAGACCCGGAGCTGGGTGAGGATGGCCGGCCAGCCCCCACCCCTCCCCAAGTCCCACCCACCTGTGTCCTCTGAAAACCTTCCCGGGCTCCTGCTCCGGCTGGAAGTTCTTCTCTTGCTGCCCGGGCTGTGGGGACAGGGCCCACGGGCCACACTCACCAAGGTGGACAGGTCGCCCAGGAAGAAGGCCGCCCCTCCACCCAAAGGCCCACTGGGAGTTACCCCCCACCCAGCCCACGCTCACCCAGGCACACAGGTCCACTTGAAAGATGGAGCCATCACTGCCTCCACAGAACATGTGGTGCTCGGCCAGGTCCAGGGTCACGGCCGCGACAGCCACGTCGAAGAGTACAGACAGCAGCAGTTCGCCAGACGACAGCGCCCAGAGCTGGGGGTGCAGGGGCGCGGCAGAAGGGAAGGTGGGGGCCGGTCAGGCCAGCACTCAGAGCTTTGGGACCCCTGTTGGGGCACTGTTGGGATGGGCCCTGTCTCCCTACCAGTGGTGCTATCTGAAGGCCGGCCAGGCCTGCGGGATCAGCTTCAGCGCCTGCCTCTGGGGGCAGCTCGGGGATCTGAAGCTGTCTGGGGGTGGTGCCCATATGGGAGTGGGGTGCGTGGGGGCGGGGCTCAACCCACCTTCACTGTCTGATCCAGCGAGGCAGTAGCCACCCGGGCCTGCGCCCCCCCGAGGCCACAGTGCAGATCTGTGATGGGCAGAGTGTGTTGGGACCAGACGTGCCGGGGGGCTGGGATCCGGGACGGGTCTGCCTGCAGCACGCTGTGGGGGAGGTGGGCTCAGTCCAGCCACCATACTGTCCTGGCCCACCCTGCTTTCCTGAGAGGCTGCCACCCCGGTCCTGGGCGATGTCTACCTGCAGAGGCTCCAGGCCAGCGCCAGACAGTCCTTGCCCCCCGAGATGAAGTGACTGCCGTCATCCGTAAAGCGCAGGCACACCACATCCTGGTAATGGCGGCTGAGCAGGCACAGCAAGTTCCCCGTACAGACCTGGGGGTGGGCCATCCTTATGGGCCACGCGCTAGTGCCCACCCACAAGTCCACAGCCCAGCTGGGCACTACTCGGGAGCCAGGCCCCAAGGGAAGGGGCTATGGGGAAGGATCCTCTGGGAGGAGAGGTGAGCGGACACTGCTCTCTTGGGGGTGAAGGAGACGATGTAGCCAAGCAGGGGACATGCTTCTGACCCCGGGCAGCCAGGTGCCAAGGCTGTGGAGGGTTAAGCCAGCGTAGCCAGGCACTGAGAGGCCCACACGTGCACAGAATGAATGCAAAGTGGGGCTGGGGCAGATGGAGCTCGGCCGCCTGTGTGGGAACGCGCAGGCACGATTCCTCCAGAAGGCGGATCCTAGAGGCACAGTCCCCTCGAGGGGCTGTCGGGGAGCCTGGAGCAGGTCTCCTTTGTGCTCACAGCGGTTGCCGCTCAGAAATGCCAGTAGAAACAGGAAGCCCATTGTCCCCAAGCCCACCTGGCAAGGCTGGGGGCCACCTGGGGGTGGGGGGGGGCATCACCATGCTTCTTGCTGTGGTCTTCCTCCCGGGGCCTGGGTGACCCCCATCCCAGCTTCTGGGCTCTGGGCTCCAACCCGAGACCCTCTGCCTACCGTAGCGAGGCCCCTGGTTACATGGTTACAAGCGGGGCTGCATGGACTGCAGTTCGGGAGCAGCGGCAGCAGATGTGCGGGAGGCCGACTGGGTTTTCTACCCCATCTACAGTTACAGTCTCGGAAACCCACGGGGGTCGCCGTGACTCAATGGCAGAAACTAAAAGCCCACTGCAGGGCTCCCACAGCCAGCGCGCTCTGGATCTCTGAGGGAGGGTGGGCAGCATGCGACCTGGATCCGCAGGAAGACCCCCCAGCCTTGGGCAGTGGTGGGCTCCTCACCTCCCAGAGGTGTATGCTTTCCTCAATGCCCACCAGGACGTAGAGGCCATCGGGCGACGTGGTCAGGCAGGTGACAGGCCCGGGGCACATGATCTTATGCTGGAGCTGGTCCTGGGGGGGCAACAGGTTGTGTGTCATCACATGCAGGGGGGCTCACTCACAGGGCAGGGCAGGTCCAGGGATGAGCGAGGAGTTTGGGACAGGAAGTAAGGAGAGCAACTGTCTTGGGCTATCTCTGGGAAAGTGTGTGTGTGTGTGTGGGGGGGGTCAGGACAGGGGGTACTCAGTGGCCAGGCCAGTCTTCATCCTCTCCTTGACTCAGAGACCTGACACAGGCTGTAAGCTGTTAGGGAGCAGGGAGTCTCACTTTTCTCTGGAGGAGCGGCTAGCGGGTTTCAAGAGCCCACTCTGGTTGGCAGGCCAATGTTTATGGGACAACACCGTCAACCCCTGCCTCCCCCTACAGTGGGGTGCTGGTTGGTAGCCTCAGTGTCCTGTCTCTAAAATGGGGGTGCCCTGAGGGCTGTGTTCTTGGGTCACTTCGATGGAAGGGAGTCGTGGGACATGATGGGGAGGGCCCGGTCTCTGTTGAGGGGAGAGCATGAGGGAAGGTCTGCAGTCTGAAGCCACCAGCCACTCCACAGGAGAAAAATGAGGCTCCCTAGGCCCACAAAGAATCATTCTCAGAAACCCACGGGGGGCAATTCTACCCTGTCTTGTAGAGTCACCCCAGGAGCCCTTGATATGATGGTCGTTTAAGTTCTTGTGAGAAAGGTCTACTTCGGAAAATTCAACCACCAAAAATCAACCCCATGGGGGTGACTTCTTAAGACATAGGGAGATCGGTGCAGGAGTCTCCAAAGCTCTGCCCCAGACCCTGCGCTCTCTCAAATCCACAGTGCGCTCCAGGGGCTTGCGCCTGTGCGGCGTCCAAGAAACAAACGACCCCAAACCAGGCCCTAGCCCCTCTTGTGCTTGTACACTGGCCTCCCAGAAACCGGCTCCCCAAAGCCACCCCAAAACACAGCTGCCTGGCCCTGAGCACGTGCACAGCAACCAACGTTTCGCACCCGGCCCTGGGCGCGTCTTCTTCCAAAAGCGCTCCCCACCTACCCCCCGCCACCCAAAACAACAAACAAAACACCCCGGTCTAGGCATGCGCAGAGCATCCCGACTCGTCCTCTCCCACCCACCCCACCGGCCCTGCACCCCAATTCTGACACGGGCAGGCCCTCTAAACCTCCTTTGCATCGAGTCTCAGGCCCGCGGGGCGGTCCTGGGCGCGCACCGCCAAACCTTCCGCTGCAGCTCCCAGGCACTGATGTAGTTCTTGCCCAGCTGCGCCGCCAGCAGGTACCCGCCATTGAGCAGCGCCAGGCCGTGGGGCCCGGCCTGGCCGCCGCGGTACGTGAGCAGGTTGGCGCCCGAGTGCAGCTCCCACACGACACAGCTCCACAGCTGGCCAGCCGAGTCTGTGCATACGGCCACTTCCATGGGCGCCGCCATCTTGCCGGGCCACCGCGTCGGAAGTGCGCTACCAGCAGCGAGACGCAGGCGGCAGCGACGCGCGGGCTAGAGAGGCACGCACGCCGGCGCGCCTCTGGAGGCCGGAAGACCGCGCGTGCGTGCGCCCCTCCTGGCCGGGAGGACCGGGGACAGGGATGACCACGGGAGGGAGGGGCGGTGGAGCGGTTAGAGACCCGTGGAGGCGAAAACAAGACCAGGCTGCGAGCAACTGATGGGAGATTTCGAGCTCTGGCGTGGCTTCTGGATTCTTCCTTTTTCAACGAGCAGGGCCCCGGCCTCGCAGGCCCGATGGAGAAAACCTGCAGTGTCCCCGCCATCAGTGGGTTCCGGGGCATTGCGGACGCTCGTGCGGCGCGCACATCTGGTCTGTGTCGCACCGACTGTTACCGGTGCAGCCTGCCCGCCCCAGACCGCTCTAAGGTGGGGCGTTGCAGAATTCAAATGTGTAATATTTGAACCGCAAACGCGCGCCGGGGCCTGGACCCCGCCTAACTTGCAAACCCGTGTCGGAAAGTTTTGGTGTGTTTTTTTTTTTTTAAGTCCACGGCCGTCCCGGGTCAGCGGTGCCCACCAGCAGTGTCGCACCGGGCTGGATCCGGGGTGCGATTTAAGCCCCAGAACACCTCCAGGCAGCTCGGGGCGGTTAGGGGTGCGTGCGCCCTACGGGGAGGGTGGGACCAGGGGTCCCTTCTCGGGAGGTCGGGGACCTTGCTTTGAAACGTCAACGTGCGGCCATGCAGTTCCGTCATGGACATCAGGGGGCAGGCGAGAGCCATGGACCGGGAGCAGCGGGGTCTCCCGGGGATCGTCAGGGGTCGTCCCAGAAGAGGTCCATCCGGGCGCGTGCGTGCCAGGCAAGGGAAACCGCTGTGCCAGGGCCTCTAGTGGGCCCTGGAGGTGCGGGGGCTCGATCCTGAAGCCGGAACAATGGGAGCGTCGGTAAGCCCAGGAAGGCAGGGTGTCCTGGTCTCCAGCAGCTCTGAGGCCCGCAACAGGAGGACGGTGTGCAGATGGACTTCCACCGCACGGGCCTGGCGGATCCTTACAGCCTAGGTTTCGAAACTTACTGGGTCTACTGCCTGCTTCTCAGGAATATATATGTAACTATATGTGTGTGTGTATATATATATATCAGGATTATATATATGTGTGTGTGTATCAGGACTATATATGTGTGTGTGTATATATATCAGGAATATATATATATCACCCCTCTTGCCAACTACCTCCTGTAATCCAAAATAGAGAGTCTCTTTCTCCCTGCCATCGCATTGATGCCAGTTCACAGTGACCCTATAAGTCAGGGTGGAACTGCCCCTTTGGGTTTCTGAGATTGTAACTCCCTAGGGAGAAGAAAGTCTGTCTTTCTCCCTCCCTCGGAATGGGAATAGTAGTGGTTTCAGACCCTCTGCTACACCTCCAGGCTGGGGGTGGGTGTTAGGTGCAGACTAGTGGATTCTGAACCCCAGTGTCCCGATGTACAACAGGACCTGGTGCCCTGTGCCATCCTCAGCTGTTTTTGAGCCTGCAAGGTCAGCAGTTCAAATCCACCAGGCGCTCTGTGGGAGAAAGAGGAGGCTTTCTGCTCCTGGCAAACCCCCGGGGGCCGTTCTCCTCAGTCCAGTGGGAAGCTCCTGGATGGCAGTGAAGATCAAGGAGGTGGTGCCCCAGGGCCTGTGCAGCCCCCGAGGCAGGGTACCCGGCTCTCCGGAAGACCTGGAAGGGCCTGGTCGCAAACTGACACTTCTAAACTGTTGCCCCCCCCCAGGGGTCCCTGTGTGTGTCCCGAGTCTGTAGCCAGTGCTGCTCCGAGGACTCGCATAGTGTGGCTTTTGAGAGCTCCAGGCTGCCATGGCCGGTCGGTCTTCCAAACACGGGCAGGGGTTGGAACCGGGGCTCCAGGTGGAGGCGCCCTGCTCCTTGTCTGGAAGTGGCTCTGCCTCCCTCTGGACCTCGGGTTCCCTGCGCAGGTGGGGGAGTATGAGAGGCCCGGAAGATGTAGGGCCCAATGTGGGCCTTGGGCTGGGAGGGGACTGATGGCGACTGGAACAGCTGCAGCCGGCCCAGTCCCTCTCCCCTCTGCTCTGCAGGCCTCTAGCCAGGGCCCAGCCCAGGCACGTCTTCCCCCCTCCCTCCCCTGGGGACCCAGCCTGGCCAGGCGGCTGTGTGAGGTCAGAGGTCACCCCGCCCCCAGCTCTGTTCCTGGAATGAGGACAGACCAGTTGTGTCAGTGGAGCTGGACAAAAGGCCAGGGCGGCTGTGGACCACCCAGTGACCAGGGTCTGCTGGGCGCCCCTCCTTGACCAAGTCTGGGAGGGTGCAGGTGGGGAAACTGAGGCACCGAGCACACATATCCCTGCATAGGCAGCTGGCACCCCATTTGCGGGCACTGGCGGCCCCCTGACCCCACTGCAGCTCCTCTGCTCCTGGGGACACACCCAGGAGCCTGCAGCTCTGGGATTTTGGCTGAAATTAAACTTGCCCCCTTTTCTCAGTGACCCTCAGACACTGCCCGCCCTGCTGCTGCTAAGGAGGTCTAGTGCTGAGTTCACACACACACACACACACACACACGTGAAAAATCCCAACACCCTGGGACCCAGGCGCCTGTCCCCACCCCAGCTGGCTCCTCAGGTTTGGTTTGCCTGCCTAAAGGGGCCCTGCCTTATGACGACCTTATCTCCCGGTAGCTGGTACAGGGCTGACCTCTGGCCTCTGACCCCTGAGGCCTTCCTGGGAGGCATACCGAGACCATAGACACAGTCCCGTGTGGAACTAGGCCACAGGTGAAGGTGGAGGGGTAAGCCGCCTCCGTCAGCAGTAAACCAGCAGGGCCAGGCCAGGGTTGGGGCCTGCCCTGGTGGTGGCCACACTGTCCTGAGCTCAGATAGGTATGTCACTTACATTTGAGGGGGAGGCTGGGGGCCTGGGGGGGGTCCCCTCCAGTGGGTACCCCAAGGCTTGTTTTGTTAGGGCCGCAGCGTTGAAGTGGATAAAAGGTGAATGTGCAGCCTGTGCAGCTGTGTGTGTGTGTCCAGCTGTGCATGCACATGTGTCCAGGGTGTGTGTCCAGCTGTTTATGCACGTGTGTCCAGGGTGTGTGTGTCCAGCTGTGCATGTGCGTGTGTCCAGGGCGTGTGTGTCCAGCTGTGCATGTGCGTGTGTCCAGGGCGTGTGTGTCCAGCTGTGCATGTGCGTGTGTCCAGGGTGTGTGTCCAGCTGTGCATGCGTGTGTGTCCAGGGTGTGCCAGCTGTGCATGCGCGTGTGTCCAGGGTGTGTGTGTACAGCTGTGCATGCGCGTGTGTCCAGGGTGTGTGTACAGCTGTGCATGCGCGTGTGTCCAGGGTGTGTGTGTCCAGCTGTGCATGTGCGTGTGTGTCCAGCTGTGCATGTGCGTGTGTCCAGGGTGTGTGTCCAGCTGTGCATGCGTGTGTGTCCAGGGTGTGTGTACAGCTGTGCATGCGCGTGTGTCCAGGGTGTGTGTGTACAGCTGTGCATGTGCGTGTGTCCAGGGTGTGTGTACAGCTGTGCATGCGCGTGTGTCCAGGGTGTGTGTCCAGTTGTGCATGTGCGTGTGTCCAGGGTGTGTGTACAGCTGTGCATGCGCGTGTGTCCAGGGTGTGTGTCCAGCTGTGCATGTGCGTATGTCCAGGGTGTGTGTGTCCAGCTGTTTATGCGCGTGTGTCCAGGGCGTGTGTGTACAGCTGTGCATGCGCGTGTGTCCAGGGTGTGTGTGTACAGCTGTGCGTGTGTGTCCAGGGCGTGTGTGTCCAGCTGTGCATGTGCGTGTGTCCAGGGTGTGTCCAGCTGTGCATGCGCGTGTGTCCAGGGTGTGCCAGCTGTGCATGTGCATGTGTGTCCAGGGTGTGCGTGTCCAGCTGTGCATGCGCGTGTGTCCAGGGTGTGTGTGTACAGCTGTGCATGTGCGTGTGTGTCCAGGGTGTGTGTGTCCAGCTGTGCATGTGCGTGTGTGTCCAGGGTGTGCCAGCTGTGCATGTGCGTGTGTCCAGGGTGTGTGTGTACAGCTGTGCATGTGCGTGTGTGTCCAGGGTGTGTGTACAGCTGTGCATGTGTGTGTGTGTCCAGGGTGAGCGTGTCCAGCTGTGCATGCGCGTGTGTCCCGGTGTGTGTCCAGCTGTGCATGCGCGTGTGTCCAGGGTGTGTGTGTCCAGCAGTGCATGTGCATGTGTCCAGGGTGTGTGTACAGCTGTGCATGTGCGTGTGTCCAGGGTGTGTGTACAGCTGTGCATGCGCGTGTGTCCAGGGTGTGTGTGTACAGCTGTGCATGTGCGTGTGTCCAGGGTGTGTGTACAGCTGTGCATGCGCGTGTGTCCAGGGTGTGTGTCCAGTTGTGCATGTGCGTGTGTCCAGGGTGTGTGTACAGCTGTGCATGCGCGTGTGTCCAGGGTGTGTGTCCAGCTGTGCATGTGCGTATGTCCAGGGTGTGTGTGTCCAGCTGTTTATGCGCGTGTGTCCAGGGCGTGTGTGTACAGCTGTGCATGCGCGTGTGTCCAGGGTGTGTGTGTACAGCTGTGCGTGTGTGTCCAGGGCGTGTGTGTCCAGCTGTGCATGTGCGTGTGTCCAGGGTGTGTCCAGCTGTGCATGCGCGTGTGTCCAGGGTGTGCCAGCTGTGCATGTGCATGTGTGTCCAGGGTGTGCGTGTCCAGCTGTGCATGCGCGTGTGTCCAGGGTGTGTGTGTACAGCTGTGCATGTGCGTGTGTGTCCAGGGTGTGTGTGTCCAGCTGTGCATGTGCGTGTGTGTCCAGGGTGTGCCAGCTGTGCATGTGCGTGTGTCCAGGGTGTGTGTGTACAGCTGTGCATGTGCGTGTGTGTCCAGGGTGTGTGTACAGCTGTGCATGTGCGTGTGTGTCCAGGGTGTGCGTGTCCAGCTGTGCATGCGCGTGTGTCCAGGGTGTGTGTACAGCTGTGCATGCGCATGTGTCCAGGGTGTGTGTGTCCAGCTGTTTATGCGCGTGTGTCCAGGGCGTGTGTGTACAGCTGTGCATGTGCGTGTGTGTCCAGGGTGTGCCAGCTGTGCATGCGCGTGTGTCCAGGGTGTGCCAGCTGTGCATGCGCGTGTGTCCAGGGTGTGTGTGTACAGCTGTGCATGCGCGTGTGTCCAGGGTGTGTGTACAGCTGTGCATGCGCGTGTGTCCAGGGTGTGTGTGTCCAGCTGTTTATGCGCGTGTGTCCAGGGTGTGTGTGTACAGCTGTGCGTGTGTCCAGGGTGTGTGTGTCCAGCTGTGCATGTGCGTGTGTCCAGGGTGTGTGTCCAGCTGTGCATGTGCGTGTGTCCAGGGTGTGTGTGTCCAGCTGTCTATGCGCGTGTGTCCAGGGTGTGTGTGTCCAGCTGTGCATGCGCGTGTGTCCAGGGTGTGTGTGTCCAGCTGTGCATGCGCGTGTGTCCAGGGTGTGTGTACAGCTGTGCATGTGCGTGTCTCCAGGGTGTGTGCATGAGCTGTGCATGTGCGTGTGTCCAGGGTGTGTGTGTACAGCTGTGCATGCACGTGCGTGTCTCCAGGGTGTGTGCATGAGCTGTGTATGCATGTGCACGTGTGTCCAGGCGCATGTATGAGCTGTGCATGCGTGTGTGCGTCTCCAAGGTGTGTGTGCCCAGGGTGTGTACAAGCTTGTGTCCAGGGTGTGTACGTGTGCATGTATACAAGCTATGCATGCGTGTGCCTGTCTCCGGGGTGTGTGCATGTGTACGAGCTGTGCATGCGTGTGCGCGTGTATCCAGGGTGCATGTGTGTGTCCAGGCGTGCATGTGTGTGCATGTGTGCTCATCATCCCTGGAGCAGCAGCACACTCACTCCCAGCCCCTGGAGGAAGCAGTGTTGGGTGAGCTCCTGCAGGGCAGGGTGAAGTAATGCCCTCGGGGAGGGGTGGAGCTGGAAGGGCAGGTGATCTGTTCCCCCCCCCCCCCAGCAGGAAAGGTGGTGGGTGAGGTCGGAGGGGCCTTCTGGGCATGGAGAGCTGCACGTGCAAAGGCCCTGGGGCACCTCCAGAAGTGGAAATGAAGACAAGGCTCCTGGGACAGGGACCCCCCCCCAGGGGTATGGAGTGAGGCTGCCCCAGGCCAGGGGCTGGGGTCAGATAACCATCAGGGACAGGCCCTGCCCAGCCAGGTCACCTGGAGAATCTGTGCAGCAGGGACAATGATGATGGAGTGGTCAGTGGCACCAGGCCTGCAGTAGGAGCCCTCCCAGCCCTCACCCCCCAGGGCCTTCCTGGAGGCGGGTGTCCCTGGGCACTGTGGCCTGTGAGCAGCACCAACGTCCATCAGCCGTGACAACCACACGGGGCCCTATATCCCCTCAGACGAGCACCCAATGTAGGGGACCCCGCTGGTCCCCAAGACCCTCCAACCATCCTGACCTCTAATACCCTGGGACACTTGCTGTCAGGGGCCAGCCTCGGGCTGGGTGGCGCCAGTGTCCCATAGGATGTGGCGCCAGTGTCCCATAGGATGTCCTAGGCCGTAGCTGTGGGGCGTGAGGCACTGGACGGTGGGCGGGCTGCATGCAGCCATCCTCTCTGCGGAAGCCACAGAGCAGTGTTTTCCTAAGTGGGTGATCCCACCCCCACCTTTGGGGGGTACTGGGATGATGGCGGGGGGAGGGCGGGTAAGGAGGCACTGCAAACGCAGATGCTATGCTGGCACTTCATCCTGGAACAGAGGTTTCATTGTGCGGGGGGGGGGGGGGGGGATGACACACGCTGAGTTCTAAAACTTGTCTTCTGAAAAGGAGGCAGGAGGCCAAGTGAGTTTGGTGACCCCGGCCCTACAGGGTCACTGTGACCGGGAAGGATTCAAGGGCAGTGGGCTCGGGTCCTCAGGGAGGTCTTTTGCGGTGGAATCACCCAGAGAGTGGCCACATGGTTTGGTTTCTAGACGGCTCCGTCTGTGAGCGTGGACTGTGGGTCCAAACAGAGCAAAACCCTTGGCAATATGGCCTTCTCTGTCCATCACGCTGTGTACTGGTGCAGACGGGAAGATCTGGGGCGTCCACCCTGCAGGCTGCCATCCTTGACCTTCATCAGCAAGGCCTGCACGTCCTCCTCACTTCCGGCGGGCAGGGCGGTGCCGTCTGCACACTGAGGGTCTTGGATGAGCCTTCCCCCCACGCTGATGCCACACTCTGCTTCGTGCAAGCCAGCTACTCTGAAGGCCTGAACAGACAGATGGACAAGGGTGGTGACAGCTCCTTTCCGGCTTCTCCACCCAGGCAACGTTCCCTTCTTCTGTTGAAGAGACCGCCTCGCGCTCGACACTGAAGACACACGGAGGGCCAGACAGTGAACGCAGCTGCCCGGCAGAATCAAGGATGGCGAGGCGCTGTCTCACGTACCTTGGGCATGCCGTCAGGAGGGGCCAGACCCCGGAGAAGGGCACCATGGCAGGTCAAGGGTCATCGGAAGAGGCAGACCCTCAGCGACATGGAGTAACAGGGCAGCTGCTCAGTGAGCTCACACACGCAGGACTGGCCTGGGGCACGGTTTAATCCTGTCGCTCTCAGGGCTGCTGCTGAGTCAGAACTGGGTGGTTGGCACCACACCACACACCTGTCTGCGTGCGCACCGCTTGGGCTGTCTGCCGGGCGCGGTGGGCAGGTGTGGATGAGTGCTTAACTGCCCACCGAAAGGCACACACAGAGCGGGGAGGGGCGGGGACGCCAGTCACGGGCTGGAGGGGCCTCGGGGTGACATCGCCTGGCCACAGGAACGTTATTGATTTGCAGTATCGACTCAGCACTGCCGGCACAGGGTCCCGGTCGGGGCGGGCCACCCTGTGCACTGCAGGGGGTGGAGCAGGACCCCTGGCCTCCACCCACTCAGTTCCATTACCCCCCACGCCAAGTCACGGCACCCTCAGATGCCCCTAGATCACTGGGACACAGTCTCCCAGGACAAGGGCTGTGTTTCCATCCAGAGTCAGGCTCAACACGCTGGGGCCCGGCCCTCTGTCCACCCAGTGCCCCCCAAAAAACACCACAGAGCCGTTGTCTTCTGTTAAAAGTCAGAAGTGTTTTTGTCTCGTTTTAATAGTTCATCAACTTTACAGGGTTACAATTGTCTTAAATATTTCTGAGGTTTAAATACAATCTGCATAATAATGTTATTATAAAATGTAAACTTTCAGTGTTCTTTTAAATTTCAAAATCACACCCTTCCCCCCCCTTTTTTTGGTCTTTTATAGTCCTTTTTTTTTTCCTTTAATACCTGAATGCTTTGCACAAACTGAAGCAGCCCGGCTGTCCCACTGTGCGCAGGGCTGTCCCACTGTGCGCAGGGCAAGCCGGGCCGGGCCAGAGGTAGAATGTGGTTTCTGCTGGGTTTTTAGAAAAAGTTTCTATCCTTTTTACCTGAGTTCAGGCGTGGAGCCCACGCTGCTAACAGACCCCAGAGTGCCTGGGATTTTACAATCTGACAAGGAAGGGCTGAATGTCATTTGATTGCCAAGATAGGAAAACAAAGCAGGGAGGGGGACAAAGTGGGCAAAGATGATAAAAGCAAACAACAAAACAACAACAACGTGACTGTACAAAGGCAATGTGGGTTACAAACTCACCCGTCACCCCCACCCCCACCCTGCAGCCAGACAGCCAGACCTGGCCAGCTGACGGGTCACAAGGAAGATTCTGGAAACAGCCCATCCACAAACGTCTGCAGGACAGGGGGGCCCCCCTCCTGGCCCCTGAGCACCCAGGGTCCCCGAGTTAGTGGGGTTCCCAGGCGTGTCATGCCACTAGCTCTGTCCCCCCTCTGGAATCGAGAGCATACAAGTGGGGGGGGCGAAGTCCCTGTGGGCAAGACTGCTGCTCCTGTGCCCCCCTGATTTTCATCAGAGATGCTGAGCTGCACCCCCAAAAGCGACTCCTTCCATGAGGCCTTCCCAGTTGGCTGGGGGCTGAACAGAGAGACAAGAGAGGCCAACACAGGGCTCCTGGCCCAGACCGCGCAGGACACGAGGGTCCCCAGGAGCCTCCTCACTCATCTACCGCGTCCCCTTCAACCCACCTCCTCATTAGTCAGCCAAGAAGCCGGGCCCCACATGCTTCTACAGCCATAGGGGCTCAGCAGCAGGCCCCGTCCCCTGAGTTAAAAGCCTGCCCAGGTGAGGGGTCTATGGCACAGGCAGCCCCCCTGACACCCACACTCACAGCTCCACTGCACACAGGTGGACAGGGTGCCCAGCCTAAGGGGCTGCCTCGGGATCCCCCTGTACCTTCTGAGAGCCCTGGGTGGGCTTGGGGCTCAGGCTTTGGCATCTAAGTCAGTGCTGAGGTAGACAGAATGCAGACCCACCCCCTACAGGGCAGGACACCCAGAACACCGAGTGGGGTGGGGTGGTGACAGTGGGGCACAGACAGGCCAGTGTCCCTCTTTGGGGAGAGAAAGACCCCTTTCCGTCCATGATTGTGCTATGGGCCTGCCCCCAGAGGAGGAGGAGAGAACCTGCCACAGTGAAAGCCCCCAGGTGCCTGCACCCCCCACTCTGCACGAGAGGGGCCCTAATTGACCCAGAGAAATGGCCACAGAAATGGGGTTCCTTCCCCTAAGACACAGCAAAAGCCCTCGCCCCAGAGCGCCTCATCCCCAAAGACAGTTTCCACGGCAACACAATGGAGCCAGAGCCAGGGAGGTGCCCCCACCCCTGCAGGCCAGCGAGACACCTCCCCTCCCCATGTGGACCAGCTCCCTGGGCCCAATTACAGGTGGAGCTTCCACGAGCCTGGGAACCGAGGGGTTAACACTGCCCCCTGGAGAAATTAAAACCCAGCACATAACTACCTAACTAGCCTCCAGGTAAGACAGGTAAGACGCCAGGGTCCCCTTGGGACCACACGGCCCAGGGGAAGGCGGCAGCCAGCAGGCACTGGGTAAGTGACGGGTCTGGGTGTCTCTGCACTTGGAAGGAATCCCCATCACACCTTCTAACCTGGGGAGTCAATGGAAGGGTTGGGGCAGCAGGTGCCATATGAGATAAGAGAGCTGGCGGAGGTGGGGTGGGGTGGGGTAAGCTGGCTCCACAGATGAGGGGTCAGGCAGAAACAAAGACAAAGCCAAGAGGGGCAGGAGGCCTCCCAGACCCAGCCTGAGCAGGGCCAGCTTCTGGCACCCCTCAGTAATGATGGTCCCTAAACCCTAAAAACAGCCCTTTGCGGTGGGAGGCCAGAGGCTGCTGTGGGAGCAACCCACCACCCCAGGCCACATTCATCCCTGAGACAGATCCTGGGGGTCCCACCTGCTCTACCCTCTCCCAAGCACCCCGAGACTCCCAGGTCCCAGGCAGAGTGCTGGGCAGTATGAGGGGCAGCAGAGGGGATGAGCCTGGACAGTCAGCACCAATATGCGCCCCCCCCCCCCGCGAGCCTGCCAGCCAGGAGCCCAGTATCCAGGGGGGGGCCAGCCGCCTCCCAGAGAAGGCACCCTGGGACCCCAGCCCTCGTGGGAAAGAGAGATGATTACCCGTGTGTGGGTGCTTTCTTGTACATTTTTCCTGGTTTTTCTTTTCTGTTTCAAGTATGAGTTCCCTGAATGAACATGAGTGGCGATAGCTGTGCTCTGACTAGGCTGCCCCACCACCCGTCCGTGCAGAGACACAGTATTTACAAAAGGAAAGCCCGGCGCTCTCGGGGACCCCGCGGGCACTGAGTGTGGCTGCTTCTCTTGGTAAGAAAACAAACGCCTTTGCAAAGCTGGGGGGGGGGGCAGAACCCCCAGGCGTCAGGCAGGGTCCTGGGCACGGGTTGCCCCCTCTGCCCCCCCGCAGACACACCTGCCTGCGACTTCCTCGGCTGTCCTGATTCATCTCTCCAGCGTCCACAACCTGAGAATTTCCAGTCTTCCTTGGTTCCTCGTTTTATTAAACTTTCTTTATATAGATCTGTAGATATATATTTTCTTCTCTGCGTTTTTGGCATCAGCTGTGGCCCCTCCCTCCCCACCCGTGTCTCCCGGCACCTGGCCCGGTGGCCCACCTCCACCCCTGCCCGGCCGGTGGGGAGGTGGGCGGGAGCGACTTCGCTTAAGGCACCGAGTTAGTTGAGGTAGCCGAGGAGGGCGCTGCGGGTGGGGGTCCGGCCTGGCTGCCAGAGCTGCTGCTGCTGCCGCCGCCGCCGCTACTGCTGGTCCCGCCGCTGCCTCCGCGGCCCCCGCCACCGCCACCCCCACCGCCGCCTTTGCTGGGAGCTGTGGGTGTCGTGGGAGCTGGCGCCTGGGCAAAGAGCACCCCTAAGATGGGATGGGAGAGGCTGGTCACCACCGGGCAGGGGACATGCTGCTCCCTGTCTACAGAGCACCTCTGTCCCTCTCTCACATGGGCACACACAGAGGTCTACACACAGTCTCTCACACATATGGCTTTACACACCATATGGCTTTACACACCATCTCTCTCGCCCACTCACACAGAGTGATCCACCATCTCTCCCTCACACTCATGGAGTAATCCACCATCTCTCTCCCCCACTCCCACGGAGTGATCCACCATCTCTCACTCACAGAGTAATCCACCATCTCTCACTCACACTTACACAGAGTAATCTACCATCTCTCACTCACAGAGTAATCTACCATCTCTCACTCACACTCACAGAGTAATCCACCATCTCACACTCACACTGACAGAGTAATCTACCATCTCTCACTCACAGAGTAATCCACCATCTCACACTCACACCCACACGGAGTAATCCACCATCTCACACTCACACCCACACAGAGTAATCCACCATCTCACACTCACACGGAGTAATCTACCATCTCTCACTCACACCCACACAGAGTAATCCACCATCTCACACTCACACAGAGTAATCTACCATCTCACACTCACAGAGTAATCCACCATCTCACACTTACAGAGTAATCCACCATCTCTCACACTGACACGGAGTAATCCACCATCACTCTCTCACTCACAGCCTCAGGGACCCCACACAGGGTTGAAGGACTGGTCGATGGGGGGCAGGGCACTGTGTGCTGACCACCACCCGGAGCAGGCTCCCGGAGTCTAATCTGATTCACAGCAGCCCCGCAGGGCAGACTAGAACTGCCCCTGTTGGGCTCTGAGACTGTAACTCTTGATTGGACCCGACAGCCTTCCCCTCCTCCTAGAGCGGCTGGTGGGTTTGAAACGCTGGCCTTGCCGAGTGTTAGCAGCCAAAGCGTGAGCCACTCGCCACCAGGGCTCCTTGAAAGGCCCCGTGCAGGGAAGTGTGTCCCGAGTCTTGTGGGGGAGGACCTGTCCTTGACCGCCTATCCTGAGAAGCCCTCTGCTTGAGGTCCCAGCTCCAGCAGCCCAGCCCGCACCGTGCCCGTGGGGAGACGTGGCCCAGGCCCCACCTGTGTACATGACGCCATTGATCTCGACGGACATGCTAATACTGCTGCTGCCGTTCGTGCTGCTCAGGTGCATGGCTGAGTCCTGGCGGCTGTCGGAGGCTGCGGGGAGAGGACAAACCACCCATTGGAACTCTGGTGCCGCGGGCAAGGAAGCCTGACCGGCCCGCGGACGCTAAGAGGTCAAACAGATCCGCACAGGAAGAGGTGCGCCCAGAGTGCTCTGCAGAGGCAAGGACGGCGAGACTTGGTCTCGCGGACTTTGGACGTGTGGTCAAGAGAGACCAGTCCCCGGTTGGACAACCATGGGCTCGGCACAGGCATGACTGCGAAGCCGGGGCAGGGACTGGCGGGCGGTGCTTCGGCCTGTTGTACATTGGGTCACTGTGAGTCAGAACTGACTCACAGTTCCTGACCACAAATAACACGTCCCAGACACATCCCGGGCCGCCACCTGCTTCCCATCCGCCTCCCAACCCGGAGGCCACCAGCCGGGCCGCCGTGTCCCGGCTGAGCTGACCCACACAGCTGGCTGCCCGCAAGTAGTCTGCCCTCGGCTGGCTGGCGGCCGCGGACATGTCCCGGGGCGTCAGCTTGGGTTAGAGAGCGCACTGAGCCGAGGACAGTGGCACGCTCAACTTATGCGTGCTACCGCCCCCATCCAGCCCCCTGCCTCGGCCACTCGGCCCTGTGGTGCCCGCTCCCCATCAGCACGCACAGACCCCGCGGCCCGCGTCTCCCGGAATGCGCTTGCTCTGCAGGGCGGAGCCCACAGGGACTGGGCATGCACCTTGGCTGTTGATTCGGATGCTCATGGGCAGCTGCGCGGTCATGGCCAGGAAGTTCTGCTGTAGAGCTCGCTGCATGAACCTCTGCTGCTCATCCGACACCAGCGCCATCTTCTTCTCGGGGGGCTCCCCGGACTCCAGCTTCTCCCTGAGATGCTCCAGGGCGGCCGCCTGTGCTGCCGCCGCCGCCTGCACAGCAGCCTGGGCCGCCACCACGGGGTGGCCAGCCAGGGAGACGGGCAGCCGCCCCGGCACAGTAATGGGGATGGCCGCATCCTCCTCTGGAGAGGGGAGAAGAGCATGGGTGTCCTGAGTGTCCGGGCGGAAGCACACCCAGGAACGTGCACCCCGCTTGAAGACCGCCACCGACCAGGGTGCTCACCCGCCTCCGGGAAAGCGGGCACACAGCAGCCCAGGGCCTCAGGGATCGATCAGTGATGTCTGCCTCGGGCCGAGCCGGGGTCGCCAGCGGGCAAACCTCGGTGCACGCGAGGAAGCCCCCGCTGTGCCGCCTCCCTGCACACCCATGAGGCCTCACACCACCACTGGGCTCACATGGAGAGCCAAGCACACCAAGGGGCTGTGGCTGGCTCAGGACACACCCAGCAGTCACTTCAGGACCGGCTGAGGGAGGCTGGTTTGGTCCACTGCTGGTGGGTGCAGAGGGAGCGGGGTGTGCTGAGACTCGCTCGAAGGGAAGGAGGACAGTGGGCGCGCTATTAATCTTGCCTGCCCCGGAGGAGTGAGGGCACACTCAGTTGGTCACGCCTGCCTCGGTGTGGGACTGGGCAGCCATGATTTATTAATAATGCCTGCCACAGGCACAGGGTGCCCTGGAGGCTGCTGACAGCAAGCTCCGTGGTCCAGACCCACCAGCTGATCCACAGAGAGCTGGTTCACACTTGTCCTAGCCTCTCGGAGGCTGTGCCTCTGCCCCGGGACAGCCTGCTTCATCTTTCTCCTGGATCTGAACGGGGCACAGTTCAATGCTTAGCCTAATGTGAAGGCACCAGTAGAAAACGGTGTCAGAGATGCCTGCCAGGGCCCAGGGTTGAGCGATTAGCAGGGTCTGCCATGGGAGGAGAGTGCTTGTGACTGTCTGCTGTGGGTAGATGCAGGGCCATAGGATGGTGATTGATTAGCAATGTCTGCCCCTGGTCACATCCTCGGACTGCTGAATGCGGTTCCCTCTGGCACCTCGGGGCCCATTATCTTGGTGACCCAGAGCTGGAGTTGCACAGCTGGGCGGGAGCACACCCAGGTCCCCTCAGCCTCTCACCTTTCTTGATCTTTGGGGCTGGGGTGATGGAGCTGCCATTGGTACCAGCGGCCAGGCCCAGGGAGGACACGGGCAGCTTGGGCGAGGAGAGCATGCTGTGGGCCCCGCCTGGGGAGTAGGTGAACAGCGAGCCCCCGAAGCCCTGGCGCCGGCCCTCACGCCGGTTGCTGTCGATGGCGGCCTGGAGCTCACTGGGACTGCTGAGACCACGCTTCTCACACTCGTAGGGGTACAGGTACTTCATGTACCTGCGGGCGGGCGGGCGGGCAGCAGAGAGGTGACCCCAGGCTCTCGCCATCTTCAGTTCCCCCACAACTGAGTGCTGCTCCTGCAAGTCGCCGTCGCGTCAGTCCCTGGCCGCCCCACTCCATCTCAAGACGGGCCCCAAGTTCCCACAGACTAGCCTCCAAATTCAGTGGCCCAGCCTTTCCTCCTCATCCGTTTTAGTCTAGAAGGTCTGCTGAATCCTATTCACTTCATACACACACACAGACACTCAGACACACACACTCAGTCATGCGAATACACACACACACACACACACACACACACTCAGACACCCTTCCACGGACAGGCCCTGCACACGTGTTGGACTTTGTCACTTTCTGCAGAAGCAGGCGGCCAGGCCCTGCTCCCTCAGAGCCACTAAGGGGTCGAGCTTCCTATCTCTCAGTGAGGGCCAGGTGCTGAACCACGCCCCCTGCCCTGCCCCCAGGACTTGGCACCTGGCTGCCAGGCTCTGGGAGTCACTCACTGGGTGCGCAGGGTGAAGGCGGCACTGGTGATGGACGTGGGCAGGTTGAGGCCCTTGGTAATCTCCCGCCACAGCTTCTTGTTGATGACCTCCACGAGGCCGCCCTTCTCTGTCACCAGCACATACAGCATGAACAGGTCCAGCACCTGCTTGGCCATAATCGGGATGCGGTTCACCGGCGTGCCTGCAGGGTGGTGTGTGTGGGTGAGGCCCAGCCCCGCTCTCAGCAGGGCGGCCCCGGTCCCCGCTCTCAGCACCCCTGTCTCCATCTGCTTGCTGTCAGAACACCTTTCCAAGGAGACCTCCACCATGTCCCTAGGTCTGGCCCGTGTCCCCTGAGGTGGGGCTGAGTCAGAGGACTCAGGAGAGGGCTCTGCTGCCTGCCTGGGACCCCGCTGTGCCTGAGTCTCCCCAGCCA
This sequence comes from Tenrec ecaudatus, assembly GCF_050624435.1. Classification (NCBI taxonomy): domain Eukaryota; kingdom Metazoa; phylum Chordata; class Mammalia; order Afrosoricida; family Tenrecidae; genus Tenrec; species Tenrec ecaudatus. Next base: position 509,676 of record NC_134530.1, read on the forward strand.
GGATCTGGGTTCTGCTGCCTGACTGGGATCCCCTCCAGGCCTCAGTTTACCTAGCTGGGGTCTGGGTCACTAGCCGAGCGAGGCTCGGGTGGGGTGGCAGTGGAGAGGAGATGCCAGGGCCTGCCGGGGACCCACAGGAGGGACCAGGCCCATGTCCATCACCAGGCACAGCAGCTGCCCAAGCTGCTTGGAGCTCCAGGGGTGGCCTCCCAGCCCGGAGCCTAGCACCCCTGGGGGAGGGCTGGCCAAACCATGCTGCTGCTGCAGTGCAGGGCATGGGGGCCGCCCAGAGAGGGCAGTGAGCTAGCTACCTGGTGTAGGGGAGAGGGGGCTGGCCTGGAGAACGGCAGGTTATCTGAAACCCTCAGACTACGACCCCACCCTGGGGCCCCTCGTCCATCCCTGACCTCCACCCTCCTATCCCTGATACCCCAGCCCCTTCCTCTTACCACTCCTCTGCAGCACCCCCCACCTCCCCACCCCTCCCCTCCCCCGAGGTCCTCAAGGCCCAGCAGCCCCACCAGAGTGAGGCTGCCCCCATGGGATCACCTGTAGCTAGCAGGGTCCAGCTTAAATGGGGGACAGGTTTGGTGGCATCACCTTCCACACCCTCAGGGTCTCAAGCAAGCAGCTCCAGCCGGGGGAGGGGAAGATGGCCTGGTCCCACCCACCCCCACCAGACCCCACAGAGCCCAGAGTGCTCCCCCGACATGGATGGATGCAGACTGCCTCTGCCTTGGCAAGACCCCAGGGAAAGGCACTGACGGAGGAAGGGTGTTACCAGGGACATGCAGGGCACAGGGGTACAGGCTGCAGCAGGGCCCCTGCCCTCCTCTTCAGCCCCCCGAGACTCGAGACTTGGTGGATGTGTGTGCTTGTGTCTGTGTGTCTGCATCTGTGTGTTGCTGTGTGTGTATCTGTGTATGTATGTGTCTGTGTGTATCTCTGTATGTGTGTAGGTGTATAGGTATGTGTTAGATTACTCTCCCTCTAGCTGAAACAAACAAGGGATCCCAGGATGCAGAACTTGGTGTTAGGGTGAGGGTGGGGGCGGGAGTCTCTCTCCGGCCCAGCGGCCACAGTCACAGAGGGATCCACAGTGACGACAGGGGAAGAGAGGGCCTTGGAGCTGGGGTTTTGAGGGACGCATAGGAGTTTGTTGGATCCTGGCTTCCATGGTGAGGGAGGGAAGGCTGTCTGGACACTGACCTTTGAGGCCCTGTGTGCTCACGGGCTGCACCAAAGACTTGGGAGCCCCTGCCCTGCTCCCACTCTGGGGCAGGCCCTCATGCTTGGACTCCAGTCCCTGGGCCAGGCAGTGGCCACTCTGTGGACTGGCTCGGGGAAGGGGCTCCAGGAGGGAACAGACGATAACAAGGGAGGGAGAGAGGGGGCTCTCCGGACACAGGGTGGGCAGCAGGGCTGAGGCCAGGGCTGGGCCTAGCTGATAACACCAAGGGAGGGGGCCCATTTAGCCATCCTGACTCCTCTGCCCCCGGCTCTGGAAGGGTTAATCTCAGGCTGCTGTGTGTGTGTGTGTGTGTGTGTGTGTGAGAGAGAGAGAGAGAGAGAGAGAGAGAGAGAGAGAGAGAGAGAGAGAGAGAGAGAGAGACACCCTGGCCCCTCCTTTCATCTCTCCCCCTCCAGGCTGGCTGTTTACAGAAGCTGATGGGGGGAGGGGTGGCCAGAGGCCCCAGACAAAGCAGAGCCAGCCCAGGGCTGGCCATGCCCTTTCGGCCTGCTGGTGGCTCAGGAGCTCCATGACCTGTGGGCCTCAGTTTCCCCCTCTTGATGGGACTGTGGGCAGCTCAGTGACGTGGGCCACTCCTCAGCCGGGGTGGGGGGGGTACCCACCTCGTTTCTGCATGAAGCTGAACAGGTCATCCAGGAACTCCTTTCTCTTGGGGTCCCCATCCAGTTCATAGAGCTGGGAGAGCGGGACGGGGGGGTGGGGGTGGGTGTTAGTGAGACCAGGCTCAGGTGCGCATCCCCCACCCCCAGCACTGCAGACCCTGCCCCGGGCCATCTCCCCACTGCTCAGATGGGATCTGGTGGCCCTGGAGCCATTGCAGAGGGCACCCTGAGGCCCAGTGCCCAGGGAGGCTCCCCGAGAAGTCCCACGAGGTAGGGACAAGGCAAGGGACCAGACGCTCAGACTGGAGACCAGCAGGGGGGGCACGGCCTGGCCTCCTGGCTCCTGGGCTTGTGGCCACATCCCTCCTGGCTCTGCCTCTGTGGTCACAGGCCTCCCTCGGACAGTCCTGGTCCCCTCTGACCACAGAGACCCTGTCACGGGGCTAGGGTCCACCTGCCCCAGCTGGCCACTGGCAGAGACCCAACTCCAAACAAGGTCACACGTCGGAGCCCAGGGTGAAGACTGTGTGCAGGGGACACAGTCCAGCCCACCTGTGGTCACACAGGCAATCTGCTGTCACAGACAGGTGACCTCCAGGTGGCACCCTCCCACCCCCAGGTCACACACAGGTGACCTGCCCTGGAGGGTCAGCCCCTATTTTGCAGATGGAGAAACTGAGGAGTGGGGCAGAAGAGGCTGCTCTGGACTGCTGGACCCACAGCCACCTGAGTCCTGGTGCCAGGGGCACGTGACCCTGTGACTCAGTTTCCCCATGATAGGAAGTGTAAGGGACCAAGGGGAGTGGGCTCAAAAGGGTGCTGATGGGCAGGGCACCCTCTTCCTGCTGAGCCGCAGGTTGTGGGCATGGTGGGCAGCAGTCGTGGGTGGGGGAAGGGGCAGAGATAATTAGAGAGCTGGGTGGGGGGGATATCAGGGAACCGGGGGAGGGGCAGGCAGACATTGGGCTTTAAATTAAGCTCTGGGGAATGCAGCCGCCTAGACTCAGGACTGGGGGGTGGGGGTAGTCTTGAAACCACCAATTAGGCCTCGGTTGGGACACTTTCTGGATCCCTCATTAGGACTAGGGTTCTGGCCACCGCCTGGGGGACCCTGGGTCCCAGCCTCCCTTGGCTGCCCTGCTCTCCCTGGGCCTTGGTTTGCCCGTGTGAATAGTGGGGACAGGTGGGCACTGCGTGGTCGAGATGGCCTGAGGGCCACCTGGGACGTTTGTCCCCACCCACCCACTCGCCCAAGAACAACTGACCAGCCCACATTCCTGTTCTGATTTACAGTAGCCGCGGTGGCCTGGCTTGCCCAACCCTGCAGTGGACGTGCTGGACGGGTGGCCAGCATCTCACAAGCACGGACACACCCATTCCTACCGGCCTGCCCGCGGCTCTGCTGAACCAGAAGCGGGCCCTGCTCTGCCTCTGGGGGCCCTCGATGCCCACTCTCTCGCTGGCACTGGCCACTGCCCTGCCAGCCCCTCCTGCTAGATGCCTGGTGGTACGGGGGCACACTGCTGGCCCTGGGCCCCCTGGGGTTGGGACACTCACAGCTGCTTGGCAGAGGCCCCTGGGGTAGGCGTGAGCTTTTTCAGCCAGGGACGTCCCAGGGGATGGCCGCCCGGGTCAGCAAGAGAGGGCCCACAAGTGAGAACACCAGGTTTGGGGAGGCCCCACCATGGCTGGTGTCCTAAGAATGCAGAGGAGAGGGCAGGCGGCCACACGGCGGAGCAGGCGGACTGGACCCAGGAAGCCTGGGAGACCGAAGTCCACCCTCCTCTTGTCCCCTTTTCCTGGACCCCTGGGAACAGGGCCCTCCTCACACCTGGACCTTGGGCATCCAGCTGGCGACGATGCTACATATGTTGGGGGCAGGACCAGCACCCCCAAGACCAAACGGGAGGTGGTCAGGCCATAACAGAGTGTGGCAAGCTCCCGTGGGGCTGTCATTGAAGCAGGGTCATAAATGGGGGTTGCAGGCCCCCCAGTGCCTGCGGGGGTGGGGTGGCTTAAGGCCTGGGCTTGGGGGGGGCAGCTGACAACACAGACTTCAGGTGAAGCTGGCTCTGGGCTGGGCAGTGCTGTCCCCTGTGGGACCTGGGGATGGTGTCCAGGCTCCCCTCTGGATCAGAGTTCAGAGCTGGCAGGAAGTGGACCCAGGCCACAGAGCTGCCCACGTCCGTGTCCATGCACAGTGCAATTTACAAGGTCGGCTGTTTGAAACCAGCGGGGGCTCCGCAGGAAAAAGGCAACAACCAGGGCTGGAGCCTTCAGAAGCCCCTTCACTCAGCCCCCGGGAGAGAGCTGACCCCGGCCTGCTGGAGGGAAGGGTGACGGGGGTGTGGGAATGAGGATGGTGCTGGGGGTGTCAGGACCCTCTGCTCCTGACCACTTAGCGGCAAAGCCACTGTTTCCCGGTAGGCTGAGTGCCACGTGACCACTCCTGCCCCAGTTTCTCCTGGAGGGGCCTCTGCCCAGGCTAGTTAGCTAGGTGTTCGGTACTTTCCACTCTTTCCCCAATTCCTGCCTGCCCCACCGCCACTTCATCTCCTATACCACAGCCCCCCTACGCCATCCCCTATACCATAAGCCCCTACAGCCCACTCCCCACACCCCAGCTCCTCATAGAGCCCCACCCTACTCCAGCCCCTTGTCCAATACCATCCCATATGCATCCCCTAGACCACAGTCCCCGCACCATATCCCCCCAACACCACAGCTCCCCATACACAGCCCCTCTACCTCCCATGGACACGTCTGAGCCCACCAGAGGCTCTCCCTCAGGTCGGTGCGGGGAGCTCCCCACGGAGCCAGTCCACCCGCCACACGGGGAAGGACACAGGGACGTGTCCCTGGTCATGGTCTAACCCTGAGCCTGCCCATGGCTACGTCTGACCTGGGGTGCGGGGGCACCCAGCAGACATCCTAAGTGTACCCCCACAGGGGAACGTGAGGCAGGGAGCCATTGTTCCAGGTCAGGGGTGGGGGAGGGCACACCAGGCCCCAAGTCCTGGCTTCGTCCCTCCCCATGGATACCCACAGGCAGGCAGGCAGGCAGGCAGGTTCCTCCCCAGCCTGAGTGCTGGCTGTTCCATGGGCCTGGATAGCCAGCCCTCCCACCCCACCCTCCCTCCCTCCTCAGCTTCCCTCAGCCCTCTGCATGGCCTGCTGCTGCTACTATGTCACGGCAGTGTGTGTGTGTGTGTGTGTGTGTGTGTGGTGTGGCAGGGGGCACAACAACCCCTCTGGATGAAAAAATGGCATACCCTGGCCCTTCACACAGTCTCTGAGCCCCTGGCACTGCCCCCGGCCCAAACACTGTTCCTGGATCCCTGACACTGCTCCTGGGCCCCTGGCACTGCCCCTGAGTACCCAGCACTGTTCCTGGGTACCCAGTGCTTTCCCCAGCCCCCAACACTGCCCCTGGGGCCCCTGGCACTGCCCCCAGCCGCAGGCACTGCCCCCAGTCCTCTAACACTGCCCCTGGGCCCCATGGCCAGAGGCAGGGCAGGCGGGGGAAGGGCTAGACTGCAGGGAGGTGTTCAGGCTTGAGAGCTGGGCGGTGGGGTGGGGGGTGAGAACCACCACCACTGCAGCCTCCTCCTCCTCCTCCTACGGGCAAACAGGAAATTCTTGTTTATGGCGAAACTGGGCGGCAGAGAAATCCTGCAGGGGTCAGTGGGGCTGCTGACCACGCGGTGATAACTGAGGGGCCTCCCGGGCACAGGAAGGGACAAGAACCTTCCGGAACTAGGCCGCTCCTCCCCTTCCCCGCCCCCAACCACCAGCCCCAGGGGGAGGGGCAGCAGGAGAGGTGCATGCTCTTGGCAGTCAAGGCCCCCACACCCAAGCTCCCCTTCTCTGGTCCTGGGGAAGCCCCAGGTGGCAGAGTCTGGCCCTCCCCAGCTCCCACCTGCAATCCCACCCCGGGGCCTGGGGGTGCTCTCCCAAGGCTGAGGGCCCGGCTGTAAAGAGACCGCTCACTTTGCTCTTGGGGCCCAAGAGAACCTTCGCCCCCATTCAGTGTCTGCTCAGCCCCCTCCAAGGGACAAAGTCCCTGAGGCCCCAGTGGGGACCGCCTCCCTCCCTACTGGCAGAGGGGAGGGGGGTACCCAGGACAGGGAAGCTAGGAGGGGTCGGGCGGACACCAGACCAGGGGACAAAGGTGACCAAGGAACCAGCTATGTGCCCACTGCCCAGGGGGTTCACAGGGACCCCAGTGCGGCCCACAGGGTGGAGCGGAGGGGGCAATTTCTGCTCCACTTCCCCTCATCCTCCCATGGAAACCCCAGACTGCTTTCTCTTAGGTCTGTGGTGGTCTGCACAGAGTAGGTGGGCTCCGTCTCACTCAGCAGCCACCCACCTGCTGGCCTCAAGGGCTCAGCAGGGAGAAGAGCAGGCAAGACCCTGGCCCCCTACTCAGGGAGAGGGGGCCCCCTCAGGGGTTACTGACGACCAAAGGTGGAGAAAAAACAAGTGAGCAGTGGGGGAGAGAGAGTGAAGGCATGTAGGAGACTCTCACGTGATCTTTACAGAACAAAACGTCTCAAGGCTGGAATTTACGGGAAACTGCTGCCGTGTACAAGTGTGCAGTCGCCAGCCTGTGGGCCTACGCAATGGCCCTACAGGGCAGAGCCGAGGCCCCATCTCTCCGCCAGCAAGCCCCGTGCTTAACACCCAGTGCCGAGTCTGGCTCCCACGGGAGGTTCCCAGGCTGTGGGTCCTTGTAGGAGCGTCCAGACAGCTGGTGGGTTTGAACCACTGACTACGTGAGGCTAGCAGGCCAACACTTATGAGGCCACAGCACACGACAACCCCTGTCCTGTCTCTGGGGGGTTGCCTGTCCTGAACCACCATGCACAAGGTCTGGCTACTGTCAACTCTGCAGCACGGGTTCAAGGTCAGCCGTATTGTAGCCTGTGTCGGAACCGCAGTGCTCTCTCTGGTGAGGCCACTGGCAGGGACAGAGCCATCGCATTTGTCCATCAACTGGGGGTGGGCACTTGGGCTGGCCCTGGGACCAGTGCAGCGAGGAACATCCCTGTGAAACCTCACTTGCTCCAGTGTCCTTCAGGCTCTGGAAGAGCTGATGCTTTGTAATATTAACAGTGTAACTCCAGTGTAACACTCTGAGACTACGGTGTAACTGTCTGAGACTACAGTGTAAATCTCTGAGACTATAGTGTAACTCTGAGACTACAGTGTAACACTCTGAGACTACAGTGTAATGCTCTGAGACTACAATATAATGCTCTGAGACTACAGTGTAACTGTCTGAGACTACAGTGTAACTCTCTGAGACTATAGTGTTACTCTGAGACTACAGTGTAACTCTGAGACTACAGTGTAACTCTGAGACTACAGTGTAACTCTCTGAGACTAGTGTAATTCTGAGACTACAGTGTAACTCTCTGAGACTACAGCCTAACTCTAAGACTACAATGTAACTGTCTGAGACTACAATGTAACTCTCAGACTACAGTGTAACTGTCTGAGACTACAGTGTAACTCTCTGAGACTATAGTGTTATTCTGAGACTACAGTGTAACTCAGACTACAGTGTAACACTCTGAGAATACAGTGTAACACTCTGAGACTACAATGTAACTCTCAGACTAGTGTAACTGTCTGAGACTACAGTGTAACTCTCTGAGACTACAGTGTATCTGTGTGAGACTATAGTGTAACTCTGAGACTACAGCGTAACACTCAGACTACAGTGTAACTCTGAGACTACAGTGTAACTCTCTGAGACTACAGTGTAACTGTCTGAGACTATAGTGTAACTCTGAGACTACAGCGTAACACTCAGACTACAGTGTAACTCTGAGACTACAGCGTAACACTCTGAGACTACAGCGTAACACTCTCAGACTACAGTGTAACTCTCAGACTACAGTGTAACTCTCTGAGACTACAGTGTAACTCTCAGACTACAGTGTAACTCTCTGAGACTACAGTGTAACACTCGGAGACTAGTGTAACTCTCTCAGACTAGTGTAACTCTCAGACTACAGTGTAACACTCTGAGACTACAGTGTAACACTCTGAGACTATAGTGTAACTCTGAGACTACAGTGTAACACTCTGAGACTACAGTGTAACTCTGAGACTACAGTGTAACACTCTGAGACTACAGTGTAACTCTCAAACTACAATGTAACTGTCTGAGACTATAGTGTAACTCAGACTACAGTGTAACACTCTGAGATTACAGTGTAACTGTGTGAGACTACAGTGTAACTGAGACTACAGTGTAACTCTGAGAGTACAGTGTAACACTCTGAGAGTACAGTATAACTCTCTGAGACTACAGTGTAACTCTCAGACTACAGTGTAACTCTCTGAGACTACAGTGTAACTCTCTGATACTACAGTATAGTATTCTGAGACTACAGTGTAACACTGAGACTATGGTGTAACTACAGTGTAACTGAGGGTAAGGGAAGGTGGCAGCTGGTGGTGGTCTCCCCAGCCGCCCCCCCCCCCTTAAAGGCCTAGGTAAAACCAGGTAGGAAGGTCAGGTAGGACTGCCTCCCAGAGGGTGGGGCTGACGTTCTGGAATCAAGGGGCTCCGGATCTGATCTGCTTGTGCCCCTCGGGTGGGGCTCCCTACGCCCTCTGGAGAAAGCCTGACCCCTCCTCACCTGGCTCCAGCCACCTCAGGGCCTCTGCACTGACCCCATCCACCATCAGGGACCCTGCCTGACCCCAAACTGCCCTCCACCAAAGCCCCCAAACTCAGCATGGCCGAGGGCTGCATGTCACCTGGTCAGACATTGACGCTCTGGTTTCCCACCTGCTCCCTGAACACACCCCCATCCCCAACCCCCAACAGGTGACAGGCCCCAAGGACAGAGCCCAGGTCCCTAACAGAGAGGGGAGAGGGCAGAGGGCAACAGGCCTCAGCCTGGTACCTGACAGCACCACCTGTGCCCCAAGGGTCCCTGATAAGGCCCTCCCGCCTTGTGGGGCACTACCCCACCCCCACCCCGCTCGAGATGACTCAGCTCTTGTGACTGTTGCTGCCCGAGGGCGGGGGGACCCCAGGTGGCCAGGGAGCGGCTGTCCCTGGGGACAGACCCGCAACACCCACAGCCACCTCCCTTGAGCCCTTTCTGCAACTGTGGAAAGTGAGGGGGTAGGGTGGGGGCAGTTGCTGCCGGGCTCCACAGGATAGGGAGGGACTTGGCCTGCACTGTCAGGCTGTGCCTGACCCCAGCTTGTGACCTTGTGAGAACATTAGGGAGCCAAAGGATGAGCAGACCAGATGGCAGATGGAGGGTGGGTGGATAACAGATAGGATAGATAATAGATGGAGGTGGCCGTGTGGATAGACAGAAGGTGGATGTGTAGATGAATAGATGGTGGCCGTGTGGACTGACGGATGGTGGGCGTATGGATGGTGGCCCTGTGGATGGATGGATGGTGGACGTGTGGATGTGTCGGTGGATAGATGGTGGATGTGTGGATGGTGGACGTGTGAATAGATAGATGGTAGATGGTGGACGTGTGGATGGATAGATGGTGGACATGTGGATGGATGGATGGTAGACATATGGATTGACGGATGGTGGATGGACAGATGGTGGATGTGTGGATAGACAGATGGTGGATGTGTGGATGGTGGACGTACAGATGGTGAACATATGGATTGATGGTGGATGTTTGGATTGACCCATGGACATGTGGATGGTGGAAATGTGGATGGACAGATGGTGGCCATGTGGATGGATGGTGATCGTGTGGATGGAGAGATGGTGGTTGTGTGGATGGGCGGATGGTGGACGTGTGGATGGATGGATGGACAGATGGGTGGATGGTGAGGACAGAGGTTGGAGAATGGATGACGGGGGAACAGGGCTCAGTGGGGTCACAGCAGGGGTCAGTCAAGTGGAAGAAGCCCAGTTGTCTGGAATCACCCCCAACTGCTGACAGGGGGTCTGGTGGGGGTGGGCGACCCAAAGTCAAAGTCAAAGCCAGCATGGCCCCTCCGAGAGGAGGGCGAAGCCGACTGCAGAGGTGACACTGGGGCCACCTCAGGAAAGGGGGCCACATGGAGTCCAATGGAGGTGAGTCGCCCACTGGCCTGCCGCCCATCTGCCAGGCGGGGATGTCAGGGTGACCATGGGTGTGGTGAAGTGGAGCTTCGGAGTGCCGGAGGAAGGCTGTGGACGAGGTGACCGGCAGGGGAGTAGCCAGCAGGACTCTCCCCGAGGCCAGCAGGCCTGCCTCTCCACTCACAGATGGCAGACACGGCCCACGGGGACACAGTGGGGCTTCAGCAAGGCCTGGGCCTGGGCGACACCAGCTTGACCAACTCTGACCCTCGCTGCCGCTGCCCCCTTCAACGCACCTGGGTGCCCCTGAGCCAGTCTGGGGCTCCCCGCCAGGCAACCCCATTCATTTCCCGTCATCTCCCAGGCCTGCTGCAGTCCACCTCCACCACCCCGCCCCTGCAGGGAATTGGGGAACTGATTCTGGGTGGGGCAAGGACACGGGCCGCCCAGCACCCTTCGTTGCCTGAGCTCCTAGCAGACACCACTCCCTGGCACAGACGCAACCGCGGACAGCTGTAGAAGCAGTACGCTCCTGTGCAAGCAACTGGCTCCCAGGACACACGCACTCGGGCACGCACGCCGGTAATCAGGACACACACACGTGTGCACGCAGGCTGGCACTCAGGACACACACACAATGCACTCAGGCTGGTACTCAGGACACACACATGCACGCAGGCTGGTACTCAGGACACATACACAATACACTCAGGCAGGTACTCAGGACACACACACGTGCACACAGGCTGGTACTCAGGACACACACGTGCACGCAGGCTGGTACTCAGGACACACACACACAATACACTCAGGCAGGTACTCAGGACACACACACGTGCACACAGGCTGGTACTCAGGACACACACGTGCACGCAGGCTGGTACTCAGGACACATACACACAATACACTCAGGCAGGTACTCAGGACACACACATGTGCACACAGGCTGGTACTCAGGACACACACGTGCACGCCAGCTGGTACTCAGGACACACATGTGCACGCCAGCTGGTACTCAGGACACACACACATGCACGCAGGCTGGTACTCAGGACACACACATGCATGCAGGCTGGTACTCAGGACACACACACACAATACACTCAGGCAGGTACTCAGGACACACACGTGCACGCCAGCTGGTACTCAGGACATGCATGCAAGCTGGTACTCAGGACACACACATGCATGCAGGCTGGTACTCAGAACACACACACACAATACACTCAGGCTGGTACTCAGGACACACACGTGCACACAGGCTGGCACTCAGGACACACACGTGCATGCCAGCTGGTACTCAGGATACACACGTGCACACAGGTTGGTACTCAGGACACACACGTGCACGCAGGCTGGTACTCAGGACACACACACATGCATGCAGGCTGGTACTCAGGACACACAATGCACTCAGGCTGGTACTCAGGACACACACACACGCACACAGGCTGGTACTCAGGACACACACACATGCATGCAGGCTGGTACTCAGGACACACACGCTCGCAGGCTGGTACTCAGGACACACACACATGCATGCAGGCTGGTACTCAGGACACACATGCACGCAGGCTGGTACTCAGGACACATACGTGCACGCAGGCTGGTACTCAGGACACACAATGCACTCAGGCTAGTACTCAGGACACGCACGCACGCAGGCTGGTACTCAGAACACACACGTGCATGCAGGCTGGTACTCAGGACACACACGTGCATGCAGGCTGGTACTCAGGACACACGCGCACTCAGGCTGGTACTCAGGACACACACGTGCACGCAGGCAGGTACTCAGGAGACACACGTGCACGCAGGCTGGTACTCAGGACACACACGTGCACGCAGGCTGGTACTCAGGACACACATGCGCAGGCTGGCATTGGAGAGCTCCCCTGGGTTCTGTGGCTGTGGCCCAGGCGGGCTGCCAGGATGGGTTTGAATATCAGCCTTTAGGCTCTCGACTAACTACCTGGCCCCAGGGTTCCCTCAGGGCATTGCATACCAGCCCCCTTTCACAGTTGGGGAAACTGAGTCCAAGGGAGTTGGGGGGCGGGGGGAGACACACACACACCCAGCACAGATCACAGTGAGGAGATGGAGGATGCCAGTGTGTGTGTGTGCTGCAGGCTGTCACAGGCAGAGAAACCATGGCACAGAGGCACCCTTGGCTCCTGGTTCAGGGCGACCCCGGGCGTGGCAGCAGAGCATCACGGGTGGAGGGCGGCTGTGGAGGGGCCCCACACCTTGGGGGACCTGGAAAATCTCTACCACGGATCTCAAAAGCCCAGTCCAAATCTCCCCCCTTCTAAATCCTAGTTCAATCCTGGAGGGGGTCACAACTCACAGGCCCTGGGCCTGCCCCCCACCCTCAGAGACTGGGGTTCCTAAGCGGGGCAAGGCTGATCCCCTCATTTCAGGAGTCCCCTTGCTCTTCCTGCCTCTACTCAGCCTCGACCCCCTCTCCCCACTGCCCATCTCCATTGTCCTCTCCTCTCCTCTCTGGCCTCCCATGCATTCCTCAGCTTCAAAGGGACCCCCACAGACACCCTGCTCTGAGCCTCAGCAACCCTGTCTGCCTGTCTGCCTCTTCCTCTCAGGGCCCGCCCAGCCACACTGTCCTATAATTCCCCTGTAGCTGCCCTTCCCCCTGGCAGGCAGGCAGGCGGCCCCTCCAAGCGGCCCTCTCTGTAGTGGGCATGCTCAGGCACAGACCTGCTGCCGCTCCCTGCCCTGGCGGCGGCCCCTGCCCTGGCTGGCATCCTGCCCAGCCTATCCCAGTCTCCCCTGGGCTGGCCTGCCCTCCCAGCTGACCCACAGCCAGGACAGGGCACGTGGACGCTTGGACCAGCGGTGGGGCAGGACTCGGCCGGGCACTGCCTCTGGAGCAGCCCCTCTGGGCTGCATGTCGTCTGTAAATGGGGCCGTACCTCAAGGGGCTTCTTTCTACCCCCATGTCCACGTAAACACCCCTTTCCTGGGACTCAGCCACCAACCCCACGCGGGCGTGAACAAGTCAGCCATATGGTCAGGGAAGCCAAGGTGCCCAGACCCCCCATGACGTGTGAGCCCCCCACATGGGACCAAGGAGAAGTACAGAGGCCACCCTCTAAGGTCCAAGGACGCTGCTGTGGGCACACTCAGAGACGGACAGTCTCAGGCTTCCTGGGCACCAGACAGGGACACACCCAGGAGATAAGACCCATCCGGTGACTCCGCCCTCGCCTCTGAGTACCCGGCACATCCAGGAAAGGTGCCAAGCTGGTGTGCCCTGTATATACAGCAGGAGCTCACTCAGTGTTCACACAGGCATGCAGACACAGACAGATACACTAAGACCTTCACACAGACGCACGCACACACACACACAGACTGCGGCACCGTGCCACCCAGGCACACAGCAGGGGCTCAGTCAGTGCTCGCACCCAGAGGCACCACCAGGGCAGATAGCCAGGTCCACCCATGCCCATGCCCACATCCTGCCCCATTGCCCGGGGTCCCTAAGATCAGGCCTGACGGCATGGCTGGGGCCCCAGACCAGGAGGCCAGGTTTCCAAATCCAGCAAGCACCCGAGCCAGGCAGTGGGATCAGCAAGAGCTCTCTCTCCCGGAGGTGGGGGTCTGCACACGGATGGGCAGGGCCTCGCTCTCCCAGGCGGTGCAGCGGAGTGTCCGGTCCAGCCTCAGCCCGTCTCACTTCGAGGACGCTGAGAAAGCGGGCGGAGGGGACTGGTGGCAGGCTCTGAAGACTAGGCCCGACATGCCGTGTGGCGGGGAAGGTGCCGGCCCACAGGCCCGGGGGGCTGGCCCGCTGCTGCCACAGAGAAGGATCTGGAATCAGTGCCCCATGGGCACTGTCCCCACCTGGGCGCGAGGATGATCCAGCACAACTCGACAGCCAGGAGGACAGACCCTCAGTCTCGGAAGCAGTGCAGTCAGGGCGCTCCAGAGAGACTGCGTGTCGTGTCCTTTGGACGAGTGGACAGGAGAGGGCAGTCCCTGGAGAGGGGCAGTGTGCTTGGTAAAGCGCAGAGGTGGCAGGGGAAGAGGACGGCCTTCGAGGAGATGGACGGACACAGTGGCTGCCGCCTCACGTGGGCTCAGGCATAGGGACCGCTGTGAGGGTGACGGCGTGGGTGTTACCTTGTGTGTGGGGTCGCTATGGGTCAGGACAGACCGGAACAAGGGTCATTTGGGGGGGCCGGCTTCCTTTGGTACATGGATTATGCTGTCCTCTCGTTTGCTGACCAGGAAGCCCGAGCACTGGACACTCAGCATGCATGGGTGGTGGGGTCTTGGAGGGGGCTGCGGAGTGGGGGGTGCTGGCTGTAGGTCCCTCCCCTGTCCTCTGACCCTGGACCCCGGGGCCTGCCTGCCCAGCCACAGCACTGGCCTAGCTGTGTCCCTCATGGGCCTTCAATGGGCAGATTAGTTACCATTTAACCCTGTGACCCCCAATTGTCTGCAGGCTGCAGCTGTGGGACAAGCAGAGAGAAGGCGGTCTGGGCCCCGCCCCCTCGCGTGCCCACCCACCGGGTGAGCCTCCTCGGCTGGCCTCTGACCCCAGGGGGGAGGGGCATTGGGTCTGCTAGCCCATCCTTAACAGGCAACCTCCTGGGTCCCTGAAATGGGCCAGGGCCCCTGCACCCCACTGGGCGGTCCATGGGGCAGCGGTAAGCAGCTGGGGCAGCTCCCAGGCCAAGAGTCAGTGAATTGGGGGGCTGGGAGGGTGCTGGACATCAGGTGGGGAAGCTGAGGCACAGAGCGGCTCGTGCCAGGTCACATGGGGCTGAGAGCCCTGATGCGCCCCACCCCCGCACAGAGGCCTCAGCCAGGGCTGAGTCAGCACAGCCGTCTCAAGAGCCCTGACAGGCAGGGCCAGCGGGGAGGGGGGGGCCAGAGCCCATTCCAGCCGCTGGCTAGAGCCACTGACCCATAGAGGCAAGCCGCCACCTCCGCTAATGGTTAACCAGCGGCCCAGGCCCCCCGCAGCAACAAGGGTGCGGCCACACCCACCCCACCTAGCTGCTCCTCGAGAAGGGCAGTCACAGACACGGGGAGGGTGCCCCACGTGCAGGCTCCAGCCCTCCATCCAGCGCGAGCAACCTCCAGACACTTACGCACCAGGGCCCGCGTGACTCGCCCAAACAGGCCCGACGCCTATGCCACACACAGACACAGAGAGATGGACGCAAGAGGTGCTGTTGGACATTGCAGAGCCTGTCCCCACGGCCGGTCACCAGGCCTTTCTACCTGCGGTGCTGGGACCACCCTGCTGCCCGCTGTAGGGCCCCACCTGTGATTCAGAGCGGCCCCTTGGGCCCACTCACAGTGAGCCTGTGTGGTCCGAGTGGGACACGGCCAGGCCCCACGTCACCCTCCCAGTTGCCCTGACAGCCAAGCTTGTTGCAGGCACGGCGTCCGTCCATCTTGGGACGAGCCTTCCTCTTAACGCCGCCCCTCTTCCTTCCCGAGCACGCCGTCCCTCCCCAGGGACTGGTCTCTCCTGACAACACGTCCACAGTAGGTGAGGCCACGTCTCGCCAGGTGCCTCCCAGGGGCACTTTGGCCGTGCTTCTGCCAAGACAGATCTGTCTGCTCTTTGGACAGTCCGTACGCTCTCCCAGCCGTCATCCAAATGCACCGATTCTTCTTCTGTCTTCCTCACTCAGTGTCCATCCGCCTCCACATGCACCTGAGGCCGTGGAGGCGGCCATGGCTTGGGTCCGGGGCACCTCAGTCCTCAAAGTAGCACGCTTGTTTTGGAGGTTGGTCTTCAAGGCGGCCTCGTGCCGAAGATTCGCCCAACACGAAGCCTCCTTTGACTTCCCGACCACCTCCCTCTGTGAACACTGATCTCGAGTCCCCTAGCAGCGTCGTTATTGTCTCTGTGTACCGCGATGGCGTTTAGCAGTGCAGTTGTTTGGGGTCTCCCTCACACTGAGTCCTCGTCCCTGCTGAAGGCCTCCAGGCCTCCTCACACTCAGCAGGCAGGGCTGCGTCACCCGCACAGGGCGAGCTGTTCCTAAGATGGGCTCCGATCCTGACACCACCACCTCCTTGGGTGACCCGGCTCCTCTGCAGATCTGCGGCACACAGACGGCACAGCGTGTGAGAGGATACAGCCCTGGGGCACCCTCTCCTGACCTGACATCTCTCACGAGCACAACTGCATGTTCTGGGACACAGTACTCTGCAAGGGGACCCACGGTGCGCTGTCACCCACGCGGTCTCACGCTTTTCTGAGGAGCAGAATCATCTCTCCAGTGCTGTCTGCCTTCAGGTGGATCTGTCTGTCTGATGGGAGGATGATGGCCCTCCCTCGTCCACGCCCTCTCCCAACCCTGGCGCTTGGAAAAATCCAGGCTGATCATTCCCACATTCCGTTGGGCCACCTTTCCTCGGAATGGATCCGGATGGACGCGGAACCTCTCCCGGCTGGTGGGCCAGGCAGCGCTGGTCTTAAATTCTTAGTCTGCGCCGGTGTGGGCTTCCAGAGCTCCACCAGGTTGCTGAAACATCCCGTCGGCATTCCATCGCTTCCTGGAGACTCATTTTCCCCAGAGATGCCTTCAGGGCAGTCTGAACCTCTTCCTTTCACACCTGGCTTCTTGCTCACTTGCTGCCTCCTGGAATGGCGGAAGGTCAAGCAGAGGCTTTGGCGATGGGCAACAGACAACTCGGCATTCCTTCCGTCCCTCCCTCGGAGCCCACCGGCTTGTCTACAAGGCCCGTCAACACGGTAGCTCCAGGCTGGGTTTCTCCCCTCCCATTCCTTTGGCTGCGTGCGTGCCTCCTCTTTGGGCTTTGCGTGCTCTGGGCCTCCGTGTATTTGTTACACTTCTCACTCAGTCTCCAGGAACCTCCTTGCCAACTTGGCGGCATCACCCCGTCGGCGACCCTGGGCAAGCGTCTCTCCCGACACCCGTCCCCCGGTCTGTTCTCCCAGGTCTCTTCCGCCACCTTCCGCTTCCTTTATGAAAGGCGACCTCGAGGCTCTCCCTGGGCTCATCAGGTCTCCTGTCCGTCGTGTCCGAAGCTTCTCCGTCTTCCTGCTGACAAGCCACATGGAGCTACGCTGATGGGGCCAGAGCCCTGGAGCTGGAGGAGCCACGTGGAGACCCACGCCAGCGCTGACATCCTTCCACCGCCACTGGGTCCACAAGACCTCCTACCCTCTGGCCTGTGATCTTCCCGCATTTGACGTCATTGCATGTGCTGCGTGAGGAATTTATGGGCCAGTACGGACATTTGGGGTAAGATCGGACTGATGGACTGGATTGGCCTGGGCTGGGATGTTTTCTCAGTGTACAATTGCTCTTGGATATAAAGTTCTCCCTTACACACATGCGTCTCCCTGGATTTGCTTCTCTAGCCTACCCGGACTAACACAGATGCCGATAATGGAAGACCTGAGTTGCGGGAGGTCTGAAGGAGAGACCTGGCTGGGGAGGGGCTTCCGAGGGTCTGCTAACTGCAACTCGGAACCCCCAGCCGCTGCTTGGAGAGGGAGGAGGCTGTCTGCGCCCGTAAAGAGTCACAGCCTCCGAAACCCACAGGGGCGAGCTGATCCTGTCTCTGAGCTTCTCTGCCATCTCGTCCCTGGAGACAGCCTCCTGGCGCCCGCCCAGCAGGGCCCAGGCGTGCAGTTCTGTGTTGGCTGGAGGTGTGGGCAGAGCCGAGGCCACCGGACTGGGAAAGCCCTGTCCCGTGAGCCCTGACACCTGCCCTGTCACCAGCACCCCCAGGCACCCCCGCCTCTCAAGTTCTCCACCAGGAACACCCAGCGCCTTCCTGTGGCCAAGGACCCGGCCCCCGAGGGACTCCCTCCCCTGGCATCAGAGAGCGGGGAGGGACGGGCACTGCCCTTGCAGGCTCACGTCCACAAGGCCGGGGGTGGTGCGACCACAAGGGAGGAAGCACTGCGTGGCCCTGACCGGGAAAGAGGACACTTCCTGATGCATTCGGATCCGTGCACCCCCCTCAGGGCCGACCACGTGGCGCAGCCGCTGCAACGGGGTTAAACCAACTCCTGCCTTCTTCCCTCAGAGCAGCCGTGGGTCAGCCCCACCGCACAGGGGTCGACAGGCTCCTGCTTCCCCAGCCGCACCACCAGGGCCCATCTGGGTGCGCCAGTGCCTCCTGGAGCAGAAGCCCCACAGACGCCTGCAGGCAGCCCTCAGGCGGGACTCTCAGCAGAGGGCCTGCCAGCCTGAGCCAGGGCACTGGCTCTTGGGGAAGGCTGGCTCTCCTCACTGCCCTGCTCCCAGGGTCTGCCGTCTCCCACTGTCCTGCCCGCTCCTCTCCGCTCTGGGTGCTGCCTGACTTGCCCACTTGCTCAGGCTCCGCGTCTTTGTGAGACTAACTGCAGGGTCACCCTGTGCTGGCCCACCCACCACCGTCACGCAGACGGCCCGCTCCCTGTGGGACGTGAGCACGGGCCGGAGGTGGGGCCGGCAGCCCTGTCTGGAGGGTGGCATCTGCAGCCCAGTGGCGTGTGTTATTAGAAAGCTTGGGGCGGGCAGGACGCTTGGCAGCGAGCAGCAGGGTGGAGAACTGGTGTGGGCGTGGGCAGGCTCGGTGGGGCTCTGACCTGGTGGCCGGGTGGCGGGTGAGGGCCAGATAAGGTTCTTCCGGCCGAGCCAGGGCAGTTCCCAGTGCTGCCACGGGCCAGGGCGCCGTGCCAGGGGCTGGCGGGCAGGCAGCCTCCTATGCCCGCCACAGCCCAGCTGGCCCTGTGCCAGCAGCCACAGCAGCTGCAATAGACAGGTGGGGCGGCCGTGCACCCCAGGGGCTCCCGGCCCACCTCCCCTGCCCACAAATGCCACCAGCCCAGCGCCCAGGAAGATCCCACTGGCGTTGGGGGCCTGGCTGCCCGCCACTCGGCACATACCCTGTGTCTGAGAGCTCCCGGCAGCTGCTGGACCTCTGCCCATGCTGGCCTGCCACCAAGAACCCCGGCTGTCCTCGGAAACGTCCGTCTGAACCCGCCCGCTGAAGCCCTGCTGGCCTAGCTGCCTGCTGGCTCCTCCACTCCTGCCCGGGCCAGGCCTGCCAAGGGCTCTCAGGGCCCAGCCCCAAGCTATCAGCACCCCCACCACACACCAGCTCCCAGTACCTCCCCCTCGCAGGTGTATGTACATGTGTGTGCTTGTGCGAGTGCACGGGGGTGACCCTATAAAAGGCTGAAAAACGCCCCATATTGGCCCCTGCCTCCTGCTAAGGGCGCCTTGGTGGTGGAGGCTTCTCCCAGGGACTGGAGGTGGAGGGAGATTGCGATACTGGGCGGGAGGTCTGGGGAAGGACGGTGAGGGGGCATGGCCCATGCCAGGCCACCTGAGGGCGGCCCCACCTCTGCCCATGTGTCTAGGTTCTGTCCCAGAGGGCAGCGTGTGGTGGAGGCACGCCCCAGACCAGTGGTCTGGTGAGGCCCCTTCAGCTAGGCAGTACCTCCCACAGGTCCTGGATCCCAGCCCAGCCCGACACACACACCCCTGCAGCCAGCAAACAACTCCGCTCCCCCATCTGTACAGGGGCAGCGCGGGGGGCTGAGGGCTCCTCCTTTGCGTGAGGACAGGGCACATGGTCCCCTGACTGCCCCTCCTGCTGTCCTTGGCCCATTTGCAACTCTGGGGCCCTGGACATGACCTGGGACAGTGGGGGGTCCTGGCCACGATGCAGATCCAAACCACGGGAGGGCGGAAGGCTGGGCAGACACTGATGGAAAACACTGGCCCTTACTCTCAACACCGGTAGCCACAGGCCACAGCTCCTCACACAGAGAGCCATAGGACGGCCACTCAGATGACATCAAGTGACACAGCCACCACATGACACAACCGCCACGCAGCACAACCGCCACATGACACAGCCACCATGTACAACCGCCACATGACACAAATACATGACACAACCGCCACACAGCACAACCGCCACATGACACAGCCACCATATGATACAACCACCATGTACAACCGCCACATGACACAAATACACGACACAACCGCCACACAGCACAACCGCCACACAATACAACTGCCACATGATAAAACGCCTTAAGACACAACCACCACATGACACAACTGTCACACAACACAACCACCACACACTACGATTGCCACATGGTACAGGTACCGCATGACACAATCATCACACAGTTCAACCACCACACGGTACAACCGTTACATGACACAGCCATCCTGCCCCCACACAGGGTCACCCACAGCAGGGACAGGACCTGCGTGTGACACGGGCAAGCACAGCCAGGCACAGGCCTGCACCACCTGCACCCAAGAAAGTTGCCAACAGGTAAATCCAGCCACGGGCAGCCCAGCGGGTGTCTGAGGATGGGGGGGCCGGTGCACGTGGTAAGCTGGCCGAGGGTGGGGGTCGGACGTGGCGGGCTGACACGCGACTGTGAAACACAAGCACCGCTGCTCACACACGTCCCTCCGTCCATCCGTGGGGGTTGGGACTCCACAGCACTGTCTCCCAATTAAGTGGCTGCCCATGAGGGAGCCTTCCAGACCCAGGCTCAGCCCCTGCCAGTGGACAGACGGGCTGGGCCCAGGGACACAGACCATTACAGCGGCGCAGCCCGAGTGTCCCCTACACACACACACGGGCAGTGACAGCCACACCACAAGAAACGATGGTGGGCAACACATCAGGGCGCAAGGGCCTGGCACCAGCGATGCCTCCGACCGCATGCCCAACCCCATCCCCTCACCCCCCCAGGACCGGGCTGAGCAGCTCCCGAGGGTCTCCGAGAGCACCCACCTACCGCCAGGCACCCGGCGGATTGGATTGTGGCCACAACATCACCAGGGCCCCTGCAGGGGGTCTCAGGAGTGCCAACTGGGGCAGCAGGCTGACATCCGAGTCGCCCATCTGACCGTTCACTCCGTGCCCTGGGCAGGGAGCCCACTGGCAGCTCCCCCAGACGGCGGCTGAGGGTTTGCACGTGGAAGTCGGCCTGTGCCTGCCAAGACCAGGCGGAAGCAGCAGGGAGCGGGCCAAGTGGGCGGCCGGCCGGGCTGCCGCGTGCCAGGAAGGGGGCCAGCTCCAGAGTCAACAGGACCCACATCTGCTGGCCAGCAGGGCCAGGCTACTGTGGACACTGCAGCGCAGGTGTGGCCCAGCCAGGCAGCTGGCCGGGCCACAGGCAGGCCTGCTGGCCTACACCCGTCCCATAGCCTCCAACCTCAACCTCTGGGAGACCCAATCAGGTGCCGTCTGAGCCTGGTGCAGTCACATTCCACCTATCCCAGGGCCTTTGCACATATGCCCCCACCCCCACCACCCCCACACACACCTGGGGCCCTGGGGCCTCAGCGGCCGGGCACTGGACTGCTCAGGGGCCACTCTCAGGAGAAAGGGGCACTCTGAGATTGAGTCTTGGAACCTCTGGGAGACAGTTCTCGGCAGTCAGCTTGGTTTGTGGTTTGGGGGAACCCATGGTTGGCTCCTTCCTGCCACTGGCCCCTATGTCTCCTCCTGATGGGCCCTCTGGGTGTCCCCAGCCTAAGATGCCAGCTGCCACCCCAGCATCCAGACAACCTTGACAAAAGGACACCGTGAGGGCAGTGTGGATATGAACCCGTTACCACTCAGCCCTTCGAGGGGCGTGGACTATGTGGCCATGCTACCTGTCCACTCCGCCCCCGCCATCTCGTCTGGTCTTGAGCAGGTGTCCCGACGGTCTAGTGTTGGAGTTGGCAGCCACCTGCAGGGTCGGCAGTTTGAAACCACCAGCCTGCATGAAGGGAGCAAGACGGGGCTTTCTATTCCCATAGTTACAGGCTCAGACACCCACAGAGGCTGTCCCGCCCTGTCCTGTAGGGTCACCGTGAGTCCACATTGACTCGATGGCAGGGAATGTCCCGGCCTTGGTTTCCCCATCTCAGAAAGACCCAGAAGCGGCCCTTCGACATCACCATTGGGGTCTAGTGGCTCTGGGGTCAGGGAACTGGGCCCCTGCCCAGCCTGGCCACCCCCAATCCCTGATCAGCAAAGGGCTCAGGAGCCAAGGGGGCCTGGGCAGTGGTCAAGGAAGGAGGGCAGAGGGCAGGGTGGCAGCTGGGTCAGGCACAGAGCCTGCTGCTTCAGCCCGTGGTCTTCCTGCCACTGCCACTGGATGAGCCATGCTGCCACAGAGTGGGCAGGTTCGGGCACACACTCCCAGGGCCCTCCCCGCAGCAGGCCTCAGAGCCCCATGGGGCATGGCTTCCACCCTGCTGTGCAAATCCTCCGATGGCTCTGCTCAGAAGTTCCAGGCCTGCCCCCCACGACCCCCCAGGAGCCTCCCTTCACACCCCATGCCCCACAGCACTGCCCGGCACTGTCGCTCCCAGGGCACCCATCTCCCCGAAGTACCCACAGAAACAAGGGGAAGGACAGTTCCGGGACTGGGCCCTAATTCTTGGCCGGTTCCACAGGACACCTCTGTGCTGAGAAGAGGCCCCGAGCCCAGGTTCCCCTGGGGCTGCCCCAGCCACACGGCGTGCCAGGCCCTGCCCCCCACCCGGGCAGCCCCAGGGGTCCCGGCCTCAGATGGGAGGAGGAGGTCCAGTGGGGCCAGCTGCCCAAGGTGGCCATCTGGTTACCATCTGCCCAGCCCAGAGGCCGCCTTCAAAGGCTGCCCCGCCTGGCCACTTCCTCTGCCCCTGCCTCAGCCCCGGCTTCCTCCCCTCCTAGGCCCAGGGCTCCGTCCACCACTGGACCCCCGAGGCCCTGCCGGCTCAACCTCAGCTACCCGCACAGCCTTGACCCCAGTACAACCACAGTTGGACCAGTGTCTGTGCTCCCCAACCTCCCCTCCGACACAGCGGGCGGCTGGACTTTGCTCGAGGACAGGACAGCCACACACACCCTGCTTAGTGTCCACAGTACCTGACCGATCACATCAGATCCCACACCACATCCATGGGGATCCGTCGCTGCCTGCATGCAAGCCCTGCCCCCCAGTGAGCTGCTCAGCCGAGGTTCTCCCATACACGCTCACTCTGACCACCTCCTGGCCTTTGATGCCCAGACGCCTGCTGCCGGCCAGGCCCCCTGGAGGGGACACTGGGGAGCATTCCCACATTGAACGAACACCTCCACATTGAATAAGCACCCCCATGACACCCCCACATTGAATGAGTGCTTCCCACAACCCAAAGTGGAGATCCACATCCCTGGCACCTGCCCCGGGGCCTACCTGCTTGAACTGCTCCTCATAGGTCCAGTCCCCGTGGTCTGGCGGCTGCAGGGGGGGCACCGAGTGGGCAGTGCCCCCAGGGTGGGCAGGGCCAGGACCCTGGCGTTCCTGGCCAGCCAGCGCCCGGGGTACGCCATCGCTGCGGAAGGGCTGGGTTGGCTGGGCCTTGCGGGGAAACAGAGCTCCGGAGCCCAGGCCAGCTGGCCCCGGGGGGCCCAGCCCCTCTTCCTCATCCTCGTCCTCCTCGTAGTCTTCCTCCTCCTCCTCTTCCTCCTCCTCATCTAGGTCCTCGTCCTCCTCGGCCAGGTCTTCCTCCAGCTCCTCCTCCTCCCACCTGTGCTTGCTGTGGGGGGCAGAGGGCGGGAGTCAGGGGCAGAGGGGCTTGGGCCCAGTTCCTGCTGTGGCTTCTCCACCAGCTCACGCTACAGAGAGGCTGCCCCTGGCCATCAGCGGAGGGTGTTGGGCCCGCTCTACCTGGGCCTATCCCACAAGACACCAGTGCCCTGCTTGCAGCTCGGGCCTGCCTTCCCCCCCCCACCACGCCTCGCTCCACAGCCAGCCTGACTGGCCTCCAAAGCCCAGTCACGTCTTCCCATGGGACCCTGGCCTTCAAGACCCCCGCTGCTTTCCCCCACCTGCAGACACAGTCCCCGCAAACTCGAGGCAGGGCTTTCCCAAGAGTCCCCACCGGGCCTGTCCCTTTGGCAAGGACTCTGAGGGACTTGGGGTGGGAGAGACTCAGGCCAGCCACACAACCTCTGGCACACACGTGGGTGTGTGTGTGTGTGTGGGTGGGTGGGTGTGCACCTAACTGTTCCTGCAGCTCAGTAAGTGAGCACGGGGCACCTGCTCGCCTGCTGGCTGGGCCCCCAACCCTCGGAGCCTCCCCGGGATCCTCCACAGCTGCACCTTGACCTGGCCCTGTCCCCCTTCTCCCCTCCAACATCTCTCCGACTCGAGGCTCCATGTGGTCCCGGGGTCACTCCAGCTCCAGCACAGGCCGGAGGTGGTGCATGATGTGGGGGAGGGGGACAAGGACAAGCCATGGAACACACTTAGCACGGTCCTAACCCAACCCTGGCCACAGGCCTGCCCAAGGGAGCACTGGCCCATGGGGCCCCACCAGCAAGAGATGCCCCCCAAACACCAGCCCCCGGGTCCGCTGGCCACATGGCCCAACTCACAGGTCCTCGTCTGAGACCAGGTCCTCAAAGTGCCCCACGCCTTCGCCTGGCGGGGGCCCCTCCTGGCCTCGGCCGGGGGCTGCAGGCGGGTTGGGGGTGCCCTTGGGGGTGGTGGCATCCTCGTCCTCAGAGCCCCCTCGGGGGCTGGCCGGGTGACCCAAGCCCGCGGCCACAGCGCGCATGGCGGCCAGGGCGGCCATCTGCGCCTGCTGCATCCGGGTGCTCTCGGGCTCCCGGTCCTCCTCGGTGGTGGCGGGGGGCCGGGCGCGGGCCGGGGGGCCGGCGGGGGGCTCGGGTGGCTGGCGGGCCTCCAGCTCCTGGCGGGCTCTCTGCTGGCGCTGCAGCAGGGTCTCCATCACAGCCTGCAGCTTCATGGCCCTGCGGGCCGGGCCGCCCCGGGCACTGGGCGCAGGCGGAGGGGGCGGCCCCTGTGGGGAGGGTGCCCGGCCGCACTGCAGGGTGGGGGCCGCGGGGGAGCCGGGGCAGTGCAGGGTGGCAGGGGGCAGGGGCGGGGGCCGCCGGGCTCAGGCCAAGGGCTGGCAGGGCATGCCAGCAGCAGGCCTTTAAGGGGCCTCCTTGTCAAGCGTGATGCCGGGCAGCGGGTGGCCGGCTCATCCAAGCATTGGTACAAACCTGTGGGGAGGCAAGGCAAGGGGGTCAGGGCACCCAGAGACCCTGGGAAAGTCCCTCCAGCCCTCCCAATGGAGCAAAGCTGGAGCCTCCAGACTGGGACTCCCCACGGGCCCCCTTGCCAGCTGCCCCCAGGCCCGCTGCCCTGGGGGAAAATGGCTCATCTTAGAGACTACTCTCCTGCTCTGATTGGCTGCCAGGGAGGGCCAGGAGGCTTCTAGGCTGGGTTCCAGGTGCTGCTCAGGCTCCCATAGGTGCATCCCTCCAGGGCGGGGTCCCTGCACTCTGCTTCACCCATGGCTGAGGACAGCAGTCACCACTGGCCACACGTGCAGGGCTACCACCTGCCCATCCCCAGGGCATGCCCACTTCATCTCAAGGCCCTGATGGGGAGGGGGGCCAAGACCACCACGGGAGAAATGCAGTAGCTGTAGCACCCCCATAGGTGTGTCCATGGGGGTCAGGCAGTCCCTTATGGAGGAAGAGACAGAGGGCCCCAGAAGTCCTCCTCCCTCAGGCCACACGGGGTGAGTCTCTGTCCCTACCTCTTTGTGCTGGGGCACAGGGGCCTGAGGCCCTGAGGATACCTGACGGATCCTTGCTTAGCAAGGAGGGAGGCCTCTGGGGCCCCCAAGTGGAGGTAACTTCCCAGAATGCACTTTGCTTGGTCCCCACTAGTGCTGAGGGTCCCTGACACCCTGACACTAGACACAACCGGGGACCAGGGGCAGGAGCACCAATGTCCCCCACCCCCACCCACCAAGGCCACCAATAAAACAGTGGGCAGAGACCAACAGCCCCCAGGGACAGCCCACACTGCATGGTAGGGAAGGGGGAGGGGACACAGCCAGGCCTTTCATGGGCCCAGAACTCCACACACCCCACCACTGAGCAATGAGCCCCCAAATGCTCCTAGGCCAGTCCTGGGCCCATCAGGCTGGGGGTGGGAGATGGAGTAGGGACCCCTGGGTGGGGGAGCTACACCTCTCTCCTTGCAATGTCCCACTCCTCAAATGGCCGCCCCCCAGGATCCCCACTGTGACTTCAGCACTGTTGGAAGGGGCAGTGGGGTGGGAGCAGGTGGTGGGGTGTGTAAGGGCCCCAGTCTCCGAGTCTGCCTGGTGAGGGCCCAGTCCCAGCACACAAAGGCCCCTGGACTGGGGCTGGGAAGTGACTAGGCAGCCCCTGACCTTCAGAGAAGGGAAGAGTAGCATCCACCCACCCTCCCACCCCCTGGGCAGTGGCCACCCTCGGGCCCCAGAAGTGCTGAGGGGCCACTTCATGCCCAGTGTCTGGTCTGGTTGGGTTCACTGCCCCTCCCCCACCTTTGACAACTTCAAGACTAGCCACACACACACCCCCACTACGGAAATGCTCCAGGCGACGCCACCCCTTTGGGGGGCAGAAGGAAGAGGCCAGAGGAAGCCACTCCCCCCAGGGTCCCCCCCCAAGTCGGCTGGGTTTAATGACCCTTCCCTTCAGTCCTGCTGTGGGGGAGGGGCACGAAGTAGGCCTCCTCATTGGGTGGGTGGTGGGGACAGGTGGGAACCCTAGCGCCCCCTCACCCCACGCAGGCCAGGACTACACTCCCCCCCCATCCCCACCAATTAACCCTACACTGGAGACGCCCACCTCCTCCAGACCCCTCCCCCAATGAACCCTTTGTCCTCAGCCCCCACCCCCACTTTATGACAACCTTACCGAGGGAGGCAAGGGGGAGGCAGGCCCTGGACCCTGGGCCGGAATGGGTACAGGGGGGGGGTTGCAGGGTGGTCGTTGGGAGGGGGGATCGGGCCACACCCTCCCCCAGTGCTGCCCAGAGAGGTCACCCGCTGGGCTGGGGCCTTGCAAAACACGGTTATTTAAAGAGTTGTGTAAGCTTGGGGCCCAGGGGCCCTCACTCCAAGAGGGGAAGCCGAGGGGGAGGGGCGGGGCAGAAAGCTGGGGAAGGGGTGAAAAGGGCCCCGGGGTGGGGGCGAGCGGAGGAAGTGAAAAAGAAAAACTGGACAAGAAATAGAACTGCAAAAACCCCGTCGGGCTTTCAAAGGCTTCTACGAAAGCGGCCGATTTGCATGGGGGGGGGGGCAATGGCTTCCCCCGGCCGCCGAGCGAGCGCAAACGGAAGGCGTTGACCAAGCGGCCGCCGGGCTCGGACGCCCATCGTTGGAATTGACCAACAAGCCTTCCCGCACTTCCTGAGGCCGCTTTTGTATGGGGTAGGGGGCGGCCTTGGAAACTTTGGGGGACCGCTTTCTCCTGGGGGCTCCGACGGGGAGCCGAGCCCAGACTCCGAGCGCAGGGACCAGCGATGCCTCCCGGGGCCCCTTGTGCCCTCGGAGGCGACTTTATAAATAAACCAGCGGGCCAGGAAGGGTCGCCCGCCTGCGCGCGCGCCTGGCCACCCGGCGCCCCCACCCCTCTCTCGGGCGCCCCGATAAACGCCTTAATTACGAGGGCAAACATTAAATACAAAGCCGAACAGGCGTAGCCCCCCGCGCGCGCACCGAGACGATTTCCTTCCGCTGGGGTGGGGAGGGGGAGCGCGCGCCCGTGATCCCCGACCGCCCCCTCCACCCCGGTGCGCCCCTGCGCAATTTAGGAGACGGAGAGACCCGGGAGGAGCGGGCGCGGAGGAGTCCACCCTGGCCCCGACGGTCCAGGGTCGCGCTCAGGGCTCCAGGCCCTCTCCACTTTCCTGCTTAACTTTGGGGACCACCCCCAACCCGCATCCACTCCGGGGCACGCTGCGCCCACCCTGCGGCCGGAACCCGTGGTTTTTAAGGCCGCCGGCAGGCCCAGCCTCACCGCGCGGGGGGCCTCTGGGGAGAGCGCGCCCGCGTCCGGCCGGACCCGGCCAGTGACCTCGGGGCCCCGGCTGCGCGCGGCCAGCCCGGGACCGCCGCCGGCTTCGCGCTGCGCGCCGACTCACCGCGCCGCCAGTCGCGTCCGCGTCTACACCCCCATCAGAGCCGATTGGTAAAGTCGCCCCGCGCGCGGCCTCCCCCGCCCCTCCGCGCCCTGCCCCCCCCCAACCCCCGGGCGCGCTCACCGCCCCGCAGACAAATCAGCGGCTGACGAATCGCTCTCTGATGCAAATACCTCGCCGGTGATTCAGCGCGACGGCCCGGGACGCGGGGAGGGGTCTCGCGAGGCCCCCTCCCCCTCCCCCGGACGCCCCCACGGCCCAGCGCTCGGTCCCGAGCGACGTAGAACTCGCCCTGGGGTGCTGGGGGCGAAGAGAGTGGACGGAAATTTTTGAGGTCGCGGCCCCTTTAAGTGATAATAAATAATAAAAGGAGGAGGGGGGGTAGACGCGGGAGGCCCCGCCCTCACCCTAGGGACGGTGGGCAAAGTGCGTGCCGGGGACGGAGCGTAGAGGGCGCGAAGGGCGCGGCCGGAGCTGGGAGCGCCCGAGGTGGGAGGAGCTGAGCTCGAGCCTCGGCCCCGTAGGGAGTAGAACCTCGCGCGGTCTGAGTCCTTCGCTTACCGGTCACGGAGGAGCGGCCTTCCGGACTTGGAGTTTTACCCCGACCCCTTACACTGCAACCGGCTGGGAGCCTCGGTTTGCTCCACGGTAGAATGGGCGTGGTGGAGGATTAGAGACCAGGTTAAGGGTTGGAGGTAGAGAGGAGTGTCAGGGGACAAGGGAAGGGCCCGTGGCTCCGAAGTGGGGACCGGCCAGGTGGGAAGGGGTTGGCCTCCAAGTGGGCGTGGGGTGGACGCCAGGCCCCGGGAACCCCATCAGGAGCAGAGGCAGGAGAGGCAAGACCGCCGTCCCCACGTTTCTCCGCGTCGACGTCTCCTCGTCACCGGCCGGTGTCCACTGCGGGGTGCTCATAAAATTGTCACCGCCTCATTACACAGAGCTGCAAACAACACAGGGGAATGGGTGGTGGGCGTGGGATCCAACAGAACCTGCTCCCTGCGGTGGCCTCTGGGGGCTTAGAGGGTGGGGGGTGGCCAGTCGGGGAACTCAGGTTGCCCGCACAGATGTGGGGGACAGCACCCCCTCCCCTACCCCAGGCGGATGCCATGGCCGGCGGGCAGGGCTTATACCCCGTCTTTACCCTGGGAGACCACTTCAGCCTGCCCTTTCCCCAAGCCCTGTGACAGGCCTGAGGGGGGAAGTAGCCTCCTACCCCAGGCCGGAAATGTCTCTATCCACCCCCCTACCTACCTACCTACCTACCTACACACACACACACACACACACACACACAGAACTAGGGCCTGAGGTCCTAGGGTCTGGTTGGCCCACTGGGAGGTCAGTACCTTTAGGCTATTAAACACCCATCTCAGCTGCTTACCTCCAGGGAAGAGTCACAACGTCTTCCCTGAGGTGGGGGAATTTTCGTGCCTCACTGACAGGCAGGTGAACTTGGAGGGTGAGGAGGGGAGAGCCATGATCCTTAAAGGGCCAGGGCACTGAGACACAGGCAACACCTCCAGACAGACTAGCATCCATCCCCTTGCCCCACCTGGGCTAGCTGCATTTGGGGTAACAGTGGGGTGGGACACAAACCGTGCCTCAGTTTCCCCCTCTGTAAAATGGGTTCCAATTTGCTCCTTCCTCTTGGACTTGAGTTGAGGGTTAGTGAGACTTGGATCTGCTCACAGGGATATGAGCAGGGATCCCGGAAGGGGGCAGGTCTGTTTCCTCTGCCACCACCACCCCAGCTGGGGCCCAGGAGCAAGGCTTACATGGACATCACAGCTGCCTGGTGGGGGGGTCCTATTTTTAGCCAAATGAGGGAGCTGGGAATTTATACACAGACTGGTTGGCTCCAGACCCATCTTGGGATGCCTGGAGCTGGGGGAGTTGCGCCCCCCACTCCCCATCCCAGCTGTACTCTGGCTGGGTATGTAGCTGCCCTCTCTGGTGGTAAACCAGCCCGGCGAGCCTAGCCCCCGCTCCCCAACCCCCAAGTCCAGTGTCCAGTGTCAGCCAGATGCACCAAAGAGCTACCTCAGCTTCACAACCACAGTCTGGGACCCTCCTCCAGCACCCAGGCCACTGCCCACCTCCCACCCTGCTCATACCCCTCACGCCTGCCCACCTCAGGCCTTTGCATTGGCTGACCCCACTGCCTGAAGCTCCCACAGCCCCATGGCCAGCCCCTTCAGATTCAAGCTCTAGCATGTCACCTCCTCAGAAGACCCCCCTCCCCATGGTGTAAGCCCCAGGACTGAGCCTGGTACTTAGTAGGTGCTTAAAAGTATTAGCTGAATGAATGAAATCATACTTGCTGTGATGGGGCGTGGGGGGTAGCTGACCTCAACAGGGGGTGACTCTGATTTCAGGGAAGAAGCAATGAATCCCTAACAGGACCCCTGGTCTCGCCCCAACCCCATCATCCATTCAGAGTGGACCTTTGATGGCCAAAGGGCTTTAATTGACCTGTTTCCGGAAACCGATCACCAACTCTTTCATCCTGACTGGCCTTCTGGTCAGGAAGCTCGCTCTGCCAAAGCC
Organism: Tenrec ecaudatus; assembly: GCF_050624435.1. Lineage (NCBI taxonomy): Eukaryota > Metazoa > Chordata > Mammalia > Afrosoricida > Tenrecidae > Tenrec > Tenrec ecaudatus. The sequence continues at coordinate 540,084 of NC_134530.1, forward strand.
CACTCAGTGCCCAGGGCCAGAGTGTGGGCTGGAAATCCTCCACTCAGCAAGAATTCTAGCACCAGGCTAACCCTCTGTCACAGCCGCAGCCACCCAGGTTGGGTTCGGAGTTTGGGGTGGGGGGGGCAACCCTCCTGTGAAAGCCAACAAGAGGATGCTGCGTGCCCGGCAGCCTGAGCCCCAAACCCAGGCAAAGCAAACCCAACATAGCCATTGGGTCCATCCCCACTCATGATGACCCTCCAGGACAGAGGATCCCTGTGGATTTCTGAGGCTGCCATCTCCACAAGGCAGACAGCCTCCTCTTTCTCCCTCCCACTGCCAACGGTCCATTTCACAGTGGAGCTCAAAGTCCCTGAGTCACTAGGGTTTCCTGCCCCCAACGAGATGGTTTAACTCGTTTCAGAAGAACGGGAACGTAGCAGTGGGTCTGAACGCGAACCAAATCCACCGGGCCCTCTCGTCCACTGGTACACACAGGTACCCGGGACAGGGCTTCCCAAATGGTGGGGGGGATCTCCATGGGCGAAGATGACAGTCTCATCTTTGCCCCTGGGAGCAGCCTTAAGGGGTTTGAACCCTCAACCTTGCAGTTAGCAGCCCAGTGCACACAAAGTGTTTGTGGAGGACTTCAGTTACCTTTCCATTCCATTTCCCCACCAGGATGCTCGGCCCAGCCTGGGTCAAATCTGCCTCTGAACTGAACTACTGCAGGCAGCGAGTCCAGGCGGGCTTGTGGCCACCCTCAGGGACAGCAGCACTGTGAGCTTAGCACGAGCCAGCCTCTTTCTCCTGCAGAGCAGCTGGTGGGTTTGAACCACACCCAACCCAGTGCTCCTCCAGGGCTCTACCACTGTATTGTTGCTGGTGCTGGGTGCCAGCGAAGCACAACAGAACCACACCCTGCCCGTCCTGCCCTGTCCTTGCAATTGTTCCCGTGCCTGAGCCCATCCATGCAGCCAGTCTGTCGACTCAGCCTCCTGAGGGGCTGTCCTTTTTGTTGCTGTCCCTCTAATTTACCAAGCATGACGTCCTTCTCCAGGGACTGGTCTCTCCTGACAAAGCGTCCAGAGCATGTGAGACAAAGTCTTGCGACCCTTGCCTCTAAGGAGCACTCTGGCTGCACTTCTACCAAGACTTACTGGTTTGTCCTTTCAGCAGTCCATGGTACTTTCAATGTTCTTCTCCAGCACCACGATTCAATGCGTCAATTACTCTTAGGTCTTCCTTATTCAGTGTCCAACGTCCACATGCAATGAGGCAACGGAGATGACCATGGCTTGGGTCAGGCACACCTTAGTCCTCAAGGTAACGCCAAAAAGCCTAAATAAGCATAGTTCCCTAATGTTACCTGTCTTGCCATCTCTTGACTACTGCTTCCATGAGTACTGGTTGATTGTGGGTCCTTGGTACATCGTTCCCTACCGTTGTCATCACGGAGGAAGGGGGCCACTAGGTGCCCGGGGCAGGATAAGGCCACGACGTGGGTGGAATATGGGGCCCCCGAGGTTCCCACTCGCAGGCAGGGGTTCAGGTTTGAGTGAAAATGCCTGGGACCCCTGGGCGCTGGAGACTCCAGGAAGGAGGAAACTTCCACGGGCGGCGCGCGCCACCTACCTGACACCTGCGGGGCTGCCGCCGGGTGGGCGGAGCCTCGGCTTCCGCCCGAGGCCGCCAGGTGGCGCCTGCTCTTCTCCAAACGAGAGAGGCGTCTGTCCGGACCCCACCTGGGCAACCGAGACCCACAGAGCCATGTTCTCCTCTGCAGTTCCTCCCAAGTGCTTCACAATAGGGTCCCCAGATGACGGTGAAAGGAGCGGTGACATTTTAGCTTCAGCTAATGTACTGGGCTAAGTAAGCATTGACCTTATGGTCAGCAGTTCAAACCCACCAGCCGCTCCTCGGGAGAAAAAGGAGGCTGGCTGCTGCTGTAAAGAGCCACAGCCCCGGAAACCCACGGGGACGCTTATACCCTGTCCTACAGGGCTGGTATGGCTCGATTCGACTCCGTGGACGTGAGTTTTGGGTTTTGTTGATGCTGCTAGAAAGCTTCGCCTTTTCCCCACAAAGCAGCTGGTGGTTTCAAACCGGTGGCCTTGAGGTTAGTAGCCCTACTGTGCCATAACCTGCCACGCACACCACCAGGACTCATGAAGTATGCACACTTGGGAGCCAGGTGGAGCAGTGGGCTGTGCGTTGAGCTGCTAACTACAAAGTCAGAGGTTCGAACCCACCAGCTGCTTCAGATGAAAAAGATGGGACAGTGCTTCTGTGAAGATGCACAGCAGTGGGAGCCCGGGGAACAGCTCTCCTTGACCCTGGGGGTCGCTGTGAGTGGGCGGGACTCCAGGGCAGTGGGCTTGTTTGTGGGAACATTGCTGTTGGTTGTCATGGAGACAATCACCTATGCCTGTACGGCAGAATCAACTACTTCTTAGGGATCCCGAGGCTGGGTCGGAAGGAAAGCTGAGCCGGGACAGTTTTGAACTGTCAACCTTGCGGGCAGTGGGTGAGCACCGGCTGTGCTCACACATGCAGGGCCTCCGGCTCAGACCGGACTCGAGTCTGCTAAACGTGCATGTCCCACATGTGTCTTGGGCCTGGAGCTGACTGGGCACCTGCATGTCCACTTGCTGTCCACTTATCCTGGTTACCAGTTGGGCGGCTCCCTGCAAGGTCATTCGTTTGAAACCACCAGCCGCTCCACACGGGAGAAAGACAAGTTTTCTGCTTCCAGAAAGAGTGATGTTCTCAGAGACCCACAGGGGCAGTTCTAGGCTGCCCTGCAGGGTCGGCATGAGTCAGAATCCGTCCGATGGCAGTGCGGGTTTGGTTTGGTTTTACACTGCAGTTGTTGTGCAAGAGAGTCCCAAACTGGGCAGGTAATTTCCTCGCCCAGAGCCTGGGTCTCAGGGTCCCTCCCCACTCAGAGCCAGAACCCCCCGCCCTCCACCCTGCCCCCAGCGTGGCTGTCTGTCCTCTGCCTGGATGACATTGCCTCCCAAACACCACCCCCGCCCCTGCCACCTTTTGCTGGCTTGTCTCCCTGGTATCTGAGCCCACGCATCACAGACAGCATTGATAGGCCTGTTTGTATGATGTCCCCACAGAGCAATAATGACGGGAATCATAAAGATACTGAGAATGAAAGGCCACAGTAGTGAAACCTTAATTAAAACAAACAAAACACTGAGGTCCTTGACTGGTGCTAAAGCCGGCTTCCGCTGGAGAGGGACCCTGTGGCAGGTCCCTCCCTCCTTAGTGCCCTGAGGAGGGGCTCCTTTGGTTCGGGGGACAGCACGCAGCCTCTCCTACCTCCCCCTCTCTGAGCTCCTCCAACCACACGAAGCCGTTTTCCCAGTGTGTTATTAAGCCCATTGTTTGTACCAAGAAATCCTGCCGCTGCCTCCAGCCTTCTGCCCACATGGCCTCGCCACTCATAATCACCCGGAGCTTGGCTACACGTCTCCCAGTGATTTAGTCTATTCAGCCTTCTTGAGGTGTGCTGCTCAGAGATGATGGGACCTAGGCAGACATGCGCATAGCAGGCCCAGCCCAGGGTGACCTCAACATCTTAGTTGTGACTGCCTGATCCAGCTGCAGGGGCTCCCAGGGGGGCTTCCTGGAGGTGGCGGCAGCTGAGCTGAGAGAAGGTGTCCTCGGTACAAAAGCAGCACCTGAGATGCTGAAGCCTGAAGGAAGCCCTCCCCACCCGGGGCTGGAATTGGGGGAGCAGGGAGAGGGAGGCAGGGTAGGATCTGCAAGCAGAGAAAAACTCACTGCCGGTGAGTCAATGCCGACACGGAGTGACCCTACAGGACAGGGCAGAACTGCCCCTGTGGGTTTCCGAGACTGTCAGTCTTCATTGGCACAGACAACCTCATCTTTCTCTCTCAGAGCAGCCGGTGGGTTCAAACCGCTAACCTGGAGGTCAGCCGCCCAACACACAAACCACTAGGTCACCAGGGCTCCTCTTACTACCTCACTGCCATGGAGTCAGTGCTGACTCATAGAGGACAGGGCAGACCTGCCCCTGTGGGTGTGTGAAGCCGTAACTCTGAGAAATTGCTCACCTTGCGCAGCCCATCGTGAAATGGAGGGCAGGTTACTGCCAAACCTGCTTCTGAGGTTGCTTACCCTTTAAGCTTGGAACCCAGCCCGCTCACCAGGGGGACTGATAGCTCAAAGGCAGCGGGATTTCTTTCAGGCCTAATAACAGGCGTGAGTAGTGTGCTTGGCTGACCACCGCCTGCCCACGGTCACCCCAGACCAAGGCTGAGAAGGTGGGAGGCAACAAGGACATTAGACTGATGGTGGCCAGAACTCTAGGTTGGGTGTGGAGAGGGCAGTCACTCTGTGTGACAAGTAAGAGCCAGAGACGTGGAACCAGGGCAGCACCTCACCCCCCGGGGGCATTTCCACCTGGGCGCAATGGACTAACCTGCACCATGGCCTGTCCTCTCAGTAAATGGGGGGGGAGGGGCATGTTTCAAGGTCTTACCGGTGGCTCAAACAAACAAATAAATTAATTAATGAAAGTAAACCCACTGCCCCGGAGCCGATTCCAGCGCATATCCACTCTGTGTTTCTGAGGCTCTAACTCTTTACAAGGAGCGGAGCGTCTCACCTTTCTCCCTCCACTGGCTGGTGGGTTTGAACCGCCCAGCGCCCGCCCCACCCACAGCTTCACAGGGCTAGGCTCCTCACCTCCCTGCGGGAAGGGCAAGGCTGGCCCCAGGCTTGCTGCACCCCGTGCGCAGCCCCCATCCATCCATCCATCCATCCGTCCGTCCATCCATCCATCTCTGTATGTGCCTGTGTGTCAATGTGTGTGTCTGCGTGCACCTGCGTGTGTTGCGTCGCTGTGATGCTGAGTGGGTTCGGCAGAGCTTGGCGAGGAAGGAGGACTGGGACGAAGTGCCTGGCGAAGGAGCCAATGGAAACTCCTCCGTGAGCCGCATGGTCTGGATGGACATAGATCCTGGGCATGGCGCGTGACTGCGCCTGGTGCCGGTCCACCAGAGTGAGGCCTGGCTATGCGGGCAGCTAGCAGGAGGACCACAGTGTCCCTAGAGCAGCTCCCCCAGCAGGTAAGTCTGAGACCTGGGGGGTGGGGTGGGGGCGAGGAGTGCGTGGAGTTGTCCCTGCCTTCCTGTAGGCCCCACCCACTCTGCCCATCCCCCCAGGAGGCTTGGGACGGTTCTAATGAGCAGTGATGTTTTGGAGCTCCAGAGCCCAGGCCTTGAGAGCACCCCAGCTCCTGCCGTGCTTGGAATAAAGAGTGACGTTGGAGTTCGCCCCTGTCACACTGTGAGGACGCTCAGGAGCGCGTCCAACAGCTGAGAGCAGGGTTTCTTGGGCAGCCCTAGTCCAGGGCAGTGGAGGGCAGCAAGCAATTATGGACTGAATTGTGTCCCTCTTCCAAAAACATGTGTCACTTTGGCTGGACCACCGTTCCCGGTAACGTAATTATCCTCCCTTCTGAAATCTGAGGTAATTACGCCATATGCCAGGAGTCTTAACCTTTGTGATGCCCATGACGCAGCATGCAGCTTACACGACTAGACTGCGCCTGCGCCTGCGTGGTCTTCAGTCAATCCGCCCTGAGCTAGGAAAGAGATTAGACGTGCCAGCAAAGAGGCGGGAGAGAAAGAACAGCTGGGATCAATGTGCATCTTCGGGGTCTAGGGTCCCTGTGCTGAGAACGTTCTAGACCCAAGGAAAGGTTAACACCCAAACACATTGAGATCTCTGCAGGACCAGGACGGATGCCAGGCCCACAGAAGTTGAGGGAGGACAAAGACCTCCTAGAGCCCACAAAGAAAGGAAGCTTTCTCCTGCAGCCGCCACCTTGCATGTGGACTTCCAGCCTTCTCAACTGTGAGACAATAACGTGGTTTGCTAAAGCCGCCGCCCCTTGTGGAATTTCTTGTATAGCAGTCCTGAATCACTAAGACACCCAGGAAACAGAACTGTCCTGCTGAGCCCTGCCAGGCTCTAGAACAGGGGTCCTCACACTTTTTAAACAGGGGGCCAGTTCACTGTCCCTCAGGCCCATTAAACTATAGTTTTTAAAAAGCTATGAACAAATTCCTATGCACACCGCACACATCTTATTTGGAAGTAAAAAAAATCAAACGGGGCAAAAACACCTGGCGGGCCGGATCAATGTCTCCGCGGACCGCATATGGCCCGTGGGCCGTAGTTTGAGGATGCCTGCTCTAGAACCATAAAAGAGAATAAACAGATGTCCCATGATTCTTGGCTTTAGGGTGGTTGGTTATGTAACGAACACTCCTGCTCCTCACATGGGCAGTGTGGTCAACAGAAAATTTACCTGAAACCCTGATTTGCCTAGAACCCCCACCTCTAACCCCCCCACCAAGGCTGCAGACCCTCTCCAGGTAGAAATAATAACTTGTCTCACTCGCTTTTTCCATTATAAGCAACTTATTTTCTCTGGAACAAGATAGACACCTGACAGTATTACATCGAACCACAGGTGGCAGGGCATGTGAACACGTCTTGGGATGTTTTCTGGAAAGATCCAGAAGGTGCCAGGTGAAGTCATCTTCAGTACAAGAACATACAGAGCTAGTCATTTACAATATCAATAGCAGCAAACACCATGAGTAAACATTTTGTTTAGTGTGCCAAATTGGAGAAAAGGACCAAACATTTCCACTATGACCATGTGTAACTATAATAAAACGATTAACAAGGGGAGGCCCTATTCAGGCAGCCCGGACCTCTCAAAGTCGGCTCAGAGAGGGCCTGCATCTTGCCTCAGGACACACAGCCCACTGCTGCTCAGCCTCGGCGTCCGGATGGGGGCCGGGTGGGCCGCCAGGCTGTGCAGCTCGGCGTGGGGGGCGGCCAGGTCTGAGGGCCCAGCGCGGCAGGGGCGCCTGGAGCGGCGGGGGGCGCAGGGGCACACTCGCCGGAAAGCCTGTCGGAAGTGGGAGCCCAGGAAGGCATAGAGCAGTGGGTTCAGCGCCGAGTTGCTGTAGGACATGCAGTGAGCCCAAATCTTGAGCGCGTAGGCGGCGTAGCTGCGCGGGTGCCAGGCACCCGCAGGGCCCAGCGCCTGCAGCACCAGGAAGAGCTGGATGGGGCCCCAGCAGGCGGCGAACAGCAGGACCACCGCGGCCACCAACCGGGAGACCTTGGCTCGAACTGCGCCCGCGCGCTCTGCCTGCAGCTGCCCCTGGGGGTGGGGGGAAGGAGGAGGCTGAACGGGGGACTCGCCTCCCCCAGGGCCCTCCCCGTGGTGTCACACCCCTCCACACACTGCGCCTCCTCCCGCCGCCCCAGGCTGGCCACCCGGGCGCACCTGCAGGGCGCCGTCTGCGGGCGCAGGGCTCACGGCGGCCCGGCCCAGGTGGCGCAGCATGGCGCCGTAGCAGGCGCACGTAGCGAGCAGCGGCAGCAGGTAGAGCGCCAGGAAGTTGTAGAGCGCGAAGGCGCGCTCCAGGGCGCGGCTGGGGAAGGCCTCGCTGCAGTAGGTGCGTGGCCCTGGCGAGAGGCGGTGCAGGGCCAGCACTGGTGCTGACACCGCTGCCGAGCCTGCGGGTAGCCAGGCTCAGCCTCCGCCCGCAGAGCCTCTAGGCGCCGACACTGGTGCCCGCTCCGGGCGGGCGCTCCGCGCGCGCGCAAGGGCGATCGCGCCCTTTCCCAGTAGCGCAGTCGAGGCCCGGAGAGGGCGGCAGGGCCCACCCGGATGTGACCCCCCGCCCGCCCGGGCCCCGCGCCGCACTCACCCACCCAGATGCTGAGACTGATTGCCAGCGCCAGGCGGGGCGTGCGCCGGTGCAGGGCGCGCAGCGGGAACACGGTCACATACCAGCGGTCCACGCTCATGGCTGTCAGCGTGGCGCACGTGGCCTGCACCGAGACCTGCGCGGAGTGGGAGCCGGGCGTGTGGCGCGCTGTCTGACCAGCGCCCACCCCAGCCCGCAGCCCTCTCAGTCGGTTCCCTCAAGTCCGACCACATGAGTACAAGAAGGACAGTCCCGGGATCACAGGTTGAGGGAGCTGCAGAGGGGCTGGGGAGCATAAGGGGTCTGGGGTTGGGCTGAGATCCTGAGACAGAAAGCGGAGGAGGGCAATCCTGGGCCCGCTAGACCCCACTGGCAGGAGCGGTCTGGCCTGCACAGGGGTCTGACTTCTGCTTGCGGTCCAGGCCCCGCCCCGCCCTTCTGTCATGGCTCGGTCCAGACCCTACCCAGACCCCTGTGTTCTCTCTGCAGCCTGCCATGACCCCGCCCCTAGCCTCCTGGCCACGCCCACACAAGTCAGATCCCGCCCCAACCCCTGTGTTCTCCGTAGCCCCGCCCCCTGTGACCTGTTCCCCCCCATTCCGTCCTGGCCTACCCCACCCAGCCCTCACCCCCAAGTCTCATCTGGGCCCGGTCCCAACGACCAGACCCCCCCCAGTTCTTCACACCCCAGTCCCACAGCCCCTCTCGTCATGGCCCCACCCTGTTGTCGAGGCCCCGCCCCTCCCGTCTCGGTCCTACCTACACCCACCATGGCTTTGCCCAGCCCCAGGGACAGGCCTGCCCTCTTCCATCCTGGCCCCTCCTCCCGCACCCTTCCCCCGCCCATCATGGGCCCGCCCACGTCCGCAGGTCCCGCCCCACGAGGCCCCCCAGCCTGGCCTGCGCACCTGCTGGATGTAGTTGACGAACTTGCACATGAAGTCGCCCAGCACCCAGGCGGGCAGCGGGTACAGCAGGGCCGTGAAGGGTACGCAGCAGAGCAGGAAGGTCAGGTCCGTGACGGCCAGGTTGGCTGCAGGCGAGCCGCGTGAGGGCCCTGGGCCCCCAAAACCTCCCCACACCCAGCAGCCCTGGTCCCTAACCCGCAGAACCTCAGTTTGTTTATCTGCAATATGGGGACACAGTGGCAGGCCTACAGCCACCACACCGACTCCAGGCCACTGCCGGGCGTTGCAAACTGGGCCCCGCGGGCCGCGTCAGCCTCCCCTCGCCCCCCAGCGCCAGTATTGGCTGTCCCACCCGTCCCGCGGGCGGCGGGCACGAACTCTCTACATCCTGAGCCCCCCCAGGTAACCAGCCCGGCCGCCCGAAGTTGGAGACCTGACCCTCCGGAGGGCAGAGGGAGCTCCCGGGGCGCGGGGGCGCTCACCGATGTAGAAGTTGGTGACGGTCCGCATCTGCTTGTCGCGGCAGACGACATAGATGACCAGCGAGTTCCCAGCCAGGCCGAGCAGCATCAGGGCAGCGAAGAAGAGCGGCACCAGCCAGGCGTCCACAGTGCGCGGCGCCGGGGCCGGCCCGTCCGAAGCGTTGGCGCCGCAGCCCAGGCAGCCCGACGCGTTGGTGGTCCCCCACCAGGACGCGTTGGGCCCCGCCGTGGTGGCCGCGCGCATGGCTTCGCCGCCGCCTCGCTGCCACCCGTGTGGATTGCGCCCCCGGATGCGCGCCCTTACCGGCTCCTCCCGGCCGCCCGCCGGGCTTGCGCCCGCGGAGTCCGAGTCTCAGGGTGGGGTCTGGCCCGGCGACGCAGCGGGTCTGCAGAGCTGCACTGCTGGGCGCGCTGCTTGCTGGCAACCGCCGCGCAATTAGACCCGGCGCCCCCCTGCGCCCCGCCTCCCGCCCCTCCCGCGGCAGCGCTCGCCACCGCCTCGGCCGCGCCCTGCGCACCCTCCTTTCACCTGCCCCGGCCCTCCCCCCGCCCACTCCCCCGCCCGTCGGGAAAGGCGCGCTGGGAAGGGGGTTTGGGGGAGGGGCAGGCCACTGTGGACCCCGGAAGGACCCAGCTGAGCGGGGTGCGCGGGGGGGGGGGGGAGGGGGCGACTCGAAGCCAGAGGGAGCAGCCCGCGCCGCCTGAGGGCCGAGCCTGACCCGCGCGGGGTTTGGTCTCCAGGGGGCTGGTCCGGACTGCTAGTTGTGTCCTGAGTGCTGGTTAGGCATTTGTCCCCTGGCCACCGGCAGCCACTGAAGATGGCAGGTGAGGTCTGTCCAGGTGTGGCGGCCAGAAGATGCCTGTGCCTAAATAAGGAGCTCAACACCGCCGGGACGTTGACTGCTGCAAGGGATCGGCCTCCCACCTGCACCCCTAACCTACAGCTATGAGTGATCCGGACTCCTAGCGACCCTGTAGGACAGCGGAGGGAGAATTGTCCCTTCTAGTCTGAGGCTGTCAGTTTCCAAGGAAGCAGCAGAATGCCTGCCTGATCTGAGTCCCATCGCCTGCTGGGTTTGAACCCCTGGCCTTTCGGTTGACAGCCCAACGCTTAACAGAGTGCGCCACCGGGGCGCCTCCGTGCCCACTTAGCTGGCAGTAACTGGCAGACACCCGAGCTCCTGACAAGGGGGACATGGGCACCGTGAGCCATCAGCTGCATGGACTAGATGAAGGGCAGATGACCCACAGCCCCACACCTGGAGGTGCAACCAGGAGGGCCAGGGTGCGTGGAAGAGCACACAGCAGAGAAAAAGACGCTAGTTTGTGTAGTCCCGCCTCTGGGATTCCAGCGATCCCATGTCACAGGGCACAGCCAGCCCCATGGTGTTGCTGGTGCTGTCCTCTCTACTAGGGAGCATCACCAGGTCCCCTCACCCCCGGACACTTGCTCCCTGGTGGTTTGAACTACCAACCTTTGCTTAGCTATTATCCCACTCTCTAGCATCCTTGGCCTTTACGTCGCAACGGCTTCAGGATGCCATAGTCACCCAATGCTGTGCCCACAAAGAAACCACAGAGGGTGCCTCTAACCCACAGAAACATCCTCCCACAATTCTGCACACTCTCAGTGGTTCCGACCCACAGTGACAGGCACAACGGTATGAAACAACACCACAACACCGGGTCCTGTGCCGTCCTCACAAGGGGCCCCTTGTCTGAGCCCCTTGTTGCCGTTGCTGGTCCTTCTGTTTCCTGGAGGGGCCTCCTCTTTTCACAGCCCCTCTGCTTGACCAAGCATGAAGTCCTTTCCTGGGACCGGCCCCTGCGGATGAGAAGAGGCAGAGCGGTTAGGTTAGGCTTTTTCAATCCGTCCTGCTGAGGGACACAATTCAAGCCACGACCAGGGGGAGTGGATGAGTCAACCACCCTCAGGTTTCCAAGGCCATTGAATATCTAGAAGGAGGGGCAAGTAGAGAGGGCTGAAGGCATGTGCTGAGTGGTTCTTTTTATATCTCAGATGTATGCTCCACAATGACCTAAAAGGGGGAGGGCCAGCCGGAGGAGGAGGAGGAGGAGGAGGAGGAGGAGGAGGAGGAGGAGGAGGAGGAGGAGGAGGAAGAGGAGGAGGAGAAGAAAGGGAAGGCCAGAGGGCGCTCCTGGGAGGTTTTCGGATCCTGCCTGCAGGAAGGCTCAGAGGAGGCAAATGGGGGGGGGGGGCTTTGGGGAGCAGTGGCAGTTCATGGGTGGGTGCTTGGGGCTGGGAGGGTGCTTGGGGTGTGGGGGGGTGCTAAAGATAGAGGGAAGGGCTCCCTCCTCAGGAGTGAGGGGACTTTGCCCCCTGGAATTCATTCCTTCCTGTTCTGTTAGAGGAACTGGGTCAGGTGCTGGGCTGTTAACCACAAGGTCAGCAGTTCAAATCCACCAGCTGCTTCATGAGAGAAAGATGAGGCTTTCGACTCCCATAAAAAGATTTACAGCCTCAGAAACCCACAGGGGCAGTTCTACTCTGCTTTATGGGGACACCATGAGTCAGAATTGACCTGATGGCAGTGCGTCTTTTTTTTTTAAACCACGTTATTGACAAAAACCTGTTTTATCCACATATCACACAATAGTTCAATCACCTCAAGAAGGGCTGTATGGTCATCACCACAATCACTGTTAGAATATTTTCCTAAAATTTAGAATATCTTTCTAGTATTCATAGTTATTAGCGCCCCATTTCCCTCCAACCCCCCCTGCCATCCCCCTGAGAAATCATTAATCCAGTCGCCGTCTCTATTGATGCCCCTGTCCTGGATTTCATAGACAGAAAACACGCAGGAACAACAACAAAACTAACAGCGATAACAAAGTAAGCAGAGGGAAAGCCTCATTTGAAAAGAAAGCAGAAACTATCAGGAGCGAGAACAAATTTAAAATAGGTCAAAAGGGAGAATAAATGACAGGGGTTAGATTTTTAACTTAACTGCATCTGCAACATCTACGTCCCAATAACTCCGCAGGCCAGCAAGGTCTGCTCACCTCCCTGGCTCTGTGGTTGGAGGGGATTCGCTGGAGGCTGACCCATGTGTACTCTCCTTCACATTTTTTTTTCACGGAACCAACTTTTAAAAGTGTAAAAAAAGAGAGACCAAATGATGAGACGTAATCCAGCAGAATCTGCCATGGTCAAATTTACAATGCTCCCTGCTGACGACAAAGCTATCAGGTGTCCTCAAACTACGGCCCGCCTAGGACATTTATCCAGCCCACCGGGTGTTTTTCCCCCATTTGTTTTTTTAATTCAAAATAAGATATGTGCACTGTGCATAGGAATTTGTTCATAGTTTTTTAAAAACCATAGTCCAGTCCTCCAACGGTTCTGAGGGACAGTGAACTGGCCCCCTGTTTAAACAGTTTGAGGACCCCTGCCCTAGATTATGGTCAGAGGGAATTCACTGATGTCGGTGCAGGGACCCTGTGAATGGTTAGGGGTTCCCCTCTCACACACTGGTGTTAGGATCCATCCGGTCGACTCCAACCCAGAACCATCCTGTTCCCAACAGAACGACGCAGGGCAGGGCAGTATGCTGTCTTCACAAGGGTCCCTGTGTCTGAGCCCCTTGATGCAGATGCAGTCCAGCACTTGAAGCCCTTCCTGCCCCCTCCACATGACCAAGCGCAGGGTCCTCCTCCAGGGGCTGCTCTCTCCTGACAGTATGTTCAAAGTCTGTGAGGGGAAGTCTGGCCATCCTCGCCTCTAAGGGGCGCTCTGGCCGTGCTTCTTACAACACAGGTTGGTTTAGCTTCTCAGCAGTCCGTGGGGCTTTCAGAAGCTTTCTCCAGCACCACGACTCAATGTATGGATCCTTCCCTGGTCTTCCTTAGTCACCGTGCAACTTTCACGTGCATAGGAGGCCACGGAGAAGACTAGGGCTTGGTCAGGCGCCGCTCAGTCCTCAAAGGCGCCTCTTTGCAACAGCGGTAGCGGCAGCACATTGACAGGGAGCTGCCGGAGTGCAGGCCGGAGTCAGAAGAGGACGTGGGCCCAGAGACACCACGGCTGATGTCAGATGGATCTTGGCTCAAAGCAGAGAAGACCAGGAAGACGATGACTTGTGTTTCATCGACTATGCAAAGGCACTCGACTGTGTGGACCATAAGGAACTGTGGACCGCTTTGAGAAGAGAATTCCAGAATGCTTCACCGTGCTCATGAGGAACTTGCCCACGGATCAAGAGGCGGTTGTGGGGACAGAACAAGGGACTCCTGCACAGTTTACAGTCAGGCCAGGTGTGCATCAGGGCTGTGCTCTCTCACCGTCATCGTTCAATCTGTGTGCTGAGCAGATCGTCAGAGGAGCTGGATTATTTGAAGAAGAATGCGGCATCAGGATTGGAGGAGGAAGGTTTAGTAACCACCTGTGATAGGCAGGTGACCCAACCTTGTTTGCTGAAAGTGAGGAGGATGGAAGCCCTTGCTGGTGAAGACCATGGATTCTGGCCTTCAGTCTGGATGGTGACTCAATGCAAAGAAGACCAAAACCTCAGCACCGAACCAATCGGTACCATCGTGAGCAAAGGCGACAAGGATGAAGTTGTCCAGCGTTTGCTTTGCTTGGATCCACAGTCAACGCTCGTGGACGCAGCCGTCAAGAGGTCAAAGACATTGCAGTGTGTAAATCCGTGGCGCAGACCTCTTTAGAGAGCTGAAGAACAAGGATGTCCCTGTGAGGACACACAGCAAGCTGAGAGTTTACAATGTAAGCTCTGATTCCCTTCCCGCCTTTGGATTTTAGGATTTCCAATCCTTGGCTCACATGGGCTGGTGTGCTTCCTCCAGGTGGGCTTAGCTAATGCTTCATTTACATGACTGCTTGTTTGAAGACAAGATTTTAAGACCCTAGACACTATTTTTTGTCTAAGAGCTGGGCCCCACCTAGTTGTCGCCCCACACTTTGCTAGAGCACCCATATCTTCAGTGACCCCTTCATGAAGGTGAGCGTCAAACATGCAGGGCCATGTCATGAGAACTAACTCTTCTTAGATCGGGGCTAAAGTTAAGGGCCAACCCCCAATCCATTCACCCACTATTGGTTTATATAGGTCTCTGGTTCACCTTCGAGATACCATTGTCATTTTACGGCAGAGAACATTATCAATCACCCCCGTGGGGCACAAAGTAGTTCTATTGATAGTGTCATTAATTTAGCCAGTGGGAGAGAACTTAAAACGTGGTTGGGAAAAGGAAAGTGTACAAGTTTAGGCCAGCGATGAAGCACAATGCATGGGTTGGTGACGCCCACAGATTAGACTCGTGAGTGACTGCATTCTGTGGGCACAAATGAGGATGCTTGGCGATGGGGCAGAGCTTGAAATAATATTCACTCACAAAGGCGGAACCCGCTGAATACTTGCCATACTCAAGCAAGGAACGTATGAAATCAATAAGTATATGGTGGACACTGGACACCACTCAGTGGACACTGTCGAGGCAAGAGAGCCGACTAAAGCTCAACTTTCTCCAGGTCGGTGCCCCCAGGACAGCAGGCCTCTGTTTCTTCTCACACTAGGGAGTTTCACTTAAGTCCCTGAGCTACGGGTGAGTTTGAGGTAAAGCCCAGGCCACTTAGTGGTGTTTCCACATCAGATCCTTCTGGTGGGACCGATGAAGGATGTCGTGCGCCTGGAAGGAGCAGCCTGAAGTCTCAGTGGCCCATTACGCACACCCTGGGTCACTAAGGGCTGCACAGAAACCAGGCCAAAAGTTAGCAACATAGTAGCCGGCATAGTCTCCCCGGGGTTCTGTGTAAGTATGGTTTGCCTTTTTTCTGATGTGAGGTTGCTCCTCCCATTTACCCATCCACAGAAATGCACTTGCCTTCTCTGAGACTTGCGTGCCTGCTTCCCCGCATCATGGCTTTAATCTCCAGTAAGGGTTGCTTATCACTCTGGAGTGACCTTAGCACACTGCTGCGTGCCAGCAACCACGTGGTCTTCTCCCTCCCTCCCCATCCTGCAAAACGGATCCAGCTGAGGTGAGGTCTCTTCTGCAGAGTGGTTTTTAAGACTTGCTCGTGGAGGGTGTGATGGCTAGATAGCTCCTGGTGCTCAGCAGGCCCTCAGCCTTGTTGCTCGGGAGACCTGAGTTGAAGATCACATGACCCCGGGAGAGACGCCTGAGTGGCAGTGGGTTTTGTAGCAGTTTAAAAAAATTAAAATAATTAATTGGCAGATAAAACATATAACATAGTCTACAGTTCAGTCACGTCCAGCAGAATTGTACAATTGCTACCACTGACCGTTTCCAAACATTCTTTTTCTTCGGCGGTAGATTTTTTAAAGGGGGTCTGTGCAGCTAGGAGCCAGTCAAGTAACTGGGAACCCCTCCACTCCCTGGGGACCCCCACTCCATCCCCAACTCCTCCTGGCTGCCATCGTCCACTCCTCTGACCTCACGGCACAGCGTTGCTGCTGGTCGGGGGTCCTTCAGCAGCGTCCCTCATTTTTGGCTAGAGCAGCCTGGCCCTGGCCCCTGGACAGTCTCCCCCAGGTGGATGGGCAGCATCCCTGTGGTGCTGTTTCACACGAGCGTCTATTTTCAGTTGCATTCTGGCCACTGTTTATTATAGGCACGTAGGAGAGACAGAGAGCCAGTCAGAAGGGGGAAAAGACCAGGGTGGTGTGGTGGTGTGGTGTGGACTCAGAGCCGACTCTTGGCTGGCTACCCGGTGTCCGGGTGTCCGACAGGATGAAGCCCAGCCAGGTCCCCGGCCAGCCACACTAGCACTCCTGTGTTGCAGTTGCCGTGTCCTCCGCCTCACTGAGGGTCTTCCTGGTTTTGTTGTTGTCGACCCTCCATGACCAATCCTGGTGTCCTTTTCCAGGGACTAGTCCCTACTGATAACATGCCCAAAGTATGTGTCAGGAAGCCGTACCACTGTCCATTCTAAGGAGCATTCGGTGGTACTTCCCCAAGACAGATGTGTTTGTTCTTCCGGCCATTAATATTCTTTCAAACTGGAACCAAATCCTCTGCCACGGAGTCAATGGCAAGTCACAGTGAGCCTGTAGGACAGAAGAGAACTGCCCCTGGGAGTTTAGGAGACTGTAACTCTTCATAGGAGTAGAAAGCCCTGGCTTTCTCCCAAGGAGCAGCTAGTGGTTTTGAACTGCAGACCTTATCTTATGATTTGTAGCCCGACTCCTAACCACAACACTAACAGAGTTCCTTCAGCAACCTTTAAATCATAGTGCAAATGTATCAACTCTCCAGTGGTTTTGCAGTTGAGTTCAGCAACCCCCCATGACGAGATCTAATATAATGCAGTCACCTCCACAATGACCTGTGAGCCCCCAAGCTATTGGGATTCAGGCCACTTCTAATATATGTCGTAGCTGTGGAAAGGCTTGCTTGCTTTTAGGATGGATCTCCATCCTGAATCATCCGACTTCCAAATCTTTGGACTTGAGCCAGCTGCTTAGCATCTTACCTGCTGAGCTTGTGTTCCCCCTGCTCTGCCGTCACAAGCCTGTCATCTGACATGGTGGCTTTGGGTCCATCAGTCCCTGCGCCTGTGACTCAAGAGAAGCCTCCAGCCAGGCATCAGATCCACAGACTTGGAACTTGCCCACACTTACAACCATGTGAGCCAGGTCCATTGTATAAGCCTCTTTTTTTTGTGTCCCCTGGTGTTGCTTCTTTAGAGAGCCCAGCCTAAGACAGGTAGTCTGTAGGATTGCTATCGTGCAGTTTGTGTTTGTGGAATGCATTTCACCTGGTTACAGTAAGTTCTTGAAGCCATGGTGGATTCTGTCTGCTCATGTGTTATTGAGATTTTTCTTTTTTTTACATCATAGTAGACGACAATTCCCTTCCTTTACAGGTGTGATGTCCGAGGTCTGGCCATTGATGCTATCCTTACTTCCTCAAGGCACTTGGGAAGTTCACATTTATTTTCAATGTTCTGGGAACATTCATAGGCTATTAGAAATAGTTACTCGCAGAAGGTCGCGTAGACTGCTTGTGAACTGTGGGGACTGAACAGTGAATTCAAACGTCTGGGACAGGCTTGATTCTCCGCTCCAAAATTACCCATAGCCCCCCCCCCCATCACCCTGGCTGAAAACCAGACCCATCACCCCAGGGTGACCAGACCTTGAGCACCTGCCCTTCCCTCATGCCCCATCCCCAAGCCCCACCAGTCCGGGGCTCTGCTCTCTCTGCCAGCATGATTTTCCCACTGGCTGCTCAGGGTGGCCCCCACTCTGTCCTGGACTCTGCTGGGTCCCAAGTGTCCTGTCCCAACACAGGGTGCGTGTCAAGTGGGTAGACCCTAAAGGGTGGAGGGGGTGGGGGCAGCGCTTGACCTTTTTTTGTTTTCTTTCTATAATTCGGAGAAGTTTTAACAAAGCGGACCTTCAAGGATTCCTCCCAGGGACTGCCTTTCCCCAAAGTAAATATATCCTCCCCTTGATGTTTCCTGGTTCTAATTGATTGCTCTTAAGGAGTTAATTGATTACTCTTAAGGTGTTAATTGATTGCTCTTAAGGCTTGGGGACCTCATTAAGTGTTATTGTACCCCTTAGAAACCTGTCTATGGTGTGGCTGGAATTGAGCCTTGGGGGGCATTTCAGCTCCAGGCCAGCCTGAGGGTGACTCAGAGCCACAGTGAGCAGGGTGGGGGGAGGAGTGGGGAGTACCACCATTCTCCCTGAGCAGTTTGACATCTTTAGAGAGGAGTAAACTGAGGCTGGGGAAGCTGTGTCCCAAGGGCTCCATTTTCTCGAGGTCTGGCAGGGGCTGGCAGTGGTGGAGGGGGGAGCCCCTCCATGGTGGTCGTGGGGTATATTAGTCTTCTGTTCCCTCACCCCCACCTCTGAGGGGGATGCCCCCCCTCCAGTTCCCTGCCTGTCCACCACAGTTCGTTCCTCTGCCACCTCCTCTGGTGCTAGGCCCCCCCAATCTCTCCCCCAGCCTCAGTTTCCCACCTGTGTCTCTGACCCTCCATTTCAGTTTCTCCCCCCAGCTCCCCTTGGCTCCCATCTCTCCCTGCTGTTTAATCTCCCCTCCCCTTGATTCTCACTTCAGCCCCCCCTCTCAGCCTTCCTTCTGCCTGTCTCACGGCGCCCTGGTCTCCTTCAGGGTCACAGCTTCAATCTGCCCCGCGGTCAATCCTCAGGCTCCCCGCCTCAGTTTCCCCCATCTTCCCACTAGGCTTCTCCTCTCATCCTCACCCCATCCCCCTACTCAGTCACGCTCCTGTCCCCCCACCTCCACCTCCCTCTCATCGCCCCTCATCTCCCTGCTGCAGACCCTCCTCAGCCAGCCCCCCATCTCCCGCCTCAGTTTCCCCAAACTCTTCCCACCAATCTGTAGCCCTGTCTGCCCCACTCCATCTCTCCCAGCACCCCGCTCAGGCTCTCTGCCTCGGTATCCCCAATGCAGCCCCTGCTCAATATCACCCCGCAGTCTCCGCCATCTCCCCTGGTGAACGTCGCTTCCCTGGGGGATTCCAGCTGCGGCGCCCCCGCCCCACGCCCGCCGGCCCTTAGTCTCCTCTGCAGTCACCACCCTGCCCTGGGCGCCCCCGACTCCCTTCCTCCGTATCTCCGTCCTCCGCTCCCGCTGCCCGCCAGCGCGCCTCAGTTTCCCCGCCCCGCCCCCCGCGGCCCGAGTCCCGCCCCCGGCCGCCCCGCTCCCCCTGCCCGCCAGCGCGCCTCAGTTTCCCCGCCCCGCTCCCCGCCCCCCACGGCCCGCCCCCGGCCGCCCCGCCCCCCCGAGGCCCGCCCCCCACGTCCCGAGCCCCGCCCCCGAGGCCCGCCCCCCACGTCCCGAGCCCCGCCCCCGGCGCCCGACCGCCCCGCCCCCCGCGGCCTGCCCCCACGTCCCGAGCCCCGCCCCGCGGCCCGCCCCCATGTCCCGAGCCCCGCCCCGCGGCCCGAGCCCCGCCCCGCGGCCCGCCCCCATGTCCCGAGCCCCGCCCCGCCCCCGAGGCCCGCCCCCCACGTCCCGAGCCCCGCCCCCGCGGCCGTCACTTCCTGCTCGGCCCCAGGCCCTGCCGGGCGGCGGCGGCGGCGGCGGCCGTGCCATGGTGGCGCTGGAGGAGCCGGAGGGCGGCGCGGAGGCGGCGGCGGCGGCGGCGGCGGGGGGTTCCCCAGGCGGGCGGCGCATACGGTGAGCGCGGGCGGCGGGCGGGGACCCCCGCCCGGTCTGCACCCGCAGCCAGGACCCGGCCCCCTTCCTCAGTTTACCTCCCGGGAGGGGTCATCTCCGGGGCGGGGGTCACCCGAGGGCGCGACAGCAGCCCACCGGTTTCTGGGGGGGGGTGCACGCCCCGCATTAGCCTTTCCATCCCCCGGGATGTGTGTGGGGGTGTGTGTGTGTGTGTAGGGGGGTGTCCACCCACCTGGGGGCCTTTACCCGCGGGGTTCTAGCCTCAAATATGTTGTGATGTCAGACAGTTCGCTACTCGCTGCCTAATCTGGGGTGGGGGTGCCCCCAGCCCCTCCGCACCCATCTCGAGTGACCAGTCCGCTCCTGGGTAGACCGCCCGCCCGCCCGCCCGTTCGCTGTTCTTCTGAGTCAACACCCAGATTACAGGGGCGGGGCGGGACCATATGCTGTTTCCCCAGGGCTGTCTAGCCCTTTAACCCAGCTTGTGGGGGCCGGTGGGAAGGACCCCCCAGCACGGCTGCCTGGCCTCTCCGTCCCTCTCCTCCCCCGTATCGTCCACGTTGGCTGTGCCTCAGTCTCCCTCCCTGCAAAAGGCGCCCCTCACACCGTGCGTGCCAGAGTTGTTCTGAGCTCCAGTGACGGCTGCTGGGAGGTGTGGGCAAATGATTCAGTGTAAACATCTCAACGTGTTTTCTACACTTTCTCTTCGTAGGTTCCTGTCGGTCCTGTAAACAGAGCTCCTTGTTTCTGCACAGCTGTGAGCTTGTCCTTAGGGGCCGTGGGACCCTTTCTGAGTCACAGTGCCCCCCTCATCCCAACCCAGACAGCCTCTAACTGGCCTGGAGGGCTTTTCTCTGTTGTCACCCTTGTGGGTGCACCAGACGATGCCCTGTCGGTTTGAACCCTGGGCTTTGGGTTAGCTCTGTCTGTGCACTTGTGCCACTGGGGCTTTTGTTAATAGGACTTCATTTTTAACACCACTCCCCTCCCCCCGAGACGTTGTGGGTCCCCCAACACCATGGGCATCTGGAACCAAAGTCTCTTTTAGGGGAAATTCCAGTCCCCCGAGGTGGGGTGTACCCTGGGTAGGCCCTACCCCTGCCCCCTGCCCCTAGCTTCTCTTTGGGTTTTTTAAACACCCAGCACAAGTGGGCAGGTGTGCAAAGTATCCGTGCTTAGATGCAGTGTGGCCGCCACATGCTCACGTCACACTTACGGCCCCCTTGTGTCCCTTGTCCCTCCATCCCCCAAGTGTGTGCTGGCTACATAGTCTCCGGCCAGACAGACCTGCCTTGGAATGCTCCATGGGCCCCTCCCCTTGTCCTAGGGGGTGCTGATAACCCAGGCCTCCCCCAGCCAGCCAGCTGGCTGAGTCACCTCCGCTCTGCAACCTGTTTCCTGCTCCGGGAAGTGGGTTCCCTCTTGCCCCTCCCCTGGGTGTGTGCCTAGGAAGCCTGGCCAGGTGTAAGAGGTGCAGCAGCAAAATTCACAGGGGACAGAGCTGAGACACCAAAGGATGGCCAGCCCTCCGGAGCCCCCAGCCGCTGCCCTGGGTGCTGCCACCACTTTCCCACACCCCAGGCTTGGGCTCTGGCTAAGGGCTGCCCCTGGCCAGACCTGTGGTCTCAGCAGGACTCTGAGGTCACCAGAGACAGTCCCCAGGGTGGGTGGTCCCTGTGCCCTGGCGGTCTTCTCAGGCTTGAGTTCAAGTGGGAGTTGTCAGCAGGTTAGCTATCCTTTCAGCCAACAGACAGTGGGAGCTGATTTCTGTGAGGGGTGTCAGTGGAAGCCCACCAGAGGTGGCTGCTCCAGGAAGCTGTGTTCTTGGCCGAGCTGGGGGCCAGGGCCCAGGCTGGTCCGTGAGTCAGGCCCAGGGAGGGCCGTGGGGCTGACTGAGCCAGAGGGAGGAGTGAGACGGGTGTTGTTGAGTGGATAAGCTTGTTTACACATCCCCTGGCACTGCCAGCCTGACTCCAGCCTGCTGACAAGTGGCTCCCTGTGCCCGGCCCCATCCTGCCACCTCTGGGTCTGGACTGGCAGTGGGTGGCTCCCTGCCCCCTGCCTCGGAGCCCAGCAGGATTGGTGGTGGGACTCCCTTTCCAGTGCTCAGCGAGGTGCTCATGAGTCTGTGGGTGGACGAGCAGGCTGGGCCTCTAGGGTCTTCCCCTGAGTGCCAGGAGGGCAGACCGAGGTCCAGAGTGGACTCCTGCTTAGGACTCACAAGGGAAGCAGGATGGCCTTATGATGTGAGGTGAGCAGTTCAAATCTGCTGCCCTCTGATTCCTAGCACCAGAGAGACAGACCCCTGAGTGTCAGAGCTCAGGGCCCATCTGTAAAATGGGGCATGGCCAGGGACCTGCTGTGAAGACCCCACCCTATGCTGACACAGTGACACAGTTCCTCTTATCTGCCCCAGCAGGCATGTGGCCTTCGTCCTGCGGGGGGGGGGAGGGAGGACTGGGGACCAGGCACTGGAGCTCCCAGAGGCCAATCTTAGCTGAGGGTGGGTGCAAGCTGGGCAGGCCGCCCTCTGAGGGGCTCAATCGGTGCCCATTGTTGCTGTGGGCCTTGGCCATGGCTACCGTGTCCTGCCCCAGCCACCCTGTTCATGGCACCCAGCAACTGTGGAAACTTGGGCAGAGACGTCATCTCTTGGTGCCTCGGTTTCCAGACCTGCAAAATGGGTTTCAGAACAGTAGTCCTTGCCTTGTGGGGCGATGAGAGAGAGAGAGACCAGTGTGGCGAGAAGGTGGGTTCCCCGTGGGAGAGGGACCCAAGCACACAGCAGCTGAGACTGAGGGGGTGTCTGGCTGCTCCAGGTACCCGGCGTCCCTCTCAGACCCACAGGCACCTGCAGCGACTTCCCTTTTTCTTCCTTTGTCCTTAGTCGTTCTCCAAACATCGCTCTCTCATGGACTGGCAGCCCCAGCATGGCTCTCATTCATCCCCACTCCTCCCTGGCTTTCCTGTCCCCAGCCGGCTTGGTTCTGGGAGAGCCCAGTGCCTGACTCTGGGCTGAAGCCACACTGTGCCTCTGCCTGCGTGCCCCCTACCCACGTGCACTTGGGTATGCAGGCGCATGCGTGCGCATTGCCTCTCAGTGGTGTCTGCACCGGTTTGGACTTCAGGGACGGGCACCTGTGCCGTGCCTCGCCATGCTCGGCCTCAGGCTCTCAGCAGCTTGAGATACAGAACACTGATCTGAGGCTGCAGGACTCTTTACATCGGAGGATCCCCGGGGTCAGGGGTTCAAACCCACTGGCTGCTCCTCGTGAGATGAGGCTCTCTAGAGAGGCACAGGCTTGGAAACCCATAGGGGCAGTTCTACCCTGCGCACAGGGTCGGGTCGCGGTGCATCAGAATTGTCTCAGTGGCAGTGAGTTTGGGGTAACGGCTAAGGCCAGCCAGGTGACCGAGTGGGTGAGGCTTTGTGCGCAGCTTGAATCCACCGGCCACTCCGAGGGAGGAAGACGAGACTGGCCACTCCTATAAAGAGTGACAGTGGTTTGACCTGTTCTATGGGGGTCTGCAGCAGTGAGCGTGGCTATTTTGAGGGATTTCCCCGCCCCCCGTCATGACTGTCCTTGGGTGACGCTCCCTGTGTGGCAGGGTTAGCCCTTGTTTAGTCATTGCCCACCTATAGGCACTTGGCGAGTGTGAGCAGTTCGGTGTGGGCATGGGTACGGTCTGCGTGGACTGGTCCGCCTGGCTCTCAGGGACACACCCAGGAGTAGGGATCTCCACTTTGGCCTCCTGGGGAGGGCACTAGGCAATGGCGGGTCCCGGTACCCCAGACCCTTTGCGGATCCAACTATGTCAGGGCCGGTGAACGCACTGGGGACTGGTATCTGTAGCCCCTGGTTCAGGAGCCGGTGGCAGCTGACCCGGCAGCCTGGGCCTTTATCTTTGTGGGGAAGTTACCAACCTAGATGCTCCCTGTGGCTTCCCACATGCTGCCTGTGGCCTGGCTCTTGAGGTACCTGCAGGGGTCCCCTGCCACAGCCATGTCTTCTAATCTCTCTCCACAATTAGAGCCCTTCCCTCCAAGGAGGGTGGATTAGCTGCCAGGGCCTTGTTCTGGCCAGAAATAAAGGGATGGGGTGGGGTGGGGTGGGGAGAGGGGCTGGGACAGATGGGATCAGCTTGCCTTAGCACATGCCAGCCCTGTGACTTCACACAGATGTCTTGCCCACTCTGTGCTGGGCTTAACTAACCTGTCACGGATAGGGGACACGCCCCCACTTTGTGAGCATGAGACAAAAATGAAGATTTTAAGGGTCTGGAACTAGGCACACAGGAGGGAGTGAGTTCCCATCACTGGGGGGCAGCAAGCAAGTCTTAGCTATGGTGGGGTTCTGGCTTGGGACCCTGAGGACTGCCCTCTTCCCGGCCCACAGGCCCCTGCCAAGCTGCCTGCCCGCTCTGGCCAGCTCCCATGTGAAGAGGTTCTCAGCCTCGAAAAGGAAGCAGCATTTTATCAATCAAGCTGTGCGCAACTCAGACCTTGTTCCCAAGGCCAAGGGCCGGAAGAGCCTCCAGCGCTTGGAGAACAGTGAGCCAGGGGCGGGGAGGCTCCCGGGGCAGGGGTGGGGGGGCTTCTGGTGGTGGTGGTAGTGGGGCTCCTGGGTCAGGGTAGGGCAGCTTGCCTCACAGTGCTGCTAGCCCTGAGCTGGGCAAAGATGGGAACGTAGAGAGGTAGGGCAGACAACCCAGTCAGGTACAGGGACCGCTCTTTCTGCAAAGTCAGGGTCAGGTCAGAGAGCTCTCGGGCATCGAAGCCAGGGCTTTGCAGGACGTATAAGAGTGTTACAAGCCAGCAGGAGATTGAAGGCATGCTAGAGGCTGTATGGTTTCTGTGCATTCTGGGAGGGGCAGCTGATGTACAGAGTAAGTGGTTAGCCAGAGTTTGGAAGATCTACAAGCAAAAGCCTGGGGAGGGGGTGTTGGGGGGGAGCAGGCAAGGGATTTGAGAGGGGAGAAGCATGACTTGTGGGTGTCCATGGAGACCCTATGACCCAGGAATCCTGTTTCTACCCAGCCCAGTACCTCTTGACGCTGCTGGAGTCTGATGGAGGTACTCCTGGCCTGGAGGAGGGGGACCTGGTGCCCCCTGCAGCCCCCGGAATCTTTGCTGAAGCCTGCAACAATGAGACCTATGTCAAGGTAGGCCCCGTACCCCTCATTTCCACCGTCCAGGTTCATGAGGCCCCCACCTCTACTGCCACGTCAGTTGCCCTGGGTCCTCAGACCAGGCCAGAACCCCCAGGACCCCCCAATACTGGTGATCATCACAAAACAAGCAAACGAAAACCCCCAACTCCACATAGAACTGCCCTGTGGGCCTCCGAGGCTATAAATCTTAAGGGAGCATAAGGCCTCACCTTCCTCCTTCAGCCGCTGGTGAGACTCGAACTGCTGAGCTTGCGATTATACATTGCGGTTACGCGTCACCCCTAGGAGCCGACCTGGCACCTTCTGCTCACCCACACTCACCCATAGGGATGAATGTGCAGACCCAGAAGCGATGTCACCCATGGCCGGGGCTCTTCCCCGGGACTTCACGGTCCGGACCCTTCGCCCACTAGGCACCTCTCCTGACAGTGTGTCCCCTTGGCGAACGGGGACATGGAGGTCCATTGGATGGAAGCCATCCTCCCGGCCTCTCTTCCAGGTCTGGAACGACTTCATGAACCGCTCCGGGGAGGAGCAGGAGCGGGTGCTGCGCTACCTGGAGGAAGAGGCCAGGAGCAAGGCTCAGCAGAGGAAGAGGGGGCCCTGCCGCGGGGAGGAGAGACGAGGTGCGTAGAGGCCCTGCCTCAGTGTGGAGGCTGTGGGAGCCGGGGGTGGAGCCATGAGGTCTGTGGGCGGGGCCAGGATGGATGGGGCGGGGCCTCAGGTCTGGAGGTAGGACAACTAAGGGTGGGAACTTTGAGGTCTGTGGGCGGGGTTGGGGTGAGCCAAGAGGACCAGGGGTAGTCTTAAGACCTGTGGGCGGAGCTTTGTGCGGGGGCAGGGCCTAGGTGTTGCCACAGAGGGGGACAGGGGTGGAGCCGTGAGATCTGTGGGTGGGGCCATGGTGGTTGGGCGGGGCCTGAGGTGGCACAGTGAAATCGTGGGGTGGAGCCATGAGGTTTGTGGGCAGGACCTGGGGTTTGGGGCGGGACCTGGGGGCCAGGGGTGGCGCCTTGAAATCTGTGGGTGGGGTTGGGGTGAGAGAGCTAGGCTCTGGTGTGGGGGTAGATACAGAAGGGACTGGAGGCGGGCCCGTGCGGTATTGGGGGTGCTGGAGCAGATGGGGTGGAGCCTGGTTGGACAGCCTGTCCTGGCCTCTTGCAGAGGACCCGACCTACAGCCCGCGGGAGTGCTTCCAGCGCATAAGCAGGCGCCTGCGCGCCATCCTCAAGCGGAGCCGCATCCCCATGGTCAGTGCTGTGCACCACGCGGGACTTGAGATGGGAGTGGTGAGGGCAGCGGTGGTGGGTATTGCAGAGTGAGTAGAAGTTCACAGGAGTGCAAAGCCGCGTCTCCTGGTCGGTCAGCATTGGGGGCCGCCCAGCCAGGGCAGGGCGTGACCTCTGGGTCTGTTCACAGGAGACGCTGGAGAGCTGGGAGGAACGTCTACTGAGTTTCTTCTCAGTGTCCCCCCAGGCGGTCTACACGGCCATGCTGGACAGCAGGTGAGCAGCGGGCAGGCGGTGGGTGCGTGCGCACTAGGGGCTTCAGTCCAGGCTGCAGGCCCTGCGTGCTCACCGCCCCTCCTCCTGCAGCTTCGAGCGGCTCCTGCTGCACGCCATCTGCCAGTACATGGACCTCGTCTCAGCCAGTGAGTGTCTGGGGGGCCTGGGCGAAGGTCACTCGGGGTCTGGGCACCCAGCGGAAGGCTGGCTCCCTGTCCTGGGACTGAATGCACTTAGCTGGCCACAGCCCTTGTCAGTGTGGCCCCATGCAGTGACGCAGTGCAGAGAGCTGGACAGCCGGACACAGGCCCCTCTCAGGCCACAGTCTCAGGGTGGGGGCTCAGGATGCTTTGGGGTGGTGAGGTGCCTCACTGGGCTCAGAATTATTGGGGTATATGGTGTAGTCAGAATACTGCCTCTGTGTCCCCCCTAGGAAGAACAAGCCCCCCTGCTGGCCTGGCCCCCACTCTGCACAGGGTATCTCGAGACTGGCCCCAGTGAGGGCCTCAAAGGCCCTGACTGGCTCCGGCTCCCCACGCCTGGTCCTCCTCCACGCCACATTCTCCTGCCTGGAGTTGCTGGGGAAACGGTTTCCATGGCAACCCCAGGATAGTTCCTCTTGCGTTCTGTTCCCTCAGCAGGCAGGCGGGCTGATGAGGGAGCCCCCACCCCGGCCTTTGTTCCTGCAGACTCGGTGCAGAGGTTTGGCTGGGGGACCTCTCTTGTGGGAGTCATGCTGCGGTGGCGTGAGGAGAGGGTCATGGGTTGGGCTGAGAGAGTTTCGGTTTGTGGGGGGAGATGAGGCGGCCAGCATGCCCTCCAGGTGCTGGACGCTTTAGAGCGGTGGAGGCTGCCTCCTTGAAGGGACCAGGCTAGAGGCCAGAGAACGTGGGTGAGGCTCCACGGTCAGCATCTGTGTGGGGCTCAGCTTCCCCATCTGTGTAATGGGGCAAATCCCGACCTAGAAAACCCACGGGCCAAGTTGATGCAGACTCACATGGACCTTGTCTGGGGTTTCTGAGGTAGTCCGTCTGTACGAGAGCAGACAGCCTCAACTTGCTCCTCTGAGAGTCTCTGGGGGCGTTGAACCGCTGACCTGTGTGCAGTCCAGTGCTCTGACCTTGGTACACGCCCCCCCCCCCCAGGACTTGTGTAATGGGATTATGGACAGAATGAGTGAGGGTATGGTCACAGACACTTCTACTCCCGAGGACCCCCAAAGCAGCAGCAGGACCCTCCCCTCCCCCAGCTGTCTGCCTGTGATTCTGACAGCCCCTTCCTTCTCGCCACCCCCCACCCCTACCCCCTATCCAGGTGCGGACCTGGAGGGCAAGCGACAGATGAAAGTCAGCAACCGACACCTGGACTTTCTGCCACCTGGGTTGCTCCTGTCCGCCTACTTGGAGCAGCGCAGCTGATGGCAGCCCCCCCACTCCCACCCCTCCCGGCCCAGCCCTCCCCCTGCTGAAATGATTTTGCCCTTGTTTTAGAATTCATCCCGGAATCCCGCTCTCCTCTGCCTACCCGACCCCCACCAGCTCGCTCCATAAGGGCTAGTGGCTGGACCTAGCTTCCCACCCCACCCCCTTTCCCAGTGGCCCTGGAGCTCCCTGCTCTGGGACTCGTATTTGGGTGGGGAGACCTGGCCTGGACGCCTCCGAGTTGCTTCTCTGCTCGGCTTCTTCCTGAAGTTCGGGCGAGAAGGGAGATGCTGGGTTTTTTAAAATCCCTTTTAAGGATTTCGACGTGATTTGTTGTAGATTTTAAATTTCCCGTCTCAGCGGGAGAGCTGAAACTCTGCCCACCCCCGACCCCCAGAAACCGGGAGGGTCTCCGTCCAGCCCCCACCCAGCTTTGTTGGGGTTGAGGGGCTGTGGGGCCCCACGCCTTGCCGCCCCAGGAGCATGTCTAGTGTTTGTGCGTGTGCGTGTGCGTGTGTGTGCATGGGCCCCCAAACCCAGGCCTGGAGCTGCGCATTAAGGGCTGGTTCCACCCTCTTTTTGGAGCGCGCCCGCCTGGTGCCTTCTGGTAGATGTGGTTTGCTTGTGTGGCGTGGGGGCATCTTTAGTGTCCCACCCTCACGCCCCTGACCCCACCTCCTTCCCCTTCATTACTGGGGCCCCCGGACTTCCAGCCAGAAGCTCCGCCCCCTGAAACCCCTGTGCCCGCCACATCCCCTCTCCCTCCCAGCCTGCCTCAGGTCTTTGCCCTGAGCTGAGAGAGCAGTGCTGGGGACCTCCCCCTGCGTGTAGTTTGTTGTGCTTTGGGGAAAGTGAAGGGTGTAATAAATTTCTGGTGCTCTGCCCTCGGGCTGCGCGTCTCTTTCTTTGGAGAGGGCGGGGCACGGAGCTGGGACCCACGGGGCAGCTGATCTCTCAGGTACCTAGGTTCTAATTCCTCCACCTCCTTTCAGCCACGTGGCCCCAGGTGAGTCAGTTCCCCAAAATGAACCGCGGGAGTGGGCTGGATAATTACTAAGATGATCGACGCAGGCAAATCCCTGGCCTGAAGCAGGTGCCCTGACACAGAAGAGCACTTGGCTACACTTTATGGCCAGTTTTATTTCCCACTGAAATTTCATATAATTTTGTAGTGAGTTTGGTGTTTTGGTTCCCCACCCAAAATAATTTGGACAGGGAGGTGTTGGGAGTAGTCTGTGAACACTGCCCCTCCCAGTGTAGGGACAGTTTGGGTGTGCCTGTCACCCCAAGTTTTTCAGCTCCTGGAACAGGGCTGTCTGGGGAACCACAGTGACCCACTGTGGCCTTCCCAGCTGTGCCCTTTACAAGGACATCCACACTGAGCGGCCAGCGGGTGCAGGGTCCACACCATTATCTGGAATTCTACAGGGAGAAGAGATTGTCTCCCCTTGCTTCTGATGGGAAGTTCTTTCCCAGCTGAGATAATTAATGTTTACTATGCCAACCTGACCAATAAACATGTGGGGTTAATTGAAGGGCCGAGAGATAAATGGCTCCGTGAGCCTCGCTTTTCCATTTCTCGGGTCTCTTGCTTTGTGATGGTCAGACCAGGGTGCAGCTGCCTTAGCCAGTTCCCTGCTTCAGCTGGCAAGGCTCACTTCCTGCAAGAGATCCCTGAGGAGAAGCCACATAGACCTACCCCGATGCAGCCCTGGGTGCTGGAGCAGCCGTGTGGAGACCCCTGTCAGCACTGAGATGCTTACACATTCACTGATTTGGCTTTCCTCCTTGGAGTCGGCGTCATTGCTTGTGTTTTGTGAGATGGAGGAGGACTTTGTGGATTGTCATCAGACATATGGATTAATGTTGGACTTGTGGGCTTGGGTAGCACTGGGTTGGGATGTTTTCTTGATGTGCACTTACCCTTTATCTAAAACTCTCTCTTATACATATAAGTTTCTGTGGATTTGGTTCTTTAAAGTACTCAAACTAGCACCCCGGCTCAGGAAGGATCACCCACAGAAAGGTTTATCAGTGAGAGAAGCCCCTGGCATGGGACATGGGGAGACATGCAGGGGCCTAAGGCAACATGCCCCTGAACAAGGGAAAAGGAGGCATTTGTTTTTCCTTTTTGTAAAGTCATTTTATTGGGGGCTCGTACACCTCTCATCACAATCCGTACATCCCTCACTGTGCCAAGCACACTTGTACATTGGCTGCCATCACTTTCACCACATTTTCTTTCTAGAGCCCTTGGTGTCAGCTCCTCATTTCCCCCCTCCCTCTCCTATTATTATTTTTCAAAAGGAGACGTTTTTATGGGAGTTTCAGAGAGGACATCATGCTTGCGCATGAAAACAAAACTCATTGTCCCCTTCTGACTCATAGAGCCCCGATCCGCCCGTGGGTGTCTGAGGCTGTGACTCTGTACCCCGCAGAAAGCCTCACCTGTCTCCCTAGAAGTGGGTGGCATTAAAAACGATGTGGGCTGTGGTCATACACCACAGGTTAACCAGGTGCGAGGTGTGGTAAGGTCCACGAGCCTGGTGACAATACTTAAAAATCGTCCTAACTTCAGACACGGGGACAGGAGACTCCTGCCGCCTTCCCAGCCTGCCTGGCTCCGTTTCTTTGTGTGTACAATCACTATTTCTAGCAGTACAAAAGCAAGGACATTTGCTTCCTACTTGGGGTTTTGTCTCATACAATACTGCTGTCGCTTGTGGCTCGTTATTCCACCTCCTCCTTTGGGAGCTGCCGGGTGCTTCCGGCCTCCTCTCCAGGTACCCCAACACTGTGAGGCTTGTTAACTGATTATTACCTGACTTTCCTGCGTGGCAAGATGCTCCTGCCGAATTTTGTCCAGCCCTGTCCACGGATTGCTCATTTCCTCTGAGGAGTCTTGTTCCTTCTAGTGGGGTGTGATACATCTGGCACGGGCAACTTAAGTATTTTATAAGCCACATTGAAGAGGTGGTTCCCGGGGTGGGGACAAGAATGCTGGCTGCAGGGACCTGCAGGTATGGGCTAAGGAGTTGGGGTACTCGGGGGAGTGTGGGTGCACCTCTCCCCTCCAGGCTGCTCCGGTGCAGACAGGGTCTCAGGCGGCCCATTCGGAGCTGTGTGGGCCTTTGCCTCACTTTGCACACGCCAGAATCTGGGGGTGCCCCGGGGTCTGGGTTAGAACATAGTGCACCAGCCCCTGTAACTACACGAAGTCTTCACCGCATCAGGAGGGAAGAGAATGAGGTTTGGGGAAAGAAACAGCGCCTCTGGTTTCGCCTGGAGGGTGGGGAGAGGGGCAGTCCTTGCCAACCCATTGTGA
Organism: Tenrec ecaudatus; assembly: GCF_050624435.1. Lineage (NCBI taxonomy): Eukaryota > Metazoa > Chordata > Mammalia > Afrosoricida > Tenrecidae > Tenrec > Tenrec ecaudatus. Next base: position 570,818 of record NC_134530.1, read on the forward strand.
CCTTATAGGGCAGTGCAGAACTGCTCCTGTGTTTCCACGACTGCAACTGCCGGGCAAGCAGACAGCCACGTGGATTGAGATGCTGGTGGTTCCGAACTGCCGTCCTAGGAAGCTCAGCCCATCGGGGAGCCATCATGCCTCCAGGAAGAGGATTGTTAACAGGACCAAAATATGGAACGCTTCACGAATTTGCGTGTCATCCTTGCGCAGGGGCCATGCTAATCTTCTCTGTATCGTTCCAATTTTAGTATATGTGCTGCCGAAGCGAGCACAAACTCAAAGGCGCATCACTGCGTATTTATAGTAGAATAAATAAAGAACTTTTTAATTAGGGTGACTAGTTATAATTTTTCTAGTAGTCTATAAATGCTTTATGTGAAACTAGCTCAACACCTGGCGTAATAATTGAAGTGTTAAAGTATCAACTGAGGTAGATAAAGTGTTCGATTAATCTGAAAAATATAACTGCGGTGGCTGCTGGGAATCAACTCTATGCAAATATATTCCCTATGCAAATATGAGCCAGGGGGCGGAGTCGGGGACGCCGCCATCCCACAAGTCTCTGGGAAACGGCGGCGCCGCACTGGAGACTCGTTGGTGCCGCGGAAGATGGCGGCGCCGGAGCCGGCGGGTTAGCGCGAGTGGAGGCCGCGGACGCCCGATCGACTTGGTCCACGGCGTGCCAGGTGAGCGTGGGGCTGCCCCGACTGAGCACCTGGCGTCCGGACGGCGTCCGCGGCTCCGGCGAGCGCGGACCGCAGTGAAGCAGCCCGAGGCGTGGCCTCCAGGGTTCGCGGCCCGGGGGCGGGGCGGGGGCGGGGCTCGGGCGCAAAGCGTGCTGGGTAGGCGGCCTGGGGCGCCCTGTGGGCGTGTGGCGAAAGGGGTCAGAACTTTGGGGGGAAGCCTGAGGCCAACCGGGGGCCAAGGCTTGCGGGTCACGGCGGGGGGAGGGGGAGGATGGGGGCGAGGACTGGAGGGCGAACGCTTTGGGGTCAGGCGTGGGGTGAGGGGGCAGAGGGTGGGGCACAGGCTCTCGCCCATCACTAGCCTGGACCAGTCTCGTCCCATCGTGCGGGGGCGCGCCTCCCAGCCCTTCCACAAGCATTTCATCCTCTCGTTTGCAAGGCCCCTTCCCCCAGTCCCTCATTGGCCGAGTTCTGGGGTTAACCATCTTTTCTGAATGTCGCTTGAGAGCCCCCCTCCTGAGCAGATCCTCCCCCCGCTTTGTTAATTCATCCCCAGCCCCACAGTCCACACCCAAGGTGCCTGAGCTCCAGTGATCAACGGGGGTCCTGCTTATTTACGAAGGACACTTGGCTGTGCCTGCCCCTTGTTCCCCTTAGAGGTCTGCCGTCTCCCTCCTCACTGCCGCCCCACCACGCCCAGTGCACACAGCAGACCCCGGCTTCCAGGCTGACGAGCCTCTTCCCTCAGGACAGAAGGGCCCAGCCAGCAGGATGGACCTGGCCTACGTGTGTGAGTGGGAGAAATGGCCCAAGAGCACTCACTGCCCGTCCGTTCCCCTGGCCTGCGCCTGGTCCTGCCGCAACCTCATCGCCTTCACCACCGACCTCCGCCAGGACGACCAAGGTGCCACCGCCCACCGCCAACCCCACCCATTGCCGTCCACCATGGACCCTACCCAGCACAGCACCGACCACTGTGCCCCTGGCCTGGAGCCACCCCTTACCCACCAGCCACTGAGCTGGCTCGTTTGCCATTTCCTTGCCTGTAACTTGGGGTGCAGTGGGATGAGGCACAAGGGTGAATTCAGCCTTCCCCTGTCTGGGTTCGAGTGAGGCCCAGGCACGGTGGGTCACTGAAGTGGAGTTGCAGTATGGCTTTTGCCAGGCTCTGAGGCGCACGGCCCCAGGCCGAGCCCTGCTGCCCTTGTCTGCTTAAGGCGAGCTTAGTTTAGGAGAGAATCACTTAGGGGGAGAGCCGGCAGCACTGCCAGCGCCCTGTTTATTTCCTCTGCGTCTGTCGTCTGACTGGCCTCTAGTGAGAATAGGGTTGTCCACAGATGGCCATGGGTCCCTGCCTGCCTCCCTGCACCTCGGCGTGTCCGCTGGTGTGTCCCTGGTGTCTCTGAGCTGGGTCTTGGGTGGGCAGCCCCTCTGGGCCCACTGACTTCACCCCGCCCTGTGTGGCAGACCTGACCCGCCTGATCCACATCCTGGACACGGAGCACCCATGGGATGTGCACTCCATCCACTCTGAGCACCGCGAGGCTATCACCTGCCTGGAGTGGGACCAGTCGGGTGAGGAAGCCCCGACCACCAGCATCACCTGCGCCCGGGACCCTGCACTGAACGGCTCACTAGGAAGGCTCTGACACGACTCTCCCCCGCAGGCTCCCGGCTCCTGTCAGCAGACGCCGATGGGCAGATCAAGTGCTGGAGCATGTCCGACCACCTGGCTAACAGCTGGGAGAGCCCGGTGGGCAGCCTGGTGGAGGGGGACCCCATCGTGGCCCTGTCCTGGCTGCACAACGGAGTTAAGCTGGCATTGCACGTGGAGAAGGTGAGTGGCTGCCCATGTGTGTCCAGCTATCGGCCCCTGGCACCCCACCCTATGCAGAGTCCCCCAGCACTTCCCAAGCAGATTCCCTCCCCTGGCACCCCCTGAGCAGAGGCCCTCCCCTGGGTTCACTCCAGCTGTCAGTGCCTGGTGGCCGCTACTCTGAGCTGCCCAAGTAACTGAATTTGGACCACCCTGTGATCACACAGGGGACGTTGTGGTCTTTCTCCCCGGCCGCCTCACCTTGAAGGGTGGGAGCCACCCGGACGCCAAACCCCTCGAGTCCCTGTCCAGCATGAGGGGGGCTTGGTGGCACGTTGGCCGAACTGGCACCAGGGTCACTGGCAAGCCCAAGGGGACTGTGCATGTCACCTCCTGAGCCTGCTCCCCTGGCGAAAGCATCCACCTCAGCTGTGGGAGGCCTGCTGCCCAGCCCCCGCAGCAAGCCTGTTTGTGCCTCTCGACCTGGGTGGCAGCCCGCCGGTTCCCCGTCGGTAACATCTCCTTCAGGAACTGGTGGCTGCCTTGCACCGTCGTCTGTTGACTGGGGTGGTTCTCAGTCTCCTTGCCCAGCTGGACTACGTGCCCCTGGCCAGCCCTGCCCTGCCCGTGGTCACTGAGCCCCATGGGCCTGTGTCCACTCAGCATGGACGGGGAGACGGAGAGTCTGCAAGGCTGGCCCTGCAGGCCGGGTGGGTCCTGGGGGTGGTGTCTTCTAGCTGGGTGCAGCCATGGGGAGGTGTCTCACCCTGGGCCCCTGCCACCCCCCTACAGTCGGGCGCCTCCAGCTTCGGCGAGAAGTTCTCCCGGGTCAAGTTCTCGCCATCACTCACCCTGTTCGGCGGCAAACCCATGGAGGGCTGGATCGCAGTCACGGTCAGCGGTCTGGTCACAGTGTCCCTGCTGAAGCCCAGTGGGCAGGTGCTAACCTCTACCGAGAGCCTGTGCCGGCTGCGCGGCCGTGTGGCGCTGGCTGACATCGCCTTCACGGGCGGCGGCAACATCGTGGTGGCCACGGCGGACGGCAGCAGTGCGTCGCCCGTGCAGTTCTACAAGGTGTGCGTGAGCGTGGTCAGCGAGAAGTGCCGCATCGACACTGAGATCCTGCCCTCCCTCTTCATGCGCTGCACCACTGACCCCAACCGCAGGGGCCGCTGCCCCGCCATCACCCACCTCAACTTCCTGGCCCGCGACATGTCCGAGCAGGTGGGCACCGTGGGGGGCCGTGGGTGCGTGTGCATGCGTGTGTCCATCCCGCAGACAGGAGTGTGTGGCTCCCGGCCCAAGCATGTGTGCTTCTTGGTAGCGGGTGGGCATGGAAGGCCTGCATGCCATCGCTTTGGGGGCAGTTGTGCTCCTCCGCCCCCCAAGTCTAAGTCAGGAGGCCCCTGGGGAGGGGAGACCAGTCTTGAGACTCCACCCCCATCCTCCAGTCTGTTCTGACTCAGAGCGACTCCTCACAAGACATCCCAGAGGTGCCCCTGAGGGCTCAGGGACCCAGAACTCGGTAAGGGAGCAGAGGCCTTCTCCCTCCCACGGGGCGGCCTGTAGGCTTGAAGTGCCAGCCTCAGTTTAGCAGCCAGCACCTAGCCCAGCCGCCTCCAGGGCTCTAGGACCGGATCTCAGGGAGCTAGAACTAAAGGACCCTTGGAGGCTCCAGGGAGAAGCGTTTCCCGCCCATGAGGATACTCAGATCACAAGGCCTGGGTGGCCTGTGGCTTACTCCCATGTCTGAATGTGCAGGACCCACCTCTGTCTGAATGGGGCTGAATTGGCACAACCTCTCAGTGGGGGCCGGATCAGGCTGGGTGTTGGCAGGGCAGGAGGGTGCCCCCGCAGCCTCTGCCCCTAGTACTCCCAGGCCTGGCACTGCAGTGACGCTAGATGGTGGCTGGTCCTGCCTGTCCCCTCCCCTCCCCTCCTCTTCCTCCCATCAGGACAGTGTTCAGGGCAGCCCAGGTCCCCTGGGTTAGCCAGTGACTGCAGAGAACCTTTCTAAACCTGATTCACCACTGCCAATGGCACTCCAGCCTGTTTGGGGATGCGGGGACTCAGCTGAAGCCAGACTGGGTTCCCAGCACACCCTTCACTGCCGCCCTGTGGACCCCCTCACATCCTCACCCCCCCCCCCAGGTGCTGCTGTGTGCGTCCAGTCAGACGCACAGCCTGGTGGAGTGCTGGTCGCTGCGGAAGGAGGGTCTCCCAGTTAACAACATCTTCCAGCAGATCTCCCCGGTCGGTGAGCATGCCCCTCCCCCCACCCCTCTGACGGAACCCTCTGGGAACCCTCGTCCACTAGGGCACAGACCCAGGGAGTGCCAACGCTTGCCCAGGGCACCACCTGCTCTTGTCCTCTGGACCCCATCACCCTGCTCATGGTCCCACCACTGACCTGCTCCTACTCCAGGGGTCTCAGCACCCTGCCCAGCACGGCCTGCCCCCGACCCCAGGCCAGCCCCTGCCAGAGGAAACCCTGTGGTTTCCCTGCCCCTGAGCTGTAGGGTGGGACGATCCATCAGGGCCTCTGGTTCGTCAGGGGTGCTCCCTGAGAGGACGTGGCTGGCCCTGGCTGGTTGGAGGGGCCATGAGGTGATGGTGGGCCTGCCATCCCTGTCCGGCTTCCCTGGTGTGCTCAGCATCTTTAGGTTTTGCCCTATGGGTGGGCCTGACTGGCCTCCCTGCACTGAGCTGTCCTGTCCCTGGTTGCCGCCCTGATACTGGGCAGGACCCAAGTTTGGACTTGTTCTTACGCGCTGACCCTGTTCCAGTTGGTGACAAGCAGCCCATGATCCTCAAGTGGCGGATCCTGTCAGCCACCAATGACCTGGACCGAGTGTCTGCCGTGGCGCTGCCCAAGCTGCCCATCTCGCTCACCAACACCGACCTCAAGGTGGCCAGCGACACCCAGTTCTACCCTGGCCTGGGTACGCCAGAGCTGGGGACGGGGCAGCAATGGGGCGGGGCTGCCGGCAGTGGGCCCTGTGTGTGGGGGGCGGCCACCTCCTGGGGTCCTTAGCAGTCAGCATCCTGGACCCTCGAGAACCAGCAGGGCCTTGGGTCTCTGCAGGATCCTTGCCTCTGTCAGGAGCTCCCTCCTCCCCTCTCCCCTGACCTTGGGGCTCTGCTACTGGAAGGGAGGGGAGAGCAGCCAGACCCTGAGTGGTGGGCTCTGGGTGGCTTGGAGGGCACCCTACTGCTGGCAGCAGATGCTCCATGGCCCCACAGGCACCCTGCAGCCCTGAGTGGGCAGTTGGGCAGGTGCTAGACCCTGCCGTGCCTTGAGCCTCACGGTCCCGCCCTCGCCCCCCCAGGGCTGGCCCTGGCCTTCCACGACGGCAGCGTCCACATCGTGCACCGCCTGTCCCTGCAGACCATGGCGGTCTTCTACAGCTCCGCGGCGCCTCGCTCTGGCGACGAGCCAGCTGTCAAGCGGGCGCGGACCACTGGCCCCGCTGTCCACTTCAAGGCTATGCAGCTCTCCTGGACCTCGCTGGCCCTCGTGGGCATCGACAACCACGGGAAGGTCTGCCCTGCACGGCCCTGCCCTCTGGGGTCCCACTCCTCTGAGCCCCGTTTTCCTCATCTGAAAAGTGACTGTGCCAGCGGGCACCCTCCCAGTTCCCCAAGCCACTCACATGCACCACAGGGTCCCCGCCACACGCACATCTCTGCTGCTCGTCACCTGGGCACCTCTACAAGGGCCTCACCACGGTGGCGGGCACACCTCGGGTCAGGCTTATTGCTGGCGGGTTCACCCTTGGGAGGGGACTGTCTGCCCTGGGACCCTGAGACAGCCCCCCTGTGCTTCACCCCCTACATGGCCTGAGGCCAGGCTCTGCCCCAGGCCCATTCCCCAGGTGGGCATCTCACGTTCCCCTGTGCATGCCCGCCCCCAGCTGAACATGCTGCGCATCTCGCCGTCCATGGGCCACCCTCTGGAGGTGCCCCTGGCCCTGCAGCACCTGCTCTTCCTGCTTGAGTACTGCATGGTCACCGGCTACGACTGGTGGGACATCCTGCTGCACGTGCAGCCGGCCATGGTGCAGAGCCTGGTCGAGAGGCTGCACGAGGAGTACACGCGCCAGAGCGCCGCCCTGCAGCAGGTGCCGCCCCTGCCCGCACCCACTGCCCCCTGCAGGCCTGTGGCCTTCTCCCCGCCTTTGCTGCAGCCCCGCTCTCTCCACTGAGTCGCCTTCTTGGCCCCAGGTCTTGTCCACACGCATCCTGGCCATGAAGGCGTCGCTGTGCAAGCTCTCGCCCTGCACGGTGACGCGGGTTTGCGACTACCACGCCAAGCTCTTCCTCATCGCCATCAGCTCCACACTCAGGTCGCTGCTGCGCCCCCACTGCCTCAACACGCCCGACAAGAGCCCCGGCGACCGGCTGACCGAGGTCTGCTCCAAGATCGCCGATGTCGGTGGGCGCCGCCCCCCTCCGCCCTCCCTCCGCTGCCTCCGCGAGTGTGTGAACATGTATGTTTGTGCGTGTGCCCGCATGAGACTAGTGCAAGTGCACAAGATGTCTGCATGTTATGTGCGTGCGCACATGCATGAGGCACATGTACTGCTGTTTGTAGATGCGCAAGGGACCCTTGTGCACATGTCCCTACGCGTGCACACGGCTGCATGTTCTTATGTTCACATGAGACGCATGTTTGTACCTGTGCAAAACATGCTTGCGTTTAGGTGAGGTGAGTGTGTCTGTTCCAATGCGTGCACGGGGGATGCTTGTGCATGTGAGGGGTGTGTGTGCGTAAGTGTGTGTGTGTATGCTGAGTGCCCCTCTCCCCCAGACATTGACAAGGTGATGATCAATCTCAAGACGGAAGAGTTCGTCCTGGACATGAGCACGCTCCAGGCTCTGCAGCAGCTCCTGCAGTGGGTGGGCGACTTCGTCCTCTACCTGCTGGCCAGCCTGCCCAACCAGGTGCGTGCCCCCACCCGGCTTTGTGTCCTCGAGGCCTCAGGCAGAGTCATGCTGACTCACACCAAGCCCATCGGGCAGGTGGATCTGCCCAGTGAGTTGAGAGGCTGACTCTTCCTGGGAGTAGAAAGCCTCGCCGTTCTCCCACAGAGCAGATGGTGGCTTCAAACTGCCAACCTTTCGGATCGCAGCCCAACCTGTAACCATGAGTGACTGCTCATTCAGCTGCAATTGCTCGCTGTCTGAGCGAGTTTGCCCCAACGGGTCCTTCTCGGGCCGGGCACCCTGGGCACTGGGGGTGTGGGGCAGCATCCCAGGCCCTCCACCTGTCCAGTAGCTCTTTCTTGAGTTGCGGCCACCACAAATATCCCCAGACGGTGGGGTGGGGGTGGGGGGAGGCAGGGGAGGGCTGCAGACACAGTCAGCCCCAGGTGAGGACCCTAGCTTAGGGGATCCCACTGACACTCCAGAGACTGGGTCCCACAGTGACCCCTCTTGGAGACCTGGGACGCTGCCCACCTGCAGAAATGAGTGTGTGTGTGTGTGTGTGTGTGTACCTGCATCCTGCAGGGCTCCCCACTGCGGCCTGGCCACAGCTTCCTGCGGGACGGCACCTCGCTGGGCATCCTGCGTGAACTCATGGTCGTCATCCGCATCTGGGGCCTGCTGAAGCCCAGCTGTCTGCCTGTGTACACGGCCACCTCTGACACGCAGGACAGCATGTCCCTGCTCTTCCGGCTGCTCACCAAGCTCTGGATCTGCTGTAAGACACCCCACTGCCTCCCAAAACACTAGTCCTGCTGGCACCCCCGCCAGAAAATAAGCCCTTGCTGGTCAAACCAGCTCTGTTTATGGCCTGCCATGTCCACTTGGGTGCAGCAAGTAATGGGGCTGGAGGCTGGCAGGGGGCACCTGTGTGCTTCACTCCTGCCGTGACCATGCCCTGGCATACTGCTGTCCCCGGGGTGACTGAGTGAATCTTAAATGAATGAGTGGGTCCCCATTGGCAAATGAGGTGACTGGGACCAGAAGGGGGAGCTTGTCAAAGGCACTTGGCAGAGGGAGGACTGGACTCTGCCCCCGCAGGCCGTGACGAGGGCCCCACAAGTGAGCCGGACGAGGCGCTGGTGGATGAGTGCTGCCTGCTGCCCAGCCAGCTGCTCATCCCCAGTCTGGACTGGCTGCCGGTCAGTGACGGGCTCGTCAGCCGCCTGCAGCCCAAGCAGCCCCTGCGACTGCACTTTGGCCGGGCGCCCACGCTGCCAGGCAGTGCTGCCGCCTCTCAGCTTGATGGCCTGGCCAGGTGGGTGCCACTCAGGAGGTTCATCAGTGCTGGCCCACTGCTCCTCTCACCCTGGGGTGAGCTCTTCCTGCAGGAGGCTGTTCTAGGAAGAGCCGTTGGCTCGGGCCCTGCTCCAGGCAGCCTTTAGCGAGGCCTGGTCCCTGTGTTGGTGGGTGGAGTGGCCCCTGCACAGGGTTCTCGGAACACAGACCTGGAAGGGCTGTCATGCAGACGTCCTGCCCAGGCCTGGCGCATGGCGGTGGCCTCCCTCACACTCTCCTCTTTGTCCACCCAGAGCACCAGGCCAGCCCAAGATCGACCACCTCCGCCGGCTGCACTTGGGGGCCTACCCCACAGAGGAGTGCAAGACCTGCACCAGGTGAGCCCCTCCCACCTGCACGTCCCCATCCCCATGGGTCACACCGCATGGGGCAGGACTGTACCTGCATTCAGGAGCCAGTGAACAGAGTAAAGTGGTGGCCCTGGACGGTGCTCCTGGGAGCGTGGGGAGTGCAGAGCCCAGACCCAAGGGACAGTGGGTCTCCCAGCGGGCTTACCCATGTTGCCCGCCGGCCTGCTGCAGGTGTGGCTGCGTGACCATGCTCAAGTCGCCCAACAAGACGACGGCAGTGAGGCAGTGGGAGCAGCGCTGGATCAAGAACTGCCTGTGTGGGGGGCTGTGGAGGCGCCTGCGACTCGGCTACCCCTGAGGGGCCTCCCTGCAAGCAGCCTTCACCGGCAGCCCTGGCTCCACACTGCAGCCCCATGTACTGGCTCTATAAACCGAGCCCGTGCCACTGCCACCGCCCTGGGTGCTACCGCTACACGCCCCGGCACCACCTCCTGACACAGGAAGAGAGCTGGCCTTGCAGATGTGGCTGCGGGGCACCTCAGACCTTGGACCGAGCAGTGAGGATGTGTGGACGCCCAGTGGGGAGGACCCCCCTGTTCTCCACAGCGCTTACCTGAGGACGCCTGACCCAAGTGGTGACTAATCTTGCTCTGGGCTGGACAGAGATTTCCCTAGACTGCCTGGGGAACCCAGGCTCCAGCTCAGGGTTGCCCAGGTGTCTTATCTTGAAGGGTCTGAGCAGCAGTGGCTGGGGCCCTACCTGCCGTCCTGGTGGTGCCTGAGCACCCTGCTGGGTGGCTGTTATGAAACTAGGCAGCTTGGCTGGTACATGCAGCCTCATAAACCCTGCCCAGTGTCCTTGCAGCCAGTGCCCGTCTGATCTCTCCCCCTGCTTCGCCACTCCTGCTGTCTGTCTGGGGTGGGCACCTACTGTGTGTTAGGCAGGCCTGCTGCGGCGGGGGCAGGTGGGTGGGGGCTCTGAAATCTGGGCAGGTGTCAGCTTCTCTGCCACCATACACCCTCCCTCCCCACCCCCTTTTTGGCAGCTCAGCCCCCTCCCCAGTGGTCAGCCTTCAGCACCAACATGCCCTCCAACCGATTAAAGCCGCTGGGCCCTCCGGGTGATGGGGCATAAAGGCCTGGCAGGCCCAGTGTGCGGCCTGCTGCGTGGTAGTCTATTCTCATTCTCCCCGTGGAAGAGACCACAGGAGGACGTGCAGGCCGGTCCGTGCTGCGGAGTGCTGGGCATCCGTCCCCACACCGCCGGGCAGCAGGAGTCCAGGGGGCCTGTGGCCTCACTTCTCAGATGCTGTCTTTTCTTAGACAAATGGGCCAGGGGCCCTCCCAGTGGTCCAGGCTTCTTGCCTGGTGGCTCATAAGCGTGGCCCGTGTCCAGTGGGAGAAAGAGCAAGGCGCTTCACCCTGTCACCTCCGTTCCTGTCCAGAGGGTAAACTGAGACCCACCAACGCCCCTGTTTCATTTGAACTTGGAAGCACCGAGTATGGCATGCTTTGGCCATGAGCTTCTGAGCACAGGAATGACCTTGAGCCTCAGTTTACCTTTCTGGGAAATGTCATAAGAACGGCCCTGGGGTCTCTGCGCACCTGTGTCTCAGTCCCGAGCAGGATTTCACACACAGCAGGCCCCCAGGGCACCAGAGGAAGGAGTGGACACTAGACCTAGAGGGACAGCGGTGGGGCATCCCTCCAGTACCCTGGGCCTCCAGGGAAGAGTAAGCAGGGATCCCCGACCTGCAAGGGGCGCTCAGTAAGGGCTGACCACATGCGGGGCTGAGGGCTTTATTGCGGGGTGGGGGGTGCGGGCCTCAGGCGGTGCAGGCCAGGATGCCATCGATCCAGGCCGCGTAGCTGGCCAGGCGCGTGTAGATGCCGGGCTTCTTGCGGTTGCCGCAGACGCGCGAGCCCGAGGTCACCACGCCCTCGGCCACGCGCCCGCACACCAGCGGACCCCCGGAGTCGCCCTGCGAGGGGTCGGGCCGTGAGTGGGGGCGCCGCGCCTGCCCCACTCCAGCCCCTCGTTGCCCCAGGCCCCGCCCCTTTGAGGAAGGTCCCCGCCCACCAAGATGCGAGACTTTCCTTTAGGCTCCACCCCTTTGAAAGTTTCTGGCCCACTGAGTCAGGACCCGCCCTCATCTGGGGCCCGCCCCCTTAATTCTTAAATCCGCCTCTCTTCCCTCTCTAACCCCTACTTTGGTCTCTGCCCCGGGGACGCCCCATCCCGGACACCGTCCCTCTGGGCCACCTCTTTAGACCCTGCCCAGCGCTGCCCTCCTTTCCGCTCAGGCCCCGCCCTCTTTCTGAGCCCCGCCCCCTGTCCGCCCCACTCCATTACCTGCCCCACCCTCCAGTTCTCCCGCCTCCGTCACGCCCCGCCCCCATGGGCCACGCCCACCAGGCCCCGCCCCCTGTCCCAGCCCGAATTACCGCGCAGCTGTCCTTGCGGTTGCTCTCGGCGCACATCATGCGCTCAGTGATGGCGCCGTCGTGGTAGGTGCGCAGGTTGCAGGTGGAGCGGGCGAGCACGGGCACGAGCACGTGCTGCAGGAGGTCCGGCCGGCGGCCCGAGTGGCTGACCACGCCCCAGCCGGCCACGTCGCAGAGCGTGCCGGGCGCCACGTCGCGGTCCTCGCGCTGCCAGGCCAGGGTCTGCACGGCGGGGCCCAGCGCGGCCTTCTCCGTCAGCTGCGGGGGGCACAGGGGAGAGAGTCAAGGCGGGAAGCGAGTGGTGGGGTGGGGTGCAGCAGGAGAGACCGCAGTTAGACTCTGGGTGGGACCGGAAGGGGCAGGCACAGGTGGACGTGGGTCCCAGGCACAGTAGGAGAGACTGCGGTTAGACTGCTGGGTGGGACAGACAGGTGGACGTGGGTCCCGGAAGAGAGGAGACTGCGGTTAGACTAGGTGGGACGCGAAGGGGGCGGCACAGGTGGATGTGGGTCCGGGCGCAGCAGGATGGACTACAACGAGACTCCGCTGACCTGCAGCAAGAGGAGGTCATGGTCGATGGTGTCCGGCCGGCTGTCCGGGTGGGGCACCGCGCGGCGCACGTCATACAGGCGCTTGGAGGGCTCAGGCAGTGACAAGGAGTGCGCGCCCAGGAGCACCTGCACCTTCCCGCCGTCTCTGCGAGCAGACAGGGCCCAGGGTCGGACTACAGCCCCTCCCCACCCAGCGCCGCCCCCACCCCGCCCTGCCCCGGCCCCCCAGCACTCACGCATCCTCTAGACAGTGCGCTGCGCTCAGCACCCACTGCTCGGACACCAGGAAGCCGCCACACGTGTGCCTGCCATTCACCTGCACCGACGCCATGTAGGGCCGCGCATGGGACGCGGCCTCGCGGCCCCCTAGGATCCGGCCCCGGGGCTGTGCATCTGCGGGTGGGCACAGGGGGTGAGGGCAGAGCACAGGACCTGGGTTCTGCCTAGGTTCAGCCCTCAGACACCCCCAAACCTCAGGCCGCACCACCGTTGGGGGGGTCTTCCTGCCCAGGTTGAAAACTCAGATTCCCGGGCCCCAGGCAGAAACGCAGGGCAGGCGGCAAGGATAGGGCGTGATGGGGGCTGGGCAGGCGCCAGCCCTGCGTCCCCCTCAGTGCTCAAGGGAAGCCCCAGAGAAGAGACCCGTCGCAGCCCTGCCCCTGCCTGCCGCGCTATGCCGGGCCTCCACTTTTACCCCTCTGGTTTCAGATTCTTGACGCCCAGACAGGAGACTCAGGCAATGCCTACTCATAGTGACTCGATAGGGTAGAGCCGTCCCCCTGTGAGCTTCTGAGGCTGTCACTCTTTACTGGAGCAGACAGACGACATGACATCATTGATGATATGACATCATTGATGACATGACATCATTGTCTAGCGGAGCTGCTGGTGGTCTTGAACTGCTGACCTTGTGGTTGGCAGCCCAGTGCATAGCCACTGGGCCACCAGGGCTCCTCACACCCAAAAGCGGATGCGGACAAGTTACCGGGCTGTGAGCAGAGTGGAGACTGGATGGCCGGAGTGCACTGCTTGATGTTGAGAGCCTCTGAGGAGCGGCAGAAGAGACTGTCCACACGCTCCAGTAAAGAGGACGGGCATGGGCAGTTCTCGTTCTACTCTGTCCCACAGGGGCCCCCGGGCGGCAGGTGCCTTTGAACCTGTGGTGTTGACGAGGAATACCAACAGCACCACGGACGGCCAGCAGAACTTGGGCGAAGTGTGGCCAGGGCGCTCCTGAGGCGAGGATGGGAGTCTCGCGTGCTTTGAGCATGTTGTCAGGAGAGACCGAGTCAGTTCTGACCCAGACCCGACAGGACAGGGCAGAAGGGCGCCCGTGGGCTTCTGAGACTGTCCCTCTCTGCGGGAGTGGACGGCCTGTCTTTCTCCCGCTGGTAAAGGGGAGGGAACGAGTAGTAGAGGAGGCCCTGCACAGCTCGGACCGACCCGACCCTGGGGCTGCAGCTGGGCTCAAACAGCAGAACAACTGTGAGCACAGTGCAGGGCCAGGCAGGGCTTCGTGCTGGTGTCCAGGGGGCGGCTGTGGGGCGGAGCCGACGTGAGGGTGCCCGGCAGCAATGTGCACTCAGCGCCCACCCCCACTCCTGCACCCCTGGTGGAGCTAGAGGTGGCCCTGTTTCACTGACCCTCTTAAGCCTGGGGCCCATCCCACCAGACCCAGGCCCACTCACCACACCCTGAGGCTCCCAGGAGGACCAGAGCCACCAGGCACACTGAGATGTCCACCATGCTGCTGCTGTGACCAGGCACTGGCCAGGCAGGGCCGGGGGGGGCTTTTATGAGGGTGGAGGGGGCTGGGCGGCTCCCTCAGGCACATCTGCTGGTGGGCAGCAGTCCAGCTGGGGGGAGGGGTACTGGCCTTGTCTCTCTCCAGCAGGAGGTGGTGTGAGGGTTACCTCCTTCCAGACTTGGCACTAGAGCAGCCAGGGGTCTCAGCCTCTCTGCCAGGCTGGCCGAGAGAGGACAGCTCCTCAGGATGGGCAGGGGCAGAGGAGGACTGGGTCCCCCACCCCCATCTCCTGGCGACCCCTGAGTGTCCTTGCAGCCTGAAGTTTCGTAACAACCGCTGGAAACCACAGCTTGTAAACAACCCATTTCCTCATCTTCTGCCTTCTCTTCCTCCTCCAACTTGGAGAGGAGGGGGTGTGGGGGTGGGGGAAGGTCCCCTGACACCCCCTGTCCCTGCAGCCTCTGAGGCCTGATGCACCCACAGGGAAAGGAACCTCCAACGGTGGCCTGTGGGGGCAGCTGCCTGTGAGTGACAGGAAAAGCAGGCTCAACGGGGGGAGCCTCCAAGGGGGGTTTCGATGCAAAGCTTAGGGTGTCTGCCTTGCCATATCAGGACCCGGTGGTGCTGTGGGTTCGGGCTGGCTGCTAACCACAGGCTGGCAGTTCAAACTCGCCAGCCGCTCTTCAGGAGAAAGATGGGCTGTCTCACAAACCCAGTGGGAATCGACTCATGGCAGTGGGTTTAGACTTTCTTTTTAAGCCTTTAGGTGTGGCTCGATCCAGGAGCCTGAACAATGTCAAAACTCTACCTCTGGCTTCTCCTTCCCCCCTCAATGGCTTACCTCCTCACCAGGCTTCCCTCTTGTCACTGCAGGGGCCCCAGACTCTCCCATGAGGCCCAGCAGGGCCTCCCCACCCCAGTTCCCCCTAAACTGAAGGCCTGATTCCCCATCAATCTAGCTAAAGTCTCAGGGCTGCCTCTGATTGGCTGAGCTTGGCTGACATGCCTCCTCCAAAACCAATCACTGTGGGCTGGAGATGGCATGTTCTGGTTGGCTGAGCTAGGGTCACGTGGCCTCTGTAGGTAGCGATGTTGGGTCCCGCTCCCTTGAACCCACAGGGTGGAGGTGCCGGACTAGAAGTGGGTGGGTGTCATGCGTATCCATGTGGGAGTTAATCAAAATCCCACTGCCGTCGAGGCAATTCCTACTCAGAGTGACTGGAGAGCAGAGCCGAGCCGTGGGGCTTTAGAGCCGTGGAGCCTTCATGGAGCAGACAGCCTCGTTCTTTCATGGCACGTTCGGTGGTTTGGCCGATGACCCGGTGGTAAGCAGCCCAGTGTGTATCCCGCAGGGTCCCCAGGGAGCAGCCATGTGAGACCCACCCCCCTTTCTCTGCCCCTGGGCTCTTTCACACACAGAGAAGAACAGAACACAATTCACACGGTGATGGGTTCAGTCGCAGGTGCTTCCTCATTAAAATCAGAGACGCTGACCAATCACGAGCAAACGCCGGTGGCTGTGGAGTCGAGCTGCAGGGCGGGAGGCCCGGTCAAGGGTGCAACAGGGTCTGGGGACGTGAGGCAGAAGGCTGGGTGGGGCGCTAACCGTGGCCTCCCCGACACCGGGCTGCTAAAGGCCGTCTCTGGCCAGTGGCTTGTCCCTCAGCTGCACTGGGCGGGCGAAGCACAGACGGGACCCAGCCTGGCCGGCAGTCCAGGGAGAGAGGCTTCAGGCCGGGGAAGGACGGGGCGGGCGGCTATGCCGGGTTCGTGGGAGGACGTGCTCGCTCTCGCTGATCTGCGTGTTTGGGTCACTTTGCCTCTGGTCAGAGGCGGGGCGCTTAATGGAGAGATGTGTCTGTTACGGACTCCCCTGTGGTCCAAGTGGGTCCTTCTCAGGTGGGTCAGGAGGCAGACAGCAGGGTCTGGGCCAGTCCCTCCCCCAGGGCCGCTGCCTCAGACCTGCCCTCCATTAGGGCTGCGGCTGCCTTGGGAAATACCCCCTGCTGTCCAGTACTGAAGAGCAGCGATGCTACTCGGAGGACTGACCCCAGCCATGGCGTCCCCCTGGCATCCCCGTGGCCCGGCAACGTTGGACATGGAATAAGGAGGCCCGAAGAAGCAGCCATGCGTTTGGACGGGGCTGCGGAGAAGACAGCGGAAGTGCCGTGGGCCGCTCCCACGGCACACTGGTCTGCCTTGGCATCGAGTCAGGCCAGTGCTCCTAGAGGCAAGGACAGAGCCTCGTCTTACAACTTTGGGCACGTTATCAGGAGAGACCGGTCTTTGCAGAAGGACATCGTGCCTGCTAACGTCGAGGGGCAGTGAGAGGGGCAGGCCCTCAAGATTGACGGAGGCAGTAGCTGCACCATGGGCTCGGGCCCAGGGGCAGGTGCAGGCAGTGTTTCCTTCTGCTGAGCACGCGGCCGCTGGGTCCTGTTGGCTCTATGACACCCAACACCAACAACATTGTCCCGGGGGGAGACAGGCTGGGGGGAGGGGAGGACAAGACAGGCTGGGTCCTTCCCAGACAGCACCTGCCCCTCCCCCTGGGAAACAAGGGCACAGAGACCCAGTGGGCAACCTGCTCAGAGTCGCAGAGCTGGGGCTCCAAACCCAAATCCAGCTCCTGGTCAGGGAAGGGCTCCTGGCTTCCTGTCCCAGTGCTCTGACTGCCGCCACCCAGTGACAGCATATGCAGACAGAGACGCCCATGAGGCCCCCAGCGACACAGCCAACAGATTCCCAGGCGCGATCTCAGGACAGAAAGGGTTTTTATTGTGCCTAACCAGGGCAAGCAGCCGTGCGCAGGGGAGGGGAGGGGCGTGGCCAGGCTGCCCCTCCTAGCGGGTTCTGCTGGCGGGGTCCCTGGGGTGGGGAGCAGGGTGGTCACCATGGCTGCGAATGATGGAGTTGATCCAGTTTGCAAACTGTGCCACCGGGGCAAAGGCGTCTGGGTAGAGTCCGGAGCCACAGCTTCCCCGGATGAAGGAGTCAATACCCTGGATCACCCCACTGCAGACCAGGGGGCCCCCGGAGTCCCCCTGCGAAGGCAGGCAAGGTCAGGAGGCCGGGATGCAAGGCCTGCCACCCACCCGCCACCCTAGAGGGCATGGGAAGTCCTCCCTGGAGCCTGACTGCAGGCCTTGCTGCTGTCCCCGGGGCCAGGTGGCAGGGTACATACGAAGCAGATGCCAGCCCGCCGGCGACGCACGAAGGTGCACACGTTGGAGCGCCGGCACTGGGAGGTCACCACCGTCACGTTGAGCTCCTGCAGGACGCTGGGGATCCGCTGGTTTGTGCCCAGCTGGCCCCAGCCCATGGCCAGGCACTGCGCTCCATTGCCCACGCCTTGGCCCTGTGCAGGCAGGCGGGCCACCTGCACGTTGGCATTGAGGGTGGCAGACCCATTGAGCTGTGGAGGGCAGGGCAGAGTAGCAGCAGGTCACCTGGGGTGGCGGGCAGTAACCCCCCTCCCCCTGTGCCCCAGTTTCCCTATAGCGACTGGACGGGGTCGCACTGGCCCCGGGGCTTTCTGAGACTGGCTTTCTCTGTGAGAGCAGAGAGCCTCTTCTTTCTCCCAGGGCACAGCTTGTGGTTTTGACCTGTTCGCCTTGTGGCTAGCTGTCTGAGGCAGAACCACGAGGCCACCGGGGCTGGCGAGTGGACGGCCCTCGGCTACTGGCAGCAGCTCACTGTAGGACCCCAGGTGGCCAGCCTGGGAGGTGGGCTCTTATCTCCCCCACGTGGCAGAGGTGGAGTCCAGGTACAAGCCGGGGACACCTGCCCGGACAGTGTCCAGGTCTGGGGCTCAGGACCCGACAAGTGGCCCCAGCTGCCCCCCCCCGCTGTGCACCTGGAGAATCACAATGTCGTTCTGCAGGCTGGTGGGGTCGAAGCCGTTTTCGAAGACTCTCTGGATGGCAAACGTCTGTCGCGTGGGTTCACGCTGCCGCAGGTTGTGGACCCCCAGCACTGCCTGCACCGACTGGAAGTCGCTACGGGCAAGGGGTGTGGGCAGGGGTGATTAGGGGACCCCACGGCTCAGCCCTGTTCCATTCAGGGCCCTGAAGCAGCCCCTCCCCTGTCTGACCCTCTTTTGGGTGCCTAAGGGGAGCGGGACTGGTGGGAGCCCTGTAGTGCCCCTCCCCATGTTCCAGACGGAAACAGGCTTCGGGAAGGGACTTAGCCCTCTGTGGTGACTCACAAGCGGTTCACGCAGTGGGCCGCAGACATGACGAAGTTTGGCGTGATGAGGGTGGCCCCGCAGAAGTGCCCCCCGCGCCGCTGCAGCGACACCATGAAGGGCCAGGCATGGGGCCGGGCTTCCCGGCCACCCACGATCTCGGAGGCCAGGGCGGGTCCTGGGATCACACATGGGAGCGGTGAGCCCCAGCCAAGGGTGCCACACTCAACTCCCAAGAGCCCAGATGCTTTCCGCCCATTTCCCAGAGAGGGAAACTGAGTCATGGTGTGGGGAAGCCGTCTGCCCAGGAAGCCCCACCCAGGCCACAGCGGGAGCCACACTTGCTCATGGGCCTGAGAGAGGGTGCCTGCTGGCCCAGGGCTTGAATCCTGGCAACCTCAGTCTCCTCTTCTGGATGATGAAGCCCCTCACCCTAGCTGACACCCACCCCACCGCCCGGCGGGTGGAGAATGGGTCCCAGAGACAGACAGGCGGGCAGAAGGGGCTGCACTCACCGCCCAGCAGCACGGCCAGTAGCAGGAGGAGGAGGGCCAGGGTCATGGTCAGGCAGGGACTCTGGGTCTCTGCCCCCTGCCAGCCTGCCCCTCTTATAGCCCCGACACAGTGGCCGTTTGTCATTGCCCCATGGCAGGGCTGGACACCCCCACTTCCTCTCCCTGCTCCCGAGGGGGTGGAACCCAGAGGGGGGGCAGCAGGCAGAGGGCCAGGAGAGGAGACTCGGGACACCCAAGGACGCCCGCTTTGCAGAGACACAGCGGGTCCACTGTTGAGCAGAAGGACAACCGCATCCCAAACGCACTGCAGAATCCCAGACCCACCAAACTCACCGGCCACCAGGCAGATTCCGCCAGCAGCCCAGAGGACAGGGCCGGGTCAGGTTACCTGACACTCCTCTCTCTGGGAATGCCGTCATTTGGGCATCTTGGTCTAAGGGACCGTGGCTAGGTGCAGCCTAGCCTGTGGCCGTCTGTGTACCTGGGGGGCCTGGAGCAGAGACCCCAAACCCATATGTAGACAATGGGACATCCCCTCACAGAAGGGTCACAGGTAAGGGATGTGTCAACCAGGGCGCAGTATAGCACCAATGAAACACACAATATTCCTCTGGTTCTTTGAGGCTGCCTCACCCCCGACTATCATGACCTCAATCCTGCCTTTCAGTCCTGGCTAGACAGGAACATGTGCACTGGTACAGATGAGAACCCAGGTCAGATAATCCCCTCAGGTACAGAAATGGGAGTAGCGATACCAGGAGGGTAGATGGATGCATAACACCCCCTCCCAGGGAGACGAACAACAGAAATGTGGGTAAAGGGAGACAGCAGTTGGTAAGACATGAAGACAATACTAAACTTATAGGTTATCAAGGGGTCACGAGGATGGGAAGAGGGAGGGGGAAAACAGGAGCTGATACCAAGGGCTCAGGCAGAAGGTAAATGTTTAGGAAATGATGATGGCAACATACGTACACATACTTGAAACAATTGGGCATGGAATATTATAAGAGCCCGAGGAAAACGATTAAAAAACTAACAATGACGGTGGCAGCTACGTGACGCTCCAGGGCTCATCCTGAGACCCGTTTAGGTGGAGAGCCCCTGGCCCACAGGCCATCCACCCAGCAACAAAGTGGGAGTGACAGGCTTCGAACCTGTGGCTTCCGGGTCACAGCTGGGTGGTGACTGGGGCTGCCTCTGGCTCCCGGCTTGGCTGCCAACTCAGGGCCTGGCCCTCCAGCCTCAGTTGGTTATTGTCTATGGCAGAGCGTTCACCCCTGCTCGGGGGCCTGCGGTGCCGGGAGGCCAGCAGAGGTTCAGGACGGGAGGCTGCCTGGCCCTGCCTGGCTGAGCTGCTTCCAACCCCCTGCCCACCGAGCAGCCTGGTGCAGGGGCTACAGAGAGGATTTCTGCTCCTGCTGGACGTGGTGCCAAGGGGTAACAACAGGATGGGAACGTGCCCGGACCCCGCTTCCTCTTCCCACCTCCCCCAGGGGGCTCCAGCTCCAACGGCCGCATCCAAGGCTGTTGCAAGAGGCAACGTCCCCTTGGCTCTGGGACAGGCCTTGGGGGAGGGAGCCAACGGACTGTCTCTGGGACAGGCGGGTGGTGGGGTGGGGGCGGCGAGACACTCAGAGCCTGGGTCTGGCTGGAGCCATTGTCCCTGGCCCCTCTCACTGTGTGACCACAGGCAACAGGTCCCAGTGTGTACCTGATGCACAGTAGGTGCTCAGTTAATGGCCCTTCTCCAGCCCCTGCTTGGTCAGACACACACTAATAGGTCCTGCCTTTGCCTCTCCCTTGGGTGGGGTCCACACCCTGCTGCTAGTTTCCACAGAGCACTTAGTACGAGCCTGCTGTATCCACCCTCCCCTGGTCTGTCAGTCAGGTGAACTGCAGGAGATTAATGTTGGAAGGGCAGACCGATCTGTCTTGGAAGATGTACAGCCAGGGTGCTCCTTGGACAAGGATGGCGAGACTCGGCCACTCGTACTTTGGACATGTTGTTGGGAGAGACCAGTCCCTGGAGAAGGACGCCAGAGGGTCAGTGAGAGACAGGAGGGCCCTCAAGGAGATGGACAGACACAGTGGCTGCACCAGTGGGCACGGGACGATTGTGGGGCTGGCGCAGGACCGGCGGCGTTTCCTTCTGTGCTGCACAGGGTCGCTGTGGTGGACCGACGGGTGGCGCCTGAGGACACCGGCACACAATGCTGTGCCCAGTCTCTGGCTGGCGGGGAAAGGGCAGGCTGGAGAGCAGACATCCCCAAGGGGATAATGGCATTTATTGAGCGCCGACTGCATACCCCCGCCCGGGGTGGTTAGGGGTGTCCCCTCCAGGCTCGGATCCCAGCGTGTTTGCCCGCTGTGTAACTTCGGGTCACCGACCTGACCCCTCTGAGCCTCGGCTTCCTCATCTGCAAAACGGATTTCAGAAGTCTCCCGTCTTCGTGCGAGGGTGAGACAGAACAGCGTTTGGAAGATGGGGGGGGGCCAGTGGGGGGGGCCCATCTCCGTGACCTAGCTTGGAGAAGTGAAGGTGGTGATGGTGGTGGGGAGACTGGGACAGGCCCCAGGGGGCTTCCAAAGACACATAATGGACATATGTTTCTGAATCAGCGGCCAAGAGGCCTGAACAGACAAGCCAGACCGGGTCAGTCTTCCACAGGCGTGATGCGAGGCGCCCATCTGCACGGAGCAGCGGTGGGGGCACCGTGAGTGTCTGCGCATGGGCGGACAGGGGTGGGGGCACCGTGAGTGTCTGCGCATGGGCGGACAGGGGTGGGGGCACCGTGGACTCTGATCATAACCGCAACCCTCCTCACAAAGACGCCTTCTGCCTTGTCTGGCTAAAGCAGCTGCCCCCACCCCACCCCAAGAACAGAGCTGCGAATCAGAATCCAGACAGGGGTGTGCTCCCCGGCAAGGGGCAGGGTTTGAGTCCACCCAGAGGCGCCTCAGAAGAAAGGCCTGGCTTCGGCTTCTGGACGCTCACTGCTGCCCATGCCGCCCTGGGGGTCTCTGCAGGAAGTTGGGGGTGTGCTGGGGGGAGCGTGTCTGGGAACAGCTCTGGCCTGAAATCACGGATCATCTCAGCCAAGTTCTCCCCACTGGGGTGGGGGGTGTCCCGGTGACGCCTGTCTGTCTTGCTGGTGGCCTCTTTCGGTCCTGCCCGGACCCTGAGTGAGCAGGCTTCATGCCCTCATCGGGCGACATGAAGGGTGCGAACACAGACTTGAGTGGAACCCGTTCCACTGAAGGTGTGGGGGACCCCACCATCACACTGAAGACTCGTATTGAATCGTCAATCACGGATTCAGTCAATGCCGGTGCAGGGTGGGAGGCTGGGTCTTTGGGTGACGGTGGGGTGGGGAGGGTGGGCGGGGAGGTTTGGCTTTGAGGCCACAGGGGTGGTGACAGGCCATAGCTTAGTGTCACCGAGCTGACGGTGAGGACATGAGCCAGGCGCTCCATCCAAGTCACCCTGTGATAAAAGCGAGTCACAAGCCCACCGCTGTCCCTGCTGGCTGTTCGCACTAGCCTCCGGGAGGGAGAAAAGACCAGGCTGTCATTCCCCATGGAGGGGGGCTGCCTAGGAAACCCACAGGGGCAATTCTACCTTGCCAATGTGGTCGCTGTGAGTCAGCACCAACTTGAGGGATTTTGTGGGGTCCCTACCCACTGGGGCCTCTGGGCACTCCCCCAGTCACTGTGACCCCCTCACTCCCCAAGGTCTCCCAAATCTCACTTGCTCAAGTTCTGCCTGCTTTTCCTGAGGGCTTTGCTGCCTGAAACCCCAGCACGCTGTGGGCATCATGGCAGCCCCCCCACGCGACCCCTCTCCAGGGGCTTCTCTGCGGAACTTCCTGCCAGACCTGGCCTTAGCATGGGTCCTCACAACCAGCCCAGCCTGCTGCCGCCAC
This sequence comes from Tenrec ecaudatus, assembly GCF_050624435.1. NCBI lineage: Eukaryota > Metazoa > Chordata > Mammalia > Afrosoricida > Tenrecidae > Tenrec > Tenrec ecaudatus. Next base: position 593,265 of record NC_134530.1, read on the forward strand.
TGCCACCACGGAGCCCATCCCGCCTCTCAGCGACCCTGCATGGCAGCCCCGATGGCATCCAGGCCTGCGCGTCCTTGCAGAAGCCCACCCCTCGTCTGTCTTCTGTCCGCAGGGTGGCTGGTGGGCTCCCACGGCTGACTTTGAAGTGAGCCGGCTAGTGCCGACCCCGCGGCCCATGAAGGAGCGCTCCCGGAAGGCCCGTCTTAGGCTTTTAGAGTGGGTACGCTGCCACCAGATGGCAGCCACGGAAAGGACTAGATAAAGCCCTCCTTTCTGGACAGAGCAGTGAGCTGGGGCGCCCCATTCCCTCCGACCCCTGCACTCCACTGCCACACACACCCCTGCCCCCAATTGTTGCAGCCAGGCAGTGCCTGGACCTTCCTATCCCCCAACCCCAACCCCAACTCACAGCATGGAGTGGATGCCGACTCAGGGCCACCCTACAGGACAGAGTGGAACGGCCCAGCCCGGAGGGTTTTCTGAGACTGACTTTATGCGAGGGGAAAGCCCCATCTTTCTCCCAGGGAGCGGCTGGGGCTGGCCTTGCATAACGAATGCACCACATCCTAGGATTGGTCATAAACCCCCCTCCCCACACGCCCCAGTAGCCTGGCTGGCCTCTGGCTGGCCCACAAAGCCTCCTTAATGGCTTTGTGGCCCAGCCACCTGCAGCTGGGCTGGAACTCTGCACTCCCCCAGCACCCTCTTCCCAGCGCTGGTCACCCCTTGTTCTAACAGCCTTGAGCTGAGGGCCGTCCGGGAGACGTCTGGGTGACCACACTTGGCAGCCCAGGCAGGGCAGGGCCTTGCCAGAATCCCATTGTGATTGTGTGTGTGTGTGTGTGTGTGTGTGTGTGGTTGCTCCGGCTTCCGCTCCCACCCCACCCTGAGTTTAGGGTTCAGGACTTAGATATGAGGACCTTTCAGGCAATCTCCTGTTTCCACACATGGGGAGGACAGACTAGGAGCCAAAAGAGGGGGTTCACTTTTATTGATATCATCGTGGGGCCTCCATCGGGGGCAGGCCGGAGCCCAGGCTGGTCCGTGGACACAGCTGACACGAAGCAGCTTTCCAGGGAAGATCTGGCCACAGTCCCCCCTCACGAATTGGGGTCCGGCCCCAGAGCCTGCTGGGGTGACCCAGGGGTTCCCCTCGCCTCCACTTTGCTGAGCACAGAGCGGATCCAGTCCACATAGAGGGAGACCCGGGCGAAGAAGTCGGGGTACTTGCGGGTGGCGCACTCCCGGATCACGAAGGAGTCCACGGCCTGCAGGACGCCGTCGCAGATCAAGGGGCCGCCGGAGTCCCCCTGGGAGGGCGGGCGGCTGTCACTTACCTGGCTGGCCCAAGGTGGAAGGGTGCTGGGGGTGGGGTGGGGCTGGGGGCCTGAACAAACAGCACTTGGGGGTGAAACGCTTTCTTATAAAAAGCAGGGGAAACCTAGACAGCTCAGCGAGAGGAGGTGGGGTTCGACCCCCAGCCTGCCCGGGGTCCCTCTGCCTCTGCTCCCACCAGCATCCAGTCCGGGGCTGCAGGGAGGAAGACGTACGAAGCAGATGCCCGCCCTGCGGCGGGGGACCAGTGTGCACACATTTTGTGGCCGGCACAGGAAGGTGACCACGGTGACGTTGAGCTCCTGCAGGATCCGGGGCGTCGACAGGTGGGTACCCAGGTGTCCCCAACCCATGGCCAGGCACCGCGTGCCATGGGGCAGTGGCTGCTCCTGCTGAGGCAGTGGGGCCACTGCCACCTGGGCATTGAGGTTGGCCGACCGGTCCAGCTGGGGCAGAAGGGTGGATGGTGAGACGCTGCCCCAGGTCCCTACGATTGGCCCCAGTACACCAATGCCTTGGGGCCATGTGCCACCCTCCTTGGGCACTGCTCATGACCACTCTCCCTCAGTCCCCTCAGGACACCCTGACCCTCCTGCCCCGGCCGCCCCTGGGTGCCAACTGTGCCCTCTTCCGTGCCTGGGGGCCAGTCGTCATCAGTGGTGGACCCCATCTCCCACGCCCCTGGGCCCCCTCCTGGCCCCCGGGCCACGGCCCCCACCTGCAGAAGGAGCACGTCATTGAGTTTCTCCTCGGGGTCGTAGTTGTTCTCAAACAGACGAGAGACCGTGAACTGTTGCTGGCTGGGCTCTAAGGCCTGCAGGTCGTGGGCCCCCAGCACCACACTCACCTGGGTGGAGTCCCTGAGGGAGCAAGGCACTGGTCTCCCTGCCCCTGTCCACCGTCCTCCCAGCCCTGCCTTCCCCACTCCGGGGGCTCGGCATCCTAGTCTAATTCTGTTCCACAGCTGTCCCCCCTTCAGACATCAGAGTTATGCCCCCTTCAGACCCCCCAGTCTTACCACCCCCCTCAGAGCCCCACACTCACAGGTTCTTCAGGCAGTGGGCAGCGGTCAGCACGAATCTCGGATGGACCAAGGTGCCACCACAGAAGTGGGCACCAGGCCTGCCCCGCAGCTGCAGCGATGCCATGTAGGGCCGGGAATGGGGCTCCGCGGGTCGCCCGCCCACAATCTCAGTGGCCTGGGATGCACCTGGGGGGCGGGGGTATCAGCATGTCCCAGCCTGCACCCCCAAAGCCTGCCATCGGGGTTGGGGAAACAGAGCCAGTCTGAGCTCGACCCCTGCCCACTCCTCTGGAGGCTCCGGGACACTTAGAACCCGCCATCTCTGAGGGCTTCCTGGAGGTGGTGGCTTGGGTCCTGCACACCAGGAAGGCTTTTTACAGGTACTTTAAAATAAATCATTTTATTGGGGGCTCGTATAATTCTTACCACAATCCATACATACATCCATTGTGTCAGGCACATATGTACATTTGTTGCCATCATCATTCTCAAAACATTTGCCTTCCACTTGAGCCCTTAATATCGGCTCCTCATTTTCCCCCTTCCGAGGTACTTTTTAAACGGACTGGCAGGCATGGGTCCTCACCAGGATCGTCCAAGGGACCCCTGGCTCCTGTCCTTCCCTGGCACAGAGCCATCGGTCATGGACTACTTGCTGTGTGCCAGGGCTGGTCTGTGCCCACTTTACAGATCACGCAGCCCAACAGTCCGGGGGCTATCTTCTTTCTCTCACTCACACATTGGTCCCCAGTAGCACAGAGAGCCTGCCCTCGCCCTGTCCAGCCTTCCTGGTATTGGCTCAACTGAGTACCCCTTCACCGCCCCCAAACACAGGGCACGTCCTGACCCCACTGGGGAACAGGCTGACTTATGTGGGAGAGACCAGGAGTAAGTACGGTGGGGTTTGAGCCCTCTCTCCTGAAATGTAAAAAGGATTAAGGAACAAGTTGAAGAAGCAGAGTAGGAGGCAGGGGATGGGACACGCAGGTGCTGAGCTACGTGACGCTGGCACAAACCGCCAGCTCCAGAGCAGACATTAAGCTCCTGCTGGTCCCCCTGTGCTAGATAGCTAAGACACCTGCCCCCCCCCCGTCCCATGGCTGCTGGACTGCACAGAGGGTGGGAGGACACCCCTGAGGACCCAGGTAGGTGATGTCCACTCACCGCCCAGTAGAATGGCCAGCAGGAGAGAGCACAGGGCAGGGCTGGAGAGCTTGTGGTCGTGGGCCATGGTCATGAGTGGGTTCTGGGCCTTCATCCCTCTGCCCACAAGGCTTTCTTATAACTCAAGGTGGGCGGTCCTTAGAGTCTGCTTGTGGCAAGGCCAGCTGTCCCCACTTCCCCTTTCCACCTCAGGGAGCAAGGATGATCCAGAAGCTTGGGGTGGTTGGGAGTGTAGGGAGACACTGAAGAGAGGATGGGGGGCTTGGAGCTCAGAGTCTCAATGTCCATGGATCCTAAGGAGCTGAAGCCTGACCACCTGGGGGTTTCCTGGACAGAGGCAGCATGACCAGTGCCCCACAGAGATATCCCCCCCACACACACACATCAGAGAGGTACCTATGGCCACCACAAAGCCTTTCCTGGCTGAGGGTCCAGTTAGTGCGATGCACCTGGAGCGCCACACAGCACTCAAAACAGCTGGGGGCAGGGTGCAGAGCCTGCGTGCCACCTCAGCCCCCCCCCACGGGGATCCCACAGAACAGACTCCTGACCCGCTTAAGTCTGGGGGTTCCTGACTCCTTCTCACGGGGGTGGTGGGGGTGATGGGATAGCACTAGTCTGTCTCCAGGGGGCAGTGGGTGACATCTGGAATCTTTGTGGTTGTTACAGCTGGAGAGGGGGTGCGACTGGTATAGAGGGTGTGGAGGTCAGGCGGGAAGTCAGCACCCATGACGCCCAGGACCCCCACCCTGGCGGAGGGTCCAGAGAAGCCAGCCACAGCAGGGGGCTGTTCTAAAGGAGGTGGCACTTCTTTGCAGCTGTGGAGTCAATTCTGAGTCAAGGAACTACTGCAAAAGTTTGCAACTGATCATGCAACAGGGAACAGTGGGGGGCGTGGGGTGGGGAACACCTGGGTTTTTTTTCTCCCAACTTTCAGTGGAAATGAAATTATTCCCGCTTAGAATAGTCTGAAAATTCTTAGGGTCTTTCCCCTCCCCTCTTCCCTCGCTCCAATCTTGTTGCTGGGTGCTGTTGAGTGGATGCCCACCAGTGTGACCCCGTGGGACAGGGCAGACATGATGCCTGGGTCATGATGAGGGAACAGCTCACTGGACCTGTCTCCCTCAGAGGAGCGCCAGTACTGCCGGAACTGCCGGACCTTCCACCTGAGCACCAGTCTCTCTCCCTTCCCCCAGCCCCCAAAGTAGGGGCCAGAGATGGAAGCCAGGGCATGAAGGTTGACGTGAGAAGACGGTCTGACACACGGAGCCCCTCCTGCCCTTTTCTGCTCAGGACCAGCCCTTGGCCTTTCTCTTGGGACCTGGACACCTTTGAAGGTGGGGTGTGAGCGAGGCTGTGTCCGTGGAGGGAGTGTGTTTTGACGTAGACATTTTACTTTATTGGGGTGGATACAGGCAGGGTGACACGGGCTCCCCTTGCCCCCTTTCTAGACACTCGGGTCAGTGACACGGAGACCTTCTTCACACGGTGGCCGCATCCTCCTTTATCCTGGTCAGTTCACTCCTGTTGGCTCAGCGCCCCCTCCACACTTCTTCTGGGGTCGGAACCCCAGGGGACCGCTTGGCTTCTCTGCAGGACCTTTGCTTGTGTTTTCAAAGGTGACCATCTTTCCTTGGAGCTTGGCTGGTGGGGACAGCCAGGGCGGTGGACCTGGGATTACAAGCCTGGCAGGGCTGTGATGGGGTCTCTGGAGCCCCATGGGGTGGGTAGAGTGTCGGGCTGGCGTTGGAGGGGAAGCAGGGCTAGAAGCTGTGACCGCGGCCCCTTCCTGCTCCAACCGTGAGTGTCACAACTGGTAACGGCTGTGGGGACATGGCCCAAGGTTGGCCCCTTGCTGGCCCACCAGCCCCAGCGGGAGAAAACAAGGGCTCACAAGGGCCTTGTCGCTGCCTCCCCATCTCTGTCTCTGTCTCTCTCTCTCTCTCCATCTCTTTCTGCCTCCTTATCTCCATCTCTCTCTCTTTCTGTCTCTCCATCAGTCTCCTGGTCTTGATTGCTCTGTCTCTGTCTTCCCTTCTCTGTCTGTCTCCATCTCTGTCAATCTCCTTATCTCTCTCTCTCTCTCCCCATCTCTTTCTGCCTCCTTGCTTGCCTCCATCTCTCTATCTCTGTCTCCTCCTCTCTCCAGCTCTCTGCCTGTCTCTTCTTGTCTCTCTCCACTTCTGTCTGTCTCCCCATCTCTGTCTCTCTCCAGCTCTGTTTCTTTCTCTGTGTCTCCTTGTCTCTCTAACTCTCTCTGCTCCCCTTGTCTCTGTCTCTTTGTCTCTCTCCATCTCTGTATCTTTCTCCTTGCCTCTCGCTCCATGTCTCCATTTCCTTCTCTCTCTCCCTGTCTCCTCTTGTCTTTCTCCACCTCTTAGCCTCTCTTTCTCTCTCTCTCTCCCTCCGTCTGTCTGTCTGTCTGTCTGTCTGTCTGTGCCCACCTCTCCTGGTGTCCCTGTCTGTCTCTGCCTCTGTGTGTCTCTGACTCTCCCCTCTACAACAAGGCAGACAGGAGAACTCCATCGTTGGCCTCCCTGTGTGTGGAGACTCTCCAACCCACTGGGTCCACTCCCACCTGAGCCCCGCCCAGGGCCCCCAGATGCCCATGTGACATCAGATGACAGTGAGCTGGAAACAGGCTGTCTGGGGGTTCTCCAGGGAACCAGGGGAAGGGGTAGATTTGGGGTGGGCATCCCACAAGACACTGAGTGCCTGTCGGAACCCACAGCCTGCGCAAGACTGAAATCCATCCTGGCAATCACATGTAGTAACAATGTAGCCATGTCAGTAAACATACTGGCCAATCCTAGGAGGAGGCGTGCGCAGGGGGCGGGGCCAGGAGCCGCGTTTTCCTCCCAGTGTTTCTCTGTAACAGCTCAGAAAGGTCCCAGCTGGTGTCCGAGGCAAGCTCCTTCCCAGGCCACCCAAGGAGGCTTCAACTGCGGACCTTTCAGAGAGCAGCCAATTGAGGCAGGCACCGCGACGCCACCAGCTGAGCGCCTCCGGAGTTTGTTGTGGGGGAAACGTCCCAGGATTAGGAGTGTGGGGGGGAGGGGGCTGCCCATAATGTGAATGGAGCAAAGTAGTAAGTGTCTTAAAAAAGATTGGGGGTCTGGGACTGGGATGCCAGCCTACACTAAGGGTGTGACCTTGGCTGACCTGGTCATGAGACCAGGTGGTTTGAGTCCCCCCCCCCCCCCCCCCCCGTGTCAGATGCAACCATGAGACCTCAGGTAGTCTGGGTCCACCCTGTGCCAGGTGCAGCCAGGAGACCTCAGGTGCCTGGGTCCACCCCATGTCCAGTGCAGTCAGCAGACGGCAGGTGGCCTGGGTCCCTCGTGTCAGGTGCAGCCTTTAGCCCTCAGGTGGCCTGGGGGCCCTGTGTCAGGTGCAGTTAGCAGTATCCCTGGTTCCTGGGGAGTCCCAAGACCTGGCGTGGGCAGGTGGGGTAGCTGTCTCCCACCCTAGGGACACACGCAGGCATCAGACAGCAGTAAATGACGTTTTTATTAGTCACAATCACAAGGACCTAGGGGTGGAGGGGGGGTGTCGCCAGACCCAAAGGTGCGATTTGGGGGACACATGAGGCGTCTCAGATGTGACCACGGTCGGTGAGGGGCCGGGAGGGGGTCAGGGCTCCCCCACTGGCTCCTCAGACGGGGTATTCACAATGGAGTCGATCCAGTCTCGGAAGAGCGACACCGAGGTGAAGAAGTCGGTGCCAGTGCCACAGGGGTCCATGGAGAAGGAAGCCACACCGTGAGCTAGGCCACCACAGATGAGGGGGACACCTCCATCACCCTGCGAGGGAGCAAGCACGTGAGGTGCTGGGGGCCCACCTCCCCAACTCCCCACCTCTCCTCACTCATCATTCCAAACTCAGGGCCTTTGCACCGGCTGGTTCCTCTCTGTGTGTGCATCTCAGGTTCTCTGTTCAGCTCCTGGCCCAGTTTGGGGGCTCAGATGTCTCCAGAAACACCCTGACACCCCAGTTTGGGTTGCACTGTCCACCTTAACTCTGTGGTGGGCTACATGTCTGACAATGTCTGCCCTCCCCACCCCCGCGGTCTTCCTGCACCCACCCCACTGCCACGGAGTTGACGGACTCATCACCACCCTGCAGGGCGGAGCAGAACTGCTCCTGAGGGTGTGTGAGACTGCGGCAGGCAGCCTCCCCTCTCTACCAAAGGGCGTCGGGTAGGTTTGAACCACCAGCCTTTTAGTGAGCGGCCTTGGTGTGTGCCCAGCCTCTGTGAAATTGTTGAGCTTCTGAGTGTTAGCACCTCGAGATCTGGGGGGAACCCTCAAAACTGCCGACCCCAGCCCCACGAAGCCCCAGTGGCTGGGCCTGGGTCCTACCTGGCAGATGCCACCCTGGCTTCCGAGCACACCTGTGCACACGTTGCTGGGCCGACACTGCTCCTTGGGCGTCACGGTGACATTGAGGACCCTGGGGCAGCAGGAGAGTGGCCCTGACGGCCGAGTGATCCCCCAGCCGGCCACCTGGCAACTGGAACCCGTTTCCACTGTGGCGTTCTGCGGGGGCAGGGGCAGCAGTGCCACCCTGCTGGTCAGCTTGGCCTCACGGTCCAGCTGGAGAGGGAAACCGAGTCACAGGGGGCGGGCCTGGGCTCCGGGCCCTGGTGGAGCTCACTGGAAGCAGGCAGCGCATGGTTTGGGCTCAAATCCCAGTTCCCATGGGAGGACTGACCCTGATCTCGCGGGACCTATGCTTTTCCACGAAGAAGCCCAACCCACATCCCCTGAGCTGGCTCCAGATGCATGGCACACGCAGGGTACACGCATAAAAGGCGCGTGCTCGGCAGACGCAAAGCAGGCAGCCCTGCAGGGCAGGTGGAAGTGAGTGCACTGTGGGTTTCACTCTCTCCGGAGCACACAGCCTTGTTTTTCCCCTGAGGTGCAGCAGGTGGGTTTGAACTACCACCCTTGGGATTAGCAGCCCTATGCTTAACCCAAAGTGCCACCAGGGCCCCTTGCTGTGTAGAGCCAATCCAGGAAAACCAAACCAGGCTCATCTATAGGGTTCCTGGGGCTGTGAATCCTTATGCAGACACACAGCCTCGGCTGTCTTGTGCAGAGCAGTGGGTGGGTTTGAACCGATCACCTCGCAGTTAGCAGCACATTGTGTCCCTGACAGAGCTGCCAGGGCTCCTTGTAGCAGAACCAAACGAAACCAACCTCACTGCCATCAACCCGATGCCGACTCACAGCGACCCTAGAGGGCAGCGTAGAACTGCCCCTGGGGGCGTCCAAGACTGGAGCTCTTATGGGAACAGAAAACTTTCTCTTTCTTCCCAGGAGTTGCTGGTGATTGCAAATGGCCGACTTTCAGGGTAGCAGCCCAATGCGAGGGGGGAACATCTCTGCGGGAATCCGTGTGTGAATCCAGGAAAAGCCGTGCCCAGGAAATCCGGCTGAAACACCAGCTGGGAGCCCACTCCATTCCCAGAAGCCGGACAGCCCCAGCGACCAGGCAGGGTTCGGGAGCCTGTGGCCAGCGGGGAGTCCCTGACCCTGCTGGGCGGGGCAGGGACGGAGTGACTCCGCATGGGGGCATTGTCCTGCAGTCTCCATGGCAGGGGACCCCATCCCACCCTGGAGGAGGGAAGTGAGCACACTGATTCGGTCTGAGTCGGAACTTGGGCTGCGAGCAGGCAGGCTTGTCCTTGTTGGTATCAGGCTGCTGCTTATCCGGCCGCCACGCCAGGGCTCCTTCCGCGCAGGCCCGACTCTGCGCCCGGTTCCTCCCTCTCCCCCCACCCCCTCCTTTGTAGACACTGTGCCCCCTATAAACACCTTTCCCTGCCTGCTGGGGACCCTGCCTGCTGCTCCGAGACTTTGACGCCTCGAGACCCACGGGCGCAGGGCTCCCTACTGTGACTCGCGCACACACAGGACGCATGCACGCACGCACATCCCACATGCACAGATGCACACGCACATAGGCGCACGTGCGCGCACATACCCACAAGCACAAGCGTGCAGCGCGTGTGTGCACACGCACACGGGCGCGCACCCGCACCCACCCGCACAAGCACGTCCGCACATGCGCGCACACGTAGCAATACACGCACGCACGTGTGTGCGCGCGCACCCTCACGGTACACACGTGCGCGCCCGCGCACAGCGCGCGCCCGCGCCCGCACCTCCAGCAGCAGCAGGTCGTTGAGGTTCTCCTGGGGGTCGTAGCCATTCTCGCTGATGCCGCGCACGGAGAAGACCTGCCGGGAGCGTTCCCTCCGCCTCAAGTTGTGGGCGCCCAGCACCACCGTGGCGATCCCGGGGTTCCTGGGGGGACCCTAGTTTAGAGCCTGACGGAGGACCCCTCACTGTGGGGCGTGCTGAGAACTCTCCTCACTCCTTTCTCTCTCTCTCTGAGCCCCTCCATTTGCCAGGATGCACCTGGGAACCGCCCCTCTGGGTCCCACCCGGAACCCCCTCCTACTCTGACTCCGGGCTTCGCTCGCCAGCCCCCCATGAACCCACCCCGTCCATCAACGCCCCCCACCCAGTTCTGAGCGTTCCGCCTCTCCCCTTTCACCCTCCCTTCTGGGTCCTCTCTCTGAGCTCCCGCCTCCCGCCCCTCAACTCCCCTGTCCGAGCCGCCCCCAACCCCACTGCCCCTCACGGGTTGTTGAAGCAACTGGCTGCTGTCATCACGTAGCGGCTGTGGATCAGGGCGCCCCCGCAGAAGTGTCTCCCTTGGTGCTGAATTGAGGCCAGGAACGGGAAGGCCCCCCGCTCAGTTTTCCTGCCCCCCACGATTACCGCGCGGGGGGCCGAGCCTGGAGGCGGGGCGGGGGGTGCAGTTTGAGGCCCCTCCAGCCTCAACCTCAACCTCACCTTCACCTACCACCCTTCCCTGCTCCCTGAAGGCCCGCCCCCATACGCCCTTTCCCACCCGTGCCCCACCCCCAGGGTCGCTCACGCGCAGACAGACATGCTGCCTTAGGCCAAGTGGTCACCCCGTCAGAGCCCAGCGTTAAGCCTCTGTAGCACAGATGGGGGGCGCTGGCACAGGACAGGGACTCACCAGCCCAGGCAGAGGATAGCAGGCTGCCCAGCAGGACCACGAGAGCCAGGGCAGGCATGGTAGGGGCTGCAGTGGAGGCTGTGGACAAGCGGACGCAACACCCTTATATTGGGCTTGGTGGTGGGCATGCTCCCCCCCTGTGGGAGAACAGCTGGAAAAGGGGAAGTTGCCCAAGGCTGCCAGGGCCAGCCTGGACACCTCCCCCCCACCCACCCCCCACGGTGGCCCTCCATCTGTGGGGACACTGTGAGGAGACATGAATCATTTGCTGCCCAGGCAGGGACTGTGACCTGCTGGCCGATCTCTTCCTTATGCCCCCAATCAGTTCCCCATCCTGTGCACGGGGTCCTGGTGAGCAGCTTGGGGTTGAACCAGAGGCCCCACATTTGAGTCCTGCGGTGGTTCAAACCCTGAGACCCTCAGTTCTGAGTCAGTGATGTGAGGGCAGAGCAGCTGGGGCCAGAGCTCCTGGCCCTGGAGAGGCTGTGATGTCTCTGAAGGGGGCCCTGCAGGGGTTTGAGGGCCAGAGATGGGACTGAGGGTGTGGGGTGGGTGTGGGGGAAACCACAGCTGGGACGACAGAAAGACAGTCCAACTAAGCAAAGGGTCAGCGGAACGGTGTCATCCACACTGGAAAAGCATGGGGACTGGCTCAGGGAAAGAGTCCCCCTCCCCCAGACATTAAGTTCCCCTCACAGGGACCTTGCAGTCCAGAGGGGAGCTGCCCCTAAGGTGTCCACCCAAGGCTGTCATCTTCCCTGGAGCAGACAGCCTCATCTTTCCCGCACTGAGCCGCTGGTGGGTTTGAACTGCCAACTCTGAGGTCAGCAGCCTAACACCTAACCCACCCTGCCACCAGGCCTCCTCTTTAGCATCAAAACAAAGACTCGCTGCCATCCAGTTGATGCCACCTCTTAGCGACCCAAAGGGCGGAAGAGAACTGCCCATGGGATCCCAGGGCTTCATCTTTTTTCTGAGGGGTGGTGCCTGGTGGGTTCCAACAGCTGCAGATGGTTCATTTCGCAGTTTAACCCTGCCCCCACCCACCGCTCCCCAAAGCCCCTCAGGAAGATGCAGATCGAAACCTCACTAAGATGCCACCTCCCACGCGCTCCAAAATCCCACTCGCTGCCGCTGGGTGGACTCAGACTCATGTCTCCCTCCAGGACAGAGTACAACCGCTCCGGGGGTGTCCGGGTTGGGGTGGGGGTGGATCACCAACCAGGTAGTCGCCTTCCTGATTTCACATGCTGTGCCAGCAGGGACCTTTTGGCGGCCACCCCGGTGGGCTCTTAGGAGCCCTGGTAGCAAAGGGGGAGACGAGTGGGGCCTTGGTAGCATAATGGGTAGTGCCTTGGGCTGCTCACCACGAGGTCAGCAGTTTGAAACCACCGGCCTCTTCACAGGAGAAAGACCGGGCTCTCTACTACCTTCCTAGCGTCTCTGAAACCCACAAAGGTAGTTCTACCCTCTGTCCCAGGAGTGGCTCAATGCATCGATCTATTAGATCTATTAGTCGATCGCAGATGTAGTGTGGGTAGATCACATGGCATTTAAAAAATAGACGCAAGCCAATTATCAATCACATCACTTAACTGATATACAGCGCAACCAATCAGATGCAATCTTAGGTGTCAAACGCATGCGCAAACTGTGCTAAGTGCTGCAAAGTTATCGCCAATTTTTAGACCTTGTTTTTTTTCCTCTGAAACGTGAGAAAGGGTATTAAAATGAGTGGGGGAGCTGGACCAAGTAAGCAGACAAAACGTATCACTTTCACACGGAATGGGAGATTTTGACACTGCGAGCCGACATTCAGCTGAAGTCCAGAGCGCATGCACAGTTCTGGAACTTACTCGCAGAGGGAAAGTACCCAAACATGAGAAAATATGCTCCCTCCTTGACTGCATGATTCGGCTCTACTTATTTATGTGAGTCAGCCTTTTCCCACATAAAGACCATTAAGTCCAAGTCTCGCTCCACCATGACTGACGGTCATTTGGAAGTGTGCTTGAGGCTGGCTGTCCGCAGCTCCTGTCCGGACTGTGCATCCCTGGCTCATTCCGTTCAGAGCAAGTCATCAGAGTCAACTCAAGAATGACAAAAAATGCACAGAGTTAATTGTCCTGTGTTGTGCAATATGGTCTCATGCGATTAGGCAAGGTATAGAAACGTGCATGTAAAGAATTCTCAATGCATTTATGAATAAATGTAATAAATAAAATACGTTTGCATTTTTGTAGTTGGTAGCTCATTTTGACTTGATCATTTTAAAAGTAGCTCGCATGGTGAAAAAGTGTGAGTACCCCGCTCTATCCTATCACCTCATGATGAGTCTGCATCGAGGCCATGGCCGCGAGCTGAGTGAGGATGGATTTTGAAAATGTTGTGTGCTCCTGTGCCCGCAGCAGACTCACACCGCAGAGAGCAGCGGGGTTGCCCGCTAGTCTGTCCGTCCACAAAGGCGAGCTGCAGGGTGATGCTGACACTCCCAGTCCTGGGTGCACAGGAGAGCAGCCCAGTGCTGCAGTGTCCAGGAAGGACTGACCAGAAGGGGCTGACCGGTGGTTGGTGTGTGGGGTCCCCCATGGGGGACGAGAACCAGACAGCTGTTCTTTTGGGAGTTCAATGTGAATCTCACTTCCATTAAAAACATAAGGGGCAGGCTCCTTGCCAAGGTAACCGTGAGAAGGGTTACCCAATGCCAAGAAACCCAGACCCTCACCACTGGGCCACTAAACAGCATCGAGGCAGACGGAGAAAAGGCTGGGCTTGTGCAGAATCCGTCTTGCTTGGATCCATAATCCGTGCTCACGGAAGCAGCAGAGACCAAGGAACCATCATGGCATTGTGTCAATCTGCTGCTTTGTGAAGTGTTGGAAAGCAAGAATGTTACCTTGACGACTAAGGTGCGCCTGACCCAGGCCACACGCTTTGGATCGAGTCCACCAGCTTCCCCGTGGGGGGGGGGGGGATGAGATTTCCTGCCCTGTAGAGTGACGATCTTGGGAACCCACGGGGGCCATTCTACCAGCCCTGTGGGGTCGTACGAGTTGGCATCCATTCAATGGCACTGAGTTTGAGCTTGGCATATGCACGAGAGAGTCAGACATCGAATAAGGAAAGCCAGCGAGGAACCGTGCATTTGAACAGCATGAGGACTACGGGGAGTTCCGTGGACTGCCGACAAAAGGACACATCTCTCTCGGAAGAAGTAAGGAGGTGGGTTTGGGGGCCTCAGAAGCAGGAACGGTGAGACTGGGTCTCACATACTCAGGACATGTCATCAGGAGGGGCTGGCCTCTGGAGGAGCTCATGCTGTTTGACAAAGTTCAAGGCCAGAGGAAACAGGATGGCCCTTGAGTAGATGGAGCGGCCCGTGGCTGTCACAGTGGGATCCGGTGTGGTGGGGCTAGAAGCAGGACTCAGGGTGCCTTCTGGCTCCCCAGATCGAATCCACCCATAGGCCCAGGGGAGAAAGGCGGGGGACCTGTGTCTGAAGAACCCTGTGGTCGGGTGCCGTGACTTGGACTTAGACACATGACACACGGTGACCTGGGTGACCGAAAGGCCCTTGGGGTTTTCTCAGTGGCAGGTCACTAGGCCTTAGTCCCTCAGAGCCCCTGAGGGGGCTCAACTCCCCAACCTTTGGGCTAGTAGCCCTGAGCTCTTGGTACCATGCCTCTGCAGCCCAGAATCCCTGCAGAGGGGTCACCAGGGGCTGTATTCAGCCCGTGGTGAAGGAGGGGGTTTCGCTGTGACCCACTCTGAGCAAACACAGGGTCCTTGGGGTTCCACCTGCACCTCCATCGTCCCCTCTGAGTTCCGGGCCCCCTATCCCCAGGACCAGCTGGGCCCTCAGGGTGCCTTCTGCAGCCCCGGTGTCCTGCCGTTAGATGGAGGGCAGCTGTGGAGTGTGAACCACCTGGGGTGTTGTGAGCAATACCCAGAGTCTCAGTCCCCCACTTCAGGGGTCCCCAAAGCTGAGCCCCAGGCTCAGACCCCTACCCCTTCAGTGGCCGTGACTGTTCTGCAGCCTGCCTGGCCTTGCCTTCCCTCCCCCCCAGCAACCCGGAGAGAGAGAGCCTCACCCTGGAGACCCTCATCCAGGACTCCCAACGGTTAGGAAGGGTGCAGCACCCCAGGGACCCGTTTATTGCCCCACTTCCCTCCCTCTTCCTCCTGCCTTAAGGGGGTGTTTGTGGTCACTTTTCAACACTCACATTCCCAACGGCCACTGGGTGCTGCCCCTGCACCTGGCTGGGGGGAGCAAGACAGAGTCCATGTGACCTTGGGCTAGCAGGAAGCCCCCTGGGTGTCCCATGGACCGGGTTCCCGTGGGTGTGGGGGCATGAGCTGGGGCCACACCAATGGACTGGGCCCGTGCAGGGCTCAGCAGGAACTGTGAGGCCAGAGGCCTGTGTGCCAAGACTGGCCTTTGGCTCCAGGGCCTGACTCCTCCTTACCCATGTCTCAGGATCTGCTGGAGACTGGGACTCACAGGGTGCTCATAGACGCTAAACAGATTCAAGAAAAAACAAACCCTTCCCTGTCCTGGAGTGGATGCCGACTCATGGTGACCCTAAAGGACAGGGTAGACCTGCCCCTGATGGGAGAGAAAGCACCGTTTTCCCTGGGAGCAGCTGGTGGTTTCAAACTGCCGACTTTGCAGTTAGCAGGTACTTGTGACACCCCCCCACCCCCACCCCGCTGGGACTGCAGGTCCCAGTCAAATCCTGTCACTGGAGGTCTGGCGACTTGGACTGAGCGACTTAAGTTCTCGGGCCTCAGTTTCCCCACCAGTAGGGCGGGGTCAGCCCGACCTTCCGCCTGTGGGGGGTGGGTGGGACGGTGTCAGCTGTGCCAGATGTTGGTACCCACGGGGGACCTGTCCCCTGCAGCTGTAGGCCTGGCTGTAGTCCAGGGAGGGGCAGCGCGAGAAGACCCCAGCGCCGGGGCTGGGAGCGAGGCGAACAGGGAGGGAGAGAGCAGCTCCTCCCCCCACCCCACCCCACCCCACCCCCGCCCGCGTCTTTTGTCTCCAAAGCTCGGGCACCAAGGGAGCGCGCGCCGTGGAAACGCGCGCCCGGGAGCTGCAGGAACCGGGTGGGGGGCGCAGAGGCCGTGAGAGACCCCGGAGCCCAGGCCGCCCGCCCCCGGCACCGATGGGGCTCGCGAGGCCGCTCTGAGAGACCCCAAAGGGGGCGAGCGCCCCGGAGCGAAGAGGGGCCAGGAGGGAGGAGACCCCCGACCCACGTCCGCGGCAGCTCCCGCCCGAGCCTGATACCAGGGACCCCCGTCTCCTGCAGACAAAGAGCCCCGCCCCTCGCGCGGCAGCCAGGTCGCGGTGGTCGCCGCCGGGGTCTCCGCGCGCCCCGCCCCCAGGGGGAGTGGCCCCGCTTTGTGCTGGGCTCTGCGCCGCCCTTGGAGCTCCGGCTGCGCCAGGTGAGCGGGGCTGGGCCGCAGCCCACCCTTCCTTTGGCCCCCCATCCCCATTCTCCTGGAAGCTCCCGCCCTGCCGCGGGGCCCGCGCCCCGCCTGAGACCCCCACCCAAATCAGGTCGAACCGCCCTCTTCGCTGAGCCCCCGCCCGATCCCCTATCGGGGGTGGGTGTCCCCGAAAGCCGGAGGGTTGGGTAGGGTCGCGGTACGCGGAGGTAGGCCTCGCGAGGGGACGCCGCGGCCCCCAGCCTCAGTTTCCCCAGGCGGTTCCTGCGCCCCTCGGCTTCCCCTCCCCCGCCGGCGCCCGCCCGCCCGCCGGGCGCAGTCCCTCCCAGCCCGGCCCGCGAGTCCGCGGAGCCATGATCTCTGCCAAGGGGAACAAGACCCCCAAGGACAGCATGACGCTACTGCCCTGCTTCTACTTCGTGGAGGTGAGGGGCGCGCTGCGGGGGCGGGGGCGCGGGTCTGCTGCGGGACAGGGGGCAGGTGCTGTCAGATTGGGGGCGGGGCGGCAGCGGAGTTCCAGGGGGCTAGAAGGGGCCACCCCGGGGCGGGGACAGCCTTGCCTGTGGGACGCTGGCCTGTGGGACCCTCCGTCCAGGTTAATGGCCAGTGGCAGGGGGTGAAACAGGGTCCGGGAGAGGGAGGGGGGCGGGGCAGCGAGGTTAGACCCGGTTTTTTAAATCCCACCTCTGCTATCGTGGACCACCCCCCACGCACCCCCACCCTCGCAACCCCGGGGACCCATTCCTTGACTGCTCCAAGCCTCAGCTTCCCATTTGTAACCTGCACGCCTCACAATTCTGGGTGGCTGGGCCCTGGAGAGCGGACTGCCAGGCCTTTCCTACTCGGCCCCTCGGGTGGATTTCAATCTCCAGCTTCTCGGTCAGTCAGCAGCTGAGTGTGTGGACCATCTGCACACACACACACACACACACACACACACAGCCAGCTGAGCATGTGCACTGCCTCGTGCGCGCGCACATAGGGTGGAGGAATTGCGATGGACACACTGCCTGTTGCCAGGCGCGCATGGGGCAGAGGGCGGCACCGTGGAGCCCGTGTTCAGGGCATGTGCCGGCCTTCTTCCCTCTGTCCACTGGGCTGCAGGGGGCCCTGTTTACTTAACCAAAAGTGGCATTTAAATTCTTGTTAGCACATGTTCCATCGAGCACACAGATGGAAACCCTGCTGAGTCTGATCAGGTGGGGTGCAAGCATGTGTCCAGGGAACACAATGATGTATGTACGGATTATAAAAAGAGTTTATGAGCCCCTAATAAAACGATTAAAAAATGTGTCCAGAGGGTCTTACAGCAGACCCCAGCCTCGCATGCTGGTTAGGACGTCCCAGGGCCCCACGCTTGCTTAGACTGCACCCCAGAGCTGCTGGTCTGACCACCTGCCATCCCCAGAAAGCAGGGATACTTCCCTAGGGACTAGCCAGGCAGCCCCTCCCGGAGTCGATTCCCACGCACCCTGACCCCACAGGCCACGCGGGGCAAGGCTGGCCTAGGAAGCACCTTCCTTGTCCTTCGCTGTGGGAGCGAGTTTGTCCATAGGATGGGTCCACGGGAGGGGTGGCCCATGAGCCCCCCCAGGCAGGGCACACTGTTGTTCATGCCCATGTGCGTATGTATGGGCGAACGTATACGTGTGTATGTATGTGCATGCAAGTACATGTGTGATGCATGCCTACATGTACGTGTCATGTGTATACATGTGTATACGTGTATGCATATGTATCTGTGTGTGGCATATGTGTGTATGTATATGCGTGTGTGTGTGTGTATTGGTGTGTGTGGTGTGTGTGTACTTGTGTGTGTCTGTGTGTGGGTGTGAAGCAAGTACCGGTGTTAGCAATATTTGGGATCTTGGCCGTCTGTGGTGGGAAAGCAGGGCACTGGTGGTAAGGGGGTGCATGCTGGCTGCAATTCGTAGGACCGGCAGTTCTGAACCAGCAGCAGCCCTGCAGGGCTTGCTGGGAACCAGCATGGGTGTGAAGGCAGCAAGGTGTGAGCACCTGGGCCTCAGCTTCTCCGCATTTCCTTGGTTGTGGGTCTTGCACGGGTTTATCTTTGTCACACACACACACACACATGCGCACATACGCTGGTGTGTTTATGGAGGGAACCGTGCCTCCTGGGCCTGATGCATTCTGGGGCGTGGTGGTTTTCTGCTGAGGACTTCACTTCTGGGAGCAATGAGGAGTGGAGGAGGTGATGGGGTTGGGGTGGGGTGCTGGCCAGGCCATGCCAGACACGAGTCTCACCTCATTGTCTCATCTTTGCCCAAGGTGGTCTAAGGTTCCCTACATCTTCTCCCCAACCTCCTTCCGCTCACAACCCCCTTCTCTGTCCTTTCCCTCTGCTCTTACCGGCTGTGGCTGCCCCATGCATCAGGGAAGCTGCCTCGGGGCGCACAGACAGGGTCTGCACCTGCCCACTCCGCTCGTGCCTTAAGCCTCTCCCTTGCCCCTGACACTAGCTCACTTGCAGGATGAAATGGAGTTAGCAAATGCCTAGCAGGTGCCAGGCATGAAAGGGACAATGCCACCTCCCTGAGACTCAGGAAGCCACTGGGGCTTAACTCAGGTTTAAAAAGAAAATGGATGGATGGAGGGGTGAGGGTGATGGGTAGATGTTGGGTGAGTGGATGGATGGAGGGGTGAGGGTGATGGGTGGATGTTGGGTGAGTGGATGGATGGAGGGGTGAGGGTGATGGGTGGATGTTGGGTGAGTGGATGGATGGAGGGGTGAGGGTGATGGGTAGATGTTGGGTGAGTGGATGGAGGGGTGAGGGTGATGGGTGGATGTTGGGGGCATGGATGGATGGAGGGGTGAGGGTGGTGGGCAATGGATGTTGGGTGGGTGGATGGATGGAGGGGTGAGGGTGATGGGTGGATGGATGGGTGAAGGTTGAGAGATGGATGAAGGCATGAGTGAAAGATAATGGGTGGGTGCATGATAAGTGGACGGGTGAAGGATCATGATGGGTGGGTGGAGAGGTGAAGGTTGATGGGTGGAAGGATGCATGGATGGATAGGTAGATGGGTGGAGGGGATGAAGAACGGATGAAGGGGGATGGTGGTGGATGAGTGGCTAGTGAAATGTGACGATGGATGGTGAAGGAGGCCGGGTGGTTGGATGGGTGGGTGAAGGATGGTGGAGAGAGAGGTTGGTGGGAAGAGGGTGAAAGAGGATGGATGGGTGGGTGGGTGAGTAGTTGGATAGATGCAAGGGAGCATCAACGAGTTTGTGTGAATGTGCCGTTACGTTCATTTGAGTTTCCCCACCAACTTTTTGGAGTCCCCTCGTGCACGGTGGGTGGGTGGATGGATGGACGGACGAGCTGTGACAGTTGCCGTTCAGTGACACTGAGTGGCTGCAACCCGGCACCCCGTGTGCTGCAGAACAGCATTCCCCCTGCCGCCGCCAGGCTGGCGACATCCTCACAGCCCTGGACTGCGTCCGCTGCCCATCTCACCAGGGGGCTTCCTCTTCACCTTTACCAAGCGGGATATCTGTCCTCCCTCCCTTCCTTCGTTCTCAGAGAGCAATTTCCAGTTTATTTCCTTTCCGGTGTGTTTGAAATGTCTTTGCACAGGTTTTGGAGGAGGCCCCGGGGCAGCACCTGCAGGCCCATGTTGGGGTGGGGGCGGGGGTCCGTCCTTCCGGGCTTCGAGGGACCCATTTCCGACCGCCGTGCAGTGGGCGGCACAGCCCACGCGATCCTGTAGTCCCTCACGGCACCGCGTGAGAAGCACGTCTGCGTGGAAGTCACTCGCTTTGGAAATGTCTGACAGCTGTGGCCTCCACTCTGTTTCTGCATCGGAGCCTTCTGACAGCCTTGTCCATGGGCACGCCGTGGGCACGGCTTGTGCAGCCAAGAGCTGCACGTGGCCAAGGCCTTTCTTGGCCCAACTGCGGTGATGATGCCTTTTCTTCAAATCTCCGTCTTCTCCAGCTCGAACCCTCAGGCCCCACCATCCCAGCATCAAACCCCAGGTCCGACTCCGGTCACCACGCGCACCCCAACTCACTCATGTGTCTTTTCCAGGAGCTAGTCTTTGGACTGGGTCGAGCGAGAGGCAGTTGTGTGAACAGCACAAGGGAATAGTGCACGGTGTGAAATCAGGACAGGTGTGTGGCAGGGTGGTATCCTCTCACCAAACCGGCTCAATCGGTGTGCTGAGCAGATCGTCAGAGAAGCTGCATTCTGTGAAGAAGGATGGGCATCAGGATGGGAGGAAGGCTCGTGAACAGCCTGCGGTGGGCAGACGACACAACGCTGCCTGCGGACAGTGAAAAGGGCTCGGAGCCCTTGCTGATGGAGATCCAGGACTGCGGCCTTCAGTATGGATGACAACTCAACGTCAAGAAAGCAGAAATCCTCAGCTGCACCAATAGGTGACGTCTTGATGAAAGGAGAGAAGGTTGAAGTTGTTGGGGAGTCCGTCTGGCTTGGATCCACAATCAATGCTCGTGGAAGCAGCAGCCACGAGATCTAGAGACGTGCTACGGCGTTAGGTAACTCTGCGGCACAAGAGCTCTGTAGAAGGATCGCAGAAGAATCAATGCATGGGGTTGTGCTGGCCAAGAATCCTGGAAATACCACGGACTGGGGAGGGCGGAGGGCAGTGTGTCGTTGTGTTGTGCGTGGGGTCTTTGTGGGTTGGCATCGGCTCGATGGTGCTTAACACCGTCAACCACAGTCTCTCCTGACAGTACGTCCAAAGTGCATGCGAGGAAGCCCTGCCATCCTGGCTTCTAAGGAGCATGCTGGACTTCCCCCAACACCCAGCTGTTTGTTCTTGGGGTCCACAGTACCCCCCCGGCCATCGCCTCCACCCCAGTTCCACTGTACCAGGCCTCCTCCACGCTCCCGCACTCCCATGCATGGTTTTCACTGCCACGGTTTGCGCAGGACCTTAGACCTCAAAGTGACACCTTGGCTTCTCGACGCCTTCCAGGGGTCTTCTGCAGCAGCTTTTCCCAGGGCGACTTCTAAGAGAGCTGATTGTGGGTTCAAGCCAGAGGCAATCCTTCACCACTTTCATCTTTCGCCATTTATCACCATCTTATCTGTTCTTCCAGCGAGCGGATTCTCGCTCTGTTTTTATTATATGCAGACTGACTGCGGCTGTCCTTTATTTTGCGGGGAGGGGATCTTCCTCAGTAAGCCCTTCAAGTCCTTTTCACTTTCGGCTAGCAAGGTTACGTCCTTAGCAGGTTGTTAACGGGCCTTCCTCTAATCCTCTTGGCACATCCTTCTTCATCCTCCTTCTTCATCCGGCCCAGCGTCTTGGAAGATTTGCTCAGCACAGGCTGAGTCTGGTGCAACCCCCACTCACACCTTTGTTGGTTTGAAGCCATGCAGTCTTCCCTACCTGTTCTGTTTGAACCGCCTCTTGGTCTATGCACGGGTTCCCCGTGAGCATAATTAAGTGTTCTGGAATTCCCATTCTTCCCAATGTTTTCCATAGTCTGTTATGATCCACACAGTCCAGTGTCATTGAACAGCTATAAGACATACTCAGACACCTTTTTATGGATGAGTAGATAGATAGATGGTGGGTGGGTAAAGGAGGGATGGTTGAGTGTGTATGTAGATAAATGCATGGGTAGATGGATGATGGGTAGATGGGTGGTCATTGGTTAGAATCATAATCCCACGAGCAATTTGAATGAGTGAAAGATGAATGGGTGGATGAGTAGATTGGTAGATAGAAAGTGAGTAGATGGCTGGCTGGCTAGGTGAATACATGGATGGGTGGGCATATCGTGGTCTTATTCATAATCGATGGGTGAAGGGGAGGATGGGTGCTAGTTGTTGCCAGGTGCTATTGACCGGTTCTGGTTCAGACTCACAGAAGCCCTATGTTTAACAGAACGAAACGCCACTCTGTCCTGGGCCATCCTCATGCTTGCTCTTGTGTCTGACCGTCCCTCAAGTGCCCTTAGGCCAGTCGGCACTGGTTTCCAAGAGCACCCACTGAAGCATCTATGAGAGGTCAGCTCAGGTTATGGTCGCAGCTGTGTTTTGGGGGCTCCAAAAGGGTCCTGTTGAATTTTCTCCAAGGACACAGAATGAGAGCAGGGATCGATCGCAGTATGAAGATGTTTTCAGAAAGTGGAAAGCAGAAAGGGGGGCAGAGGCAGGAAAGTTGCACCAAGTCATTGCTTTCCCTCGTGACAGCGCGCCTGCTCCTGTCAGAGCGAGCCAGGGCCGCATGCAGCGACTTCCATGGGGAACTAACTGGCTCATGCACCCTACAGCCTGACATTGACCCCAAGACCCTCATGTTGCTCCCTCATACTTCTTTTAGCGCCCCAAACTCAAAGGTTACTTAAAAGGAACCCAGCCTGCATTTCTCGAGAATGCAGAACTTCTGTTTTCACCTGGTGTTCGTTGGAGAGTGCAGAATTCTCAGCGAAGGGTTACAGGTGGAAAAACCACCTGTGGAAATAGGTAGACCTGGAAAGAGGAGATGCTAAGAAGCAATAGCTTCACATTTTGTTGTTTTTGAATAAAGGTTTACCTGCCTTTGTTGCAATTATTTCCTTACTGACTTACCTTCAAATGTAGTTGGTGAGGGGATGGGTGGGTGGTCCTGTTGACTGTATTACATAGATGGGTGGGAGGACCATGACCCTGTGAACAATTGGGATGCGTAAACTGGGGGATAAAGAGATGGGCAGATATATCGTGGGTGAGAGGATGGGAAAGGATGATGGATACATGTGGTCAGGGGGATGGGTGGGTGGATGGGTCAGTGGATGGATGGGTACAAGTGGGTGGATGGAGGATGACAGAGAACGGATATATGCAGGTGGATGTATGTGTGACTGGATGGTGCAGGTGACTGGATGATGGGTATGGCTGGCTGGATGGGTGAGTCGGTGGACAGGTGGAAGGCAGGCTCTGTGGTTGTATCACATAGATAGGAGAACCACCAGCCCGTGAACAACCGGGGTGGGGGAACTGAAGGTGGGTAAGTGTTCTGCAAGAATCTGTGGGCCTATGAGTGGACTGAACTTGTGGACGGAGAGGCCCCCAGCTGAGAGTAAGCTGGCGGTGACTCCCCACAGCTGCCCATTGTGGCCTCCTCCATTGTCTCCCTGTACTTCCTGGAGCTGACTGACCTCTTCAAGCCGGCCCAAGTGGGTTTCCGTTGCTATGACCGCACACTCTCCATGCCCTACGTGGAGACCAGTGAGGAGCTCATCCCCCTGCTAATGCTTCTGAGCCTGGCATTTGCTGCGCCGGCCGCCTCGGTGAGTACCCGGGAGTACTCGGGGAGCTCGTACAGGGAGTACTTGAGGAGCATCAAAGGGTACTCGGTCAGTGAGTATGGGGAGTATTCGAGGGGTATGAGAGTACTTGGGGAGAATGGGGAGTACTTGTGGAGTATCAGGGGGCACTTAGTACGGGGAGTACTTGAGAGTACTCAGCGATTGAGTTCTTGGGAATACTCAACGAGTACTTGGGAGTGCCTGGCGAGTGAGTACTGGGAAGTACTTGGGGAGGACTGGTGGGTGAGGGCTCAGGGTACTCAGGGAGGGAGTATGGGGAGTACTTGGGGAGTATCAAGGAGTAGTACTGGGTGGGTGAGTGAGTACAGTATGGGGAAGTGGCCGCTGGCCACCCTGGGCCGCTGAGAGTGTCCTGTCTGCAGATCATGGTCGGCGAGGGCGTGCTGTACTGTCTGCAGTCTCGGCTGTGGGGCCGCGGCGGGGGCCCGGGCGCGGCCGAGGGCAGCATCAACGCGGGCGGCTGCAACTTCAACTCCTTCCTGCGGCGCACCGTCCGCTTCGTGGGTGAGTCCCCAGTCCCCCGGCGGGCGCTGGCTGGGGTGCTCTGGCCGCCCTCTAACCTTCCCCAACCCGCAGGTGTCCACGTGTTTGGCCTGTGCGCCACGGCCCTGGTGACCGACGTCATTCAGCTGGCCACAGGCTACCACGCGCCCTTCTTCCTGACCGTCTGCAAACCCAACTACACCCTCCTGGGAACGACGTGCGAGGCCAACCCCTACATCACGCAGGACATCTGTGCGGGCGCCGACGTGCACGCCATCCTCTCGGCGCGGTGAGTGCCCGTCCGTGCCCCCGGCCCCCGCGCGGTGCCCTGTGCCCAGGAGGGGCGGGCCTGGGCTCACGGGGCACCTCGTGTCGCAGGAAGACGTTCCCTTCGCAACACGCCACGCTGTCCGCCTTCGCGGCCGTCTACGTGTCGGTGAGTCTGCCCGCTGAGCAGCCCCCGCGCCCCCAGTCCTCCCCGGTGGGGCCGCTGCGCTGACACCCCGGCCGCCCCGCAGATGTACTTCAACTCGGTCATCTCGGACACCACGAAGCTGCTGAAGCCCATCCTGGTGTTCGCCTTCGCCATCGCTGCGGGCGTGTGCGGCCTGACCCAGATCACGCAGTACCGCAGCCACCCGGTGGATGTCTACGCCGGCTTCCTCATCGGCGCGGGCATTGCCGCCTACCTGGTGAGCTAGGGCCGGGAGGGGCAGCGCTGGTGGGGGCGTGCGGACCTGCCCCGAGGGAGGGGCCCCGCCGACTGCCCCGCTCACGCCCCGCGTCGCCCCCAGGCCTGCCACGCTGTGGGGAACTTCCAGGCCCCGCCTGCGGAGAGGCCGGCCGCTCCGGCGCCGCCACCGGCCAAGGACGCGCTGCGCGCCCTGACGCAGCGCGGGCACGACTCGGTGTACCAGCAGCACAAGTCGGCGAGCACGGACGAGCTGGGCCCGCCCGGGAGGCTGGAGGGCGCGCCGCGGCCCGTGGCTCGCGACAAGAGCTCGCTGGGCAGCCTGAAGCGCGCCAGCGTGGACGTGGACCTGCTGGCGCCGCGCAGCCCCATGGGCAAGGAGAGCATGGTGACCTTCAGCAACACGCTGCCGCGCGTCAGCACGCCCTCGCTCGACGACCCCGCGCGCCGCCACATGACCATCCACGTGCCGCTCGACGCCTCGCGCTCCAAACAGCTCATCAGCGAGTGGAAGCAGAAGTCGCTGGAGGGCCGCGGCCTGGGGCTGGCGGACGAGGCCAGCCCCGCGCACCTCCGGGCGCCCGCCGAGACCATGGCGGAGGAGGAGGAGGAGGAGGAGGAGGAGGAGGAAGAGGAGGAGGAGGAGGAAGAGGAGGAAGGAGGCCCAGTGCCACCCTCGCTCTACCCCACCGTCCAGGCGCGCCCCGGGCTCGGGCCCCGGGTCATCCTCCCGCCACGCGCTGCCCCACAGCCGCTGGTGCACATCCCCGAGGAGGGGACCCAGGTGGGAGCCGGCCTGTCCCCCAAGAGCAGCGCCGCCGTGCGCGCCAAGTGGCTCATGATGGCAGAGAAGACTGGGCCGGCAGCGGCCGCCGCGCAGCCCCGCGTGGCCAACCCGCCGCGGCTGCTGCAGGTCATCGCCATGTCCAAGGCACCGGGCGCGGCCTCCAAGGCGGCCGAGACAGGCTCGTCGTCCAGCGCCAGCTCCGACTCCTCGCAGTACCGGTCACCGTCAGACCGCGACTCGGCCAGCGTGGTCACCATCGATGCGCACGCCCCGCACCACCCGGTGGTGCACCTGTCGGCTGGGAACGGGCCCTGGGAGTGGAAGGTTGCAGGCGGTGGGGCCAAGGGGCCCGAGGGCGACTATGAGCTGGGCGACCTGTCCCGGGGCTTCCGCGGTGCGGCCCGGCCACCTGGGCTGTCCCCCGGCTCATCCATTAGCGACGTGGACCAGGAGGAGCCTCGCTTCGGGGCCGTGGCCACGGTCAACCTGGCCACTGGCGAGGGTCTGCCCCCGCTAGGGGCAGCTGACGGGGCCCTGGGGCAGGGCAGCCGCGAGTCCACGCTGCGGAGAAAGGTCGGCAGCCTGGCGCCAGGCGAACGCGACGCACCCGGCGTGGAGACCGAGGCTGAGAGCTACTACCGCAAGATGCAGGCGGCGCGCAGGTTCAAGGAGTGAGCTAGTGGGGGCCAGGGCGGGTGGGGCAGCAGCACGGGGCCGTGAGGGCCGGGGGTCACTCAGAAAATAAAGTGCACATGCAACTTTGGTCCTTCGTGTTCCTGTGCTGTTTGAAGGGGGGTGTTGGCGGCCCCGCCCACCTGACGCTGGGCCTGGGACCCCAGGAAGCACTGGCCTGTCCAGCCAGGGGTGATCATCTTGCCTGACTTCAGTGGGGTCAAGGAGAAAGTAGATTCATGGGGGAGAGGGTACGGGGGCTGCTGCCTAGGCACAGGGGTAAAGACAAAGGGGCCCAAAGAAGTGGGAAGTCAAGAGGCAGAAATCAGGAGACATTTATTCAAAGTCTGAATACAGACGGACGGCCAGCTGCCTTCTACAACATAACAGCAAGAAAGGTCGGCGGAGAAGGTACAAAAGTTTCATTATAAAATCGTTTAATTAGGCTTTTGCGCATCGTGGCCGCTGGCGGCCGGAATGCCGTGAGTGCGGTTGCCCGCGGTACAATACTGCGCCTGTAATCGCTGCTATCAAAATATACATCTGTCTGGTAAGACCTCGCTGCGTGCCGCATGCCCCTGCCGCACAGGTATAAAAAGTCATAAATATTTACACCTTGTTACTCCTCACCCCACAGGAAGGGGATCCCTGTGGCTGGTGGAACCCGCCCAGAGGACACACAGGGGTTTTATGGGGGTCCGCGCGGCCTGCAGCCAGTTAAGACAGGACCCCACCCGCCTCTGGATCCCAGCACTGGAGGCATAGACAGAAAACAAGAAATAACTTTGGTCCACAATTTGCAGAGAAACAACACACGAAGAGCCCTGAAGAAGTGTGTAGAGTGTGTCTGGGCAGCTGCAGGGAGGTGTGGTAAGGCTGCAGGCAGGCAGCTGGCTGGGGGCACGCAGACCCTGCCCAGCGAGGCAGCCCGCTGTTACAAAGAATACTAAAAGTAGAGTACAAGGTAATACAAGGAGGAAGCTTACATATATGGATGTCATCTTTATCTTGCTATAAAAAGTTACGTAAAACTAGGTCCTTTGCATATAAATGAGGAGATTAGAATATTTGGTCACCTGAAGTATTGCTAGGCACAGCTGTCTGCGAATATAATACAAAAAGAGCACCCCGCACCGCCTGGTTTGGGGATGTGGGGAGGGGGCGCCCTGCTGACGGGAGTGGAGGTGGGGGCCAATCACGTGACTTGATTGATGGGGCAGGCGGGCCGCTGCCCAACCCCCAAGGCGTCAGTCAGTACATGATGGAGGTGGAGCCCGAGGCCCACCCCAGCCAGCCGGGTGGCCGTGGGTTAAGGCACGAGGAACCAGCGTGGAGGAGCCCGGTCCCCTGTGGGGAGGGGTGGGACTGGGGTGGCCGGGCTCCAGAGGCATCGCTGTGAAACCTGAGGGGCGTGGCCGAGCTGTGGGACGCCCCCCAACCACAAGGTTAGACAGAGGGCTAGATTTAATTTTTTTAAAAACAGGTAAACTGATTTCTCTTTAAAAAAATAAAATCTCTGGTGGTAAGGTCACTTCAGCTGCGTTAAAGTGGCAATTCTCTGGAATGATGTAAGTGGTCACCCGGTGGAGGCCCTAGATGGTGGACTTGGAGAAGGAGACCCGCAGGTGGTGGTTCTCGCCCAGGTCATGGTTGTGCAGCTCGATCAGCGCCTGGATGGCCTCCTCCACGGAGCCCATCTGGATCAGAGCCATCTTGCGGTCCTTCCTGCAGGGGGGGACGGGGTGGGCAGGCCGTGAGGGTAGGGCAGGGCAGAGCCAGCGTGGGCAAGGCGGGGCCAGTGTGGAGGGGCGGGGCCTACTCACTGGAAGAACTTGAAGCCCTTGACCAGGCCACCATTGCTGGAGAAGAGGATCTTGAGGTCGTCCTCTGAGATGGACAGCCTGCAGGAGTCACACGGGCCTGTGAGCCAGCGACTCCAGGAACAGCGACTGGGCCCTCCCTCCCACCACCAGGGTCCCAGCTCAGGAAGGGTGGGGGCCAGCCCTCCTTACGGGATGTTGGAGAGGTGAAGGGTGGCCGAGGGCGGGAAGATGTTCTGGAAGTTCTTGGAGCCGGGCTTCTTGAAGCGGTGCAGTGGCGAGTTGCCATAGTCCTTGGTCAGACCCTGGTCCTCCTGCCCCTCTCGGGGCAGCTGCACGTTCTGGTGCTTGGACAGTGTGATGCGCACAGGCTTCCCGTGCAGCTTGTGCCCGTTCAGGTGGCTCATGGCTATGGGCGGGCAAACACGCCAGGGCCGTTGAGGGCAGGGGCCCAGACCTAGACCTCCCCTCCCCTCCAACCCCCCCACCCCTCCAGGACTCACCAAGCTGAGCCTGGCTGCCGTCGGCCATCTGCACCAGGGCATTCTCCTTCTTGTTGAACAAGACCTTCACGCGCTGCACGTCCCCGTACACGCCTTCAAAAACCCGACAGGGGCCTGAGTACCGGGGGGAGGGGGGACGGGCCGGCCGGTCTCCCCGCAGCCCCCCAATCCCCACACCCACCAGGCTCCCATCACTGCCCTGGGGGACCTGTGGCCACAGGGCACCTCGCAAGAGCTGAGGTCAGCCAGAGTGACCCCAGGCCGGGGGTGTGCCGCCAAGGGGCAGCCACCTTCCCCGCCCCCAGCACAGGCCACATAGGACGGCATGCGGGACCCCAGGAGCTGCACGCGCACACGGCCACACGCACACCGCGCCAGTGCCAGGCTGAGCCAGTGCCACCTCACAGTACACTCGGGGAGAGGAAGTGGGAACGATAACATACCGAAGAGAATAAAGAGGCTTTGGGGCGTGACTCTCTAGAGACAGCAGAGCAAGGCAGCGGAGGGACAGGGAGAGGGAGAGTCAGGGGGAGCGAGTTGCGGCCGTCCACCACGAGGAAGGCGGTCCCCGCAGGCGTGCGGCATGGTTGATGGATGACGGAGTTGTCAAGGTGGTTAATATTCAAGGGCAGGTTGGTTTCCGGAGAGCAGGGTTTGAGGGGGAATTTGGTTTGTTTGTTTATTTATGTTTTGTTTGTTTCAAGCAACAACAGGAAGCAGAAGTACCGTGCAGTCAGTTGGCAAAGAAATTCCGGATCAGGGCAAGAAAAAAAACCGGGAGAGGGGAAGGGGAGAAAAGAAAAAAAGTAGCAAAAACACAGGTCAGTAAAACATAAGAAAATAACTATCGTGTCCCCTCAGTCACGGTCTAGGCACACGCTGCAGTCGGCTCACCTCGCGGCCTGCGGTGGCACAGAGGGCAACCTGCTCTGGCTGGCAGGAGGCCCCGCCCCCCACCCCGGGTCCTGCCCCCGCCGTGCCACGAGGTGAGGCGGTGTTAGTGCAGCGCTGGCCTGCCAGCGCCCCGTCCCCCACCGAGGGGCTGGCCTGCTCTGCCCGCAGCCTGGGAAGAAGCAGTAGTTGTAGGCAGACAGGAGGACAGACTGAAACGCTGACTTAACAGTCATCCCGTGAATCCAGAGGGGAGGATCCCGAGCAGTTTACTCATCGGAGTGCCCCACTCCCCGAGCAGTCCTCAAGGTCACCCAAGACCACTCAGCACCACCCCAGGGCTCAGGGTGCCTAGCCCGGCACCCTGACTGTGGCCAGACTCAGCTGTCCTCATGAACTAAGCCGCACCAACTGTGGGCCACGGGGTTAGACGTCTGCATGCGTGGGGAGGGTTAGGAGACAGGCTGGCTGGGCGGCGGCGCGGGCCGGAGGGGGGCAACGGGTGAATGACCTGTACCAACACGTGGAGCCTGGTCAACTGCCGCCCAAGACAGTGTCACGCCCTCCCTGCCTGTCCTTGTGGAGGGGCCCAGGATGGGAGGAGGAGCACGTACCTCTGGGTTCAGGTTGCTAACGAGCAGGACTGAGTTGCCGGCTCCTGCTAGGCCTGGGATGGCGATGCGGCCTGCTGCCGCAGCCGCCGCCGCAGCAGAGGGAATGGCCAGGGGGGCCAGAGCCCCGTGGACATTAGGAACGGAGAGGCCTAGAGAGGAAGCAACAGTCAGGGTGTGACGCATAGCCCTAGGCTCTGGCAAAGAACGCTTGGTTCTCTGCCTGCTGCCCATCCACCACCTGTACAGCTGTAGCCACCCCCACCCTGGCGGGAGGCAAGGCAAGCACACATAAGTACCTGCGGCCTGTGGAATGGCGAAGGTGGGAGGGAAACCGGCTCCTGCGTATGGTGAAGCTGAGATTATGCCAGGTGCACCTACAAAGGAGAAGACTCTGGCTCGTTGCACTGCACCGCACGCCGCCCCAGCTCCCTAACACAGCCCGCCACAGCCCTCACCAAAGGCCGCAGCCATGGTCTGGTCCAGGGACGGCTGGCTGTCCCCTGAGGGCAGGTCGGGCCGAGTGTAGTCTCGGCTCTTGTCATTGTTGTACTTGACGTTGAGGCTGGTGAGCTTGGAGAAGTCAATGCGCAGCGTGCAGCAGGCGTTGTAGATGTTCTGGCCGTCCAGGGACAGCTTAGCATGCTGGGCGCTGACAGGCTCGGCATACTGCAGAAGCGCCTGGAACTGGTTGTTCTTGGTGAAGGTGATGATTTTGAGCACTGTGCCAAACTTGGAGAAGATCTGAAGACGCAGTGGTAGCGGGTCAGGGTGGGTGCCCGCTCCATGCCCCCACCCCGCTGCATCTGCCCAAACCCACCTGGTGCAGCACATCCAGGGTCACCGGATAAAACAGGTTCTCCACGATGACCCGCAGCACGGGGCTCTGGCCCGCCACAGCCATTCCTGCGTCCACCGCGGCGGCAGAGGCGGCCAGTGCCAGGCTCCCAGACTGCACTGAGTTGACGGCCTGCAAGGCGGCCTGGGCGCGCGCCTGGTTGGGCGAGCCGTCCGTCTTGAGCTCCTTGTGGTTGGAGAACTGGATGTAGATGGGCTGCCCACGCAGCATGGCAGCCACGGAGGTGTAGTAATTCACCATGGTGTTGGCTGCCTCCTCCGTGTTCATCTCGATGAAGGCCTGGTTCTTCCCCTTCAGCATCAGCAGGTTGGTCACCTTCCCGAAGGGCAGCCCCAGGGAGATGACCTCCCCCTCGGTGACATCGCCTGGCAGCTTGCGGACATGCACAACTCGAGAAGGGGCACCTGAGCTCCGGCTGTCACCTTTGAACTTCTTGGTGTCGTTCCCATTGGCTGCAGGGAGGTGGGTTTGTGGGACTTCCTGCTGTGCCGCACCCTGACCCCCAGGTGAGGACAGGCCAGAACCACCCCAAAGAGGAAATGAGCAAGCAGCCTACCTTTGCACCCCCAGTCTCACCTGCAGACACAGAGTCGCACCCCAAAAGGAAAACAAGCAGGCCTACCCTTGTGCCTGTGTATGCGCCACCCCCACCCCACTGGCCAGAGCCTCACCTGCAGACGCAGAGTTGCTGCTCATGATAAAAGGCCCGTTGGTGACGCAGGCAGAGAAGAGCTCTTCAGATCCCCGCTGGAAGAGACAGGGCCTCAGGGAGCCAGCCCCCACCCGGGGTCCAGACCCCCACCCGGCCCACAAGAACACAACCACAGCCAGGCTCAAGCTGGCAACCAGGCCTGGTCAGCCCTGGCAGACAAAGCCCCCTTATCGCTCCATACAGGTAGGCGCCCTATTTCCCAGCCAGCCCTGGCAACCCAATCTGTCTGCCCTGCCTGGCCATCCCACAGGACAGGGTGTGCATGCCGAGGGTCACCCTGTCTTCCTGCTGACCCCAGTGGGTGCAGCAGTCTGCAGTGACAGGCCCCCAAGGGCAACAGCTGGGGCACAGGTACAGCTACCCTCCACACACCTGCTACCCCACCCCACCTGTGATTCCAGCAGCCCAGGCCCTTGAAGCCCAGGTGCAACAAACAGTGGCACCCAGCCCCCAGCCCTCCCCACCCTGCGGCTCGGCAGGCGCTCGGCAGGGCGGGAGTTTCCCGAAGCATTCTTGGCCCCTGGCCCGAAGCCCTAACTGTGGTTCCCATGACCACAACCGTCTGCAGGCAGACAAGGCCCCCGCCCACCGAGGAGCTCCAGAGCAGCTCAGCAGGGGGCGCTCGCCACCCTGGGCCAGGGCCCTGCCACCTAGGGGCCTGCCCCAGCCCTCAGGTGGGAAAGGAGGGGCACCCACTAGTGACCCAACTAGATACAAACCTCTAGACACATCCAGGAGCCCTTCAGACTCAGCCCCACCTCTAACCAACAGACCTATCTACTGGAAGACCGAGTTTTTTGGGGAAAACTCCAAAACCAGCTGCTGGCCAAGCCCCCAAGCACGGGCACTGCCTCCCCCATCCAAAACCAGCAGACAATCCATCCTCGAACTCCCTACCACAGAGCCAACGCAGGCTCACTCACACAGCGACCCTAGGCAAAGGCAGAGCCGCCCATGGTTTCCACCACAAGGAGACCGACTAGAGGCTTCGAACTGCTGGCCACTGCAAACCAACGATCTGGTGACTGGCAGCTGTGTGCCCCAAAGCAGTACCAGCAAGGAGGGCCACCCTTTAGCTTTGGAGACCCCATACTGCCCCCCACAAGAGGAAGTGAGCAGGCCTACCTTTGTACCAACTGCTATGTCTGGAACAATGCTAGAGAGAAAGGAAAGGGGTGTTAGCCAGGAGACCACACAGCTCTGCTGACAGGGCTCCCTGCTCAGAGGGGACCCTTCCTTCCCTGGTGCCCCAGATCAGGAACCAGAGCCCAGGACCGCCTGGGGGTTGAGGTCACGATAGCAGTTTGACCTCCGCAGGACTGGTAACTGGCGGCACCCCACTTCCCAGGGACCTTTCACAAGACCTGTGAAGACTCTCCATCCAGCACCTGGGCCCCCTCTATGTAGCCCCAACACGGCCCCCCCAGCAGCCGTCTCGGACCAGACAAAGCTACAAAGTGGCGGACAGACTGCCCTCAACCTGCAGCCGGAAACCCACCACTCCAGGACCTGCGGGAGGGGCCGCTCCTGGGTGTTAAGAAGATCCGTCTGGAGACCTCGGCCATCTTACCACGCAGGCTGAGCGCCAGGCGCTGAGCCGCAGCTCGGGCTCAGGACCCCTGGGGTAGGGGACCCTTCCCAGGGGGCAGTCCTGGCGGGCCAGGCCGGAACACACAGCATGCAGCGAGCGCCCCGTGGGCAGTCCCACACCATTCCAAAATGTGCCCTCCACCCCCCCGACTCGGCTGAACCCCATCCTCCTTCCCCGGTGGGCCAGAGCTCTGGGACACAGCCACTTCCGCAGCCTGCACCCTGACCTTGGGCCGCGCGGCTCCCTTGGGAGGCGGAACAAAGGGGACAGTGAAGCGAGACCACTCGAGGACGCGTCGGGGGGCCGCCGCACCGCGCCCACCCCAGCCGGCCTCGAGCCCGGGCGGGGCGCCCATGCGGCGGCGGGCGGGGTGGGAGGGAGGGACGGGCGGGCGGATAGGGACGCCGGGGCCGCGCCCGGGCCTGGGGCGGGCGGGGGAGGAGAGGACAGAGTCCTCTCGGCGGGAATGGCGCGCGACGGGGCCGGACAGAGCGCGCGGGGGGCCGCGCACGCGTACCACGGCCGGACGGAGCGCGCGCGCGCCAGCTCCAGACGGGAAGCGGGCAGGGCTGCGGGGCAGCGTCGAGCCCGAGCCCGCCGCGCGCGGCTACACTCGCACGGGCTCGGACCGGGCTCCTCGGCAGCGTCGCGCCCGAGCCCGCCGGGCGCGCGCGGAAACGCACTCGCGCAGGCCCCGACGGGAGGCGGGCCGCGAGCGAGCCCAGGCTCGCCGGACGCGCCGAGAGGCCCGCGCGCGCAGGCTCCACGGGGAGCGGCCGCCGCGGGCGGAGGGGAAGTGCGCCGCGGCGGGCGGGGGGGGGGGGGAGCGGCCGCCGCGTGCGCTCCGGACCGGCGCGTGCAGGCCGGAAATGCGCGCGCTCTGTAGAGGAAGGGGCGAGCGCGGCGCCAAGGCCTGCGGCCGGGACTGCCCAGCCGCGAGCGCGGGCCGCCTCGAGCGCTGTCTGCGGCCCCGCTCCCGCGAGCCCGGGCGGGGGGAGGGGAGCCGGGGACCCCGGCCCCCCCACTGGCCCGGCCGGAGAGGGCGCGGCGCTCGGGCCTGGGCACCGGCGGCGGCTGAGGGGCGGCCGGGCCGTAAGGAGCGCGGCAGGCGACGGGCGAGAGACGACTTACCCGTCCATTGCACACACAGGAGACCCGCTGGGGACGGAGTGGAGGCGCCGGA
Organism: Tenrec ecaudatus; assembly: GCF_050624435.1. Taxonomy (NCBI): domain Eukaryota; kingdom Metazoa; phylum Chordata; class Mammalia; order Afrosoricida; family Tenrecidae; genus Tenrec; species Tenrec ecaudatus. The sequence continues at coordinate 627,405 of NC_134530.1, forward strand.
ATAGCAGGAACCGACTCAACGGCTCCGAGATATAGACTCACAAAATGGCGGAGACGCCCGTACACGTCCCCCGCGCGGGCTGCCTATTGGCTCCCGCCGAGGCCAGGGGGCGGGGCAAACGTCGCGGCCCCCTGCCGGCCCCTCCTAATGGCCAAAGTCCGACGGGAGGCAGGGCCAAGGCGAGCGGCAGGCGCTTATTGGAGGAAATAGCCGTTCGTCAAGGCTTACGGAGGCAAAGGCCCGTGTAGAGGGGGAGGGGGTGATGCCACGTGATGACGTCTTGGCCAGTGAGCTCCCCTGTGGCATGTGGCGTCTCAGGGAGCCATCTTGAGAGTGGGTACGTGGCGAGTCAGGCGGCCGAAAGCGTGCTTCCCTTAGGCTGCCGCCATCTTGCACCCGGGCAGGAGCCGCCCACCTCGGGCGTGAAGGCAAAGAGAGGCGCGCCGCCATCATGGAATCGGGCAGGAAACCTCAGGGCCTCCATCTTGCTTGTGGGCACGTGACCAAAACTTGTAATTCAAACGGCGGCGAACGCCGAGGCCAGCGCGCTGGCAGGCGGAGGCCGCTCGGCCACCCCCCTCGCAGGCCGGGGCTGGCCTCGCCTCCCTGGCTGGCCGCGGGGCCTGCGAACCGAATGCATCCTGCTTCAACCCCCCACCCGATTGTCTTTGTTCCGCCCGCAGCCCCAGCCCTGCCCGCGGGCCGCCCCGGGCTGCAGGAATGCAGGCGGAGACCCGGGCCCAGTGCACAGGGCACAAGAAAAAGGAGACGCACAGCTTTGCCCTAGTGAGCCCCTGGGAGCCACCCGAAACAACGGGCTGAGGCCCACTAGGGCCCCCTGCTCATCTTCTTTCTCTGTCTGATTCTTCTCGGGAGTAGGTCGGCTGCCCCAGATGGCTGCTGGTGCTAAGAAACAGGAAACCGCTTCGCAGGCCACAACCCCGGCCAGCAGAGTGATGGACAGGCCCAGGGAGGGCAAGGAGGGGGCCAGAGTGCCACCCGGGCCCGCCCTGCCGCCTTCCCAGACTGGGGACTGCCACCCACCCCCCGCTGCTTTGAGAGTCCAGGGGCTTGGCCAGCTCCCAGCATAGTACACGCTCAGGAAACAGAAGATTATCATGATCCTCCCTTGCAGCCGGTCTGCTTGAAAAAGCAGAAAGCATTTTTAAAGGACACCAACCTGGGTGGGCAGGAGGACCCAGGACACTGGGAAAGGCCCGCTGCCCGGGCCCCTGGGCCTGTTGGGGGATGTGCATTTGGAAAGAGGCTTGGGCACCTTTGCAGTATGCTGTAGGCTTGGGGGGAGAGTGAGGGGGTGGGGGGCGACGCCAGCCAGACCCAAGAGGCTGAGTCTTTGATGTGGTGGGAGCTGTGAAGTCAGCTCCTGCTGACCTTGCTTGTTGGGCAATCTGACCCCAAGGAGGAGGGAGGAGTGATATTTCTGCCCCCCTCTCCTCCCTGAATTGTAGCACCGAAGCTGTTGCACCCCACCCCCAGGCCCAGCAGCACTAGTGCCTGGATGTGGCCCAGGATTCTGAGTGCTGGCGGATTCCAGGTGGAATTAGGCAGCGCCAGCCAGCAGGGCCCCCAGATCCTAGGGAGCCCCTAGGTTAATCAGGAATGTGCTGGAGACCGATGCAAAGCCCCGGTGCATGCAGGGTAGGAGATCCCTGACAGGTCTGGGGGCCACTGCGCCTGAGGCTCCTGAGCCTCCCAGGGAGGGCAGGGGTGGGGCAAAGACTGAGGAGGAGGTGGCTAACCTGATTAACACAAGGTCTATTTTAAAGTCCAGTCCAGCCAAGCCCACCCTATGGGGCACAGGTTCCCCCTAAAAGGATAAAACTCAACCAGCCCTGGCCTGCAGGACCCACCCTGATAGGCCTGAGTTACCTGCCTCTCTCCTTAACTCCTCTGTTTCTTGGGCCTGTTTTGGGTTCGACTTTGCACCCCCATCCCCCAAATGTGTCTGGTAGTGCAGTGAGTTAAGCACGGGGCTGCTCTCTCGCCACAAGGTCGGCGGTTCAAGGCTGCCAGCCGGCCCCACTGCCAGAGATGGAGCAGTCTGCCAGAGACTGGGACCTCTGGACTCTGGACCCTGTCTGCTGGCTCCCTGGGGAGGGGACCCTGTTGGCAGAGGTGAGGTCACTGCCAGGGGCCACCTGACTCTCAGCGGCCCCGCAGGACACAGCGCTGACCCAGGACTCTGAGGCCTGAAAAGTGGCAGCCTCATCTTGCCCAGGAGAGGCTCAGGAGTGCCAGCCAGCAGTGTCCCCCACACTTAACCCACAGCAACACCAGGACCCCTCTTCTCAGATGCAGGAGGTGAAAGGAACAGTTGAGCCCGCAGGGGTGGGGAAAGACAGGCCCTGTCACAAGGAAGTCCCTGAGGGGCTACCCCAAACCCTCAGAGACGGTGCCCCAAGACTTCCCGTCTGTGGACTTCCTACAACTGTGAGAAAATGCGTTTCTGTGCCTTAAAGGCACCCCCTCGTAGTATTTCTGAGGAGCAGCACTGACCGGAGGACTCAGACAAGGTCTGGGCACCTTGCTTTTCCTTCCAGAAGGTTCCCCGCTCCTGCTTCATGCATCACATGGGGTAGAAGACTCCTGAAGCATATGGTCACCCCCCACCCCTCACACACACCCCTCTCCCACATCTGCTTGGGGGCAGAGGCTGTGCTCCAGAGGTGGGCAGGCCTCTCTGGAGGTCTGAGGGACGGGCCTTCTTCCCTGGCCTTGCTGGGGGCCTCCTTGGACCCCTTCAATCCCCGCCTCGTCATATTAGGGCCTGAACTCTCTTCCTGGGGTGTCTGCCCCATGGAGGTGAAGGGCCTCAAAACTCCCTGCCATCGCGTCGACGCCGACTCACAGCGACCCTATAGGACAGGGTAGAACCGCCCCATGCGTTTCTGAGACGGTCACTCTCTGCTGACCTTGCAGTTTTCAATTCAATCCTGAGTACAAAGCCGGTCGGGGTCGGGGATCTGAGCAGAAGCCAAGCTGAATGGGTCTCCCAGGTTTCATGGAAGGCCCTGACAGATCCGGCCCGATGCCCACTTGCAGCCCATGTCCACAGCAGCACAGCACCCAGAGGTGGGACAGCCCAGTGTCCACCACAGGTGAGGGGAGAGGACCTGGGTCAATGCCTCTTGACCCGCAGAGACACTGGACAGCCTGCCCTGTGATTAGTCCGTTTCACAGAAGTCTGCAGGGCTTGGCCAATGTAGTATGCAGATGACAGAGCGCTATGCAAATGAAGCCACTGCAGCCTTTGGGGGCCGAGGGGGGGGCAACTCAAATATCCGTGGTTTACCTAGAGGAGATTAATCAGTGCATGGCCCTGATGGGAAGACCCTGCCCTGAAATGAACCGAGGCGTGTGCTTCTACCTGGGAGCCCTGGTACCTGTAGCAGGTAGTCTGTACCAGGTAGGTAGCCTGCAGTGGGTAGGTAGTCTGTAGTAGGTAGCCTGTAGTAGGTAACCTGTAGCAGGTAGGTAGCCTGTAGTAGGTAGCCTGTAGTAGGTAGCCTGTAGCAGGTAGGTAGCCTGTAGCCGGTAGCAGATGAACCCATCAGCCGCTCCGTGGGAGGGAGCTGATGCTGATGAGTCCGTGCTGTGGGGTCCGCATTTGGGTCTTTGATTTACATAGGCAGTCTACCCCCCGGGGTTGGTTGGCAGAGGCAGAGATGGAGCGAGGAGGCAGTGTGACTCTGGAGACTGCTGAGGCCGGGCCGAGCAGAGGCCAGGGTGAGCAGGTTGATCAGCAATACTCCATCTGCCCTCACCTCCGGGGAGCCAGCGTTGGCCCGATCTTGATTCTTATGATGGGGGCCCCAGGGGTGTAGTGCTAACACATCAGACTGCTCACCATAAGGCTGGCAGTTCGAAACCACCAGCTACTCTGCTTGGGAGAGAGAGACGCGGGTGAAGGGGGTAGGGGGTGGGGAGGGCAAGAGGGAGAGAGCGATGGGTAAGGGGACCAGATTTTAGCATTGGTAAAGCGGAACACCATTGATAAAACTCAGATCCTGGCGTAATAGCCACATGGCAGCCAAAAACCGTCTACCCTAGCTTGTCGTGCATTCTTCCCCAAGATCGGGACATTTTTAAAACGTCGCGGGACACAGGAAAAATTGCTAAAAATCGGATGTCTGGTCACCTTAGAATGGGCACCAGGCTGATGAGAGCGTTCTGGAAGCAGGCAGTGGCTAACACGGCCTGGCGGTGCCCCACCCCACCCGACTCTCAGGGCACCTGCTTCCAGCAAGGTCCTTTGGGCGAAGGCTGAGGAGGCCAAGTGTCTGCGAGGGAGGGCCGGGACTGACCCTGGACATAGCATGGCAGTTTCCACGGGAGCAGAAGGCTTCTCTCTCCCGAGGCACTGATCAGTGGGAACTGCTGACATGGCAGCCAGCACTCTGTGGCTCAACCTTGGGAGCACCTGTGCCTCTGGGCCGGCCACTTTGGAGAACGCTCCCCAGTGTCTTCTGAAGTTATCTGTGCCTGCTCCCTGCTTCTGGGCAGCCCTCGGGGACTCAGTGGGCAGGGGGTCCCAGGCTGTGCCCTGGCTCTGAGACCTTGGTGCTGCTCTGTGGCGTGCAGCCTTGGTGGGGAGGGGGTTGGGTTGGGGAAGGGGTATCCTCTCATGGTCAGATGGAGGGGCTATTGGGAGAACGCTGAATGTGAGTCCCCTTCCCACCCGTCTAAGCACTTTGAACATTCCTCCTGACCCCTCCCTGTGCTGGGAACCTGCTCACCTGGCCAGGGGTGGTGCTGTCAGGTGTCTCCCCTCCCAGGTTGCTGCCTCCCCCCACCCCCAGTATGTGCATCAGTGTGCAATCACGGACCAGGGCCAGAGGGACCGACCATGTGCTCTGGGCCACGAGCCCACAGCCCGAGCCACACAGGCCCCTCCGCCCTCTTGGAGGAAGCAGGACAATGACCTCGTAAACATGGACAGGCAGCTATGGGCAGCTGACCCGGGCCCTGCAGGAAATGGCTGCTGGAGAGAGAAAGCCAGGAAGGGGCTGGAAGGTTCCGGAAGGTTCCGGAAGGCCTCATGAGGAGGGAGAGTTCATAGGATGGGGGCTGGGGCACAGGAAGGGGCTGGGGGGTGGCAGCCTTGGTCAGCCAGACCTGAGGGGATGGATGCTGACAGGCCCCTGGAGGGTGTCTACTGCCATGGTGTTGGCTCTGCGGGCAGAAGGGGCCTCTCGCATGGGGGTCATATGTGAGTGGGCCCCAGTGGTGACCCAGAGGCCTGCCTGCACCTGCCCCAGAACCTGTGACCTTGCGGATGTAGGTAGGGGTCTCAGGGTAAGACCACCCAGGCTGCCTGCAGTTTCCGGCAGCTGCCACCCCGGGGTTCTGATGCCCCCCAGCCTCGGGGCCCACCCCCAGCTCAGTGTCAGGGAGCTCTCTGCTGAGAGCCAAGGCCTCCCACTGCCAGAGTTCTGGGAGGGGGCTGCCAGGCCTTGCTTCTGCGTCAGAGCCTGGAAGACTTCCCATGGTGCCTGCACACGGGAGCATGAGCGCCGTGGGGTGACAGGTGCACAGGGTGGCGGGCGGCACGGCTGGGGGTGTCAGGGTCACATGCAGCCAGCAAGGGCAGCAGAGGGGACACCCCCGGCGGGCGCCCCCTGGCAGCCAGCACCCTGAGAAGCCATCATTGCAGCTGCTTGCTGAAATGTCAGCCCATCCCCAGGGGTGTCCCTCTGTCTTGGACTCTCCTCTTTGCCACGCATGGTGATGCCCTCGCTGAGTGGGCCCCCAACCCTGGGCAAGTGTTCTTCCGGGAGGAAGATGATGGGGAGGTTTCAGGGAAAGAGGCACCAGGAGGGGTGGGGGCAGAGACTGGGCAGAGGCCATGCTCAGGATCCTCTGGGACCACCCCAAACCCGCCGCACTGGTGGAGACGCAGGCGCCACCGGCTCCTGGTGGCTCTGAGCGCTTGCGCTGAGACCCTCCGCGCCACCAGGGCTGCAGCAGCGTTTGGCTCGTCACCAGGGTCCGGGTCCCGGCTCAGGCGGGCGGCCGTTGCCTGGCAACGGGCGCTAACAGACCTCGCTGCCCGGCTCGCGCTCTCTCACCGCCTTGCAAAATTTATTAAAAGCGAGATGTCTTGATAGCAGGGAAACGTGAGCTGCGGTGAGCGATCAGATGCCAGCTGCCCACCGCCCGCCCGGGTCATCCGACCTGGGAGCGGGGCTCTGAGTTAGGGAGGGAAGTCCCCGCCCCCGCCCTGCCTAGACCTTGGCAGAAGAAGGCTTGTTGTTTGTAAATAAAATAAACCCTATGAGCTTCCCTCGCAATTACCAGGGTGTTATAAAACCAGGCTTCTCCCCCAAGGCCACCTTGCCCGGGGGACATTTGGCGATGTCACCACTGGCCAAAGTGCTGGTATTGGCGGCAGCCAGAGAAGCGGCTTCCCACCTCCTACAGCGCCCGGGTGCTCTCCCCCAGGGGAAGAAGCACCGGCCCAGGGTCAGGGGCGACCAATGGCCAGACCCTGCGTACTTATTTGGGGAAGACATCTTTGGGTCAGAGCCTGTGCAGGCTGACTCCCAGTGACCCTCTAACTGCCTCTGGTTGATGAGAGTGGGAGGAGAGAGCCTCACCTTTCTTCAGGGAGGCGCCTGGTGGTTTCGAACTGCTGACCTTGCAGCTAGCAGCCCAAGGCTTAAGCACACACCACCAGGGCAGGCTCCTGAGTCAGGCCCGAGTTGGCACACAGGTAACACTGTCAACCACACCACCCCCTGCTCAGCGGGTCGGACCCAGCAGACTGCCTCTTTCTCTTTCTTTTAAAATTAATCACTTTATTGGGGGCTGCTTATAAATCTCGTAACAAGCTATCATTAAGCACACTTGTACACAGGTTGGCATCAACATTTCCAAAGCATTTTGTTTCTACTTGAGCCCTAGGTATCAGCTCCTCTTTTCCCTCCCTCTCCCACGCCCCCTCTTTCTCTCCCTGAACCCCTGCAGGATTCGAACCACACAGTTTTGAGTGATTCATACCCCCCCAGCCCCCCACACTGTAAACCAGGCTCCTGCAGCCCCTGTGGTGGGTGTCCTCCCCACCTGGTGGGTGGGTCCCCATGTAGGCAGTAATTAAGGGACACACAGTGACCCTAGCCCAGGGCTTCTCAGGTGAGGGACATTTGGTGAGGGGGGCGGGCAGAGGGGCCCCTCCCCAGCGAAGGACCAGGCCTTGTGTAGTAGTGCCCTGGTACCTAGGCTCTCAAGACAGGGCCCTCCGTTGGGGTGTTGGGGGGTGGGTGGGCAGGGAGGAGCCACCCTTTCAGGGAGCATGCCCTGAGGGTCCTTGGCAGACAGGAATTGGAGAGCCTCCGGTAGCCCTGTCGTCGCCAACATCAATAGTTTATAGCGAGAAGCAGACACAGATCATATGGCCTGGTCAGCTCCAGTGGCCTCAGTGCCCAGCTGCTCACCTGCAGGGGGGATGGGGGACGGCGCTTTGCAGACAGGACAGGCCTGTCCCCCACGTTGGCCAGCCCAGCAAGCGCAGCCGTTGCCTTGGCACCAGGCCACCCTTGGGAGGGACCAAGATGTGGATTTGTCCTTGGGTTTTTTTTGCTTTTATTTTGGCTGGTGGGGGAAGACCTGGGCTGCTGTGCTCGTCCAAGGAGAGGCCGGCGGTGGTAGGGGGTTGTGTGTATCAGGGGGTGTCGGGGTGGGGGTTTGTAACGAGAAGACCCAGAGGCTGCCAGTGGGCTGCAGCACCCATACTCCCCCCACCTCCAAGACTTGTTTTCAACTCTGAGGATTTGGGTTTGGTCAGCGCTTCAAGCCAGCCTGGAGGCTGGTGGTTTGAGTCTGCTGGGGACGTCGTGCAAGACAGGTGGGACCATGGGCTTCTGAAAAGCCCCAGCCGTGGTTCTCCAGTGGGCTCTGCCTCCTGGCAACCAGAGGGCAGAGGGCTGCCCCAGTCTCCCAGACAGCCTCCTGGGGAGTGGCTGGGGGTTCCTGTAGCACACCTTGCCCTTAGCAGCAGGTGCTTAGGCTGCCACACCCCCAGAGTCCTTTCCACCTGGGCCACAGCCCCACCGATGCTCTGCGAGGCTCTGGAGCAGACTGGGGTGCCCTGGGCCTAAGCTAGCATGGTGCCAACCAAGATCAGCAAGCTCTCCCCACACCGAGCTGTAGCAGGCCATTCAACCCTGTGTCTGACTGACAACATCACACCCCAGGGCCCCGCCCAGGGCTTCTCAGTGGCTCCTAACCTCATTTGTGTCAGGATGTACACTGGTGCAGATAGGAGCTGGAGGCACACGGAATCCAGGTGGATGACACCTTCAGGACCAGGGGTGTGAGGGGCGATGCTGGGAGGGTAGAGGGTGAGTAGGTTGGAAAGGAGGAACTGATTACAAGGATCTACATGTGACCTCCTCCCTGGGGGACGGACAACAGAAAAGGGGGTGAAGGGAGACGCTGGATAGGGCAAGATATGACAAAATACTAATTTATAAATTATCAAGGGCTCATGAGGGAGCGGGGAGGGAGGGGAAAAAGTGGACCTGATGCAAAGGGCTTAAGTGGAGAGCAAATGCTTTGAAAATGATTGGGGCAAAGAATGTATGGATGTGTTTATACAATTGATGTATGTATATGTATGGATTGTGGTAAGAGTTGTATGAGCCCCTAATAAAATGTTAAAAACAAAAAAGAAGTACACAGACCTAGGTGGAGGATATGTCAAGAAATAATGGTTTCACATTGTGATAAAGATTTAAATAAAGGAGCTATGATTTTTGTAGCGATAAAAAAAACCCAACCCGACCACCCTATCGCCATTGAAAACAAAAACAAACAAAAAACACCTTTCCATCCAGTCCGCCGCCCTAGGACGGAGGAAAACTGCCCCAAAACGTGACATTTTGACGGGAGCAGAGGCCACCTCTTTCTTCCTGAGCTTGGCAAAGCCTGTGACTGCAGTTCTGGGGCAGAAAACCTCTCGAAGGAGAGACTCCGCCTCCAGAAAGTAGCCCCCTGCGGCTACACTGTTGGTCTGTAACTACCCCTTCTGAGTCGGAAACAAAGAAGCAACAGGGCACTTGGAAAACAGCTTCCCTGGTGGGAAGGCGCCAGATGGTGCAGGAGAGAATTTTCGTGGGGCCAACACATATGTGCTCGTTGGAAATGCCCTTTGTCAACCGTGAGGAGCCCCCACCCCCCAGGACCTCAGTAGCCATTGGACGGACATCCATGGAACGGCGAAAAGGTGGCTCCGTGCAGCAGACCCGGCGCAAAGGGGCTCCGAGGCGGAAGGGAACAAGCCCACCCTCAAGGGGGTCTGGTCTGTGTCCCGAGAGAAGGCCGGCTGGGAGAGGACCCCAGATCAGCGCCCCCAGGGGAAGCAGGAGGCCATCCAAAGGGCAGCGGAGAAAGAAGCATCGAGATGAGTGTCACAAGGTGTTAGGAACCAGCTCTCGAAGATGCTGCTGTTGTGGGCCATGTGCACAACACCGACCGTCCGCTCCTGTGCAGCTCTGACAGCCTTCCTGTGCCTGAGCCTCCGGATGCAGTCATTGTGAGCTTCCTGGCGCTCGCCGCCCCTTCCCTTGACCAAGCAGGATGTCCTTCTCCAGGGACTGGGCTCTCCTGACCACCTGCCCAGCCCTCTGTGGTAGTTAACAACATCCTCTCATGTCAACGTGAGACTGTGAAGGGGTGGAGTCTGGCCTCTCAATCAGGTCACAGCCAGTGGTGTCTCAGTGTGGACGTGGCCTTCTCCTGAGGATTCTGGGAACTCCTGTCTTCCTCCCTGGAGGGTGGACACACACGCTCTCTGCTTTGTCTTCCCGTTGAGAAACCACATGGAGCTACGCTGATGGAGCCAGAGCCCTGGAGCTGGAGGAGCCACGTGGGGACCCACGCCAGCACTCAGGTGCTTCCACCGCCACGGGATCCACAAGACTTTGCACCCACTGGCCTGTGATCTTCCTGCATTCGGCGTCATTGCAGGTGTTGTGTGAGTCTGAAGAGGACTTTATAGATTAGTATCGGACACATGGGCTAATATCGGACTGATGGGCTTGACCTGGACTGGGCGGATGTTGTCTTAATGTAAAATGGCTCTTTGATATAAAGTTCTCTCTTACACACATATGAGTGTTTATGGATTTGTTTCTCTGGTCCACCCGGACTAACACACCATCCTTGCCCCTAAGGAGCACTCTGGCCGTCTTCCAACACAGAGCAGTGTGTCATTCAAATGCATCCCTTCTTCCTCGGTCTTCCTTACTCAGTGTCCATCCAACTGTCACGTGCATAGGAGGCCGCGGAGATCATCATGGCTGGGGTCAGATGCACCTCAGTCCTCAAAGGAACATCCTTGCTCTTCAACACGCTAAGGAGTTCCTGTGCAGCAGGTTTACTTAAAGCAACGTATCTTTGGCTCCCTTGACTGCTGCTTCCATGAGCGTTGACAGTGAATCCAGGCAAGGTGAACTCCTGGGCAGCTTCCGAAGCGAAGGCTAATGGAAGAAATGATGACGTCCAAGAGCTGAGCAGAAGGCGGCAAAGGCTGGCTGCTCGAGGAGACAAATACAAAGGTCAAAGATGCTGAGACAGCGTCATACACAGGGAGCCTCTGCTGAAGACACTTCAACAGCCGCCGCAAATGGCACTTCGGCCAGGTCCAGCCGAGGACAGAACACTGCTGACGCAAGGCAGAGACGACCAGAGAGACGCTTACGTGTGTTTTGCTGACTGAGACAAGGCAGTCGACTGTGTGGATCATCACAGACTGTGGATAGTCCTGAGGAGGCGGGGAATTCCAGACGCTTCGTTGTGTTCATGTGTGACTTGTATGCAGACCAAAAGGCAGGTGCCTGGTTTTACAATCAGGAAAGGTGTGGGGCAGCTTGCATCCTCTCACCACACTTGTTCCTTCTCTGTGCTGAGCAAAGCACCAAGGAGCCGGCTTCTATGGACAAGACTGTGGCATCTGGCTTGGGGGAAGGCTCAGGATCCGCTTCCAGTCCCTGGAGCAGGACGCCATGCTTGGGAAAGTCGAGGGTCAGAGAAAAAGAGGAAGACCTCTGACCCGACGGATGGACACAATGCCTGCAACAAGGGTGCAGAGCCAGGCAGTGCTTGGGTCTGTTTTCCATAGGATTAACGATTAGGAACAACTTCTGTCTGTCTCTCTGTCTGTCATCTATCATCATGCCTCTCCTCCTGTGTTCCAAACTCTAAAGAGGTCTCCGCAGCACATTTACCAGGGCCAGGCTCCCTTTGATCTCCTGCCTGCCTCCTGCTTTCCTTCAACTTGCTCAGGACCTGTTAGGGGCAGCCAGCCTGAACCTGCAGAGCCCCATGGCCGCATTTCAGGAATGTGGCTGGGACACTCCCAGCCCCTGCCTCCTCCCAGCCCCAGCTCTCCCAGAGACCTTGTTCTCCTGGTCCAGTCCTCTCCCCTCTTACTCAGGCCCTCCCCCCTCCCCAGACCCCTTTCCCCCTTCGCCCAGCCTCACCCCCTCCCCCATGCCCCCAGCCCTCAGACCCCCAGAGCTCAGACCCACCCTTCGTTTCACAACAGCAGAACTTGACAGATAGGAAGAAACACAGGAGACCGTGGGGGGTGTCATTTGCACCCCACAGTCTGTGTTTGGTGTGGGTGTGTCCCCTGTGCCACATTCTATTCTTCCCCAGACGCTGCTGGGGGTGCATGCCAGTGTCACGTCCATCGGCGGTTCAGTTGGTTCTAATGACAAGGACCACATCAGGTGCCCGCAGGGCAGTTCTGACTCACAGCGAGGGGCACTGAGCTTAGACAGCCTGCTGGCCTTGTGCTCAGTGAACAGCCCAGACCCTGACACTGTGCCTGTGTGTCCGTATCCGTGTGCGTGCGTGCGCGTGTGCGTGTTCACACTGCACAAAGCAGCCTCGTGTTGCTGGAAGGGCCCAAGTCGGCTCACACCCACAGCCACCCACGCCCCGTTGCAGAGCCTAAATTCTGAGCACCCCGGTTTGCAAAAGGCGATGGACGGAGGGCAGTGAGCCCCAAATCCATTTGCGGAGCCCCCATTGGGATTGGGAGCCCTGGTGGTGCGGTGGTTACACACTGGGCTGCCAACCACAAAGCCAGCAGTTCAAAACCACCAGCCGCTCCGAAGGAGGAGACTGGGGCGGTCTACTCCCGTCGAGAGTCCCAGAAATGCATAGGGTCAGCCCTGTGAGGTCGCTGTGAGTCGGCACCAACTCCACGGACGGACGGCCGGGCAGCCGGCCATTGAGTCTGTTTGCTTTTGTCCACGTAATGAAGCCTTCCCTGAGCTCTTTCTGAACACTACCCAGGGATGCAGAGAATCTGGTCTGGCAGAGGGGTGGGGGTGGGGGACAGGCTCTCTCTGAGGGGCTTGCCTGGGTGTGGCCCTGGTGGAGGTCACCTTACTGGTGATGTTTGGGAGGTTACATCACAAGGAAACCGCACCCTTGAGAGAACCCCCTCTCTGCCCCTGACCCCACCCCTAACCCAAACCAGTCCATCCTGGCTCAGAGCAGAATTGCTCCCTGGGGGGCCCAGGCTGTTGCTTTTCCTGCAGCAGAGCCTCTCTGGGATAGCCGCCCATGCGGAACTCGCTGCAACCTGCTGCTCCAGCTCAGACTCCCTGCCAGCGAGTCAGAACCGAGCAGACGTGCCCCTGTGGGCTTCCGAGACTCCAACTCTTTACCGCAAGAAGGAAGCCTGGTCTTTCTCCCACAGAGCGACTGGTGGTTTTGAACCGCTAACCTTGAGATTAGCAGCCCCATCTGTCACCACTGGGCAACCAGGGCTCCTTCTGACGGCCTCAGACAGAAGTCAGAATCCGCTGACCGCAGTGGGTGGAGGACCAAGGTGTGACCACACCCCCACAGGGCTCCACCGGCCCCTAGGAATCCCGGCTGCACTTTCTGCTCTGAAACATCGCCCCCCTCCGCCCCCCTGGAGTGTGTGCCTTCTGTGCCTGACTCCCTGAGGGCAGAAGGTTTCCAACGTCCACACCTGTTACCTACGGGGAGGAACCCTGGAGGTGTCATGGTCACTCTCTGGGCTCCTAACTGCAAGATCAGCGGTTCGAAACCACCAGACAGGGCTCTCTGCTCCTGCGAGGAATCACGGTCTCGGAAGTCCACCGGGGAGGTTCTGTGCCCCACAGGGTCGCCATGAATCAGAACCGACTCAATGGCAGTGAGCTTGGTTTTGTTTGCTTGTTTGGGGGTTGGTTCTACTCCTGTAGCGTGACCGCCTCGGACACCCACCAGGGCCCGTCCACCCTGTCCTGCGGGGTCGCTGTGAATCGGGACGGACTTGACGGCTGGGTGTTTGGCTGTCTGTTCTCAGGGGCCATCGACTGGTCTGGCCCACAGTGACCAGTGCACAACAGAACGAAACACTGCCCCGTCATGCGCCGTCTCGCCGCGGGTCCTCTCCTGAGCCACTGTGTCCGTCTGTCCATCTCATCGGGGGCCTTCTTTTTATGCCGCCCCGCCCATTCCAAGCCTGATGTCCTCGGTGGGGGAAGCTGTTTGCTCCCGAGGCAAACGGGCCAGGAGCACCACCTTCACGGGTCAGGGCCCGGGAGCTGGGGAAGCATCAGCTGGCCTGGCGCTCCGCCGGAGATAAAACCGGCACTTGGCTATAGTTTCCCAGCAAACTTAGCCGTGATTTCATGTTGCCAACCTTGTTTTCCTTTCCCGTCTGTGAACAGCTTGGCTGACATATTATTGCTTTTTTTATTGGGGGCATGTACACATCTTATCACAATCCATCCATCCATCCATGTGTGAAGCACATTGGCACATTTGTTGCCATCATCCTTTTCAAAATAGTTTCTTTCTACTTGAGCCCTTGGTATCAGCTCCTCATTTCCCCTCCCTCCCTTGGCTGAAGTACTAATGCTTCATTGTATATCCTCAATTAATTGTCAACCGTCCCCTTGTGTAAACCTGCCGTGCGTGGCAGGCTGCTTGCAGGGAGCGTAGTTAGACCTGCCTGGAATAAAGTTCTGGGTCCTGGAGCATCTATGCTGCAGGCCCCCCTGCACCCCAAGTGTTGTCTGTGATCTTCTCTCCTATCTGATGGTGCCCCCCTCGATCCCATGAGATTTGTCTGATCAGAGCTGGACTCCATGTATATTGCAGTCCTTCTCCAGGGACTGCTCTCTCCTGACCACACGTCCAAAGTATGGAAGAGGAAGTCGCCCCACCCTTGCCTCTAAGGAGCACTCTGGCCTTACTTCCTCCAAGACAGATCAGTGTGTCCTTTGGGCGGTCCATGGTCCTTTCAATACTCTGCCCCAGCACCACACTTCAAATTCAAATCGGCTCTTCTTCGGGCTTCCTTAATCAATGGCCGACTCTCACAGGCATAGGAGGCCACGGAGAAGACCAGGCCTGGGGCCAGGCGCACCTTGGTCCTCAAAGCAGCATCCTTGCTCTTCAACTCGCTAAAGAGGTCTGTGCAGCAGGTTCGCCTAATACGTCTTCTGATCTCTCGACCACTGCCTCCGTGAGCATCCGCTGTGGATCCAGCAAGACGAAATCCTTGACAACTTCACCCTCCTCTCCATTTAACATGATGTGACCTACTGGTCCAGCTGTGAGGATTTGGGTCTTTTTTTTTTTAACGTTTTATTAGGGGCTCATACAACTCTTATCACAATCCATACATACATCAATTGTGTAAAGCACATCTGTACATTCTTTGCCCTCATTATTCTCAAAACATTTGCTCTCCACTTAAGCCCTTTGCATCAAGTCCTATTTTTCCCCTCCCTCCCTGCTCCCTCCTCCCTCATGAGCCCTTGTTAATTTATAAATTAGTATTTTGTCATATCTTGCCCTGTCCAGTGTCTCCCTTCACCCCCTTTTCTGTTGTTCATCCCCCAGGGAGAAGGTCACATGTAGATCCTTGTAATTGGTTCCCTCTTTCCAACCCACTCACCCTCTACCCTCCCAGTATTGCCACTCACACCCCTGGTCCTGAAGGTATCATCCACCTGGATTCCCTGTGCCTCCAGCTCCTATATGCACCAGTGTACAACCTCTGCTCTATCCAGTCTTGCAAGGTAGAATTCAGATCATGGTAGTTGGGGGGGAGGAAGCATTTAGGAACTGGGGGAAAGCTGTATTCTTCATCAGTGCTACATCGCACCCTGACTGACTCATCTCCTCCCCTAGACCCCTCTGTGAGGGGGTCTCCAGCAGTCGACAAATGGGCTCTGGGTCTCCAGTCTGCACTTCCCCCTTCATTCACTATGGTAAGTTTTTTTTTCTCTGATGATGCCTTATACCCGATCCCTTTGACACCTTGTGATTGCACAGGCTGGTGTGATTCTTCCATGTGGGCTTTGTTGCTTCTAAGCTAGATGGCTGCTTGTTTACCTTCAAGCCTTTAAGATCCCAGACGCTATCTCTTTTGATAGCCGGGCACCATCAGCTTTCTTCACCTGCTTGGCTTCAGCAGTTGTGTCGGGAGAGTGAGCATCATAGAGTTCCAATTTAATAGAAGAAAGTATTCATGCATTGAGGGAGTGCTTGAGTAGAGGCCCAAGGTCCTTCTGCCACCTTTATACTAAACCTATAAATATAGGCACATAGATCTATTTCCCCATCCTCCTATAT
This sequence comes from Tenrec ecaudatus, assembly GCF_050624435.1. NCBI lineage: Eukaryota > Metazoa > Chordata > Mammalia > Afrosoricida > Tenrecidae > Tenrec > Tenrec ecaudatus. The sequence goes on from NC_134530.1 coordinate 643,038, forward strand.
ATGTTTGCATGTACATGTCTTTGTCTAGACCTCCATAAATGCCCTTTGCCTCCTAGCTCTTTCCTCTATTTCCCTTGACTTCCCTCCTGTCGATTTGGGTCTTGACCCTGAGTTGTGATCCACACTGAAGGCTGCGATCCCTGGGCTTCCTCAGCAAGGGCTTCGAGCAAGGCTGTGTCATCTGCAGACAGGAAGTTGTTTACGAAGCCTTGCTCCCATCCTGACGCCACACTCACCTTCCTACCATCCAGCTTCTCTGAGGGTCTGCTCGGCGTACAAAGTGCACAAGAATGGTGAGAGGACACCACCCTGAGGCAGGTCCTTCCTGACTGTAAGCCGCGCAGTGTGTCCTTGTTCTGTACAAGTTCCAAGCGAGCACAATGGGGTGCGCTGGAATTCCCATTCTTCTCAAGGCTGTCCTAGTTTGTTACGTCTTTGCCTGGTCCACATCTTTCTGGTAGTTTCCGCTTTGAGCCAAGACCCCTCTGGCATTGGCAATGACATCCCTCACTCCACAGCCTCTCCTGAAGCCCACCTGGACTTCTGGCAGCTCCTCGTCAATGTACTGCTGCAACCATTGTTGGATGAGCTTAAGCAAAACACTACTGTGCGCCTTACTTCCGATGTCATTCCATAGTGTGAATGCTCTGTCGGGCCACCGTCTTTGGGAACGGGCACAGATGAGTTTGGTTGGGCGCGAGTCTGTGCCACACAAGCGCACTGCGACCGAGTCCTTCCGACACCCGGGACTGTCAGGTTAGTGGCCTAGAACCACCAGGCAGAGCTTGCTGCTGATGCCTGGTAGAGGAACCCTCCAGTGTAGGCGGGGGCGGGGGGAGCAAGCATTTTGTTTATCCACCATCTGCCCACGGGAAAGCAAAACGTGCTTGCTTCTTCAGCGCAGTGAACCTTCTGCCTCCGGACCCCACCCGCCACGCTGTCAAGTTTCTCTGTAAGCCCACAGCCTTAAAATGCCCAGGGAGCAGGTGGGAGGGAACCTGTGGGTGGGGAGGCCTGGGAGCCATGAGGAGGCGTGGGGAGGGTGGGGGTCACACAGTGGATGGGGGTGGGGGCAGGGGTGTCATCAGCACCCAGACACTTGGGCCTCTCCGGGAGCGTGGGCAGGGACACAGCGGAAGGCTGGGGGGGGGTTGGACGTGTCCAGGCTCAGCATCCTGCCCTGAGGGGTGAGGATCGGGTGGGGGTCCGGCCCTGTCCCCTCAGGGCTACTTTCTGGGGCTGGACTCATGCCTGGGTGACCTCCAACCCCAAAGGTGAGCCTTCTGCACCTGGGACACTGATTGGGCTGGGGGCAGGAAGGGGCGTAGACAAGGCAGGGGCGGGGACAGGGACGGGCAGGGGCGGGGGGGGGGGGGGGGGGCGGGGGGGTGCAGAGAAAGTGAAGGGGCGGGGACAGGGACGGGACAGGGCGGGGCGGGCCCTAGAGTGTAGCGCAAACAATGCTCACAGTGGGCCGGGTGGACTGCTGGAGGCCCAGAAACCCCCAAGTGGGACACACGCAGGCTCTGGGACGGGGAGGCGAGGCTGCAGGCGCACTGAGAGCGGCTGCTCCCCAACCCAACTGAGATGCGAATTCACGGCCCTGGTGGCGCAGCCGTCAAGCACTCGGCTGCCATGGGGAAGGTTAACTATTGACATCCTGGAGGAACACTGGCCACCCGGTCCCACATAGCAGTCAACCCAGACCCTGTGGGGCAGCGAAGGGCCTCCAATCCTGACATCAAGGTCAGCAGTTCCAAACCTCCAGCAGCCTCTCGGAGACAGATCCACCCTGTCCCGGGGTGCCGTGGGAGCTTGCTTTGGGTTGGGCATTGGGGACGATACAGAGTGAGGCGCTGCCCCGGGACAGCCCTGGGTGCCCAGCTGACTGAGAGGGGACCTGATAGCCAGTGCAGGGCCCCCAGTCAGGGGCTCTGCAGGAGTCAGGCGCACCTCTGATGCGTCTAGCCAAGGGAACAGGTGGGCGGTCCAACCTAGCAGAGAAAGGAGACCCTCTGCGCCCTGTAAGGTGTGCAGAACCCCGTTCGGGCAATGCTCCTGTCCCAAGGGATCCCTCAGTTGGAATCCACTCAACAGGTCTTGGGTTTGGGTTGAGTTTTCTAGAATGACCCGTGAAGTGGGGTCCTGGGGCCCACCCCAGCTAATTACCTTTAGAAAGAGGATGTGATATCCAGTCACCAGTGTGACCCCTCGGCCAACCACAGCTGCTGCTCTAGGCCTTCTTTCGCTGGGGCCCAGTGACGGGATGAAGGGGACCCTGGGCCAAGAGGCAATCCCTCCAGTCCCCCTGGGTCAGTGAGGATGCCCACACTAGGGAGAGGGGGCAGCTGTCCTGGGAAGCAGCAGAGATCCTGCTGGGACCTCCCCCAAACCCTTGCTCATATCTTCCCTGGTTGTACTTGTTCTGGGGGAAAGACCCACATTCAAATGCGTCTCACTGAGATGCAAACAGAACAAAAGCAGAAAGGATCCATGCAGCCATCGAAGGGGCAGCGTTGGTCCCACCCAGTCCAGAGGAAGGAGGATCGATGAAAGAGAAATCCACGTGGAAAGCGTTGGTCCGATGGCGTCGCGGACCACTCAGCCATCAGTCTCCACCAGCCAGAGACCAGGGGCACTAGATGGTGCCCGGCACCACCCACTGCTCTGGAAAGTCCTGGAAGGATGGGGATAGAAAATATGGAACAGAAGTCAGAGTCATAAGGGAGAGTGGGGGGAGGGGGAGGAAAAAACGAGCAGCTGATACCAAGGGCTCAAGTAGAAAGAAAATGTTTTGAGAATGATGATGGCAACAAATGGACAAATGTGCTTGACATCATGGATGGATGGATTGTGATAAGAGCTGTAAGAGCCCCCAATAAAATGATGTTCAAAAAAGAGTCAGAGTCATAAAGAGCAGCAGGCTTCCTGGTCTGATGGAGACGGTGTCGCTGCTGCTGCTGGCAGCAGTGACGTCCAGTGGATGCGACCCACGGTGACCCCTTTGCAAGAGATGGAAACTGCCCAGCCCTGTGCCGTCCTCACCCCCGTTCTGCTGTCAGAGCCCATGGTCACAGCCGCGGTGTCCGTCCATCTCCTGGAGGGTCTTCCCCGTGTGCCCCATGCATCCTACAAACCACCGGAGCGAACCGATGCCTTGGGGCTGTGGTGCCGGAGAAGAGTGTTGAAAGGACCCCAGCTTCCAGAAGAACAATCCGTTCTATCTCAGGAGGAGTAAGGCCCGAGCGCTCCTTCAGGGCAAGGATGGGGAGACTTCATCTCCCATACTTTGGACGTGTTGCCAGGAGAGCCCAGCCCAGGAGCAGGACATCAGGCTTGGTGAAGTGGGGGTGGGGCACCCAGAGAGACAGATGGAATCCCCTTGTCACCCCTCAGGTGTGGAACTGAACTCCCCTGTGGGCAAATAGTCAGCTGAACAACATACAAGCCTCTGCAGGGAAGGAGACCACGCGGGGGTTCCTGCACCTTGAGTCGTCAGCGTTTGAGCGTACAGGGCAGTTACTGACCAGAGGCAGAGCTTGGGGGTCAGGAGACCAGGAGGGATGGCAGTGGGGTGGGGGAGGGTGCAGGGACCTCTCTCTGTTTCTCCACCACTGCTGTCCATGGCTGTATCCATGGTTTCCCGTCTCCTCCTAGGAACTTCAGCATCAGGAGAGTGTGAGTCCAGGTTGACCAGGGAAACAAATCCAAGGAGACTCCTATGTGTGCAAGAGAGAACTTCATATCAACGAGTCATTGTCTATTAAGAAAACATCCCGAGGAGCTGATACCAAGGGCTCACGATGGCAACAAATGCATAAATGTGCTTGACACAATGGAGGGATATGTATGGATTGTGATAAGAATTGTATGAGCCCCCAATAAAATGATTTAAAAAGAAAGAAAACATCCCAGCCCAGTCCAGACCAAGTCCATAAGTCTGATATTAGTCCATATGTCCAATACCGATCTATACAATCCTCTTCAGACTCAGGCAGCCCATGCAATGACATGATGTTGAAAGCAGGAAGACACAGGCCGGTGGATGGAAAGTCTTGTGGATCCAGTGGCAGTGGAAGCATCTCTGTGTCTTGTCAGCAGGAAGACAAAGCAGTGATTGAGAGAGGATCTGGCCTCCAGGAAGCTATTTATCCCTGTTGGGCCTCCAAATGAGATCATCAAGCTGTGATTTGATGGACAGGCTGGACTCCACCCCTTAGCAAGTTGACAGAAGATGATTTAAAAGCCACAAGGAGATTCCTGTTCGAGAAACAGAAGTAGGATCAGCCCATTCCCGGATGGATTTGAAGGTGCACTGGAAATAAAGTTGGGTACAACTCCCCGGAGAAGACGGTGGAGAAGAAGACCCCCCCCCCCCCGCCTGCCGACCCACGCACCACGTTTGCCCAGGCTCACTGTGGCCTGCCGTCGTCCTGATGGTGACTTTGCCACCATCTGACCCGGGGAGCTTGTATCAGCAGATATGTGGTTTCCTTCCTCGGTTTTTATGATTCTGCATCGAAAGGTTGACAATAAATAATGTCAGGCCATTGGCTTGAAAAAGAAAAGAGCAAAAATGAGGAGCTGATGCCAGGGGCTTAAGTGGAGAGCAAATGCTTGGAGAATGATGAGGGCAACGAATGTACAGATGTGTTTTACACAATGGATGAATGTATGGGTTGTGATAAGAGTTGTATGAGCCCCAATAAAATGATTTTTTTAAGTGAAGAAGGGAATACTGATGCCCCGCTCTGTGAACCTTGACTCCAACTCACACCGAACGCTGCAGCCACCCAGGAGGACAGGGCGGCACTGCCCCTGCAGGGTTCCGTGACTATACCTCTTTATGGGAGTAGAAAGCCCTGTCTCCCTCCCATGGGGCTGCTGGTGGTTTCAAACAGCAGACCTTGTGGTTAGCAGCCCCAACGCATAACCGCTAAGCCACTAGGCCTGGCTCCACTTACCATAAAAAAAGCTCAGATGAATACATGACAAAGTGTCTGGATGAGGCAGACAGTTGGCAAGAGGCCACAATGGCCCCTGAAGGATTCAGGCCACGTGGTTTCAGAAGTTTTCCAGTGTCCTGGGAAGCGCAGAGACCAGCACGTGGGGTGGGGACCATGAAGCTCCCTTGTCTGTGGTTGGGGTGACTCATGTCCAGGCACCCCCAGGCTGGCCCCCGAAGGCGAAGCTGCCCCTCCTGGGCTGGGCAGAGGCCATGCACTGGGACCCTTGGGTCAAAGTGCGGTCTCTGCCAGACTTCCTGTGTGGAATGTGTGTCCCAGCCCCTGTTATCCCAGTCTCCATCTCCGACATCCAGGCCTTCAGCATTCCACTGCAAAACTCTTCTGCAGGGCTGTCCCCAGGCCCTGCCAGCTCAGACCAGACTGTGGGGCATGTCTGGTTCCCGCATCCTGGACCTCCTTGGGCCCAAGAATCCCCCTGACTAGCTCAGTGCGTGACTCACCGACCCCCACCCACCCGTTTCAGAAGCAGGGGTGCATCTCCACGGGCAAGCTCTCAAACTGTGGGTTTTGAACCCCCATGGGGTCTAGGGGCTGCACTCGGGGGTCAGCACCAATTTGGTCCCAGCGAAAAGTTTCAACCCCGTGTCAATTCCGTCTCGAATCCCAGGTCGGCCGCCACACTCTCCATGTTGCAAACTTCCTGGGGATGGGATCTCGAGAGGAAACAGTTTAAGGAGCCGGGATGGGGAACATTCTGGAGAAGGTGCCTGGACAGGGACAGGAGGACCCAGAGGCCCCGGGGGTGCGGGGGTGGGAGCAAGGGGAGGCCACCAGCCTGAGGCCATATGGGGGTGCAAGGGTTCACGGAGACAGCACACTGAGAACAGAGGGGTCCACACTGTCCAGGTCGGAGGCCGGTGGGAAGGGGCCACATGAACTCACTGCCATTGAGCCAGTTCTGATGTGACTCACAGAGACTCTGTCAACAGGGTGGAGCCGCCCCTGCGGGCCTCTGAGGCTGTAACTCTCTCTCCTCTTTTTTTTTAAGGGGTATCTTTATTTTATTTTATTTTATTGGGAACTCTTGCAGGTATTATAAGAAGCCATAATTCAACTGCATCAAGCCTCGTTCTACACCTGCCGCCACCGTCCGTTTCAGATCATGTCCTTTCTTTTTCTCTCTTTGAATTTATTCATTTTTAATCATTTTATCACGGGCTCATACAACTCATAACAATCCATACATGCATCCATTGTGTAAATCACATCTGTACATTCGTTGCCATCATCATTCTCAAAACATTTGCTCTCCGCTTAAAGCCCTTGGTATCAGCTCCTCATTTTCCCCTCCCTCCCCGCTCCCCCTCCTCATGAGCCCTTGATAATTTATACATTATTTTGTCATACCTTGCCCTGTCCGACATCTCTCCTCACGGACTTTTCTGTTGTCCACCCCCCAGGGAGGAGGTCACAGGTAGATCCTTGTAATCAGTTTCCCCTTTCCACCACACCCTCCCTCCACTCACGTCCTTTCTTCTGGATCTCTTTCATATCAGCTCCCCTCTGTCCCCTCCCTTTCCCGCTCCACCCTGCCCAGGAGCCCTTAGTGATATATTATCTATATCTATCTGTCTATATATAGTAATTACTATTATTGCCAAAGCTTACACCAGAAGCTTTAATTCTTTACAGAAGGAGAAACGCTCTTATTCCTCCTGAGGAGCATCTGTTAGTTTTGAACTGCTGACCTTGCAGTTAGCAGCTCAACAAAGGTTTCTCTGCGCCACTCCTTCCCCCCTCCCCACCCCACCCAGAGATGCAGATGAGAAAGGCTCAGGAGACTGAGCCCAGCCCTCCCACCAGGACAGTCAGGGTGAGTCAAGACCGCTCAGCTCTAACCCCCCAGGCACGTCCCTGAGGGCCGGGCTGCCCCCCACCCACCCAGCCTGCTGGGGGAAGGTGAGTCATTCACTTTCACACACAGTCTGCCTGAGGGCAGCGCTTTTCCCCACCCACCGTCAAAGGTCAGGAAGAAGCTGGGCAGAGGCTCCGGAGAACCCTGTCCTTCAGCAAACCTATCCTGTTCCTTCCTCGAGGATGGACCCCACGTCCAGCAGGACAAACTACTGCCCTGTCCTGCGCCAGCCTCACAGCTGCCCAGCTGTCTGAGCCAGGATGTCCGTCCATCTCCTTGATGGACCAAACAGGACGTCCTCCTCCAGGGACTGGTCTCTCCTGACCGCATGTCCAGAGTACGTGAGAGGAAGTCTCACCGTCCTTGCCTCAACGGAACACTCTGGCCTGACTTGTTCCAGAACAGATCTGTTTGTCCTTTTGGCAGTCCACGGAACTGTCCATCTTCTTCCCCAGCACCCCTGCTCCAACGCATCCATTCTTCCGCGGGCTTCCTCACTCAGTGTCCACCTTTCACGCGCACAGGAGGCAGCTGAGCGGACCACGGTGAGGTCAGGTGCACCTCAGACCTGAAAGCCACATCTTTCCTCTTCAACACTATAAAGAGGTTGTGTTAGTCCCGGTGGACTAGAGAAACAAAGTCACACCCATTCCTATGTGTATAAGAAAGAGCTTTCTATAAAGAGCAATTGTAACGTGAGAAAACATCCCGGCCCAGTCCAGATCAAGTCCTTAAGTCCAATATTATTCCATGTGTCCAATACCAGTCTGGAAAGTCTTCTTTAGACTCACACAGCACCTGCAAGATGCTGAGTGCAGGAAGATCACAGGCCAGGCGGTGGAAAGTCTTGTGGATCCAGTGGCAGTGGAAGCATCTCAGCGCTGCTGTGGGTCTCCATGTGGCTCCTCCAGCTCCAGGGCTCTGGCTCCATCAGCGTAGCTCCATGTGGTTTCTCAACGGGAAGACAAAGCAGAAAGCATGTGTGTCCCACCTCCAGGGAGGAAGACAGGAGTTCCCAGAATCTTCAGGAGAAGGCCACGCCCACAGAGACACTACTGACTAGACCTGATTGACAGGCCAGACTCCACCCCTTCCTTCAAGTTTACAGGAGATGATGTCACTGCCACATGGGTCACGTGATCTAGAGTTACCCAATGGGATGAGCCCTTGGATCCCCTTGGGGGTGGGGGTGGGAGGCAGGCACTCACTGACTGTGGACCCCCGTGCTCCTGGTTGAAGGCCCATCACCAGAGAGAGAGGAGAAATGGGGAGGGGGGAGGCTAATGTAGGAGCCCTGTCTGGGAGGCAGCGTCCATCTGATCTGCATCTCATACATGATCCTGTTGAACACGCAGCCTGGATTGTTCCTGTCCCATTCCCGTGGGGGGACCTGTCCCAGGGGAGATACCTCAGGATGATCCGGGTGGGAGAAAACAATGCGTGACTCTATTTTTACATCAAAGAGGAAGGTGGGCAATGGTCGGCACCATCCAGGCCGCCGGTTTGGCCAAGGCCACTGAAATTTGTTCCATTTGTGCGCACTTTGGTTCTTAACAACCAAGATGTCCTAAGCCGCCGTGGGATCTCGCAGGCAGTGACTTCTGCGGGACCTCTGCCGAAGGCTCCATGAACCAGGCCTCCAGGAGGGAGTTTGGGGACCTGTCAGGCCAGAACTGGGGGGGACAAAGGAGAAGGCTCTCTCCTATCAGCACGCCCACATCTTGAAGGGGAGCTTCCTCGCATCTGCCCTTACCCTGCGTCTGCGATCCCCTTCAGTCAGCGGGTCTGTCCGTCCTTCGTCTGTCCGTCCTTCCCGTGACAGCCTGCTCCTGGGGGTCCTCACATGTCACCACGGAGATGCTCAGGGCCACTGCCCTGCCATGTCCTGTCCCCTCGGACTTCACTATGCAGCTGGGCCCCCAGTGAGTTTGGGGACTCCAGACGGCCTGTGGACTAATTTCAAGGTTCAGGATAAAGCCAGGGTTCTTTGCAGGGGGAGGTGTGTGTGCCTTTGCTTTTAGGCACTAACTCGGGTACCGTCGGCAGGTCCCCCTGCTGCCGCACGGACTCGGACTCACCCATGCTGCGAAGCTGAGCTCAGCTGCTTCAGAAGGCTCCAGGCTTCCTTTGGGACACAGTTGGGACTCCCCATCTCAGTGATATCCAAGAACATGAATTACATATACATGGGACAAAACCAAGGGGCCCGGGTGGCGTAGTGGTTAACCGCTGGGCTGCTGACCACAAGGTCAGCGGTTCTAAATCACCAGCCGCTCTGTGGGAGAAAGAGGAGTCTCAGCCACCCACAGGGCAGCCCGGCCCCGTACAGCCCCTGTCCCTATAGGTCAGCATCAACCCAGTGAGAGCTTTGTCTTGTCCTCCAGGTGAGGAGGGCATTGGCCAGAGGTCATACTGACCCAGGGTTCACCGTCTCAGGGAGTTCAAGCCAGAGTAGCAGAGGACACGGACAAGGGAGAACCAACCAATCCGTCTTGGAAGAAGGGCAGCCAGAGCACTCCACCGAAATGGGCACAGCACGTAGGACGTGGAGCCTCAGTCTCGCTGTGGACCAGTCCCTAGAGAGGGACGCCAAACTTGGCAAAGAAGAGGGACAGCGACAAAAGGGAGCCTCAGTGAGTCGGGTGGACACAGTGACTGCAACCACGTGCTCACACGGTAGCGGTCCTTCTGTGCGTGGCCATCCTCCAGGCCCAGCCATGTGGGGAAGCGTCGTGTGAACAAATCTGCCTTAGAAGAAGTGCAGCCAGAACGCTCCTGAGAGGCAAGGATGGGAGACTTTGTTCACATCCTTTGGACGTGTGAGAAGGAGCTCTTGTTGGTAAAAATGGAGGGGCAGTGACAGAGAGGAAGTCCCCTGACCAGGTAGATGGACACGGTGGCTGTCACAAGAGGCTCATCCACCAGACCAATTGTGAGCATGGCGCTGACCGGCACTCTACAGGAGTCACCGTGAGCCAGAACTGACTCGACAGCACCCAGCTAGCGACAGCGCTCCCTTGTCCGTGTGTGCACCGCTTCTTGCTGCGCTCAGTGGCGGGCATTGGGCCCTTCCTCACTTGTGGCCATTGTGAACAGACCGCAGGGATGACCGCAGGCCTGCCTAGGTCTGTCTGTGCATGTTAAGACTCTGCTTGTGTAGGGAATACACCCAACAGAGGGATTGCTGACTGTGTAGAATGTACTACCTTCCCCCGCAGCCAACACCACCGAGTCCAGCTGTGGGAGTTACCTAATCTTCATGTCGACTTGAAAATAGAAACGTGTAGGGTGGAGTCTTGTTTGTCAATCCAGCCCCATGGTGGTACCTCCCGGTGGGCGTGACCTCATAAGTAGGATCCTGGGAACTTCCTCTCTCTCTCTCTCTGTGTGTGTGAGACCTTCCTGCTGCTGAGTCACTTGGAGAGCTGCTAGAGACACTGCCATTGGATCCACACAACTCTGCCCCCACCGGCCTGTGCTCTCCCTGCATTCTGCAACATTGCATGAGGCTGTGTGAGTCTGAAGAGGGATTTACAGACTAGGATAGGACTCATGGACTTTATTTGGACTGAGCTGGATGTTTTCTTGATATATAAGCTCTACACGCTCACTGGCATGGAGTCCTGGCATGGAATCCGAGCCAACTCACAGCCACCCTGTAAACAGGGCTTCTGAGACTGACAGTGATGATGGTGATGATGGTGATGGTGGTGATGATGGTGATGGTGGTGATGATGATGGTAGTGTGATGATGGTGATGATGGTGGTGATGGTGTTGGTGATGGTGGTGATGGTGTGATGGTGGTGATGATGATAGTGATGGTGGAGCTGATGGTGATGATGGTGACGGTGATGATGGTGACGCCGGTGGTTGTAAGGAACAGACGGCCTCAGCCTTCTACAGGTATGCTGGCTGGTTTGACCTGCTAATCTTGCAGTGAGCAGCCCAATGCCTAGAAATCACAACCTGGTTCCAGAATGTTCCACCACCCACAGGGAAACCCTGAGCCCATGAACAGTGCCCTCCCCTGGCTCTGGCACCACAGACCTGATCTCTGTCTTCTGGATGTATTCTCGCTACATTTCCCCCGAGTCTGGTGTCTTCTCCCCCTTGGCATGGTGTTTCCCCCTGAGTCTGGTGTCTCCCCCTCGGCATGGTGTTTCCCCCTGAGTCTGGTGTCTCCCCCTCTGCGTGGGTCTGTGGCCACCAGACAAGTGGCCGTGAGCATCCTTGCTTTGCCCCTGTGGGTCGAGGAGCCATGCTGTGTGGATCTGCCACCTGTGGGCGTCGCCCCGGTGGTTGCTTTCCTTTGGGCCCCAGTGCACATGCTGCTGTGACCACGTGTGGCTGCGCCGGTGTGGATACGGGCCTGTACCTAGGAATGGGGTTGCTGGCTCACATGGCCACACCAGCTGCTTCTGCAGTCGTGTGGGTGCTGCTGACATGCCCTTGGGCAGCGAGACTGGGTGCCGCCACCGCCACCTCTCACCTGCTGCCGGTGGAATAATTCATCATCATCACTTATTGATGAGGGCAGCTCGGCTCGGGCAGAATTTTCCATCGGCCCCTTTTATAAACAGGGCGACACGACTGCTGCACTTCCTGCCATCTCCCAGGCAAGGGGGTGCTCCAGGTGGGGGAGCTGTTAGGAGCAGACTCTGAATCCCTGGACTAAAGAGAGGAGGGCGGGCCCGGTGTCCAAAGCCTTTCAGGCTGGCTGGCTCCTGTCTACAGTGTCTGACCAAGCCTGTTAGGCAATAGCCAGTCCTCCTCTGGACACTGCACACCGCCCCCGCCACTTCACCGCCACCCCCTCCTCCAGCTCCCTTGTGCAGTCCCTTGCCCATCCTGCCCTTTATTTAATGGGACCCCTGAGAAAGCATCAACAGCCCCTCAAAGTTCAGAGCAGGGAAAGAATGAGGAAGCCGAGTCCCAGCAGAGCTCAGGATCCCTGCAGGCCTGTTCCAGGCCCTCACTCTGCCCATGCCTGACCCTGCTGGGGCTAGGGCATCCGCATGCAGCTCTGTTCCCTGGCCCCTCAACCTGGGTCCTATATGGCTTCGCAAGAGGTTTGAAGAGG